>NW_024096494.1:1210000-1897500 GCF_016545835.1 Crotalus tigris | reverse complement strand
ATGGTGCAAGAGATTCTGAGTACTTTCATGGCATTACATATTTTATTGCAACTTATTGAAAAGATTGGACTTAAGATATATTTGTTTAAATTTACAATTTTACCTTATCTCCCCTGCTCCACGTGATTTTTGGTGGAGGCTCCCCAGAAACAGGGATTTCAAGACGTAATTTCGTTCCCGCGACAACTGTTACCGTGTTATCATCACCAAGGCCTTCAAGGTGAAGCTTAGGAGGATCTGCAAAACCAAGATACTGAGGAAATTTCATGATAAGAAAAACATCTCAAAATTTGAATGTGTGATAGAAGAAACCTCTTCATATATACAAAGCCAGAGTTCATATAATGCTGAAGAAGAGTTTTGGGAGTCAAGCTAAAAGTCCCTAACCTTCCTAGGAAAAACAAAGCACTCGCTCAGCTATATAGTATCAAATTTAGCAACCATCCTCTGCCCAAAGACACTTTCCCAGGGAAACTGAATTATCAACTCAGCCATAAAACATTTAGAAGGCAAGCAATGATGAAATATTACCAGAATGTTCTGGAAATGTTACCAAAAAGCAAACATAGACTCTGAGAAGTAGGAACCATTTGATTAACCCTGTAACATTAACTCCTTAAAAAGAAACTATGTACTCGAATTACTGGGGTTTTTTTTCTCTTTCAACTCCCCCCCTGCTCAGTTATCTCACCCGATCCTAAAACTGACTTCATTAGATACCATACATGATGTGCTACAGCCACATCATACTGCTATTTATAATTATGTGCACACCTTAATTTGTACATAATCCTACACCTTTTAAGACATGTTTATTTCCAGCTCTGCCAATAACTAATTTATGCTTTGACATAATTGTGTCCTAGTCTCTGGTTCAGACATACCCCTGGAAAAATTCTCCTATAATATAGAGGATAGCAGAGAAACAATTTCTACATGTACATTTTAAAACATTTAATATATTCCTTATTATTTTTACATCAGTTCTTCCTATATTTTGTCTCAAATACTTATTAGCAAACTGATGTGTTCAGATGCAATAATAAAAAAGCATTAATATTTTTAGTTCCTTAGTGTGCTATAATCATGACTCCCAGTCCATTCCATTCCACTCCACTCTACTTCACCCTGCACTCCATCCTTATTTCCACTCTCCACACTCCATTCCATTCCACTCCACCCTCCATTCCACTCTCATTTCCACCCTCTATTCTATTCCATTCTGTTCCATTTCATTCTGTTCCATTCTGTTTTTCCTGTTGCAGCTCTGTGGGGACTACTCATTGGTAGTTTATGTTCAAAAGATCCTATCTAAGTGCCTGGCATCCCTAAGTAGAAATAAATGAATCAGTAAAATATGGTTCAATTTAGTCAGCACTAAATGGACAGTTGTCCTAATTTCTTTATGACTCATTCTCACTATACCTAATTAAGTAGGTATAAGTTAGTAAATTTTCTTTGTACTTTGGTATTAATAGACTTTCTCATAATACCACTGAAATATTTGGCAACTTCTAGTTGTTATTGTTATAATTTATTTCTTGGATTGATATTTAATATTTCAGAGTAAATGTCTAGTGCATGGTTCGATCTGGATTCTTCTTCCTGCTCAGACAGGCTGGCAATTTTGAAATTATACCAGAAATGGGAAAAATGGAGGATTCTCCAAATCCCATTAGAGCAATTTATTCCTACTCATAGACAAATAGCTGCACATATACTATGGAACATGAATAATTTGAAGTAGCTCTGCATTATGTGTGTGGGCAAGATATCGTGCAGGAGATAGCTGACCTCTTAACAAATTTTTTAAAAAGACAAGTCCAACCAATGACTGAAACTAAAAAGCATAATAAATTGCCACCTGGGCTGGAGTTGAAAGGAAATTAAAAGAAGCAACCAGGGGTATTTCCCTGGAGCAGTGATGGCGAACCTTTTAGAGACCGCGTGCCCAAACTGCAACCCAAAACCCACTTATGCATCGTCAGGTGCCGGGTGGGTGTGGCCCATTGGGTGGGTGTGGCCCATTGGGTGGGTGTGGCTGCGGTGGTAACAGAACAGTGGGTGGGACTAAAAAGTTCAATCAATCAATTCCAACTTTGCAAGATCTTTTTTTTCCGCAAGAAGATGAAATTGACTGATTGATTGAACTTTTTTTTTTTCACACAGCGACGAAGGCTTAAAGTGAAAAGGTTTTATAAAACCCAGATGAAGGCCTAGGATTGGGGCGACGGCGCGCATGCCCACAAAAAGCACTCTGAGTGCCGCCTCTGGCGCCCGTGCCATAGGTTCGCCACCACTGCCCTAGGGCGAAAAACCTGGAAAATTACATTTACTGCATATGTTCAGCTTTTTTCCCCCCTTCCAAAACTGCCAGAAATAAAAAGAAAAAAGAAAAGTACTTTATCAGGAGAATTGTGTTGCCTTGTCACTCTGCAAAGACAATTGCATAGCCTCCATGATACGATGCACTTTGTGAGGCAAGGTATAGCCTTGAGTGATATGAAGTGAAGCAATGTAACACTTTCACTTCCTTCGCTTTAGAAGGAAGAGAGTATTGCATCATAACAGTGCTTTGAAGAAGTCCTTGCACAAACTTTCATCAAGGTGAAGTTTCTTCTTAATTGATATAGTATATTATCTATATGGGACATGACATTATTAATACTGTGACTTGTACTTATTAGTAACCACATCAATATTTATTTAATTTGATAGCAGTTATGGAAGTCTACAATCCAGACCTTTAATGCTTTCCTCCTGATTCATTCCAGCTCAGATCAACATCTACTAGACCATTTCCTACAATATTTAAAACACTATTTTACTGTAGAAATGGCCAACACAATCACTGCAAATTATGTAGAATTCTAGAATTCCATAAGGCTGAAATGCAGGAAGCAGACTGGAAACTCTGGCTACTGCCTGGGAACTTTGAAGTTGCAATCCTAACACAGCAAGATAGTTCCAAGCTCAGTTGGCTTTACTAGGTCACTCCAGAACATCCAATGATCAGTCCATTTTAGGAACATCACATCACTTCTGTGCACTTGTCTTATAACCGGTATATAAATACATGACAGAGCCCAAAAAAGAGAGAAACGTAGGAGTTACCTATAACATGAACTTTGCAAGGGATGTTGACATTGTAGGCATCTGGAACAAACATGTATTCACCATCATCCTCCACAAGTGAGCTATCAATAATTAACCGATGGATTCTATAAAAAAAATCAAGATAGGAAACCAAAATAAATATCCTTATTCCTACATGGCCAGATAACTACAGGGGGCAGAGGGCCCCCACCCTGGAGAAACTGGGTGATGATGAATGTAAAAGGACAGTTAAACTGGAAAGATCCTCCGCATGATCCTCTCTGAGCTTGATTGTTAATCTAGAAAAAAATAATAGAGGAGACTGCATTCACACAATTGTCTTTCCTCTATTACACTTTCTCACAAGCCTGTTATTAATTTGTGTAGAACCTATAATAAATTTTATTGTTGTGAAAAGGTAAGGCAACTGAAAAATTCAGCTTTTCAAAAGCTTTTTGATCTATGGCAAATTCAGCATATCAAGCATCTCTATTGTGTGCAAATTGCAATATTAGGTAAACCCCAAATGAAAAAAATGAGCTTGAAACTTTCAACTTTCAACAATTTAGTGACTGTTCAAAGGTACAATGGCACTGAATGGTGTGACTTATGAACATTTTTCACAGTTACACCTTTGCAGCATCCCCAGACAATTACATTTATGATGGTTGCAGTGTCCCAGGGTCATGTAATCTCCTTTTGCAACCTTCTAACAAGCAGAGTCAATGTGGAAGCCCGGTTAGTAACTGGGTTACTAACTTATCAACTGCAGTGATTCACTTAACAACTGTGGCAAGAAATTTGTGAAATGGGCCAAACCCCACTTAACAAATGTCTCACTTAACAACAGAAATTTTGGGTTCAATTGTAATTGTAAGTTGAGGATTAAGTTGAGCACCTGAAGGCAGGACAAGAAGCAACGGGTGGAAACTAATCAAGGAGAGAAGCAACCTAGAACTAAGGAGAAACTTCCTGACAGTGAGAACAATTAATCAGTGGAACAGCCTGCCTTCAGAAGCAGTAAATGCTCCAACACTGGAAGTTTTTAAGAAGAGACTGGACAGCCACTTGTCCGAAATGTTGTAGGGTTTCCTGCCCGAGCAGGGGGTTGGACTAGATGACCTCCAAAGTCCCTTCCAACTTTACTACTACTACTACTACTATTATTATTATTATTACCTGTATACATTTTTTAAAAAAATAAGGAGGTATTGCAAAAATCTGCATAGAAACTTTATTTGAAAATTGAATCTTGAGTTCAAGAAGGAGCTATATAATAACATTTTGCAGAAAAAGAATGGTGGTGAAGGGTTTAATAATGTAGTCCTAGATATGTTTAATTAGAAATAAAGCTCAGTCAGTTTAATAATACATATTGCCATGTAAATTGATCCTTGTATCTATTTATCATTATTACTGCAGCTTTCATAAAATAAATGCATGGGAGCTAATGGTGGGGGAAGAAATTCATTTTGTTCATATTTATTTATTTATTTATTTATTTATTTATTTATGAGACTTATATACCACTTTAAGTGCAAGCACTCTCTAAGCGGTGTACACCAGTAAGCAACGTATATATAAACAATCTGGGTCCTCATTTTACCTACCCCGGAAGGATGGAAGGCTGAGTCAACTTGAACCGGTGAGATTTGAACCGCTGACCTGCTGAACATAGTCAGCTAAAGTGGCCTGCAGTACTGCACTCTAACTGCTGCGCCACCTCGGCTCTTTTAATATTTTAATTGAACGTTGGACCAATATGTGAATTAACTTACTTACCGTTTTCCAGATTTTGAGATTAGCTCAACCATAATTTAAAACTATTTTAATCACCATATCTTCATTAAAAACAATCCCAAGGTGAGCAAATACGGTACAAAAGTATATATATTCATAAAACAACATACAAAGGTGCTAATATTGACAATTATTTGGAAAACATGGTTGCAGTAAGCAAAATTGCAAAGAAAATTGCACATATCTGGAGATATGTACATTAAAATACAATTTTTAGAATTAATATTATTAAAGAAGAGTTCTCAAGCATAATGAACTAAACTTGAGATATTTACAGGAACAAATATCTGAACTTCATATATTTACATACAGAGCTGCAAAATTCTCTGTTTTGGCAACAGAGTTTTCTAATGCTCCCTGGAATCTTCTGAGAATGAGCAGGTTGGCACATACCAGGTGAAAACCGGTCATTCAAGAACATTCTGTTACTGGAGCACAGACTTTTGCACACGAGATTTTTGCCAACTTTATCTGAAGCATAAATGGAATGATTTGGAAGAATAATCGTTAGGACATGCCATACCCCAAAATGATTTTTTTTTTCTGAAATTCTAGTTCAATTTCCCAAATATCTTTGGGAAAATCCACTGTTTTTACTATCATTACTTCTCCTGGTCTAAGTTACAAGCTTACCTTCCTTTGTGATATAATTTGATGCGATCACTGGGTTGGAGCAGCTGCCCGTTTTTGTACCACTTTCCTTCTACATACTCAGAAATCTCACACTTCAAAGAGATCTCTTTGCCGAGCCAGACAGTCTGATCTTCCAGTGGACGCAATATCTTCAGTGGCCTCACTAAAGAAATGAGGAATGAAAGACTGCTAGTTTTATTATGGGATATTTGTTCAGTGACACCAGACTAGATCACACACTTACATATCTAGACTATAGCTAGGAACATAGGATGGGCCTGGTGTGTGTGGCCACCTCATTCTGAAGTGTCAAAATTGTCAATTGACAAAAGTGTCGATTGTAAATGTGCACAAAAAGGACTGCATATGCAATGGACACTTGCATAGATTTGGAAATCCTAATATTTATTCCTATATCTAATTTTGAAATCGCCCATCTTTCTCACAGAAGGACTTTGGGCAGTGTAGAAATAAGATCTTAGAACCTAAAAATGGCATATAAACTTTAAAAACAAGTAAGCATGATTAAAAGTTAATTAAAAGCCAGAGGGAGGATGCTAACCAGCCTCATGGCTACATTCCCCAGGCAAGGCCGCAGAATTGTTTTTCACCCTTTCCAAAAGGCCAGGAGGTTTGGGGCCTGTCTCACCTAGGGGAGGGAGAATGAGGACGGAGCAATGGCAGAGAAAGCTCTCTTCCTGGACCTTACCAGTTAGAATTCTTTAGCTAATATGCATCTACAGCTTACCAACTTTTTAATAGGCTGATATGAGATGAGGATATATTATTCTGTAAATATAAAAAATCCCTTTGATGTAAACATGACCCAGAATATAATATTTATTTGATGTAATAGGTTATCTGCTCTGTTGGCTTATACTTGTGGGTGGGGTTATTTTAAGCAATTCTAAGTATTATTTGAATCATTCTTAGCTGTCTTGAACAGCTAATCCATAAGACGAAATATACATTTTATTTATGTATTCAAACATCTATAGACTCAAGGTGATTTATAATCAGACGAAATAACAAACAATTATATTTATTTGGTCTAATGTTTAAGGCACTGGACTAGAAAGTGGGAGACCATAAGTTCAAATCCCACTTTAACCATGAAAGCCAGTTGTATGATTCTCTCTCAGCTCAACCCATCTCACAGTGTTATTGTTGTAGGTAAACTAGGAGGAGGAAGGTGTGTTGGATATGGTCACTGCCTTGAGTTATTTGTAAAAATAATAAAGGTGGGATATAATAAATAAAATAAACATAAACATAAGACAGTCTATTTGATAACACCTTGTCATTAAGCTTCTTAAAGCCAAAAGATTGGGGGCTTCCTTATCTCAAGAGGCATGGGATTCCAAAAAACTTTTTTTAGGGGGGCAGCCATTGAGAAGATAAAATATTAGGTCCCCAATTCCCTTAATGCACCCTCCCTCAGAAACATGGGATAGGCCATACGTGGACAGGAAAGATTTTCCTTAGGTATATAGGCACCAAGCATAGAGGAATTTAAAAGTAATAATCAATATGTTAAATTGAACTCAGAACCAATGTTGCCTGCAGTAGAAATGTTAGATTATTTAATCTGCTATTGATATGTCAACAGACAGACCATCATATTTTGGATCAACTAAAGGTACCAACTCATCTTCAAACCAGTCAAAGTCTATCTATGAGGTGACAAGGACATGCTAATATAAATATTTTTTTTAAAAAAAAGGATTCCTACTTATAAACTAGAAATAAAATCTTCACTCACAACCAACGGTCAGTTTGGCAGCTGATTGTCCTCCAGTTGTCATGACTGAGTAAGTTGCATTGTCAGCTTTTGTTGCTTCTTCAATAATCAAAGTGTGCTTTTTACCCTCGACTTTAACTTTATATCTTGATTTACCATCAAGGGGCAATTCCACACCATTCTTAAACCTGATGAACAATAACAACATCTCCAAATGATATAAATTAACTTGAAAATACCCTTACTTAAAAAAAGGCATCAGAATCTTTATTTGATTGAAAAAAGCCATCTTTTAAATGAAATAAAATAAAACAAAAAAGAAAAGCTTGGTATATGAGACAAACAAAAGAGGGATAGAGGGAAATCTTGATCAGGTAGGATCAGGATAGATCAGGAAAGTTCTATAAAGTTGCAGAATTTAGCTTATTTTTTTTTTTTTTAGGCCAAACACACCAGCATCTGTAACTGTGATCAAAGAAAGGCAAGCAGGTATATGCATATACAAAGTTGCATGGCTTTGACCTATGTAGCACCATGTTACTTTTGTTTTATCCCCTCTGCAGATGCCAGAGAAGAAGCGTGAATTTTATCTTTGGTTTTCACTTTCAGAAAAATCATAGTACTATATAGCTGGAAGGCTTATTTTGGCCATAAGATCCAATCTCCTATCTAGTGCAACAGTTTTACCATTAAAGATATTTCTACACCATTATTAAATTTCACCATAATCAAGTTTTATTCAGGAACTGTGAAACAAATTGGCAATCAGGAGGGATCTCATACATCCAGAAGAGCCCTGGTAGTTCAGTGGTTAGAATGTAGTATTTCAGACAAACTCTGCCCACAGCTTGGAGTTTGATCCTGACAGGGCTCAAGATTGACTCATTCTTCCGAGGTTGGAAGGTAAAATGAGGACCCAGATTGTTGGAGGCAATATGCAAATAATGCTTACATTGTAAACCATTTAGAGTGTGCTATAAAGTGCTAGAATGTAAGCCTAAATGCTATTGTTGTTGCTATCCATGTATTTGTAATCCAGCTGCATAGATTACTAATAATATATATGTAAATTGAAGCCTTAATTTGTTTTGAACCAGGGAAGCTCTGTCTTCTTCATTCCTGGCAAATACTCTATATCAGGCGTATCAATAGTATCTTGCTGGGAGCACAAGTTCCTCCTTCTTGGAAAAGAGCGTTTATATCATTGATTCCGAAGGAGGATCAAGATCTTACAGAGCCTAAGAATTACAGGCCGATATCATTATTAAATGTAGATTACAAGATTTTTACAAAAATTTTGGCAAATAGATTAATGCAGGTTATGAAGGATTTGATTCACAGTGATCAATTAGGAATCATAACAGGGCGATACATGAAATATAATGTTAGACAAATTATTAACTTAATTAAGTATCTGGATAAGAACAATCAGATTCCTGTGGCTTTTATATTTTTGGATGCTGAAAAAGCCTTTGATCAATTAGATTGGCAATTCTTATTCTCACTGGTAGAGAAAATGAATTTTGGGGATAATTTTTTACATGCACTTAAAGCTATATATCAGCAACAATCTGCTCAAATTGTTGTTAATGGGGGATTGACTGAGACTTTTAATATTGAAAAAGGGACAAGACAAGGATGCCCATTATCTCCTTTGTTATTTGTTTTGACATTGGAGATTTTGTTGATCCAGATTCAAGAATCAATGGTAATCAAGGGCATAAAGATAAGAAAAAATGAGTATAAATTACGGGCTTTTGCGGATGATTTGGTTTTGATTTTGGAACAACCGATTAGAGCGGTTGATTGTCTATTAGAACTTATAATACAGTATGGAAAAGTTTCTGGTTTTAAAGTCAATAACCATAAGACTAAGATATTATCTAAGAATATGTTAGCCAATGACAAGGAAAGTTTGGTTAAAGCCACAGGTTTTCAGATGGTGAAAAAGGTTAAATATCTGGGAGTATATTTAACTGCCTCAAATGGAAAATTGTATAAAAATAATTATGAATTACTATGGGCAAAAGTGCAAAAGGATTTAAATGACTGGAAAAAACTGCAATTGTCATTGTTGGGGAGAATTTCAGCTGTAAAAATGAATGTTCTACCAAAGTTTCTTTTCTTGTTTCAGATGATACCTATTTTAAAAAAAGATGTAAATTTGGAGGAATGGCAGAAGGGTATCAATAAATTCATTTGGGCTGGGAAAAAAACAAGAGTTAAGTTTAAGATTTTGCAAGATGCCCGAGAAAGAGGAGGACTTAAAGCATCTAACTTGAAATTATATTATGATGCAGCCGCCTTAACTTGGATAAATGATTGGCTTAATTTAACAAATAAGGATATTCTTGTTCTTGAAGAGTGGGACTTAATGTATGGTTGGCATGCATATTTAATTTTTAATAAGAAAGTGGACCGGGCTTTCAAATCACATATTTGAGGAGTGCCTTACTTCGAGTTTGGAAAAAGTATTATTATAGGTTAAATTATAAAATACCTATCTGGGGGATTCCTAGACATGCAATTGAGGGGATTTCTAAGGGGATGAATTTTGATAAAATTTCGTATAAAGAATTATTAACTTGGTCAGGTTCGGATTGGCATCTAAAATCTCTAGATGTATTAAGGCAAGAAAATATTCTACAGTCATGGTTTCAATATTTACAAATAGTGGACAGGTGGACTGTAGATAAAAAAGAAGGAATAACACTAGAAGATGGAAATCTGGTTATTCAGATTAAAGATCAGAGTCAGGCCCATATAAAAAGAATTTACAATGCTTTAATAGAATTAGACTCTGAAACAGAATTGGTTAAAGACTGTATGATTAAATGGGCTCAGAATATCCAGGATCCGATCCCATTGGACTTATGGGAGACAATTTGGATTAGAAATGTTAGATTTACACAAGCTCAAAATTTGAGGGAAAATTTTTATAAAATGTTTTACAGATGGCATTTAGATCCTAAAAAATTATCTTGTATGTATCCAAATTTACAACCCAAATGTTGGAGATGTGGTAATATGGATGCGACATATTTTCATGTTTGGTGGAATTGTAAAAAGGTAAAGGCTTTTTGGATTATGATTTGGTGGAACATTCAAAAGATTTTTAAAAGGAAGATAAAGTTCACCCCTCAATTATTCTTATTGGGTATCTTTGTGGATTTAAATGACAAAGAAACTACTTTAATGTTGAATTTATTAACTGCAGCAAGGTTATTAGTAGGCTCATATTGGAAGAAGGACTCGTTGCCTACTTTAGAAGAATAGATATTTAAAGTTTCTAACTTTGCAGAAATGGCAAAAATTTCTGCTTATTTGAAGGATCATACACAAGAAAGATATATTATTGTATGGAGAAGATGGATAGATTATATTCAGAAAAAATATGGGACTATAAAGTTTCATTTATTTTATGAGTAAATTTTATAGTAACTGTTGTAGAGATTTGTTTATATGACTTAATTTAAGGGGAGTTAAAGATTAAGTATGATGTTTTTTTTCTCTCTTTTATTTTCTTTTTTTTTATTATTGTTAACTTTCTTAATAATAACCCTGTATTCTGCTCTGGGAAGCGAGTGGGGGGGGTTGAGGGTGGGTGGGTGGGTGGGTGAGTGGGTGGGTGGGTAATGATAATATAAACATGGTAAACGCTTGGGCATTTCCCCTATGCTGCGTTCATGTGTGTGAGAGGGATGAGAGGGGAGGAAGGAGTAGGGTGGAAGTAGGATGGTTAGAGGAGAAGGGGAGGGGAAGAGAGTAGGAGGGGAGGAGAGAAAGAGGAGGGAAGTGGGGAAGGATTAGAGAGGGTGGACACAGCCTGGGGGGAATGGGCAGGCGGTACCAATGGTTAGGAATTTAATTGTATTTTGTATCAATAAATGGAAAATAAAAACCTTTTAAAAAAAAAACTGCCGGCCCATGGGCCGGACATGTCACGACAAAACCGTGCCCACCCCATTGCTGGGGAAAAAGCTCTGATACGTCACCCGACATCATATGACGTCACGAGTTTGACATGTCTGCTCTTGTGAAAGATTATCAAGGCCTTGCATTGTTTGTCATCTTTAGTGATTTCCATTTAGCAAGCATTAAAAAGCCTTTTTATTTTTCAGTAAATGTGTTTGGTTCATAAGGATCCAATTCAGCTAAAGAGTCATAATCAAATTCAGGTAAAAGAAATGGGAGTGAAATTAGGTGTGACTGTCTTAATTGGTTACCACTAGCCTTAGTGAAATTCAGGTTTAAACTATTTATGAAAGAATGAGGTAATTGGCCTACCATTTCACATTTGCATCATCTTCAGACACTTCAACTGATAATTCTATTCTGTCACCAATATAACCATTGGTATCTTCCAGGCCTTTTGTCACTATTATTGGAGGCTCTGAAGGAAGAAAAAAAAATCATGAACAAAGGATCACAAAGACTCATTTTTTTAAAAAACAAATAAACAAACAAAAAACAAGCCATCTCTGATATTAGGTGATTTCTCATGCTATAGCTTTCTTTGAATCAGAGAGACCAAGTTCCTACATACCATCTGGAAAAACGAAGTTCTCAGAGATTTCAGAGGCTGGTCAAGCATTAAATTTTAGGGTTATATATACACTTAGTTCCATTTTGCATTGGATTCCAAGATCCCCCCACCCATTCAACCAACAATAATGGAGGAACTCTGCAGAGATTTATTGGATCCTTCATTTTTAGATCTTATTGAAAGGTTCCCATTTGTCCACAAAATGAGGGTGATTGTCTGTTAAATGGGGATAAATCTGAGTTTAAATTGTCTGTGTTTAATCTGAAATCTATTGCGTAGGCATTTATTAAATTGAGATTTGACTCTATTAAAGAAATGGACAGAAGTTTTGAAATAACAATAGTGATTCATTACTGTACCTCTAACAAACAATTCAGTAGAGCATTTCTCATCTCCAGCTGTGACATGATAACGGGCATCATCTGTCAGCGAGCAGTTATTGATAAATAAGATTCGCTCATTACCTTTGTGTTCAAATATGCACCTATGAGAAAATGGCAGATTAACAAAGTTGGAATTATTAGAAGATGTAATTATTCTTCAACCTTCAGATCCTAAGTGGGTACTTCACTGTAAAGTGATTGATGCAACAGGAGGTATTCAAAACACTTATCTAATTAGGTCACTGTGTCTGACATGCAGGTTTCTTTTTTAAACTGTAGATAGATAGGCTATGTGCAATTATAGTAGCAATTTGGAGGTAGGTATATTTAGCCTTTCCTTCTTGCTGTAGTCTTGACAACAATGAAGGATTTTCCCCCAAACAAAAATGATTCTCTTGTTCTCTCTTCTCCAGCGAATATTTTTTGTACTAAATTCCTCCACTTCCACATGTCTGGTGCTTTTGTAGGATTTGGGTCCAAGATTGATGCAAAGATAGATTTAACATTTGTCCCTAAAACTTTCTATGGTGTGGGGAAACATGCAGTGCAAATGCAAACTTCAAGAGTTCTGAACACAACAGTCACTGAAACCTTAGCTCAGGGAAGATGGAAATAAACGTAACAGGAGCCTAGTTCCATTCCTGCACTCTTGACATATTTTCAAAAGTACAATAATAGCTGGGGCAAAGGAGCCAACATTTCTGGTAGGCCATTTGGCTCCTGGGGTACGTAATGGGATATGGCGCCTTTCACCTTAAGATCATTGGTTCACATTTGTTTCAGGTCAATAATGACCAAAGCTCATTGCCATCTTGCAGCTGCTCAATAGTTTGGAGTTGGTGTATTCAGGTTAGTTAGTTCTTAAGAGAAGTCCTGGCTTTGGAAAAGAAAGCATTGAAAGAGATACGGACTGTATTTTGTAAGTCAAAACTCTTTCACACTTGGGGTCAGAAAGTTAAAGGACATGGTGGAAGACTATACCTTATGCCACCTTTAATCTAATATTAAACACTGAACTAAAGGGTTCTCATCATTCAGTTTCTCAGAGGTCCTATTAACTAGCTCATCTTGCTTCCTTGCTTCCTTTCTCCTTCTATATTTCATTGCTAATTGACTGTGATGGAGAGAGTTTCCACAAGAACAAGGATCTACTGCAGTGATCTTCACTGAATTTTTAAAGGCAGAGCTAATCTTATTGGCTCAGCAGAATTCAACCCAGCCCAATACTTATGTTGAAAACAATCAACATACCACAGAATATGCTGCAAATGTTACAATTCTCTAGAAGCATTTATCAAGGAGAGGGAAGAATACAACATGTAGATTTAGTCTCAAGATAGAGGCAGCCATGATTTAACAGGTTATTGACATGTTTTGCTACTAATCATTTCTCATTTCTGATGATATGATGAGGGTAATTATTCTCCTATTGGCCATCTGTGATTGCTGCAGGCATACCCTCTCTGTCTGGGCACCCTTGACAGAACCATTCTTTGGCAGAAGAAGAATCTGGTTCTTTCTAATCAGACTCTCTCCTTCCTCAAAGAGCAATTGATCCTCACTTCTGCCACCCCTGGCAGACTGAGCTGGTGATCCTCGGGCATTGAGGGCTGGCAAAGAAGCATTGGGGGTGGTAAGCCATTTTTAGTTCTAAGTTCATAGAGTTCTTAATTTAGTTTTTTAATGAGTTCTCTGATCCCATGAAGCAATCCAAAGGACTATAGAACTGACAATTAAGGACTTGCTTTTCTGCATTTAAGTTTTTCCCTTTTGTTATCACCCTTCCAACTCCTAGGAACAGAGATGGGTGGGTGGCAAGAGAAGATAGAGAAATAGAAATCTTGGGAAATTGTTCTTTAGCTGTTGGTTCTCTAATCAACTGGCAGCTAAAGAGCTGCTTCTTCCCATCTTCTCCTACCAGCCTGAGAATGGGATGAGAAAGGGGGCATTTTTAACACATGTCTAATGGTCTTCTGGAAGATCACCAGACATATGTTCAAAACAAATAAACAAACAATAGCCCAGTTTTAAATATTGGATGTGAGAAGAAGTACTGCAGGATGAAGATTGGAGGCTCTTTAGCTTCAACCAATGCTGCTCTACCTTACTTTCAAATATCAGATAATTAATTTAAATGTATCCAGAGAAGACCACTGGATATAGGTCAATATTCTTCAAACTGATCTGGCTGATGGATGGCTTCTCCCTGGTCTAGTGGTGGCAAAAGCTATAAAGTGGCTGCAAGTGTTTACTATATTAATTACATTCAACTATTACTTCACTGGTGTACTAAAAGAAGAGGCGGGATAGATTTTATGGGAGTCTTTGCTTCTTTTGAACTGTATTTTCCTGTTTATTTTTCATTCTATAGCAACAAGGAATAGGTTGCATAGGATTCTCAAATCATTTGTTCAGCCACCAAAGCCCTAGCCGCCAAAGATTGTTGACATTAGCTTGCAAACTGTACATTAAATGATGTAGTTTTCTATAGATTTTCAAGATAAATGCTTAATACAACCATACTCAAATAAATACCCTTCTAATCGCTGCCTGTCCAAACAAACATACAAAAAAGAAATTCCTTACAAAAGTGTCAGTTCTACTTTGCTGCCATGGATCATCTCATTATTGCTCATGTTACCCAGATTGGGGTAATCTATAATGCTGAGAAAGCAAGTGAAGTGTAGGGAGTCAGAGAGGTCTAGTGGAGGGGGACCCAAGCTTAGGAGTAAGGAGACCCTTAAGAATGGAAGTCAGCTGAGTGATTTTGAACCAGTCACTCTCTCCAATTCTTAGTCTGGAAAGTTGAGAAAACATCCCAGAAACTAACGATGGCAAACCGCTTCTATGATATTGCAAAAAAAAAAAAAAAAAAAAACCACTTGATGGACCTATCCAGAAAGTTATCAGGAGTCAAAACTGATTCTAAAACAAAACAAACAGATAAATAAAACCAGGGCTTTTTTTGTCATAGAACACTCCGAACAGAGTTCCGGTACCTTTTTTGGATGGAACCTTGTAAGGTAGGCAAGGCAGATTGTATAACGTGTGAGTTCCGGCACCTTTTTTTTTTTTTTTTTTTTACAAAAAAAGCACTGAATAAAACTCAAAACTGCACAGTAAATGAATAAAGTCATGGTCCTTTGCCACCAAGATTGCTTGTCCCTGAGCCCATATAGTCACAAATCTCTTCTCACTAATGCCCAATAAGCTACCATGGTTGTATCACCAATAGAATATGAATAAGAAAGATTCTTTATATTTAAGTCAATGCACATACTTACTTTCCACTTGGTCGTATTTCTTGGCCATTTTTATACCACTTTAGTTCAATTGTTGGATCAGCCAGCTCCACCGCAAACCTTACTCTACCTCCTTTGTCCACTTGATAAGCAGGATCCAGAATCTTAGAAAAGGCTGTTGTTAAAAAAAAATGATGACAACTGGCAGTTAAAAAAAAGAGAGCCTTTGGAAAGTAAAAGTTGATATTTAACTTCACAAAATCTAAATGAGTATTCTAGCTGATTTTTTAATTATATTTTATTATAGTAGAGTTTCCAGATCTGAACTGCAGATCTCAAGATGAATTATTACATGGTAGCAAAGTGAAGCAAAGTGAAGCAAACAACCTCACCAATATCTTCTTCTAATCTGTATTTTTGCAGCCAGTACATGCAAGAGCCCTACACTAGGTAAAAATTAACTTCATTATGAATTAACATTTCCTCCCAAAAACTCAGTTTGGACAGGGAGAGGGAAAGGGAAAGAAGGAGCCCTATTTCCCCAGGTTATTGTAAGTGTGTATTTTGGAATTTCAATGCATAATTTCTACATAATTAGCTCCATTTCAAACATATAGACCTGGCTTGTACTTCCCTTTTATTCTCACATATTCAGAGAAATATGCAAAGGAGAAACTGTTGAGTTGTCATTGACAATGGAGCTGGATACTTAAACTGGTAGTGTACATGAAGACCAAAAGAAATTGAGCTGCCTAATTAAATCCAATTCCGTTCTGAAAGCTCTAAAGGAAGATTTTTTTGGGCAGCGGGGGGGCGGGAGGGAGGGATTCCTGGGGGAAGAAAGAGACAACTTTCCCAAGCAATTAATACCTGCACTCTTCTTTTCTTCCCTGCGAGTGCGCTTCAGACGTTTCAGCATACCCCTCAGGTCAGTAATTCCATACTGAAATGCAATCTTCTCATAGTCATTGGGATTTGCATTCTTCAGGAGTTCCCACACATCTATTTCTGGCTCTTCCGGTTCCTGTTTAAATTCCCTAATCAGGAACAAAGATTTAAAAAAAACAAAAGAAAGAAGAAAAGGGATGCGGCCCAGATTAATGAGACCTCGTACATTATGAACGTGGCAACTGGAAATGAAATCCAACGAAGACTATGTCTGAAATGCTTTAGCTAAGCTTAGTTAGGTTTAGGAATGGGTTTGAGCTAAAATGTCTGGTTATGTTGTTAAACATCTTAATAGCAGAAAGGAAGGGAATAACAGGATACACACTTACCCCATGTCTTCAGTGGGCAGCATATTACAGATCTTGAATTAGCCCTTTGAAATGGAAACCTATGCATTTTCACAAGAATGAAACTAGGAGTCTGCATTGTGCATTGTCTCAAAACTGTGAGATATACTAGAAATAGGAAATGTCAAAGTGTCTGGGATTAACAACAAATGGATTAGTTGGGTCAGGAATTAAGTATGGAAATCATCCATTAATATTTTAGTCTGAAACTTAATGAGATGTCATTTACTGACCCACAAAAAGGACATAAGTTAATGATGTCCTTCATTCTAAGAACATCACTATCATGATTAGATTGCTTTCCCCTGCCATTTTAAGATTTTTGCAAGGATGGACTGGTGAAATCAACATGAAAGTCAGACACGTTCAGAAGAATTCTGTCTACTAGCCATAGTTTTTGAGTATCATCAGAAGTGTAATACTGAAGTTCAATGTTTCTATATTTGAAGATTACTTTTACCATGGGCCTTTACTAAAATTAACCTAGAATAAAAAGAAAGTGGCCAGTCAAATCTGCTTTGAAATTAGCCCTTTGAAATTAGTTTTCTACAACCTGATTTTTCCAGATGTTTTTCTAGATGTTCCAGAATTTCCAGTCGTCATGGAGATCAAAGTCTAACACATCTGAATAACACCAGATTAACAAAAGATGGATTTTAGACTCTTCTTAATTTTTAGTGTGGTGTGATCCTGATATAATTGAAATGACTTTAAAAAACTGTTCTCAGCTATAATACTTGCACAAAGAAAAATTAACATTCATAACATGAAAACTTATTCATACATCTTATGCTGATCTTACACATTAAAAAAGGGGGATATATTGAGAACAGAAATGAATTACATTGTGTTGGAATAAACATTTCTCCAAATAAAAGTTACTGGAAAAGATTCTTTTTTTAATTACTTCAAGAGATCATTTTGTATTTAAAAGATGGTAACAATGACTGTAACTGATATTATCATAGCACACTGCAGAAAAACCTTATATTCTTTAGTATAACAAACAGTGAATTAACATCTGTTGCAATTCTACACAACCACCTTGTCAATATATTGGAAAACTGGAAGCAGCTAGGAAATATTCAGATAATTAAATTATGGTATTAACATTTATAGTGGCTTTACTGCTTATTTGTTTATTACATTTAGAATTTGCTGAGCTTGGCTACTTGATGGAAGACTGCAGTACCTTTCCAAAGATCATATCAAAATATAAGCATGTTGTAGAATTTGCATACATTCAAGAGGCTTTTTTTTCATTCCAATATTCTGGCTGTGCTTTCTAGCTACCAGAGAGCCAGCCACCTCCATCAACAGGAATCAAAATGGGGACGTGCCCCTTTATTTTTGTAAATAATAAGATGCATCATGATTTTCAATCCATGATAAGGAAGTGTTTTCCATTTAATTAAAGATGCTTCTTTCATCAAGATTTGTTCTTTACTTCAACAAAGAACACCTTGGGGAGATCACAATTTATTTCATAGATGAAAAGACTGGTTGGGTATATAATAGGATGAATCTTTCATTTGTTTTAGACAATTCTCTAGCAAGTGATGTAATCCTTTTCTCTCTTCCTAGAAAATACTTTGTTAAGCATAGTCTGATTTTTTTTTCTAAAAAACAAAAGTCATTAAAATATGTTTACAATTATTAAAAAAACAATCTCAAATCAGTAAAACCCTGTCATTAACTATTACATTCATAACAATAAATTTTTAAACCTACTTAGCTTCTAATATCTATTTTTTTCTCCAGGGAGTGATACACACACACACACACACACACACACACACACACACACACATACTTTGATACATACCCATCTGCCTTTGAAATTTAGTTGATTACATCACCATTGATAGTTTAATCTAGAATGTGGCCACTATCTGATGCAAGGCAAAGGCTCAGATTTCACAAATACAATTATGCATTTGTCCAATGATCAGGTTGTTGATTGTTGACCTAGACTATAATGTAATCTGACGTCATGCCAGGTGCAAAAGATCAGGACCACATGTTAAGGTCCAGTTAAGCTGATTTGTAGCTACTGATGCCTATGCACAGGAATATTCTCAACTAATGGTTAGCAACTGCTAGGAATTAGATATGGAACCACAGCAAGGAGGTTGGACTTGCTTGTGGCTTGTAGGTATTCCACTCCAGCACCAGATTGTGCGACCCCTTCCCTTACATCAATCCATTAATAGGTAGCCCTCAACCTATGTTTAGCATAAGTTCGAAGTTATAATGGCACTGAAAAAAGTGACTTATGACCAAGTTTTGCATTTACAGCTATTGATCAAAATTTAGGCTAACAGCAGCACTGGACTCATGTGATCACTTTCTCAGCTAATTTCCGACAGGCAAAGTCAACAGGGGAACCTAGATTCAATTAACAACCCTGTGATTGGTTAACAATTGCAGTGATTTGCTTAATAACCATGGCAAAAAAGGTTGTAAAATCAGATGCAATTCACTTAACAACTATCTTGCTTAACAATGGCAACTCTGGCCCCAATTTTGGTTACAAGTTGAGGAGTACCTTTAACTTGGCACCTGTTCTTTTGAAATCAGCAGCAATGAATGGTTTTAAATTGACACTGATATTCCACCACTAGCAGCTTAAAATATGCAGAATGTATTGAGTGAACATTCAGAATTTTCAAACCTCTAAAAAATGGATACTTTAAAAACCCAGTAAAATAAGTTTAGAAAATTATGAGTAAATTTGGCATAAGCACTGTCATAAAAGCACTGAAGTTACAAATTGAAAAGAAGGTTGCAAGTAGGATATTGATTGATAAAAAAAATCATGCCATGTTTAATAAAACAATTTTAGGAGGTGAGAATAACTGCATCATTTGCTAGAGATTTGTTTAAAGGAAATAATTAGGATAATTGAGCAAAATTCAGTTACATTTAGACAGGAAGTAGATGCCTATTTCCATGTCCTTCTTGATTGTCAGTATCCTACCCTTGGTGACTGAACTTTCATTTTTAATACTTAAGTGAAGTCCTCAGATTCACTTCAAAGCACGACAACTCTATCAACATAACAATATATTTCTATACATCTATTCTATGCAAATACAGAGACATTTATATTCATATGCAACAAATTAATACAGGCAAAACCATCATTTCTCACTATCACAAATTCTAATAAAAGTGTTTTCCATGCATTAAGTTGCATCTTAATAGGAAACCTCAAAAGTGAAGCCAAGCATATGAAATATACATATGGGAAGAGAAAGGAGAAATGAAGACCTGGCAGGAATAAATGAAAAAAAGGTTGGTTTGACTTTTAAAATATTATTGTTTAATATTTAAACAATATTTAAATATTTAAGCAGCACCTGCATTTTCTGTGCCGCATGAGAAAAGCACATCTTTCTTCCCCTGTCCTGACCACTTTCTACAGGGGGACAATCGAGAGCATCCTGTCATACAGCGTCACAGTCTGGTTTGGAGGCATCACTGCTTCAGACAGGAAAGCGGTGCAGAGAGTGGTGAGAATGGCCGAAAAGATCATTGGCAGTGTCCGTAAGATTGTCTGGGACCCTACACATCCTCTTCACGACCTGTTTTCCTTGTTACCTTCTGGGAGGAGGCTTCATGGTATCCGAAGCAGAACATCCAGATTCAGCCAGAGTTTCATTCCATACAGCATTAACCTTGCAAACTCTCAAGCTTCCTCCTTCCATTATATATTCAAGATGGACAATATTTAATATTTATTTGCTACGTATATGTAGGGATGTGGGTCTATACATATGTTGTTCATAGTATGTTTAGGTGTGTGTCATGTATGTGTTTCACTTTGAGAGCGGGCAACTAAATTTCATTTTTGATGTGTGCCATTGTGCCCACAGTATAAAAATGACAATAAAGATTATCTTATTGGAGATTGGTATCTGCTGTGATTTGGAATCATACACTACCTATTCCTCATGTTTTTATTTAATTTTATTTAATAGGCAGTGTTAGAATCAGTTTAGGTATACATATATTCGTTGACTTGCAACAGTTTTTTAGTGACCGTTCGAAGTTACAATAGCAGTGAAAAAAGTATGACTGCTTTTCACACTTAACGATTGTTGCAGCATCCTCACGGTCATATTATTAAAATTCAGACGCTTGGCAACTGGCTCATATTTATAATGGTTGTGGTGTCCTGGGGTCATATAATCACATTTTGTGACCTTCTGACAGCAATGGGAAAGCCAAACTCACTTAACAACTGTGTTATTAAATTAACAACTTCAGTAATTCACTTGATAACTGTAGCAAAGAAGATCATAAAATGGAGGAAAACTCACTTAAAAAATTGTCTCATTTAACCACAGAAATTTTGGGCTCAATTGTGGTCATAATTCAAAGACTACCTGTAGCGGTTAAGGCACTAAGATAGAAACCGGAAGGCTATGAATTCTAATTTTGCTTTAGTGCAAAGCCAACTGGGTGACCTTGGGCCTGTCACTTTGTCTCAGCCCTAGGAAGGAGGCAATGGCAAGCCACTTCTAAAATCTTGCCAAGAAAACTGCAGGGACTTATCCAGCCAGTCAACATAAACTTAAAGCACAAAATAAAATAATTCAATTTATCCACCACCTTTTGCCAAGTGATTCCCAATGGCTCACAATACAATAAGAACCTTGGTGGTGCAGTGGTTAGAATGCAAGCTAACTCTGCTCACTGCTAGGAGTTTGATTCCTTTGATACTGACCAGCTGAATATTGACTCAACTTCCATCCTTCTGAGGTCAGTAAAATAAGGACCCAGATTCTTGGGGGCAATATGCTGACTCTGTAAACCTTTTAGAGAGGGCTGTAAAGCAGCGATCTCCAACCTTTCCAGCTTGGTGGCCCGGCCCAGTGGGGAGGAGGGGCATGTGAGTGGCAGGCACACATACGTGCACAGCTGCATTTATATGATCGGTGCATGCACGCTCCCTCCACTCATGAGAATGGAACTTCACGTCTGAGCAGAGGGTGCTTGCGCTTGCACATGAAGCTCCATTGCACGAGCAGCAGGCACTTGCATTCGCGCACAAAGCTCCACTTGTGTGAATGGACACTTGAGCGGAGGGCACTTGTGCTCGCACACAAAGCTCTACTCACATGAGCAGAGGGCTCTTGTGTGCAAAGTTCTCACTTGCCTGTTTCTCCTGTGGCCCAGTTTCCAACAGGCCATGGTCCGGTAGTGGGCTGCAACCTAGGGGTTGGGGACCCCTACTGTTAAGCACTATGAAGCAGTATAAAAGTCTAAGTGGCATTTCTATTGCTAATCCCATTAGAAAGAAAACAAAAGAAATGAAGGATCCTCGGTGCTCTCTGAGCTTGGTTGTTTTCTTGCAGACGTTTTATTACCCAAATTAGGCAACATCCTCCATCGTTGTAAGGAGTGGGGTTTGCTCTCAGTTTACATTCTGATGGCTTGCCCTGTCAGTGTTGGTGGGGGTGGTCTTAGAAGTTCTTTGGTTGGGCTATTTGCTGTTGGCTTGTTTGGCAATTCCTTGATTGGGGTATTGTTTACTTGATTTTTGGTCTGATATAATGCTATAAATATTCTCCTTTATTAATAAAAGAAATGTTGTGGGAAACTATACGCACCTCTTTCACCACGCAGATGGGCAAACTTGAAATGGGATCTCATTCTTGAACCTTAACTACTATTGTTCTTGTAGTTTTATTGAGCAGAATAGGATATTGAAAACCAAAACAATATAGAACTGGACACTTGTTTATATTGTTAATCATACTTCAGGATTTAAAGTACAGCTGACAGCTTCTTGGATTATTTTAATTTTTAAAAAATGTTTCCATGTGTCTTGTTTTATAATACCTTCTCAAATTCCAGAGAGATGTCACATAATGAAAACATGTACAGTTAGACTGCAGTAAAGCATTTTGTAACATTCTAGCAGAAAGCAGGATAAGAAAAGTTTTCATCTGTGGTCTGTATGTTTGGAAAATGAATTCTCAAGATCAGTATAATTAAAAAAAAATTCCATACCAGGATCATTTGTTTGAATTTCTCATCCCCATGTAGGGAAAAAAAAGCATGCAAGACAAAACACAGAAAAACCTCATCCAATGTTATACTTTAACTTATCTGAGATACTTCAATGTTATTTTTAAAGCATAATATGGTATCAACTATAAGAAAGAGCATTATAATCTAGGATTTAACTCATTTCTTGTCATTGTGCTGACAAATGACTTAAATTTAAGCAAGTGTTGTTCTTTTGAGAACTCAGCTTTTGTAAATTAAAGAAGCTATAACATTTTCTGAACGTATTAACTCTACACCTGACATTTTCTATGCACGAACTTAACCATTTTGAATAAACATTTGCTCACTTCATTGCTTGGTTCTCACCTACGTTTCAGGAGACCACTAAAGTCAAGTTCTCCTGCATCCTCTTGTCCTTCACCACTGTTATTAATAAACAAACAAACAAACAAAAACAAACAAACAAAAAAGTCTTCATTTAATATGCAGAAAGTCAAACAACACATATTGCATATATCCTAGCTGCCCTACCAATGCAATATATATGCAGACACACAAGGAAAAACTATTATGTCAACACAAACTTGTATTCTTTTTCACAGGATTTACAATTTCTGTAACAAGCATTTGTGAAACATGAACACAAAGATTTGCATTGCTCCAGGTTATACCTGCTCAGGCAAATTCTTGTAAATAGAATCATAAATTTGCCCCAATTTGTGTTATGTGTTTGTGTAACACAAATGTGTTTTTAAGGTGAGTTAGCACATGGGGCTTTGTTTTAACAGCTTCCAGTGTGTGTACCTAAAAGTACATAAATAAATAAAATAAAGGGCTTGTGCTGAACTCAGCTTTAAGTGTAAATCAAATATTTGCATTGTTATTTGTGCTGTGCAAAACAATGCAAACCTGTATGAAATAAGTTAAATATCTTTTAGACTAGTTAGCAAGGAGAATCTGAGAATCTGAGATCCTACCCCACATGCACAATGTGTTGCATGATTTTAAAGATGGGAAGTCATAAAGATAGTTAAAAATAGACAAATGCATGTTTAGAACATATTGAGCATTAACTCTATCACTGAAATATTTATTAAATAAGGTTTAATGTATTTTGCTTCTCTAAGGATTGCCTTGGCACTGAATTCAACACCTTGAAATCACTCTTGCCTGCTTATACAATGACTGAGAAAATACGTAAACCAGGGTATAATAAAAAAAAGGGTGGGGAGAGCTGGGGTTTTTTTTTGTCTGTGTGTGAATGGGGAATTATCTCTTTCTATTGCATGGCTACAGGAGGAAAGGCCTTATACTCTCCTCTCTTAAATATATTTATTCAACCTATACATTGAAGATATATTAAGGAATCTGGATTGGAAAACGTTGAGTGTGGTTTTAAAACTGGAGGAAGAAACATCAATGATCTTCATTTTGCTAATGACACTAATTGAATAGCAGGAAATGCAAAGGATTGGTAAGCTCTAGCAATAAAAATTTCAGTGAAAACATAGTAATTAAATTTAAAGAAGACCAAACTAATGACAACAGGTACAACAGCCATACTTAGAATTGACAGTGAAGATACTGAAGCTTCTGCTTTTAGGACCAAAACATCAACCATAAAAGAATAAGCAGTCAAGAAATAAATACAGGCTAATACTTGGCAGAAGACCATGGAAAGGGTATTCAGACGCCAGGATATGTCTATGTCTACAAAGATCAGAATAATGCAGGCAGTGGTACTCCCAGTGACCTTCTATGGAAGTGAAGTTGGACTTTGAAGAAACAGCATAGAAAAAGTGGTGACATTTTTGAGATCTGGTGTTGAAGAAAACTCCTGAGAATACTATGGACAATCCAAAAACAAGCAAATAGATCAACCCAAAGTTCTCACTTGAGGCACAAATGATCAGGCTATTCTACTTTACATGAAGACTTAGCTCTCTGGAGAAGGGTCTAATGCTAGGAAAGTGAAAGGAAAAGGAAGAGGAAGACCAATGGTAAAGTGGTTGGGTTCAATAACAGCAGCAATGGGGATATCATTGGAAGAAATGTAATCAATCAATCACGCAGCTAAAACTTCTATTCCTTTGCACTAATGTACTTGCCACCTGCATTTATTCTAATATTTCTGTTTATTTCTCTTCCACTTCATCAATTCCAACATCAAAACTCAAAATCACCAGAAATAATACTAGATGGAAATCAAATGAAATTGAATAAATGTGTCTTTTTAAAAAATTGACATCACAATTTGTACTTTCCTGAAACAGAATTTAATATTTCTGCTTATTAAAAAAAAATTAGGAAAAGTTACTATGGTGTTGAGGATGCCATTAACCACTTTTGCTAGGTATAAAAGCTCTTTCTAAACTTTATAAAAGCATTCTTTTGCAATTGCATTTCCCTGTTAAAAATGAATGCCAATCAGTCCTTTGAGATTGTCTAGATCAGAAAACAGATTCTACAAGAGAATTAGAACTATGCTTTCTTGAGATAGGCTATATTCAAAAAATATATACAAGTCTGATTACATTTTCCCTTCCCTCCTTCTTACATCACAAAGGAGTCAGGGAGGAACCAAGCTGAGTCTTTTCTGGATACATAACTTTCTCCTTTCTAGGATTCAAGGCCTGCATCTAAACTTTTTGTTTTTGTAATAGTTTCAGAATATTTTCCCCACAGTCATCTTTTTGGATCCTTACAATCTTTGTCTTAGAATCTGAATATTGGCAGGAAAAAGAAATAGAGAAGCTTCAAGTTCATGCAGAATTAAATGCTTGAATATGAATCCTTCTGACTGAGTGAAGGAGGAAGGAGTGGGATAAAATCTAATTGTAGTCAACAAAGGATTCAGCTGCTCAAATGTATTTAATAACAAGAAACTGTATAGAAAATGTAATCAGGAATTTTAAGGAAAAAATATTTTATTCAAATATTTATAGTATTTAGCTCTCCCTCCCCATCTTTAGTTACAACTTGTATTTAATTGCAATTTAATGTGATTTTATACATAAAAATATGTCTTCTTTGTGGCAACAGCTCTTTAAAAAGTTACTAAGTCTTGTTGAAAGAAAAATTAGGTCCAGTTCCAAGCCAAGAATTAAAAAAAAAAGATGGCTGACTACTTAGGAAACAAGATTCTTTTTTATTGATGAGCAGAACCAGCAACAGCATGCAGACTTGAGGCTTCTGCTTGAAGCTATTAAGAAAGACTGGGGCTTTTTTCTGCTTTTGTTAAGTTTTTTTCTCCATTTCTTCTTTGGGGAAATATTAAGAATAAACAATATTTTATTCTGGGGAGGGGGGCCTTCCAACAGTCTGAATAATTCTGAGACATGTGGTGCCTTATATGTGGTTCATCTAAATGGTCTTAAACAATAAAAGGCCATTTCACAAGTCAGAATCTTAACTGTTTTTTACTTTACATTTAATCAAGCTCTTTGTAGGGTGAAATCTCATAATCTGTTTTAACTGGTAACAGCTGCTCAGAATCCCAAGCAAAGTCACTTCTCTCAACTGCTTCTTAAGTGAAGGTGTTAGGAAATGTAAGCTCCACAACCAA
The DNA here is from genome assembly GCF_016545835.1 of Crotalus tigris. Classification (NCBI taxonomy): domain Eukaryota; kingdom Metazoa; phylum Chordata; class Lepidosauria; order Squamata; family Viperidae; genus Crotalus; species Crotalus tigris. Next base: position 1,871,178 of record NW_024096494.1, on the reverse strand, counting down.
TTTATACTCTCTGTCACCAGTTCCTTTTTATTTAATATCTCAAAGTGATCAGTCCATGCTGGTAAGGCTGATCAAAGGAACCCATGTCACTGAAAATTAGTTGGCAGAAAGTTCTCCTTGCCTTCTTGGCTTAGTAGCAATCTGAGTGAATATCTGGCCTCACTGGAGGCCACTGAATTAAGTGAAATACATCAAAGGAAAGGAGATTATAGGACCTTTCTATATCAGGAATATTCCCATAAATTTCTCAGAAATTCACTCTAAATCTATAAGAATCATGAAACTCACAATCAGATAATTGCAGAAGGCACTAGCAACATTTTAAAGCTCTGCTACATTACCATACATGCTGTTTGATCTGATCTTGTAGATCATGTTTTTCAATTGCTTCGTGAAGAATTGGAAGTTGCTTAGGATAGGCAAGCCTTGGAGCCGTTCCCATTTCTCAGACAAAAAGCAAACTTCCAGATAAACACACATGCCCATAACTACAAACTTCTTCCTCATCTTCCTTCCTCACAGCATTCCTGCTGCCAAATTGCAGCAGAGAATTTGTGCAAAGTAGCTGGAAGTTGTAATGATGGGGACTTTAATTCTTCTTTCCAATTTTCCTGCTCCATATGGTGACTCTTTGCTAGCATTAGCAATGGAGAAGGAATGATCATTACCTAGAGCTAAGGTGACCAGTTTTGGAACAGAAAAGTCAAGTAAAGAGTTTTGTAGAGGACAATGAGGTTTGCCAGTCATTTTAGTTTTGTTTCAATCTACTTCCTGTAAAGGGTGTTCAAAGATAATGTAATTTGTGCAATGTTTTCAATACCTGTTACTGAAGAAGTTTCCAAGATCACTTAAAATTACCTTCTTTTGAATGCAGACCGGATATCTATTGATGGCGTAGATTCTACTTCTAAAAAATAAGATAAAAATAAAATGTTTAATTTTTGAAGTTTTTTCAAAGGTTAAACCTGGGCAGAGAGTGATTTTGTGGTAGACGGCATTTATTTGATTTAAAATATGATATGTTCAACACTATGTATTGATTTTGGCAGCTCAAGTAATCATGTATACATAGGTGAATAGAATCCTATTGGCAAGTGACAAAAGGATCCAACTCTCGGCAGAATTATAAACTTCTTTGCAGAGTAATTCATTATTCAGAACAGTTTACCTGAAATTATATTAATAGTAATCAAAAGTAATAAAAGAGATTTTTCATAAAATGAAAGCAATTTTGCAAGCCTGAATCTGCAATATAATCAAATATAATAATCAAGGAAATTATGTATGGAAGGGTGGGGGAAGATAGAGCAAGTCAGAAAAAGAGGATAAATGAGTATCAGTGTGGCCCATTGATTAAAGTGCAAGGCTAAGAGTAGAGAGACACAGATGCTAGTCTTCGGTAAGCATAGAAGCCATCCAGGTGATTTGGGGTCAGTTATTCTCTCTCTGCCTTAAAATGGGAAGTTAAAAACAAAACAAAACCACAAGCCTGCACTGCAGTTGTGTGATAGAAGCCCTTTTAAAACTGCCCTGGAAGACAGGAGAATCCCCTGGAGCACTAAAAAGTGCCCAGAGAATTATGCGAGAAATGGATATTTCCCACTCTACTCCAACAAAAATGGATTCTGCATATCATGGATTCCATATCCATCATAATAATTTTATTTAATTACTTAAATCTATTATAGCAAAAATAACAGTAGACTAAAAATAGAGGATAAGATTATATAATCAGAAAATCTAAAATAAATCACAAGTGTTTCTATAAACTGGGTATTACTTAAATTCTTCATACTCATTGAAGAAATGACTTTAAAAGTGAGTAAAATATCTGACTAAATTGGTAAACACAGAGTTCAGTTTCACCTTGTGTTGATTAACCACATAATTAGACAAACCAATTTACCCTGCAGAAAGCTTACATCTGCCAAGAGGTTGGCTATTTGCCAATCTGCTTCTGAATTGAGCCAGAGGTTGTAGTTTGTCTGGTTAGCTGGCTATCAGCTGCTAGACATTCCATTAATGTGCCCTGATGCCTTGGCAGATTAATGAAGATGCTGACCTTGGTAATCTTGTAGACGTGTGTTGGTAAAGTGAATATCTAATGGGTTTGCTGCCAAATTACTGGAAGTCTGGGATATTTGGAAGGCTTGCCTAGATGTTCTTGATAGCTGAAACCATATGGTCAGCAATCAGGGTCCAGGACTTGTGGGATTCTGAGGGTCTAAATTCTCTGATCTGGATGGACTCAATTTAATCCATAAATGAATTATATGCTGCAAATTTCCATAAGACATTTTTTTTTGTCCCTTCAAGTTAGTGTTGACTCCTGGCAACTGCCTGGAAAAGTCCCTGCAGTTTTCTTGACAAGATTTCAGAAGAGGTTTTCCATTGGCCCAAAATCACCCAGTTGGCTCCCTGTCCAAAGTATCCCAGTTTCTCACCCGATGCCTTAACCACTACACCAACCTGGTTCTCTTATAAAACCACTAAGATAGATTTAAACATGCTAGACAAGAATTAAGCTCTGATCTTCCATCTATGCATAATCTTAAGACTGGGAGTTGAGACTTAAAAATATACCCTAAGAAGGTTTTCATCATTGTTTGTAAACTTCATCAAACTGGGATACCAAACTTCTGCTGCTGCTCTATTCCTTGGCTGCCATCAAACAATTCTGAGAGACAGAGACAATCCAAAATAGTGTACTCCCTGAGGGAATCCAAAGATGGCCCTTTCTCCAACTTTCATTTTATTTCTAAAAGATAGGACTGGCTCTTTCTTTGCACAGGAAATTTCACTAAGTGATTTTGGCAAAGACAGTTCTATCATCCAAAACCTATTATCCCACTTTCCAGCATCTGCTGTTTGGAAAAAGCAGTTCACCCTGTAGAATAGGACACCCCTGGGTTTTTTGGATGGTTCTAAGTCACCATGATTTCATCATGCAATAATGAAGAGAATTCTGCTTACATGTCTGCATAAGCTCTTCTTCTTTTTTGCAAACAAATCTATATCTATGCTAAAAGCAGGGCTTTTTTTCTCATAGAATGCCCAGAACGGAGTTCCGGCACCTTTTTTGGATGGAACCTTGTAGGGTAGGCAAGGCAGGTTGTATGATGTGTGTGAGTTCCTGCACCTTTTTTTTTTTTTTAGAAAAAAAAGCACTGGCTAAAAGAATTCAAATCTGATGGTCTTTTATTTCATCCTTTTGTCAACAAACATAGGAAAAAATTGGTTTTGACAGAGTTTAAGACTTACGCCCTTTCTCTTGGGGTTTCATGATGATCTACTAACAGGAAAAGCTTTTGTTCAAGTCAAGATGAAAGCTGTTTTTGATATTCCTAAAGAATAAATTTATAGTCTTGAGCTGTCGGGCCTGGTATCCACCATATTTGTCCAAATATAAACTGAATACTTCAGCAAGCTTCAGAAATAATTGCTTCAAGGATAAAGCATGAGCTCACCAGCTCAAAGATATTCTGAGTCCTTTCTCCCGCCAACTATGAATTAAAGTGAGTGTTTTAAAAGATGATGGAGATAGATAGATCTTTCCATAGATATTAGCCAAAATGTTACATGAAACTTTCACATTCAGAAGCAGTTAGCTAGTACCAGTTGTTGGGATGCAATAATAGCAGTAGAGGAAGGCAATAGATCTCTAATCTGTCCTGTAGACTTTCTAAAGATCTACCTTTTGAATTTCCCAGATGTTTCATTTAGACCCCTGATCAAATTCATGAGTCTTGTATACTGAAAATTCTTTGTCAGAAATCTTTTATATCCTAGGACCCAAAGCCTAGGTTATGAGCTGGATGCCACATTACCACAATACATTGATACCATTCTTATTTCCAGATATGACTGACATTTCTTTGAAATGGGGACAGAGGTGCAAAACTCTAGGGAAGTAGTACTCATTGAGTTCTAAATATATTGGGTCTAACAAATGATATTTGGTCCCATTCTTGATGCTTTTATCTACTATTAGTCTCTTGATCTATTCTTCTTTTCCTTCTGAGCTTAGTTTCCTCAACCCCCTTCACAGTGCCAAAACTCCTTTAACGCTTTAAAAGTAGATTTCAATTCCAGCTCTAAAAAGCTATTCAGGAAGGCATACTCCTGCTCATTATCTCTGAATGGTGCTAAAAATACAGAAGGATAATTTTCAAATATGCAATAAAATGCTTAGCCTGGAGGGCATTTAAAATTTAAGTAAATATAAAGTAGTCTTTCCAAGACTGTTAGATTTCATCTTCTAGAATCCCACTTACCCACAAAGTTAAACTATTTTGTCTGTGGAATTACAGGAGCTGAAATCTAACATGGTATAGGGAAATAAATTCAGGGTTAGTTCTGGGAAAAATTTTTACTTTAATATATATTCACCATTAATATGTATATATATATATATATAAAGATTCTTACCATGGACTTCCAGATCAAAAGAACAGCTATCCACCTTATCTTTATATGTTACTTCACATCTATAATTTCCTCCATAATTTTCCTTAGCTTTGATTATTTGCATCTCAAATGTATACATCTGAAATCCAAAGGTATAATGCAATTATTCATATAAAAATCACAAGAATAATTGGAAACTAAACACACTTACTTATGTGCATCTTATATGTTGACATAGAGAAATGGGTTGATTTTTTTTACTTCTTTTTCATATTTCTTAATTCTGTTATTTTGCCGTACCAAGCAGTTAATAACTGATTTCCAAAATCCCATTTTGACCTTCTTCTGTCCACTCAGAAAATGACAGCAATTTTGGGTCTCACAAATTGCATTGTGACTCCAGGTCTGCTATAGCTTCTCCTTTTGATCACAGCAATTCCCTATCTCCCAGCAATTTTATGAGCTCACAATTTGCCTGGGACCTATCTCCTATGGATTGAGTCTAAGACAATCCATAACTGTGTAATCATAAGAATCACTTTGATCAATGAATCCCATATCATCTTTCTCTTTTTCCAAGCAAGTAATTTTAGATAAATGCTGCCACCCACCACCATTAAACCATTTTCTTTGGGGGGGGGGGGTAAATATATTTTGAAAAAGGTCATCTATAATAATAATAATAATAGTAGTAGTAGTAGTAGTAGTAGTAGTAGTAGTAGTAGTAGTAGTAGTAGTAAAGTTGGAAGGGACCTTGGAGGTCATCTAGTCCAACCCCCTGCTCAGGCAGGAAACCCTACCCCATTTCGGACAAATGGCTGTCCAGTCTCTTCTTAAAAACTTCCAGTGTTGGAGCATTTACTGCTTCTGGAGGCAGGCTGTTCCACTGATTAATTGTTCTCACTGTCAGGAAGTTTCTCCTTAGTTTTAGGTTGCTTCTCTCCTTGATTAGTTTCCTCCCGTTGCTTCTTGTCCTGCCTTCAGGTGCTTTGGAAAATAGCTTGATTCCCTCTTCTTTATAGCAGCCCCTGAGATATTGGAATACTGCTATCATGTTCCCCCTTGTCCTTCTCTTCGTTAAACTAGACATACCCAATTCTAGCAACCGTTCCTTATATATTTTAGCCTCCAGTCCCCTAATCATCTTTGCTGCTCTTCTCTGTACTCTTTCTAGAGTCTCAGCATCTTTTTTACATCGTGGTGACCAAAACTGGATGCAGTATTCCAAGTGTAGCCTTACCAAGGCATTGTAGAGTGGTATTAATACTTCACGTGATCTTGATTCTATCCCTCTGTTAATGCAGCCTAGCACTGTGGTGGCCTTTTTGGCAGCTGCAGCACACTGCTGGCTCATATTTAGGTGATTGTCTACTAGGACTCCGAGGTCCCTCTCACAGTTACTACTATTGAGCATGGTGCCACCTATGCTGTACTTGTGCATTTGGTTTTTCTTGCCTAAATGTAGAACCTTGCTTTTTTCACCATTAAATTTCATTTTGTTAGATAGCGCCCAGTGTTCAAGTCTGTCCAGATCCTCCTGTATCCTAAGCCTGTCTTCTGGAGTGTTGGCTATTCCTGCCAGCTTGGTGTCATCTGCAAATTTGATGAGTTCCCCATCTATCCTTTCATCCAAATCGTTGATGAAGATGTTGAAGAGTACTGGGCCCAGAACAGAGCCCTGGGGCACCCACTACACACTTCCCTCCATATAGATGCAGTTCCATGAAGGACCACTTGCTGAGTACGGCCGGTCAGCCAGCTACGGATCCATCTGGTGGTGATTCTGTCTACCCCACATTTTTCTATCTTATCAAGTAGTAGATTGTGATCTACTTTATCAAATGCCTTACTGAAGTCCAAGTAAATTATGTCCACAGCATTCCTCTGATCCACTAATTTTGTCACTTGGTCAAAGAATGCAATAAGATTTGTCTGGCATGATCTATTTTTGACAAACCCATGTTGGCTTTTATAATGACTTTGTTTGCCTCTAGGTGTTCATTGATTCATTGTTTGATTATCTTTTCCAGGATCTTCCCAGGTATTGAGGTCAGGCTGATAGGTCTGTAATTTCCTGGATCCATTTTTTCTCCTTTTTTGTGGATGGGAACTACATCAGCTCTTTTCCAGTCCTCTGGTAGTTCCCCTGTGTTCCAAGATCTTTGAAAAATATAGTTCAGTGGTTCTGATATCACATCTGCCAGTTCCTTGAGAACCTTGGAGTGTAATCCATCTGGTCCTGGCAATTTGAACTCATCTAGGCTGGACAGGTGCTCATTTACCATTTTCTTGCCTATCTTAACTTGTGTTTCTATTTTGTTTTTTATGGCACTATTTTTGATAGGTTGGTCTGTTTTTTTCCCTTTGTTTAAAGGCAAATGCAAAAAATGAGTTAAATAGTTCTGCTTTCTCCCTGTTGCTTGTCACCTTCTTGCCACTTCCACCCACTAATGGACCAATCATTTCCTTCACTTTTTTCTTGTTTTTTACATGTTGACAGAAGCTTTTTTTGTTATTTTTGACTTTGGTCGCAAGCCTCAGTTCATTTTGAGCCTTGGCTTTCTTCACTTCATCTTTGCAGGCTCGGGCTATTTGCTGATATTCTGACTTAGTTATGTTCCCCTCTTTCCACTTTCTATACTTGTCCTTTTTATCTTTCAATTTGTCAGAGAGTTCTTTATGCAGCCATGCTGGTTTCTTTTGAGACTGTTGTTTTTCCTCTTTGTTGGTATTGTGCTAGACTGTACTTTTATTATCTCATTTTTCAAAATTTCCCAAGCTTCTTGAGTTGTTTTCCCCTTGAGGATTCTCATCCATGGAATCCTTCCCAAGCCATCTCTAAGTTTATTGAAATTAGCTCTCTTGAAGTCCAAGACTCTAGTTTGACTGTGTTCTATTGGTTGTGCTTCTATAATGTTGAATTCTAATATTGCATGATCACTTCCTCCCAGGGTTCCTATGGCTTCAACACCGTCTATCATTTCATCTCTGTTAGTGAGAATTAGATCCAAAATGGCTAATCCCCTAGTTCCCTTCTCTACTTTTTGGGAGACAAAGTTGTCTGCTAGGTTTGCTAGGAACCTGTTTGATCTTCCACTTGGTGCGGAGTTTGTCTCCCAGTTGATGTCAGGGTAGTTAAAGTCCCCCATTACTATTGTGATGTGCTTCCTACATACCTTAGTTAGCTGACTATCAAAAAGTTCATCTATTTCCTCTGTTTGGTTGGGTGATCTGTAGTATACACCTATGGCAATGTCATTTCCCCTCCCTTTTATATTGACCCAAATGCATTCAAGACAGTTTTTATCATTGTTGTGCTCTATTTCTGTGGAGATGTAATTATTTCTTATATAGAGAGCAACTCCACCTCCTCTTTTATTTGGTCTGTTTCTTTTAAATAATTTAAATCCCTCTAGCTGTGTGTTCCATGTGTGGGTTTCATCCCACCATGTTTCCATAATGGCAACAATATCGTATCTGCCCTCATTAACCTGAATCTCTCTATATCTCTCTCTATATATACCTTGGTTTGTCGCTCAAATGTTTCTTTTAACTGAAGATGCTTGCCAACTTTGCTTGCCAAGTCCATCCATTTTCCTTTAAACCATTTAACAGTTGGTTTCCGAAGAAGATCCTGAGCTTCTACTTTGGCTATGAATGTGATATTTTGCCCTGAAAACAAGCAAGTCAACCAACATAAATCAAAACAGAATTAATCAATTGGGAATATCTAACACATGTAAATGAGTTTTAAATACCAAATTCTAAAGATGGAAAGATTTTGAAAAACACACAATGGAAAAATGATTGTTAAAGAATTTGCAAAAATGGCAAAATTGACTTGTTTAATTAGGGAATAGCAAATTCCCTAACAATAAAAACCTTAGACAATAACATTTCTCAATGACTGAAACCCCTCATGGACTTTTTGCCACGGCTGGAAAAAAAATTAATTTGTGCTTCATGAGATTGATGATTAGAAAGGGCAAAATATTTTATATAGGGAGAATATAAATATAGGAAGAAATGTAAATGCATTTGCTATAAAGAAAATCAGAAGCCACTTCTTTATATCTATTTTTTCTTTTTTCTTTCTTCCTTGTCTTTTTTCTCTTTCCTTATTTATTCATCACTTTATTTTTTCTTTAAATTTTTGTTTGTATTTTGTAAAAAAAAATCTTTTTTAATAATTAAAAAAGATACTCAAATACCAAATTATTTATTTCATTATTTTTCGTATAAAGAATTAATTCAACAGAAGGAAACCAGAGCATGTTATTAAACTATAGCTGGTTTGTTTCATGAGAAACAGAGGAAAAAAAGAAATGATATCCAGCCTCTATCTAAGGATCAGATCATTGCTAGGGAACAGGGAATGGAGTAGGGAAAGATTTACATGTATAATTTCAACCTTGCATTTACTTCCAATAACTGGGATGATCGAGGGGGACTTTTGAAGCTGCTTGAAAGCAACACTTCTGCAACCTTCTGCAACACTTCACATGTTATTTGGGACTTTTCTTTAGTATTTCACTTATTGCCTTCTTGTGCTCCAGAGGTAGTAGAAGAGGCCCCAGAACAACATTGCAGTGCCACAATTAGGCAAACTGCATCATTGCTATGCCTTTATGACATGAACAGCCCATTTGGCTACATATAAAGTTTACTGAAAATGAAAGGATATGGAAAGAAGAAATAGTATCAAAGGAAAAAATATAGGTAGATAATCCAGATGTCAGAAAAGCAATTGGCTAAAAGAAAATGATCAGCAAGTAACATGAACTTTAGTAGAGACCAATGTAAAGTTTTTCCCGTAAAAAAACCACCACATGCACTAATATAGGATGGGATAACTGTACTTGTATAAAATGGCTTGGAGAAATAGGAGATTGCAAATGAACATGGACTAGCAGAGAGACGTGGCTGCAAAAAAGAGCAAAGAATGCCAATTTGAGGCTTTATCATCAGCAAATTCTGGACCACCACACTTTAAGGATTGAGAGAAATTTGTATAGGTTCAGAGAAGGACAATGAAAATGATCAAGGGATTAAAAGATAAATCCCATGAAAAGAGATTTAAAGTGGTGGTAAATTTAGCCTTGAGAAAATATGCCTGTGAGGAAATATGATAGTCCTCTTACAAGGCTGGAAAGGATGTCACTCTAAGGAAGGTCAAGACATGTTCTTCTCATTCTGGGTGTAGGACATGGAAGACTAGCTTCTACTTAGGGAAAAGATATTCTGATTGAATGCTGGGGATGGGCAGGCTAAGTATATGATTGTATGAGTGTGTTATATCTACAGTCACTGACTAGAGGTCCCTGACCAATGCTAATTCATAATCACAGTGAACTGTATCATGCACACATATGAACAAATGAACTGTATCGTGCTGTAAATGTTTGCAGAGAAGCAAGTCCTTTTTTGCCAGATAGATATGAACAGAGTTGCTGGTATAATTGTTCTTTTTACACTTACCTACACTAATTGATCCACCTTTTGGTTTTTCAACAAATAAAACAGATTTCTCGGAATCTTGTTTTCCTCCTTCTTCTCCTGCAGACCCTATTAGTATAGAAAATAAAGGGAAATAACCATTATCAAAATGAACCTATCAATTAAGCAATGCTTACCTGGTTTCTGTTTTTTTTAGCATTAATATTACTTCTTAAAAATAGGCATGCACTCCCCATAACTCTCTTTCAGGGTAAGATAAGGTTACTGAAATAAAAAAAAGTGTCATACAGACCACACACTTATGAATGAAATAGAGTTTTTTTACTAGTGATCTGAACTGTAACTATCAGTTACAGTCTTCTCACAAGTTTTACAATTTGAATAGCTTCCTTGTTTCAACAATGAACACAGAGAGCTTCCTTGTGTTTCAAGCTGGGCGAACCCATCTCAGTTGTAAGCTGCACTCAGTGGTGGGATTCAAATATGTGAACAACCGGTTCTCTGTGTGGATGCTATGTCCAGAAGTCCATTCTGGGCCTGGGCAACAAAAAATTAGCTACCAGTTCTGCTGAACTGGTGCGAACTGGCTGAATCCCATCACTGACTTCACCCAACTGTGGAATGAAGGTGGAATCTTGGGAACACCCAGGCCAGAGCTCAAAGTAGGCAGCTAGGCAAAATTCTATCTACTGAGCTAAAAGAAGTGGCGATCCTAGTGCTGAATGTCAGAGATGAAGCCCAGGTCCCTATTAGCTAACTATATAGTATTGGGCAACAGTAAATAGGTCTCTCAATTTCTAATCCTTGACTTTGCCTGAGGAAAAAAAATTGGGTTTTTTTTTTTTGCGTTATAAAATCCTCCATATCAATTGCTACAAGTTATCCTGCTGGTGAAAGCTGTCTTCCATCCTTTCAGTAGAAGACAAATGTAATGTAATTCCTTGCATGCATAGACGTATGTTTGGTATGTACAAGATATTAATCTCTGGATTAGAGTCTAGACAGATGTATGCTACTGGAATCTAATGAAGAATATAGTGCTGTAGAAAGTTTAATTTTAATATATATCTGATGGTCTTAACTTTATGGTCTTCTGGCCAACTTTGTGGGGTTGTGAATATTAAAGACTGAGTCATCTTATGAGGAAAAAGAGAGTAACTAGGAATAGCCATTGTAATAAAAAAGAAATCTGCAGAGGAATTTCAAGAACCAGCAAAAAAATTGCCTTACTCCGCATTTTTCATACTCCAACAGATTCTCTTTTCAACATTTGTCTCTCTATATATATCATGGACAATTGACGTTGATTGTTGCTTATATATAAGTACAAGTATACTCACAAAGAATGATGGATGGATGGATGTACCAAATCTTACCATATTTCTATCTGTATTATATGCATGGTATATTACACTATATGTCAAAAACTTTATATGAACTTTTTATTGCCAAGTGTTGCTACCAAATGTCTTTAACTATCAACAACCAGGCTGGTCTGTATGTGTTTCTCTGGGAAGGAACTCATCTTTAGAGACAAATTCCTTCTTTCAGCTATATACTTCAGTTATTATATAATTCTTAGTCTGCAGTTTAATCCTGAGGGAAGAAAAATAATACATCAAAATAGCTGGAATACATAACTTCTGTGTCGAATATAATACATTTGATAACTAATTTAAAAGAATTTAAATGCATTTTGCTAAACAAATCAATAAGTAGCTCTCCAAACATGAAATATTTAAAATAGATTTTGTTTTGATATTTCCTTTGTAAAAATGAGTTACAGTGGTGTATGAACAAAAGTTAATTGTTAGTTTTTCCATATCCATTTCCTATATCACAGTTCATTTGAAACACCATTGTACACTAATGTACTCCAAAGCTTCATATGATTGGAGGCTTCTAATTTCACTCCAGACCATAAATTACTTCGCAACTGAAAAAGTAAGTAACAAAAAAAATGTTAATAGATAATGAAAATTGGAATGTTTTGAGTTTTCTCTTCTTTTTTTCAGATTTAGCGTATCTTACCTGAGTCCTTTCTATCTCCAGGTTTATTTGTACCATCTGAAAAGTAAGCATAAACTGGATGATATCAATATTCAAAAGTTATTATCTTGATTGCTTAATTGACTGTCTGGACACCTTGTATGTTAAAAGAAAGGAGGAAAATTATAGATTATAATGAATTGTTTAAGAGGGCAGTGGGATCATTTTGTTGAAGCTGAGCAGATTGGTCTTTGAGATAGCCTAACCCTAACCCTTTGTTAATGGGTAGAGCAATCCTAATTGTAGAATAATTTTCTATTGGTAGTGGTATTATTATTTACTATAAGTTTATTATGGCCACTCAATCCAAAATGCTTTGGATGGCTATGGTAGCACCTCAGACAATATTCCCAAATATTCCTAATCTCAACAGAGCAAAAGGAATGAAGACAGAGAAGAGCATCATCTCTTTTGTTTTCTTCTTAAATTTAAAGTACGGTCTCTTCAATATGGGCGAATGTTTTTCTCATTCCAGGGGCATAGAAGTGTGTGGATTTTTAAATTTTCTCTCCCAATAATTTCAGAGAATGTCCCATAATGGCTCCTGCCTGCATTCTGGTTGGCATAGTTGTCAACTTCATGATGTTAAAATGATGACATAGCATTCATGGCATCATCATACAAATAGTGCAATTACTCATGTCATGATATTTGACACACGCATACAACTTGCATTGTGTGTGGTGATACCATTTAGACTGGGGTGATCATTTGCCCCATTTCTTGCTTCCACCCTGGATGTTTATGGCTACAATAATCTGATTTTTCATCTGATCCAGCAGAACGATTTATATTCTCATTAATCAACCTGGTCATCATATTTTGCTTATTCTTGAGTTTTGTCATGTTAAAGAAGTTGTGTATAAATATAAATAAATAAATAATTGTTAGGCTATTTTTAAAAATCTTTCTTAAAATCTTTCAAAATACATTTCTTCAAAAAGGATAGCAGATTTTTAAAACATAGCCTTTCAAAGTCTTTTATTGGGAAATTCTACTGAAATCAACTGGGGAGTTGCTCAAAAATAAATGAATTTACAAAGGTATCTGGTTTCTTTTTGATGAAATTATCCCTGATTGGGAACAGAAGAATTGAATCTTAATAGCTCTTCATATTTTATCCTAATATCGTGGTGGCACAGTGATTAGAATGTAGTACTTCAGGCTAACTCTGCCAACTGCCAGCAGTTCGATCCTGACCGGCTCAAGGTTGACTCAGCCTTCCATCTTTCCAAGGTTGGTAAAATGAGGACCCAGATTGTTGGGGGCAATATGCTGACTCTTTAAACTGCTTAGAGAGGGCTGTAAAGCACTGTGAATCAGTATATAAGTCTACGTGCTATTGCTATTGCTATCATATAACATTAAATGGAATAGTCCTCCTAACCTGTTGCTGAAGAATCCTCTTCATCTGTAAAAAGAAATACATAACAGGTAAAATAGAGAATTGTGACAAGAAAAAGCAACAATGTAGTTTAGTAAAAATGGAGGGAAACAAGAAACCTGTAATAGAAGGAAAGGAAAACTATGATAGCTGGGAAGCTGGTAATGACAAGGTAAACTTGTGGAGAAAGCTTTATGGGATTGAGCAGCTGAAGTGGTCAACTTTAATGCTTCACGCAAAAACAAAAATGGGATATATGACATGTGATCCATTATTAAAACATGGGTTTGAATGGGAGCTTTCAAAATGGTTGTGTTTGTTAGACACAAAATACAAAAACTGAGTGGGGAAATGGAATACAAAAAAGTTACAATGAAAATCAAGGTCAACCATAGATCTGACCTGAAGAAGATGTTGTTTCAGTGAGGTTTCCGTCTGCAAGTAAAACGTGTACCATAGATACATTCATCACCATGATTTTTTGAGTTTTTTAAGAGGCAAAAATAATATAATCAAGAATTTAAAAAAGAACAAAAAGTGCTAAAATCAAACAATTATTCTTCTTCATTCATATTAAGATACCTATGTAAAAATATAAATGGCATGCCTATTATTTCTTTCAAAATTAAGACACAGGGTTGGGTTTGCATGACATGTTACACTAAACTAAAAGGGGTTGGGAAGATCACAATTTGAATGAATGGAAAGGGGGGAAAAATCATAGTTCACCCTCTTGTGGAAAAGTTGTAATTGTCATAGCAGATTATGGCAAAAAGGCCATTATGTTTACCCACAATATGATTTTATGTTTTTGGACATAATAGGCTACATAGATTCAGATATTGGACTTTGTTAACCTATACGGTACAGTGTCCAGGATATTGTGTGAACCCAGACTTACAGAATGTTGTATGCATGCCTATTCAGTTTAAACAGCTTTTCTCCCAAGTAGAAGATTGCATTTTGACAGAACATTCATTCAGTGTTCTGTTCCTTTCAAAGGAAGAATTAAGCATTAAGATTACTCATCATAAGTTAATGGGCCCTAAAATTGAAATCAATTAAAAACAATAATGAAGACTTCATCCAATAATATTTACTTCTGCAATAATATTAAGAAACATTACTATTACACTATTAAGAAACAGACTAAGAGTGACATGATAGCAGTGTTCCAATATCTAAGGTGCTGCCACAAAAAAAAAGTCAAGCTATTCTCCAAAGCACCTGAAGACAGGAAAAGAAGCAATGGATGGAAACTAATCAAGAAGAGAAGCAATCTAGAACTAAGGAGAATTTTCCTGACAGAACAATTAATCAGTGAAACAGATTGCTTCTAGAAATTGTGGGTGCTCCAATTCTGGAGGTTTTTAAGAAGAGATTGGATAACCATTTGTTTGAAATGGTATAGGATTTCCTGCTTGAGGGTTGAACTAGAAGATCTCCAAGGTTCCTTCCAATTCTGTTATTCTGTTAGTGAACATAATACCAGCAGATTTCTAGAAGATTATCTAGATACTTGTGAGCTTTTAAGATAAAATCAGGATTTTTGATTCTGCCTTCTGTTTCCTAATAGTTTACATTAATATCAGGGAAAAAACACTTTAAAATTTACTCTTGACTATAAACCATCTGGGGATATCTGTGTGTGTGTTTGTGTGTGCATGTTAAAAAAAGTAAACATGACACCAACAAACATGTGATTGAAGTCCAGTTCTTTTTAAAAATTGTGTTGCACTGAGACATACATTTAAAAGAGACAGGGCTTCAATCACATGATCAGAGCTCCCATTTTGATGCCTCATGCACTGTGCACTGGTCCCCTGTAAGTGCCCATTCTCAGGCAGAAATAGACATTTTTCCTCCCAATGTTTCAAAATTGTCCTTTCCAGCTCTCAACTGTCGCTTCTCATTACAGAGGAAGGAAGCCTTAGTTGAGGAACAGGCATAGAAAATACCCTTCCCAGTGGTACAAACTGCCTTTCAGTCAAAAACATGAAAACAGAAAGAAGAAGAAGATATGTCAGAAAACTTGATCACTTTCAATACAGAGCTGAAAATTGAGAAATCCAACTGTCAGTTTTGGAGCATTGATATTTATTAGAAATAATAGGAAAGGGGGGGGGGAGATTTTGATACAATTGTAATCCAGTCAATCAAGAATGCTACCATATGGCTACAATATTTTGTAGGCCTCATTACTATTTTGTTGAGAAATCTGAGAAACTGGAACAGTAAAAAGGGACTATTTATTATAAAAAACAATTATAATTCCAACAGCCATTGGAAACAGAAAGGCTTAATATTGATTTTTTTCCTAGCTGGTTTTGTAATTATGAATGAATGGATTCTTTTCTCTATGAAATGAAGGCATGATTAACAATTGTAACTTGCTTAAAATGAAAAATAAAATCTAATCTATATTAATGCTGTCATTAAAAGTAACAAATAGAGTGTCCCCAAATCAGACTTCATGGTAGAAACATGATAATTATTTCATTCTCCTTTTTTTGCAATTGAAATTTTAATAAATACATTTAGTAATGCAATTCTCGAAACAGTGAAATTGTTTTTAATTTTACATTTATTATAGTGATTTGGTATGTTCATAGCATAGACTTATATGATCGCTGGTTTGTAAAAATTTAGTGAAGAAATTCTGAAAATAGGGGAACAAACATTAAAGCAAAGGTCTAAACTAAGTGGAAAGTCTGTTCATCCTGAAATTTTATGGTTCCCTCTTTGATACATTTTGGTTATTGTGCTCAGAGTTAGTTATTAATTTATTATATTTTCACTCATAGACCAAAGTTGGTGCTCATAGAAGTACAGATTTATTCTTTTATTTAATTTATCTAAAAATGATAAGAATGTGTCTGTTAAGGAAAGCAAACTCACTATTCTCAGTGAGAATGTTTCATTGAAGTGTAACAACAAGCATAAAATTGAATGCTCTGTAAACAATACTGCTGCTCCTCATTGTGTATATGGATGCTTAAAGTTGTTAAGCAATCCTTATAAAACAATGGGAACCAATATTTGAGTTGGAAGGGAAATTCTGAATTAAAATTATTGCAAAAGTGGAATCGTCTGGACAATCTGAATCCAAACTATTACTGTGATTCAAAATTATTTGACTTTAATCAAATCTCAATATCTTTTAAATATGGATTATTTAACTTTTAGAAAACCCTTTCACTTAACTGCACAGTGTATGTTGTCATAACATGTCTGCCACATACATATAAAAGTGGAATAAAATATAAAAAGTGTAATAAAGAAATAACTGTAGAAACACAGCCAGTGATTCCAGTATTTCTCCTGAAGGCTTGTGAATAGATCTTTACTGTAATGGCAATTGAAAGAATACAGCATAAAAGAAGGAAAAGGACAACTTATTTAATATTTATAAGATGTAAGGCAGTTGAAAACTGTGATGAAAATTTGTCTCTGCCGCCTTTCCAGATCTGTCATGGTTGATCCAACTTTAAAAATGGTAAACATATTCTAGAAAGCAAGAGAGATGTTGTAGACAGATTTCATAGAAACTGCAATCAGAAAATCCATGTGTTGACAAAGTAGAACCGGGCTAGAATAAGTTAAAATGAAATAACAGATGGCTCATTAGATAGCTTGATACCTGATGGAATTTAGAGAATGTTATTAAATTAATGTTAGCATTCCAAGTTATAGGCATATTGTAGTTGCTATATTTTCTGAAAAAAAGGATGTTAATAAATGCATATTATGGAATAAAATATATGAAAAACATTTATATATATCGTATATTTCATAGTTGAACAAACAAATGTCATATGTATGTGCATGTATATATCTCTATCTCTGTCTGTCTGTATACCCAGATGTTGGATAATACTGGAATTACAACTTTTAATGATTTTATTCCAGACTAATGGTGACATTTTATATCGCTGAAGCTTTTCCAGGGCAGATATAATGTATGCTATAATAATCTAGTATTAAGATGTTAAATCATAAGTGACTACAGATTGTTTTACCCTACCCAAAAAGTTAGATGTATTCTTTCTAGGAAAAAAAGTGCACATAATGGACCAAATCAACTGATAAAGGAAAAGGGAGAAAAGACAGTGAGTAAACATTGGCTCTGAGACATGTACAGAAATAATCCAGGAATGTATACTTAATTACATTTTTAAAAGAAATGAAATCCAAATCCAGTAGGGGATTGGATTGAACAAGGAAGAACAAAAACATAATCTACCTGAACTGTAGAATCTCGTCTAGCTTTTGTAGAATATTCGTACTCACCTTTTTCTGGGGGATTCCCATCTTTCTGAGCGTTAGTTTCTACTATATAGGAAATAGAAACACATTTTTTAAAAGAAACACCCTGATCATAAATATTGTGTATGTTTCTGCTACTAGTGTTAATATTACACCAACATTTTAAATGTGTAAATTAGGCTATTGGAATACTCCATAGCAGTATTACGAATAACTTGAATACCTTTAGCATAACATAAAGCTGCATCTTTACATTTATTGTTTTTTAAAAAAAACTGCTTGTTAGCATGCAGTCTCCTAAGGATTGGAATGATACCTATTTACATATGGTGAATTACAGTTTCCATCAGACTGCACTTAAAACATGGGTACTTGTGCAGGAGATGAAATAATGCAATGACATCTGCTAACAATAGCTATGAGAAAAAACTCAGTTTAGAATATGATCAGAGTAATCAATAAGAAAGAAGAAAAATGAGAAAGACTGCATTTGCTTCATGTACTAACGTAGAACTATGATGGCTTATTTTATAAATAAACCTCCATAATTTCCCCAAGGTTACCACAGTAATTGAGAGCATTTCAATAACCCTGGTTGATCTTGAAAAACTAAGCAGGGTTCCTATAGTCCCTATTTGAAGGACTATCAGCAAATCCATGGATTTTAGGCTAGCCTCAGTAGATATAGATCTACATTAGTGGCAGATATTTGTAGCTGGGGTGAAGGATGAGGGTGAAGGTCCATTTTCTGAGCTTGTGGGTTGGTTTCCAAACGTTTTATTATCAAGCCAGGTAACATCTTCAGTGCTTCTCTTATTAGGGCTGATACTTGCTTGTATGTTTTCCCATTGAACTTGAAGTATGTGTTCAGGTATAGATACAGGAGTTTCATAATGGTTTCTGTGGACATGGAGTGTTTTGTAGTGGCATCATCTTTGTGGGTATGGTGTTTAGTAAAGATGTAACCTAGCCTGGTAATGAAATGTTCAGAAACCAACCCACAAGCTCAGAGAACGAACTTTCACCCTCATAGATCTACATCTCAGAAGATGCTGCTGAAAAACAGTATGGATGTGTTCATGTAATCAACAGGAAGCAAGTTTAATCTGAGAGAGTTTGATTTTTCAATTTCCAAGACAATATACAGTAGTGCCAAAATTGTGGAAACCTTTTGGGAAAAGTGTACAGTAGAAATGCCACCTTTGGTTAAGTTTCCACTAATTTTTCTTCTAATTTCTAATTATAACTGTAGCCTTGTTCACTTAATAATACTATTTTACATCACTTTCTGGGCAATCAGTCAACTCTTTGCAACATTACTTTAATTTTATTAAAGTTTTACAAACTCACTAAATGAAAGAACACAAAAAAACCCAACCAACTTGATAGTGATCACATAACACACTGACAAATGTCCTCCTCTCAGCTTTAATACATGACATCAATAACTGAATCCTACTGTGATCTGATTGGCTCATTGCCAAAACAAGATGACACCTGATTGGCTCTCTAAACATTCAAGCTCATTGGCTACAATCAGATGAAGGAAAGCTACCTGATATCAACCTAAACAAGTTGTGCTTCTTTTTTCTGGTTATTTGGCTATACCTTTTCATAGAATACAGTACAGATAATTGAACAAACTTTGTTTCATTATATTCTTGATTAAAATACCTTTCCATTGATATATAATTTTATGGTACTACTCCAAAAAAAGGTGGTGTTATTAGCCATCAAACCTCAAAAATACACTTTTCCCAAAAGGTTTCCACAATTTTGGCCACTACTGTAGAATACTGGGAACTACATCCATAGAAAGAGAGATTCTCAGAAATTCAACAACACAAAAAAATTATTAATGTGTGGTAGAACAAGTTTAACGTTCTAATCACTTCTTTATGTTCCTAATGAGACCTTTACAATATTCTGCTATTTTAACAAACTTACTATATATATATATATATATATATATATATATATATATATATATATATATATATATATATGTAGGTTTTTGGTTGTTCGGGTTTTCTCCCGTGTAAAATTGGAAGTGTCTTGGCGACGTTTCGACGAAGTCCCATTCGTCATCTTCAGGCTGGTGTTTTCAGCTTCGTGCTTTGAGCAGCAATGTGTGGTCTTAGCTGTTTCTTCCTTTTGACTGCCAGTGGGGGTATGAACTGATTGGGTGGGAGCTTGGCTGTGTTCTGATTGGGTGGAGGTGTGTTCTGATTGGTTAGGGGCGTGGCTGTGCTCTGATTGGCTGGAGGGTTGGCTGTGCTCTGATTGGCTGGGGGGTTGGCTGTGCTCTGATTGGCTGGGGGAGTGTTCTGTTTGGTTGTGCTCAGGTTAGTCTGAGTTGCAGGGGGGTTTAAGATTTTGGGCTGCCTTGCTATTTTTTGGCTTCGCGTTCGTGGTCGTGTCTCATCTTCATGGAGGGTGTCAGTTTGCTTCATGTATGGGTTGGAGGGGTTTAAAGTCAAGCCCCTAACCAATCAGAACACACCTCCACCCAATCAGAACACAACCAAGCTCCCACCCAATCAGTTCATACCCCCACTGGCAGTTAAAAGGAAGAAACAGCTAAGACCACACATTGCTGCTCGAAGCACGAAGCTGAAAACACCAGCCTGAAGATGACGAATGGGACATCGTCGAAACGTCGCCAAGACACTTCCAATTTTACGTGGGAGAAAACCCGAACAACCAAAGACCTACATACAAACACCCGCGAAAACCTCAGAAAACATATATATATGTTACTAACCTGGAGGAGGTGCACTTTCTGTTGTTGGTGTATCTGAAAAGGTTAAAAGAAAGAGATTTATAACATTCTGAAAGAAAAGAAGCATACATAATGATGCTTCTATTTTATTGTATAGTAATATAAATTTTGCATTATAATAGTTTAAAAAATTAGATCAGACTATTCAACTGGACTCTATTTGCATATAGCCTATTACAATATGGTGCATTATTTCAGGAGGTTTTTTTTAAAAAGCAAATTACTTGCCCTTGAAGGTTTTCCTTCTCTTTTCTATAATAAATAGGCTATCTTTATTATGAGGCAAATGTTAATGCACAATATTCTGCAAACATTTAATACAAAGGAGATTATTCCCAAAATGCTGATGATCCATATTGCCCCTAAGTCTTGAAAAATTACTTGCAGGACACCTAAAAATATCTTTTTCTCCAAGCAAAACTAGGACTGGCAGCAGGGTTGGGTTCAGCACTTTTTCATGTAGCCTCTGGTCTGATTTCATGCAACCTCTGTCTCATTTCTAATCTGCTATGAAGGAAGCCAGCCCAGACCCCTCTTCAGACTTCTGTTCTTCCCTCGCAGCCCATAGTTTGGGAGAGAGAAGAAGTGTTGTCAGAAAGACAATAGCAGAAGGGATTTTAGAGAATAATTATCCTCACCTCCTTTTAACTGTGAATGTGAGGAAACTCTGCTGGCAATGCAATGTCCAAAATATTACCCAACAGGAAAAAAAAAGGCTACTAAACCCTAATTACCAAAACTAAACTTCTACGGTATTAATCATGGTTTCATCAGTGGATCATTGAACAGTTGGCTTTGAACAGTGTAGTGTTCGCACCCGTGACTTTGTCCTTGTATTAGAACATTTAATCCTACATAGACAACTTTAGCTACTGAGCGTCTGCAATAGATTTTAGGTGGGGGACAACAGGGGTGGTTGGTATGAGGGCCTTGTCTTACATAGCATCCTAAGAATGCCCGCAGGCTCAACCGAACATGGAATATAACTCAACTGCCTAGACTAGAGGCTCACTTTTGGCTTACCCACATGGAAGGGTATTTCATGCATGTCAGTGTGTTTTAAATAGGACCCTTCTTGAATGCATTGCGACGCTATCCTACTGCAATCCTGTGGTGCTCCAGATGTTGTTAAAATACTCTTCTCAGCTTTCCTTCTGTTAGCCATGAACTGTAATGCCCGGAAGCCTATGGGGGATCTACACCCATTTTACTAGCATTTATTAATAGCCCAGTGATATTTAACGGTAGTAATGCAGACTTCTTTTCCCGCATTTTGTTCACATGCTGTTTGGGTGACAAAAATTAGGGAAGCTCTGAAGGGACTTCAATTATCCTCACACAAACTGTATACAAATAGTCCTTGACTTACAATCATTTGTTTAGTGACTGCTTGATGGTACGTTGAAAAACGTGACTTACAACCAGTACTCACACATCTGTTTCAGCTTCCCCACAATTACACAATCAAAATTTAGGTGCTTGGCAACCAGAATGTATCTACAATGGTTACAGCATCCTGTGGTCATGTGATTTGTGATTTGTGAACTTCCCAGCCAGCTTCTGCCATGTGAAATCAATGGGAGAAGCTGGATTTTGCTTAATGACTGCATTCCATTTTATTCCATTGTTAAGTGATTCACTTAACAACCTTGGTAAAAAAAGATCATAAAATAGAGTGCAACTCGGTTACCAATCACCTTGCTTAGCAACAGAAATTCTGTTCACAATTCTAGTTGGCAGTCACAGACTGCCTGAATATGGCCGTGGCTATGACAAAGGAAACAAATTTCTAGGTGCTTTAAATAGCTGTTCCTTAGAACTATTAGTAGTTCTTCTAACCAGAATACAGGTAGTCCTTGATTTACAACCATTTGTTTAGTGACCATTCCAAGTTACAACAGAACTGAAAAAAGTGACTAATGACTGTTTTGCACACTTACGACCGTCATGTGGTCACTTGATCAGAATTTAGCTGCTTGGCAACAGGTTCATATTTATGACAGTTGTCCTGGGTTCACATGATCCTCTTTTACGACCTTCTGACAAGCAAAGTTAATGGGGAAGCCAGAGTCCCTTAACAACTGGGTTACTAACTTAACAACGGTGGCAATAAAGGTTGTAACATGAGGCAAAACTCACTTAACAACTGTTTCACTTAGCAACAGAAAATTTGGGCTTAATTGTGGTTGTAAGGTGAGGACTACCTGTAGAGACAACCTTGATATAAATCTAGGTGGTAACCATAATCTGGTGTGAGGCATTTGTATGAAACTAATAGGAAACAATGACCTTTAACTTGCACGCAAGCGAGAAGTCACCATTGTTTCAGTTAACTACAAAATGAGAAAGTTCTGAAAAATGTTAGGACTGGTGAAAAAGAGACAGAAAAGTTAAGAGGATTAAATTTCTTTGTAATGCTTAGAGATGATTTTAAAGCCCAACAATTGAAGCCCAAGTGGAATGAATCACACAATGTAAAAAAGGTCAATCAAGTCCAGGAAGATGGCCACAGGACTCCTCCCAGAATCCTGATAAAGAATGTGCTTTTTTCATGAGGCAGCTGGACTTTCCTGTTTTTCTTTGAAGTCCAATTGCCTCATGAAAAAAGCACCTTTGGGACAACTATGACCTGGATGACTGAGAATCTCCATAGACATTGAGCTGATAAAGAAGACTTCCCCCAGAAATTGGAAAACCCACCAAGAGCAAAAAGGAATATAAACTCTGGCAGGAAAGGTGGGGGGGGGGGTGATCATGAGGAAGGAGAAGGAGTTAAGTAGGGTATGACAATCAATCAATCAGAACTTTTTTTCATTCTATTCAGTGCAGAAAACAAGCCAAAAAAACAGGTGATTTGTTAGATAGAAGAGGAGGAATAAGGATACTGTGGAATTGATAAAAATTGAATGAATTCTTGGCCTCTGTATTTGCTACAGAATATAGAGGAGAACATCCCTGTGTCTCCGATTGAGCGAAGCCAGTTGAGGTAAAAAGAGAAGATATTCTGGGACCTCTCACCACTTTAAATCTCTTTTCCTGGGATTTATTTTTTAATCTCTTGATCATACAGTAATAAATTACTGAACGCTGATGACAGCCACTCAAGAATTTTTAAAAGCCTCAGATGTGAAATTGCTGATCCCTTTACAATATATGTAATTTATCTCTTTTATTGGGCTCACTAGGATAGAACTGGAAGGTAGCCAATGTGACACCAGTTTTTAAAAATGGACCCAAAGGAGAGGTAGGAAATTACAGACTAGTCAATTTAATATCTGCTCCATACAAATTGGTATTAATCAAATAAAAAATTACTAAATACAGAGGAAAAATCTGCATGGATTCTGCAGAGCTAAATCCCATCTCTCCAGTACTTTATTGAGTTTATTGAGAGCATCTGCTGGCACATGGATGGAACAAAAAGGCACAGTTGATGTTAGGAATCATTTGGAATGAGGTGGAAAATAAAATGCTCAACTTAATAATACTCTCAGATAACCTCTAGTACATTTCCATCTGAAAAGCTGTATACCGTTCTGGTTTGAAAAACAAAGGGTTTATCTGAGCTTGAAATAAGTTCATCTAAAATGATCAGGCAGCTCAATCACTTTCCTTTAAGAAAAGGCAAGAATGTTTGTCTTTAGCTTGGAAAAAAACATGACTAAGTGGGCACTTGATCAAGATCTCTAAAGTTATGCAAAGTATGGAAAAATCAAGACCGATGAACCTTACAAAGGCAGAGCCGTCAAAATGCAGCATAATTAATCTGTGGGAATATACTACTCCAAGACAAGGCAATGGCCACACTGATTTAGATAGCTTAGAAAGGAACTGGATTCTTTTATGGAAAATGTTGTGTCCTGAGCCTAACAAATAGACCCCACATATCATTTCACCTCGTATGCTGAGATGGTCCATTTTCCTGTCAGCATATGACTATACATTAGTTCACAAACCAGGAAAAGAAATGGGTCACGCAGATGGCCTGAGCAGATTACCCCTGAATCAATTGGAGCCAGATCCTGCTCCAGCCATTAATATTCTGTCTATTCAGGAATTGCCTGAGTCTCCCCTCAATGCTAGGGATGTGGCTGCAGAAACTGCCACTGATCACACACTTACATGTGTGCTGACATGGGTGTTGTCAGAATGGCCTGACAAGTGCCCAGATACTGAGTTCCAAAGCTTCTGGCACAAGAAGCATGAGTTTTCCACTTTCAAGGGATGCCTGTTATGGAGTAGCAGGGTAGTGATCCCAGCCTCATTGAGGTCTAGAATCTTGATATCTATGCATGAGGGACATCCTGACATAGTCAGGATGAAAGCGCTTGCGCGCAGCCATCTTTGATGGCCTGGACTCGATAAAGCCATTGAGGCCCAGGTGCACGGGAGCCAAGTGTGCCAACAGTCTCAGCCAGAAATGCTTCAGGCCCCAATACATAGGTGGGAGGAAACTCAAACCCTATGGTCTACGGTGCATATAGATTATGCTGGGCCCTTTCAGGGGCAATTCTTCCTGGTTGTTGTTGATAGCCATTCCAAGTGGCTGGAGGTTGTTCCTGTTTCCTCCACTACTACTGCCAGGACCATCCAGGTGTTGAGAGGAATTTTTGCATCACACAGTCTTCCAGATGTTCTGGTTTCAGATAATGGCCCTCAGTTTACCTCTTTTGAGTTCCAGGCTTTTCTTCAGGCCAATCTGATCTGGCATGCAACATCGGCTCCCTTCCACCCATCCTCCAACGGACTGGCAGAGAGAATGGTGCGCACCACCAAAGATGCCCTCAAGAAACTGACTTATAGTAACTGGCATCACAGGTTAGCAGATTTCCTTCTTGCACACCACACCACACCATGCACTGCCACAGGGAAGAGCCCTGCTGAACTCCACTAGGGTTGCCGCCTCATCACTAAACTGTGCAGGTTGCACCCTGACCAGGTGGCTTCACAGGTGTCACAACTGCGGGCACCTAAAAAACTCCAGGTGGGCGATCTGGTCTGGGCACGAAACTATGGGCCTGGTCATCCCTGGGTCACAGCTGTGGTTTGCAAGGTCTCTGGGTTGTTGTCATACGAAGTTGCCTTGGGAGACAGCCACATTCTTCGCAGACACATAGACCAACTGCATTGGAGACTGGACTCTCATCCTTCCGCTCCTGGCTCTGCTCTGATGGGGGGGAGGACCATAACATGCATTCTGGGTCTTCACAAGCCTAACAGGCCATTACTAGCTGCTACTGAGGCTATTAGGGATTCATCCCAAGGTTCCACAAGTGCTCCTAACAGGAATTCATGGGATAGGGGGTCATCCCACACATCCATAATCACTCCAGACAGGGAGTCACACCGGACGTATCCACAGTATTCATATATGTCAGATAATGCTCCAGACAGGGAGACTGACCAGGGATATCCACACAAATCACAAGCAGCAAGAGAAAAATAATTCCATCAGGGGCGCTTGCCAAATTCCTCAATTGCTCCCAAAAGGAGGTCACCAGTCACCAGAAGGTTGCCATGGAGGCGACTCCTGACTCTGGCACCTTGGGCATGTGCTTAGGGGCTACAGAGTATTGGGGCACTTCCGTTACCCAGTCCTCTCCATCTGCTGGCCTTGGACTCGAGGGACAGTGTTCCCAAGAGGGGTCCATTGTGGACTCGGGAAATTCCACCTCTCCATGGTATGCTGGCTTGGACTTAGAGGGTCCAGCCAGCCAGCAGCAGGGCAGGTCAACCGGGTATTTGGGGCAGCAAAGTCTGGCCTGCCTTGCCTGGTAGGCGAGCAGGTAGGCCAGGCACCCTCACCAGGGTCACCTGGGAATTTAGGGCAGCAATGCCCTGGCCTGCCTAACCTGGTAGGCAAGCAGGTGGGCCAGGCAATCTCTCCAGCCCTTAGAAGGTCGCAGCGGGCCAAGTGCCCACCCAAACATCTGAGAGACTTTGTGAAGTTGCTGTCAAATCATGAGGGTTCTGTTCATGAGGCCCCTGAATAATGGGAGTAAGTTGGGTAGATTATTTTGTATTATTTTTTGATTTCGGATACATTTATTGTATGAATAAAGTTGAAGGGGTTTTGCCTGAGGGCAAACTCGAGTATTCCACATTTCTTGCATTTGATTAATGAAACTATATAACACTCTTCCAATGTATGACGTACATGTGTGTGCGCAGGTATGTTCCATCTAGGGGGAAAAAGCAGGCTCAGGACGTTGTATTGGTCCCGGGCATTCCAAAAGCTGCCCGGGACCAGACACAGTGGCGCCAGCCTTGTGCACATGCGCAAGGCACGAAAACTCTCTATTCTATTGGTGGACATTGTCCGGGTTTCTGGCCATATAAAAAGGTCTGCGTGCCTTTTGTTGTTGTTCGGGTGTTGTTAGAAGAAGAATAAAGAGCTGTTTAACATTGCCATGTGTCTTCATTATTCGCATGCGAACGAAGTACATAACAAAAAGGGTCTATTAAGAGTCCCAAAGGACTCTTGTTTTTCTTGAAGATATTTTGCTTCTCATCCAAGAAGCTTCTTCAGCTCTGACTAGATAGTGGGGAATGGCAGGATTTATACTCATTGCAGACAGCTGATCATTTGCATTCTTTTAGTGCACGGGTGTCAAACTCGCCACGTCATGTGACGTGTCGTGACATATCACGATTCTTTTTGCATTGCCGACAGTGGGGTTTGGTATGATGAAACCGGCCCACAGGCTGGCAGTTTGACACCCCTGTTTTAGAGAGTTGTTGAGGCCATCTGGAAGTTTGTCTGTGTCATCAGGGTCACCTGAATAGTGCAAATGGGTGTGGAGCCTTCTTGGAACTATTGACAGGACTGTGTTGTGGACTGAAGATAGATGATGTCGTATCCCCCCCTCTCTATTGAGAGAGGGCTGTTCCATTTGAGAATCTCCATAGACATTTAGGTCTATTAAGAGCAATTAGGTTTTAAGACTGAATGTGTTTCAGCATGCCCCCAAATGCCTAATACTGCAGGATGTGGAGGATCCTAATATTCTGTGCTTGCATTCGTGATCCTTGTGAAGGATTTTGCACAGAAGAAATAGGCAAATTAAAACTCCCTGATGACCCTGGAAGGCAAGGAGTTTGATAACAAAAATCAGATTGTTGGGGGGTTTTTTGGTGTGAAATGACATTATATATGATAGAAGGTGCTAATATACAGAAAGGGCTGGTTTGAAGCTTCCCTGGGAATGTAGAGTTTAGAGGCTCCAGGTCAGGCTATAGTATGGCCACTCCATGATATATGTTGCCTTTGTGAGTCTTGTGTAACATATCTATGGGTATATATACCTCTGCTGAAACCAGTTTTTTGTGTTTTGTCCAGAAGGCCAGTGATCACTGCCAATAAAATATACTTCATTGCATTTGTCTTCAAATGCTCTGGCTCCTTATTTAGGTGGGCATTTTTCCTATCACAAAGGAGATAAAAATGGAGGAGTGAAATACCATCATCTTCTCTTTGCAGTAACCTACAGGCATCTGGATGGCCAATATAAGAAACAAACTGGTGGGCTATGATAAGCCATGGCCCAATCTGGCAGCGGCATTCACACACATTAGTGAGACTGGCTTTCTATTCCAGTAAGAATCCTGATCCATAGGTACCACTTGTCTTATGACCATTTGTTTAGTAACAGTTCGAAGTTTTCAGGGCATGGAAAAAAGTTACAATTGGTCCTCACACTTATGATATTGCAGCGCTTTTGCGGCCATGTGATTGAGATTTGCGTGCTTGGCAACTGGCATGTACTTACAACAGTTGCAGTATCACTGGGTCACATGATTATCATTTGCAACCTTCCCAACTGGCTTCCGACAAGCAAAGTCAAGGGAGAAAGCCAAATTCACGTAATAACCATGGCAAAAAAGATCATACCATCTCAGGTGCCATCATGTAACATGACATCATTTAGTATCATAAGTCCCAACGGTGGTTATAAGCCAAGGACTACCTGTATATTTTTCTCTGAGTTGGCTTAGCTATACTATACATTTGTATAACATTCTTGTTACTATTTTATGAAGAAAGAAAGGAAGTCTTTATAATGATTTTATCTGCTGGTCCACCTACAGTAGTTTAGCATCTTTTTTTCCTACCAAATGCTTGCAGAAACTGGAAGGGCTGAGAGAGAGAGCAACTGGCTTAAAGTCACCTACTGATCTCTGTAGTTGAATAGAGATTTAAATGTTTTCTAAATGAAAACGTGAACCACAACACTTTGAACACCTCTTGATATTTGTGCTTCTTTCTAATCTTAACTGTTTGGAAGCAAAATATAAAGGGCAATTTATGTATGAAAGGTGACAAAGGTGCATTTCTAAATAAATAACTAAAGTTCAGTACCCACTCAACTCACCAGAAAAACCAGCTTGCATACTTAACCCTGCCTTAATCTAAACATTGTCTGCCAGCAGTAAAATACACAAAATGGAAATTCTTTTGAACTTCCTTAACAGGGAGTTTCAAAGTTTCAAAACAACACTCAGTTATCATCCTGGATGTTGTAAGAACATTATATGCTTTTTGAAACATTTCATGTTTCAATAGCATTTCTCAACAGTTCTCATGATTTTACAAGTTACCGTAATTAATTTATTTTGTCACTCTTAAACCTACTGCTAGTCACTGAGTATTTCAGATTCTTGTATAGCGGGATGCACTGTTGGAAGACCTGAGTTTAGGGTCTTTTTTTTTTTTAATTGAAAATTTTTAACATTTTACAAAATAAATCCCCTCCCCAAAACCCCCCCGCCCACCCATACCCTCCCCCAACTCCCCAAACCTCCCTAACCCTCCCCTGAACCTCCCAGAGTTGATTACAGGCTTATCCAAAATGTTTCAAAAGAAAAAAAAAGAAAAAGAACTTAAAACACATATAAAACTTAAGACACCTATAAATCCTAAACAAATCTAAGTACCTTAAATTAAATAAATTATTTCTAGAAAATAATAATCATTAAACACATTATAATATACTCTAAAAATCTTCTAATCTTACTTATAATATTATCCATCATTTTACATAAGTTTCTTCCAAGACACAATTTTAAGCACTACTTTCTTTAAACATCTATAACTACAATATAAAGTCTAGCATAAATCATAAGCAAATCTAAATACATTTAGTTAAACAAGTTATAGTCCCTCCGAAACACAAATTTAAACAATACTTAAAACTTAAGACATTAGAACAATCAAATTATAGTCAATCAAAAACACAAATCTAAACATTACTTAAAACTTTAAACATTAGAATCCCCACCCAAACACTAAACACATTA
Organism: Crotalus tigris; assembly: GCF_016545835.1. Lineage (NCBI taxonomy): Eukaryota > Metazoa > Chordata > Lepidosauria > Squamata > Viperidae > Crotalus > Crotalus tigris. Next base: position 1,841,536 of record NW_024096494.1, on the reverse strand, counting down.
TAATATACTCCAATCCTTCTAATATCATAAATATTATTATCATTTTCATAAGCTCCCCCAAAACACAAATTTATACATTACTTAAAACTTAAAAAAGAAAAAAAAAACAACACCTTTATACTCATTTAAATCTTATCAGATTCCATCCACAGTAGACAGTTTATAACAAATTCCACCCACAAAAAACACTATAACAAATTCCATCCACAATAAACACAATAGATATTTAAGTCTTCATCAATAACAAGTTACAACCACAAAAAACCCAGTCCTTATCAATCTCAATTGTCCATTTTCATTCTCCATTCATTATCATACTGATATTATTATTGTCAGCCTCGATTATCCATTTTCGTTATGAAACTTAAAACAAATGCTTTAGGATCTGCCCTCAAAAGCTGCTCCAAATTTCCTGAGTCTCCCAACGACTCAAAAGCCAGTACATGTGGGGATTCCTTAAGCTCCTTATTCTGTTGGTCTTTTTCTTTACAATTATATGTTGCACAGATTTTCCTCTGCCCCTTCCTCTCAACTTGTTGAAGCCCCTCAAGCTGAAATTTCCCATTTTTCATCTCAGATGACCCTTCCATCCTTGAAGGTTGCTCCAAAGGATTTATAGGTCTTGCTTCTCCCACAGATTCAGCAACCACTAGGTGTGAAATTTCATTACTCTTCTTCTGTTGCTGCTTTTCTTTACAGTTTTGTGCTACACAAGTTGTCTCCTGCTCCTCAATCTGAACATGTTGAGACCTCTTAAACAGGGGTTCCCCAATTTTAGAATCTTCAAACTGTAATTCTACATCCATTTCTTCCAAAGTCTTGAACTTAATAGATGGAGATGAGCATGCCCCCAATACTAAAGTATAAAAATCTTTTGCTTGAGAAACAGTATTAAGTCTGTAACATATCCCCAGGTAATTCACCACCATTCCAATCGGAACATCCCATCTAAACGAAATTCGTCTCATTTTAAGTTCATTTGCTAAAAAGGCAAACTCCTTTCTTCTTCTTAAAATTTTAGATGGGATCTCCTTTAAAATTATAACATCTTGTGAAGCAATTTGAAATCTCTTCTTATAAAAAGCTTGTATAATTTCATTGCGTAAAGATTTCTTCCCAAAGTAAATTACCACATCTCTTGGCAAATTCTTTTGTACTGCCACCGCAGAGTTGACTCTAAATAGTTTTTCAATTTCACTAAGTATTCCTTCTTTTTCTTTATTCAAAATTACAGCAAAGTCCTTTGCAACCATCTCTTTCAGATCTCCTTGCAAGGACTCTCCCAAGCCTCTAATTCTTAAGGCATATTCCATTTGACCATATTGAAGCATAAGAATCTCATTTTCCATTTCTTTTTCCATACTTTCAATTTTTCCCTCCATTAATTCCACTTTTTCAGCTACTTCTTCCACATGGGAATTCAACTTTTCAAGAACAGAAGCAACTCCTTTTAAAGCCAAGACTATGTCTTGCCTCAAAATCTTATTATTTTCTTCTAAAATCTTTTTCATTTCTGCCCTAATTTGAATTGTAAAATTTCCCATCATTTCTTGCATATCCTTCACAGTTGTTGGCTGGGCCACAGAAGATTTAGGAACTGTGAAATTCCCTGGACGCTTTGGAGCCATCTTAAAAAAAAAAAAAAACTTTGCTCCTTCTTAAAAATTACAAAAATTCCTTCAAAAGAAAATCATAACTCCCTCAAAGGAAAATCTTTAAAATAATAAGAAAAATAAAAAAATAAAAAAGAGGGAGTTAGAAAAGAAGAGAAAAAATAAAAGAAATTAAAATATACACTCCAATCATTAAAAAAAAGGGGGGGGGGAGAGAAAAAACCAGAATGCCTGCCCTTTAAAAATACAAGAGACAAAGCAACAAATCAAACCAAAACAATAATAATACTTCTAAAATCCATCCAATTCATTAAAAAGGAAAAAAAAAAGGGAGAAAGTAGAAAAAGCCGATCGCCACTCTAGCTTCCCGAAAAAAAGACGCTAGAAGGTCTCCCGATCGCCATTTACTTTCTCTTTCAACAAAAAAGCAAGAAGTAAAAAAAAGACTATAAACAGAACAATAAACCTTTGGATTTAAAATAGATATAAAATCAACGAAGGCGAAAAATAAATCAATAAAAGAAATTAAAATATACACTCCAATCGTTAAAGTGAAAAAAAAGGGGGGGAAAGAAAAGACCAAAATGCCTGCCTTTTAAAAATACAGAAAACAAAACAAAAAATCAAACCAGAACAATAATGTTTAGAAAGTTAAACAACAAAAATTAATAATACTTCTAAAATCCATCCAGTCCTTAAAAAGAAAAAAAAAGAGAAGGTAAAAAAGCCGCTCGCCATTCTAGCTTCCCGAAAAAAAAAACGCTAAAAAATCTGCCGATCGCCATTTTACTTTCCCTTTCAGCAAAAAGCAAAAAATAAAAAGAGAGACTATAAACAGAAGAATAAACCTTTGAATTTAAAATACATATAAAGTCAAGGAAAGCGAAAAATAAATCCTCTAAACAACTCTGTCCGCTTCTTAAAAAAACTCACTAGATCACTTTAAATGCGGAGGTGGTTGCGAAGGCTTGTTTTGTCCCAAGGACAAAAGCAGCTGGGAAGCGGAGACAGTCTGAACTCCGTGGGAGCACTCTGTCACCCCCCAAAAAAGAAAATTGGGGGTACATAAGAGGCTCTACCACTATTCAGACAACCCTCTGCCCCCCCCTTTGCCCGGGAGGGGGATTTTGAACCGCTGAACAGCTGATGTATGCTGTTCATAGCGGTTCATTACACTTACCCAGGAGGACGGCTAAAAAGTAGCCGCCATCGCCCAACGCAAATCCACCGGAAGTTCGAGTTTAGGGTCTTATCATAGAAAAAAGTTATCTATGTGACAGCTGAGTCTACATCAACTTTATGGCATATAGTCTGTAATTAATAATAATTCTGATTTTTGTCACCTTGTTTTTTTACAATCTTGAATTCTGTATGCTTTCTTTTCACATTGATTTTTAGACCATTCACTTAAAATATCCACTGTCCACATTTTCCCCATTATATGATTTTTATACACTACTTCACGTGTAGTAGTTATATTTAACCATAGCCACCCTCCTTCCTCCTGCTGTGTTTCATGGCTTTTTCTTGGGAATTTGGTGGATGACAAAGGAGAAGCAAGGGAAGATCTTCTGGATGCCCAATGCGGGAAGTAAAAATGTGTGCTCTGGCAAGCACCCTATGCTTTATTTCTCCTCAGTTCCACACTGCATTTTCTTTCAGGGTGACCATGTGGAGGTGCTGTCAAATCGCCATGGAAACTGCAGAATAATCAGCCTGATATCAATACCTAGGAAGATCCTGGAAAAAATAACCAGCAACAGATCTGTGAACACCTAACAGCAAGCAAAGTTGTAACCAGAATCCAACATGGGTTTGTCAAAAACAGATCATGTTTCATTCTTTAACAAGGTGACTAAATTAGTGGACCAGTGAAATGCTGTGGACATAATATACTTGGATTTCAGTAAGGCATTTGACAAAATAGATCACAACCTTCTTAGTAAGTTAGAAAAATGTGGGATAGACAGCACCACCAGATGGATTCATAACTGACTGACAAACTGCACTCAATGTGTAATTCTTAATGAAACTACATCTACTGTACATGAGGAGAAGTAAGCAGTGGGGTAACCCAAGGTTTTGTCTTAGGCCCAGTAGTCTTCAGTATCTTCATAAACTATTTAGATAAGGGAATAGAAAGGGAACTCGTCAAATTTGCATATGATATCAAGCTGGAAGGAATAGACAACACCCCTGAAGGATCTCGACAGACATGAACTCTGGGCCCTATCTAACGAAATGAAATTCAACAGTAAGAAGGGAAAGGTTTTACACTTAGGCAAGAAAAAACAAATGTATAGAATAGGTGGAACTATAGAATAGGTGGAACCTGGCAAAACAGCAGTAATTGAGAGGAATCTTGGAGTCCTAGTGGACAATATGAGTTAGCTGTGTGAGGTAGCCACCAAAAAAGCTAATGCAATCCTAGACCACATTAACAGAGGGATAGAAGCAAGATCACATCAAGTGTTGGTAGTATTTTATAATGCCCAGTAAGACCACATTTGGAATATTGCATCCAGTTTTGCTTGCAAAAAAAAGATGTTGAGACTCTGGAAAGAGTGCAGAAAAGAGCAACAAAGAATATCAGAGGGTGGAGGCTAAAACATATGAAGAACAGTCGCAGGAATTGGGTGTCTAGTCTAGTGAAAAGAAGTGACATAATAGCAATATTTGAGGTGCTGCTACAAAGAAGAGGGGTCAAGGTCCCTTTCAATTCTGTTGTTCTATTATTCTACCTCCTGGACACTGGGAAGCAAAAAAACAAACAAACCAGGGCATCCTGATGCTTTGATCTCAGGTGGGACGGGGGATAATGCCAAGAACCAAGAAGAGTTCAAGACAGAAGCTTCTAAGAGTGGGAAGTTCAAGATAAATATTACAAATTTTCTCTCCTAGAAGTTGAGTTTAAGGTTAATCAGCTCAGCTTTTTAAACTCTTCAGAAGCCCTATAGTTTTGTGGAGATACAGAGATAGGCCCTGATAAGTGGCAGAGGGGGCTGAATTTTTAATTATTAAATTTAAATTCTGTCCTGGCTTTATGTTACCCACATTTTGGTCCTAGTTACATTCATCTTTTGAACGGAGTCTCCAACATGTCACTCAAAAGACCATGAACAGCCCTTAACTTGAGAAGCATCCTGATACATTTCAGCTACACATAGGGAAAAGCAATGTTAGCCTCTTTGAAGATAAGAGCAAGATTAGGTCTAAAAAGGAAGGCAAGAATTGGCACTGGTATCATCTGAACTTAGGTCTGTAGTAGATTCCCTCTTTCAGTTGGCAATTAACTTGGACTGCATGGTTCATTTATCTATCAACAATAAGGTGTCCATGGCTGCCACTTTCAGTTCTGAAGGAAGCCAACAGTAAACCTATCACAGCTCCCAGTACCAAAGGTTAACCAGACTATTAGCTTTCAGGATAGACCTTTCTGCCAAGAAAGGAAGAACAATAAAAAAGAGGACATGTTACTTCTGTAACTGTTCAGCCTTTCTGATTCAGCATGCTCAGTGGAGTCCCTAGATGTCATTCTTTACCATCCAGTTGCCTTACAAGGTCCTCTGGCTAGGTGTTGTGAGGGTTATACTATACTAATTCCCCACACTGAATGCCTGAGAAAGCATTTCATCCCCTTATAGAGAGGTTTTCCTCATTAAATCATGAGGACCCTCTTCAGCTGCCAAGACTAGGAAAATGTCAATACAGTTTTAGCCAGGAAAGCTGAAGGTACTTCAGGCTAAACATAGAACATGACCAAAAAGATTATAAATACCTGAAATAGAATTGCAGAATAAGAGAAGAGTTGAGGGCCTGAAAGTGTATATTTTAGAAAGTAGCAGTATTTGTTTCTATGTTGATTTCACAAAAATCTTTCAAAATGTATTTTGAAAGAAAGATTCAGTAGGAAGAAAGTCAAGTTAAACTCAATTTCTGAGGACAGCAGAGATACATTCATGAAATTCTCTCAGTAAGAATACTGAAATTCTTTGCCACTGCTGTCTTTCAAGTTGTTTCCTAACTTTTCAGCCTACCCTACAGCTCAGCTATTCCCTGGAGGTCTCTTGTTCAAGTAATAATTAGTGCTAAACCAGCTTAATTTACAAGGTTAACCATATCGTCCCAGGTAACATATAACCCAATAGCTCTGAAAAATTGCAACACTAGTAAGTTGAAGAAAAAAAATCAGTCAAAATGGCCATTTAAGAATATCAATGAAGACATACAAGATTTAAATTTATATCTCATTTATTTATTGCACTTTATTCTAAGGACTATGTCATAAAAGCATAAAACAAATACGTATATTCTATAAAATAAAATAAAATTGAGATAAAAATAATTAGGTGCAAAAATAGAGCAGATGGACATAAGCATGACAGTTACCATTCTCATTCCTCAAATGATCTCAGAATAGTTTGGTTTGAAATAATTGCTGTAAGTTGACCTGCTCCAAGAGGGGACCCATTCCATGGTGAGTATTGCAATGGGAAAGCATCGACTATGGACTGTCCTCTCTTCACCTCATCAGCTTGATATAACATCATAGATTGTAACATATAATACATCTGAATAGCTCATATGGGCAACTTCAAGGAAGTTAGATGTAAGTAACCTAATTGTAACTCCACATGGATGTTAGATGTTAAAAGTAGCACTGCAAGTTGCACTTGAACTATGCTGTGATTGAGAAACTGATGTTAGATGACTATGATGACTCCAATTTGCTTGTAATATAGACCAATTAGACCACCGGTTTCCAGGTGTTCTTCAAAGGCAGAACCATGACGAGTGACTAAAATAATTTACTTGGGTGTTGATGAGTGCCCAAGTCATCCTTGGCAGGGAATCTCATTCCAGGAAGGACCACAAACATGCATCAGCCAAAGATGACTAAAAATACCCCCATATGTTCCACCTGCTTATCTAACAATAACTGAGACTCCTAGACCCTCATGTCACATTCCTGCTCTTTAAAAGGGAATACCAGATCCTTTCTGCATGAAACATACCTTTTGCTTCAGTTTTAGCTAGTTTTTGTTTCATTCATATCTCCAGACTCTGGTTCGAGACTTTTTTACCCCAGGAATTCTATGACCACTTGGCTGGCTGGCTTGCTCATTCATTCATTTTCATTCCTTCATTCACATGCTTGTATGCCGTTTCCCATTTAGAACTCTCAAGGGCATTTATAATACAGTGTTTAATGATGAACTTTACTGTTAAACATTGAACCTGATTAGCATTTAGCAAGACAACCTACTCCACAGAGATTTTGCTGTGATAAAGAATTTGGAGGAGGGAATGCTGTGTACCGTGCCTTGAGTTCCCAGAGGAAAGGTAGAATCAATTAATTAGATAAATAAATAATGCAAAGGTCAATGGAGAGGTTTTTTAAAAAAAAAATGTGGGGGAGAGGTCAATGCTAAAAAGACCGATGAGTATGTACTTGTGTTGAGACAGCATTCTAAAGTTGGAAGAGTACTCTAATGTTTAAAAAGTATTTAACTAGACATTATTGTTCAAGAGAGCATGGAAGCAACTTAAGTTAAGAAAAATGCCATTACTTTCCCAATTTCTTTTAAAAATTAGAAATAGCAATATGAAAATTAAATAGATAGCTCAGTTTTCCTTTAGGACTCTGATCAATTGTCTTGTCCTCCCATAGAGTATCTGTTAACTAAATACAATCATAAACTTTGAAAGTGACACATTTTTTTTCTGAGCCAAGTGCCTCATTTGGCCTTTGGATGACAAGCCAAGACCCATAATTAGTGGGTAGAACCAAATTAAATGTGATTTTCTTTTCTTATATTGATACATTATTAACAATTTCTCCTCCCTCCCACATTAAAAATTACACTTGGATAACTTTTGCAGGTTCTGAGGGCCTCAGCCATTCATTTCTCTGGAAGAGCAAATATTTATTTTATGTCATCATGTACATGACAGAAACAATGATGTAATTATTTGTGCAATGTTAAAACAAGTGTGACATTATTATGGTTTACATGTGGTTGTGTGGCCACATCTAGGGGGTCAAATAAAATCTTGTAGAGGTTTTGAAGAAGTTTTAATATAAATGTTTTTATATTTAACATTTAATATATTTATATTGGTGGTGGTAAGTTCACAGTCTTGAACATTTTCTGCAATTCTGGGTACACCTATGAATGTCATGGAATGCAACTCTGATAAACAAAGAATGATCCATGGAAAGAAGAACATTTGCAGGCTTGTTGCAGCAGCAAATACTACATACTGCCTTTCCAAAACCTATCTATTGCAGAAGAATTTCTTGAGTCAGATTAAGGGAAGTTTACTGGAAGGTCTCCTGAGGCCACGTTCCATGGACATCCCTTTCTTTATATCCCTCTCACTCTGCAGCAGAGAGCCAGGCCTCATCTGTATGTCTGCGGAAGACACTCTACCTCTGCAGGCCGTTTTTTTAAAGCAGGTTTTAAGACATTTTATAACTGAAAATCTACACATCTGTTCTTTGCATCCAGATTTTGAACATCCAGATTTTGAACATCTAGATTTTCCAAATCTCTTTCAAAGGTATAATCTAGAAAACTAAGTTTTAAAACGGGGGAAACATTTATTGGAAAATTCATTTTTCTTCTTCTCAAAAGGAAGGTCTCACTGTTAATAGGGTGATCAAATTCTAATCCTAAGGCAGGCCTAAATCTCATGGGTAAGGATGCCACTTCTCCAGCTTTGAACTTCTTGTGTGCAGACTGAACAGCTGACGAGGGAAAAGAGGTTATCTGAAGCTGTGGGAGGGAGACTCCCACTATGTTGTGAATGCCATTGCATCAACTGAGGTGGATCAAAAAGTCTGCAGGAGGCAGACTCCCAGGGCTCCAGAATCTCTCTTCTGCTGTACTGCACAGCCTTCCTTCTGTATAATTGCCAGCTGTGACTCAATATGCTGCAGTCAACAGGTCTCTTCTGCACTTTAGGGCAGAACCAATATTCCTGCTGTATCACACAATTTTATAGTACCTGGCAGCTATCTTCAAGCACAGATTAGTGCTTAAATTATGATGATACTGTGAAGCAGAAATCTCCTTCTTGTTGCACTAGGCTACCCTTATATCAGGGGTCTTCAAACTTGGCCCTTTTATGACTTGTGGACTTCAACTCCCAGAATTCCTTGGCCAGCGTGCTTGGCTGAGGAATTCTGGAAGTTGAAGTCCACAAGTCCAAAATGACCAAGTTTGAAGACCCCTGCCTTATATCTACTCCCTATCAAATATAACACACAAAACCTAAAGCAGATCTCCTCAAGCAAATTTACTTGTACTATGTATTAACAAGCTCCTCTTTTTATCTCCTGATTGCAGATGAATTGTAAACATGCATATTTACTAAAAATAAATAAATAACTTCCATTGCATTTGCTGGGAACCAGTATCCAATAAAGTGTGCAATAGACTTACTGATTCTGTTGACATGAAGTTTCAAAGACAGCCTTGTTGAATAAGGCTAAATGCAATAAGGTTGAAAATGTAACCCATCTCTGCTTTATACACTAGAAGAACATGCCTAGAATATCAAGATGCGACATCTAATTAAGAGAGTAAAAGCACAGCTGTTACTTAATTTTGCACAGAGAAATGCTTTCATGGTTTAGCCATCCAAGAAAAGGATTATGTATCCTGATTTACACCAATAGCCAAGCTCACCAAGGAGCCTGATTCTTGCCAGACCATTTGTTGACTGATGAAAATAGAGTAGCTACTTATGCATTTCCATCACTCTTATTTTTAGACAGAACTGCATTGCTATTTTTTTTAAAGAAAAGGACTAAAGAGGAACAGATCTGAAGAAAATGTGCCACTCAATAATGATACAAATTTATGAGATGATACAGATGTAGATACAGATGCAAATTTAGATTTAGATATTGGGGTGCTGGAAAACATCAGGGCAACCTCTGGATGTCCAAGAAGCACTTAGGAAAAACAAGTTGTCATTGCAAACTTTAGGAAAATTTGATGAGATTTCATCTGTCTTGCCTTGCATATGATATTATGCATGATTTAGACAAACTTACATAAAATATGAGATCAGTTCTTCAACTGCTGAATCTCATGTTATGATACAGCAAATGTTTTACAATTTTGAAAATGGGGTGATTGGACCATCACATAAGATTGTACAGTTCTTATGTGGTGGTGCAGTGCTTAGAATGCAGTATTGCAGGCTAACTCTGCTCACAGACAGAAGTTCAATCCTGATGGGCTCAACGTTGACTCAGCCTTCCATCCTTCCAAGGTTGGTAAAATGAGAACCCAGGTTGTTGGGGGCAATATGCTGACATTTATAAACCGTTCAGAGAGTGCTGTAAAGCACTATGGAATGGTATATCAGTCTAAGATGCTATCCCTGCATCTCTGTAATGAAGGAATGGGCAGCTATGGCTCCTTTATGATCTGTGGATTTCAACTCCCCTAATGCCTGAGCCAGCTTTGGTCACTGAGGAATTCTAGATGTTGAATTCCACAGGTTGTAAAGAGGTTGTAATGAGTGGAGTTTCTGACCAAATGACTCTATGCCTCTTCAAACTATTGTTTGATGAGGTCATGGGAAACTTCGTTTCCTTCTTATGATTCCTTATTTGACAGATTTGGACTGGCAGCCACTGAAATAGAAAAAGATATATGAAACAGAACATAAGCCCACATTCTTTCTGTATTTGCATTATACTTTGATTTAATGTTTAACAATCAATTATTTATCGTTTTTATTCTATTATTTCATTTGGTTATTCTATTACTGTCTTTTTTTGGTTCCAGTTATTTGCTGGATTTTATTTTAATTCCTGTGGCTTTTGTTCTTCTATTCCACTGTGAAACACACAGAGTAACTTTGGCATGTTGGTTGGCTATATCAATCAAATCAATGAATATATGCATACATTTAAACATTTCTCTTTGAATTTTTGATATTCATCAATCACATTTTTTCCTAGCTAATCCAAATAAGAAATAGTACACCCTTTTGGCCTAAATGATTTTTATTCTTTGACAATCAAATTGAGACAAATTATGATATATAAAGGAAAAGTACTTAAATATATACTGATGTAGGAATTATGATACCTATATCATGCCACTTTTCCAAAGATCTATGAAACGCACCTCTTCACTACCAATCTAAAATAACTTATCTCTACTGTACTCAGTTGTATTGTCAAACAAGAATCAGATTGCCCGTAAGACCAGATTAATTTGAAAAGATTTATATAGTGCATGATAGATTGCTTTATTTAAATAAAATGTGGCCCCAAAGTATTGGCAAATAAAATCATTGCTATTCCATCAGATATAAGTATGGCAGAGAAAGAGAGAATGAGATGATGGAGATAATAATAATAATAGCTTATTAATGACAATTATAAAGTGGACCCTTAAAACATCTGTCAATAAATTTTCAGGCTATACCCATTTACATATAGCTAAAATTATTATTTTAACTATAAAGCAGATAATTGATATATTTCTTCCAATTATACAAGCTTTACAATCACTTTTAAATTCCTGCAAAGAGAACAATTCCCTATGGTTAGTTTCCATCCATACATTCTGCCATTTATATTTAAGTAAATCAAAATATCTTCATGATTATCCTGTGGAAATAAAATTTTATTTATTTTTGCTGCCTTGATTGTAAAATATTTGCTTAAAGCAGCGTTTCTCTAATTTTCTGCAAACTAGATAATTAAATAAACATTTAGAAAATGTGTAATCACTCAATTAACGAAACACTTTAATTGTTCTCATCTTTAAGAGCTCAACAGTTCCCATTTTCTAGGAAACTAAATCATGATTACTGTATGTTTGCATTTATTTATGTCCTCCCCGCTATTTCAAAAACCTTTTAAAACTCCATTTTGTACCCAAAAGTAATCTAAAATTAAATATGTATTTACAACTTGAATTATTTTATCTACCCACACATAATGTACACAACTTGTAGCATATATTTGATAACGAATTATCTTTAGTAGAATTTTTACTAATCTTCATCTCCATCCGCAGGTAAATACTTTCTCCACTTTTCTTCTTGACTGCTACACATACCTGTGGATACCTGTACCTTTCCAAGAGCACTGATTAAGGTCAGCCCATGAAAGATTTGAATTAACTGAAGATAAGTCAAACCTAGAGAGCCAGATTGCTGAAGTGATTAAGGCTTCAGACTAGAAACCGAGAGACCTGAAGTTCAACCAAGTACTACAATAGTGTGGATATAGGAAAATTTTCTTTCAGAATTGTCAGTTAGGTTTCAGTGTGGTAAAGTTCAGAGAATGTAGGCTAGTTGAGGACTATGATTTGATAATTTCACATCTATGCTTTGGATAATACTTTCAGACTCCTTCCCAAATGGGAAATTTCAAAAATAGTTTGTGATATTGTAATATGTGTTTGTGTGAGAAGGGATTCGATGTACAGTGAATAATAAACAGATTCCAGAAGTGGTGAACTCTTGGCAGAGCTTAAAGTAGCCCTACGTGGTAGTGAGGTAAATGTCTTACAATTTGTGTACAAACATTGGCTGATACAGTTTTCAGTGTTTACCAATTTAGCAACAGCCTACTTGAATCATCGTAACTGAGATGCATATATTCAGTTAAGGATAGTGATCTTGATTCAAACATGATGAGTGGGAGTTTTAAAGGTTAACATTAATTTAATATCATAGGAGGAAATGTGGGAGATGAACATGAAAACATACTTGTGAGGTAGCAGTAAACCTAACTCTAACCTCCCCGCAGAAGTTAGGTCCTCGTTGTACTGCTGAGTCTATTACCTAAGGACAGAGGTCTCCAAACTTGGCAACTTGCTTGACAAACTTCCTCTGGGTGGGGAATTCTGGGAGTTGAAGTTCACTAGTCTTAAAGTTGCCAAGTTTGGAAATCTCTGTATAAGGAAATGGCCAATTATAAAGCAACATATAATCTGAGACTGTGATCTTTTCTTAATGCAATGGTTAAAGAAAGTTAAAACACCTTATGACAATGAAGAACTGCAAGTAATATACTGTAGATTGTTAACTGCTTTTTCTGGAGATAAAATAAAATTATTTTCCATATTAAATTGGGCAGACTTAAAAGTTACATGGGTATAAATGCACAGCTGAAGGACCATTAGAGGGCAAATAAATACAATTACCCTGAAATGAAATAAATTCTTGCTCTTCTAATTTTTTTCTGAAATACAAAGTGTATTACTGAAAGAGTAAGATTATACTCAGATAATTTTCCATCTAGACCAAGAATTTACTTTAACAGCAGCTATCCATCATATCCAGCTGGGACTTTTCCAAATATTTGCAATGGATTTTTTTAAAACTAATATGTCAGGCACTGAACCAGAGATCTTCTTCATGAAAACCTTATAATTTACCAGCATGTCTAGGTTGACTATACAAGTATATTCTCTCTCATCCTTAAAACATAACAGCTTGCTAAATCTGTTCTAACAGTGCTTCTGATTGGCTCCAGCAGAACATAAAAGGCCTGGATAATAAATATGGAGGTATAAAGTCTTCATGATTATTCTTTAGCATGATCTGTTATTTTGCTTAGTTTTTTTCCACCTTGTGGTAGCTGGTACTGCTCCATAATAGGCCCGGAAGCCCTAATAAAAAGAATATTTGGGTTATATTTAAACTCTTCCACAGAACTAATCTGAGAACAATCTGAACTGCAGGTGAATAAGTATTTTTAAAAACCTACATGTGGTAAATCATCACATTGGTGATGGCATTCTTTCTTTGTTTTGAAGTAAGAAAAATATCCAATTATAATCTAGAGATATAGTGTCAAAGATTTTATCACTTCATCCTGTGAACCATAAGGTACACCAGCTTTTATTTCTTCTACTTTACTTCATCCGAACAATGCCACTTTTATTCATAAAATCTCTTTTCTTTTGCCCTTGCCATTGATTTTTTGCTTTCCCTGTTGACAGTGCATAGAAAGGAGGGAGAAAATTATAGTTAACTGAGATAAAATCTTTGCTCCATATCCACCCAATAGTTGGCTGTCTGGTCTCTTTTAGAAGCATCCTGTAAGAGAAAAACTTCCCATGTCCTGCAAACACTTGCTTGTATTGTCAAGCTGTTTTTGTACTCAAGCACATTGGCCTGAAACTCAACTAAAAACTTGTAGATTGTAGTGCTTTCAAAACCCCAACATCCTGCACTGGCACTAAATTCTAGATGAGGTCTCGCTAGTGCAGAATAAAATTCCTCAAACTTGAAAGCTCTTGAAAAAGGAACAGGGGCATCCCCAGATGTCAAAATGATGCCTGCGACCACATGATTGAAGCCTTATCCCTTTTTTATATGGGTCAGACACCCCTGAAAAGGAAGAAGGACAGATATCTGATAGCATAGCTCTTCGTGCTTAACATTAAAGGGTCAAAGTCCACAGTATTTTTGTGGCAGAGGAGAAATTAAAAACCCAGTCAATCCTTTTTTAGATTTATCTGTCAATTAGAAACTAATTTTTTTCATTTTTGGAAAAAGATCTTCCAAAGATTGGCTGTCTATTAGCAAATATTCAATTAATCATTCATTCTATTATGGTGTTCCAATGAGCCATTATATAGCAATTCATTAGCAGTTAACAATGTATAGCCAATATCTCTTTCTGAAGAATGGTACCTTAATATTATTTCCTTTTGTTCCTTTTAGCTTTTGCATGAATCTTTATAGCTAAAAAAGAGAAGTTGATTATTCTAAATGTCATGCATTTGCTAAAGTTAATCATCTTCCCATCATTAAATCCAATTCTATTAAAATACATTTACTTCAAATGCCAAACAAACAAAATTAATTATATTCTTGCACTTTACAGTTACAAAAACAAGTTCTAACCCTAAAAAATGTTCCGAGATTCTTCTCTCAGTCTAGTGAGGTCTTTGGTTATGTTCAAGATGAAGGGAGCCTCATTTTTATATTCTTTTAAAATAAGATAAAAAGAAGTTACATAGGCAAAGTGCTCGTTTGATGTATAGCGTTCAGTTTTGCTTTTTAGGAACATAATTTCAGAATCTCTAAATTGGTGAACAATAAAAACAGAGGCATGAATTTATTGCGGCCTGAAGTTAATAAAATGAATTGATTTAGCAATTTTGTGAACTTGATGGCTTATTAGAGGAAGTTAAAAGCCAATAATGACTTCCGCACATTATTAATTGAACAACATTGACTTGCATTTTGCATTACAAGAGTAGTCCAAAAATACTTGCATGCAAATCATTCTCTGCATTGATACCTGATGGTAAGTGTTAAGTCCTGAGAGTAATTAAAAGGCTGGAGACTCATTCTTCAAACAAGTCTGTTCTTTATTCACTTCGTTCCAGAACCACCAACAACAACCAAACAAAGAGGCTCGCAGGCCTCTTAAGTATGCCCAGATCCCCGGGCAAACAAGATACAGCTGATAGGCACATTTTCGCACCTCGTGCATGTGAGTGAGGCTGGCACTGCGCTGTCTGGTCCTGGGCAGCTTGCAGCAACCCGGGACCATAGCAATGTCCCGAGCCTGCTTCTGCAGGCTCAGGACACAACATCCCTTCCCCCCAGATGAAACATGTTCGCACACATATGCGACCTCTCTGATGGGACGTGTTCAAGATTCCATCCATCAAATGCATGGAATATGTAAGCTGTTATGTTAAGTTGGGCACACGCCCTATTGTTTTGGAAATAAATGTATCAGAAACCAAAAATATTAATACAAGACTGCCCCATTACTTTTGGGCTCTTCCCTCTGCAGTTTCCCAAAACTGGTCTGCAGGTTAACATATTTCCTCAGGTATTTTGGTGGGTATCTGGTCCTTTGCAACCTTCTCGGACCTGGCAAGGGTGCAGGGCTCACTTGCTCACCTGCTAGGCTAGGTGAGCTGAGATGTTGCTGCCCTACATTTCCAGAGGCCCCTGGAGCTGTTGCTGGCCTGCCTGCTCGCCTATCAGGCTCAGCAGGCCAGGGCTTTGTTGCCCCACATACCCAGTTGACCTGCCCCCCAGCTGGCTGGCTGGACCCTCTATGTCCAAGCCAGCATACCTTGGAGGGGTGGTAGTCCCCAGGTCCACAATGGACCTTCCTTGGGAGCACTGTCCCTGGGACCTGTGGCCAGCCGATGCTGGGTTCAGGGCATTGGAGCCACCCCAGTGCTCGGGAGCTCTTCCACCTGTGTCTGAGGTGCCGGAATCAGGAGTCGCCTCCCTGGCCACCCCTCTCCCTGCTGACCTCCTTCTTGAGGCAGTTGCAGGGATGTACCCTCGCCCTTGCTGGAATTCCTGGTCACTGTTCCTTGTGAAATATGAAGATACCCCCTGTCAGACTCCCTGTCTGGAGTGTTATTTGTTGAAGGTGAGTCATGTGGACACCCCCGGTATAACTCCCTGTCTGGAGTACTAGTGGATAAGTGGGGAAACCCCCTTTCCCTTGAATCTTCATGCTGCATATTATCATCCCCCTCCCCCCCCAGAGCAGAGCCAGGAGTGGAAGAGTGAGAGTCCAATCTCCAACGCAGCTGATCTATGTGTCTGCGAATGACACAGCTGTCCCCCAATGTCACTTCGTAAGACAATGGTCCCGAAGCCTTGCAGACCACAGCTGTCACCCAGAGATGACCAGGCCCATAGTTACATGCCCAGACCGAATCACCCACTTGGAGTCTCCTCGGTGCCCGCGGTTGTGACACCTGTGAAGCCACCCGGTCAGGATGCAGCCTGTCCAGTTTCGTTATGAGGCGGCGACCCCAGTGGATTTCAGCAGAGCTCTTCCCCGTGGCAGTGCGTGGTGTGGTGCAGTGTGCAAGAAGGAAAACTGCTAACCTGTGATGCCAATTACCATAAGTCAATCTCTTGAGGGCATTTTTGGTAGTGCGCACCATTCTCTCAGCCATTCCGTTGGAGGATGGGTGGAAGGGAACCGAAGTCGCGTGCAAGATCAAGTTGGCTTGCAGGAAAGCCTGGAACTCAGAAGAAGTAAATTGGGGACCATTGTCTGAAACCAACACATCAGGAAGACCATGTGATGCAAAAATGCCTCTCAACACCTGGATGGTCCTGGCAGTAGTAGTGGAGGAAACAGGAACAACATCTAGCCATTTGAAATGGCTGTCAACCACAATGAGGAAGAATTGCCCCAGAAAGGGCCGAGCGTAATCAATATGTACCCTGGACCATGGGAATTGAGTTTCCTCCCACCTGTGTACTGGGGCCTGAGGCATTTCAGGCCGGGACTGTTGGCATGCTTGGCACCCGTGAACCTGGGCCTCGATGGCCTTATCAAGACCAGGCCACCAAAGATGGCTGTGCGCAAGTGCTTTCATCCTTACTATATCAGGATGTCCTTCGTGCAGAGAGCAAAAGATTCTAGGTCTCAACGAGGTAAGTATCACAACCCTGCTACCCCACAACAGGCAACCTTTGAAAGTGGAAAATTCATGCTTCTTTTTCCAGAAGTTCTGAAACTCCGTATCAGGACATTTGTCAGGCCACCCTGACAACACCCACGACAACACTTGTGTGAGCGTGTGATCAGTGGCAGTTTCTGCAACCACATCCCTGGCATTGAGGGGATACTCTGGTAATTCCTGAATTGACAGAATATGAACAGCTGGAGCCAGATCAGGCTCCAATTGCTGCAAGAGCAATCTACTCAGGCCATCAGCATGACCCATATCTTTTCCAGGTTTGTGAATTAAAGTAAAGTCGTATGCTGACAGAAAAATGGACCATCTCAGCATACGAGGAGAAATGATATGTGGGGTCTGTTTGTTTGTGATAAACAACCCCAAGAGAGGCTTATGGTCAGTATAGACTGTAAATTTGTGGCCATATAAGAAATCATGAAATTTCTTAATGCCGGCCACTATGGCCAAAACCTCTCTGTCAATCTGAGCATAGTTGTGCTCAGCAGAAGACAGGGTCCTGGAATAATAAGACACAGGGACCTGAGTTCCATCTGTCTTCAGATGGCTGAGTACTGCTCCAACCCCGTAAGGAGATGCATCGCAGGCGAGGCACACAGGCAGCTGCTCGTTGAGATGAGCTAAGACAGTATTGGAAGTTAGTAAGGCCTTAACCTCATTGAAACTCTTGTCATGGACCTTAGTCCACTGCCAAGGAGCCTGTTTGTCCAAGAGCCTATGTAATGGCTCCGCCACAGCAGCCTTGTAAGGTAGGAAGGCATGATAAAAATTTAAGAGGCCCAGGAAGGCTTGCAATTCACCCTTGGATTTAGGATTAGGGGCCTCTTGTATAGCTCGCAACTTTCCTTCAGCAGGGTGGATACCCTGGGCATCTATTCTAAATCCCAAGAATTCAGTGGAATTGACTCCAATTTTACATTTTTCCTTTTTAAGTTTAAAGCCTGCTCTTCTGAATCGAAGCAAGACAGCCCTTAATCTCTCAGCTAGCATTTGAGATGACTCCCCAGCAATGAGGACATCATCAAAGTAGGGGCAGACCCCTGGAATCCCACGCAGCGTGCTTTCCATGATGCTTTGGAATATGCCAGGGGCTGCACTAACCCCAAATTGCAGTCTCTTGACCTTAAATTCCCCTCTATGAGTGACTATAGTTCATGCTTCTGCAGCTGCCTCATCAATAGGCAACTGTTGGTAGGCCTGTGCCAGGTCAAGCTTTGCAAAGATGCGCCCCCCCTTAAGGGATGCCAGAATGTGACTTACCACTGGAACTGGATAAGCATGCTGTTGTAAAGCCTTATTTAGTGTACATTTGTAATCTGCACAAATACATATCTCCCCATTAGCCTTTAGAGGTGTTACTATGGGGGTTTCCCATGGACTTGAATCTACAGGTTCTAAAATACCTTACTGTAGCAGTTTGTCCAGTTCAGCATCAATCCTGGCCTTGAGGGCAAAAGGTACCCTCCTTGGCTTGCCCTGATGGGGATGATTGTTGGGTCTAACCTTAACGAGACTGGAGGCCCTTTGAAGGATCCAAGCTCTGAACTAAACACATCTGCAAACTCCTGGCAGACTTCTGCCAGGCTTGACATTTGCAAATTATGCAGCCCAGTGATTTGGATGCCAAGGGCCTCAAATCCAATAAGGCTCGTGCGTCCCCCCCCCACTACCAACACGTCTAGAGGACCTTCAAAATCCTTATGCTGCATATTATGGGTGGCCTCCCCCTTAACACACACTTTAGAATTCTGAAAGTCTGTGAGAATTATGTTGGCTGGTCTTAGTTTGGCTCGAATGCCACTACTGTTGCAAATCTTTTTAAATGTATTGTTAGAAATAATAGAGAGAGTGGACCCTGTGTCCAACTCCATAGCTATAGGAACCCCTTGCAACCTTACTTTTAAAGTCAGTTTTTTCTTTAAGGGTTTATGTGTTCCTGTCTTCAAAATACTCCTGCGCGATGCGCAGAAACCCACCTTCTTTTGGCTGGGGACCCTGGTACCTTTCAGACGCAATTCTTCCTGAGGTTGTACCTTCTGTTGACTCAAACATACGGCTGCAATGTGGCCTCGCTTTCCACACCCTCTACATATGGTAGACCGGAACCTGCACTCAGCTCTCTTGTGGCTTCCACCGCATCCAAAGCATTTGATGGCTGTAGTGGCCTTGTTCTGACGTCCCTTCTGCTTCTTCCCCGATGGCAGGTAAAGTCTATTCACCTCGTCTTCAGGATCTGTATCAGATTCATCTTTGATGTCTTCCTGATGGACAGTTGCCGTCTCAGGAACGCTCCTGGTAGGCCGTAGAGACTTTACAGCTCCTCCAGCTGCTTCTTCAGCCGTCACCTCTCTTAGTGCATCTTGGAAGGAGATATCTTCTCTGGCAAAAAGTTTCTGCTGCAAATCTCTGTTTCTTAAACCGCAAACTAAGCAATCTCGCAGCCTCTCTTCCAGATCCTTGAACTCACAAGACTTGGCTGCTCTCCTTAAAGCTGCAATATATTCTTTAGCAGATTCACCTGCCCTCTAGTCTCTTTGCTCAAATGTGTGCCTCCATGCCATCACAGACAATTTGGGCTGGAAATGTTCCTTTAACAATTTCTTCAAGTCAGTGAACGTAACTGACTCTAGAAGTGCAGGGGCCGTTCTCAGCTATTTGAAACACCTCCTGACCACAGACACACAACAGTGTTGCAGCCTTTAATCCATCTTCTCTTATCTGGTTTACTCTAAAATAATTTTCTACCCTGGCAACATAGAGTCCCATTTTTCAGGATGGGCAATGTCACTCAGAAATACGCCCAATCTTTGCCATTTTCTCTCTACTATTTCTAATGTGTGTGTGGGGAAAGGGTTATTCAGCCGAGCTCACCCTCCAGCGACGCTGTACTGGTAGGCCTGAGACGCTGCTCCCAACGCCGACTTCCCCCTTCTTCAGGACTTCTTGTGGGTGATTAAAGCTTGTTTGTTTGAAGCTCTTCTGATCCCACCTTCGTCGCCAGTGTTAAGTCCTGAGCGTAATCAAAAGGCTGGAGACTCATTCTTCAAACAGGTCTGTTCTTTATTCACTTCATTCCAACAACCAACAACAACAACCAAACAAAGAGGCTCGCAGGCCTCTTAAGTATGCCCGGATCCCCGGGCAAAAAAGATACAGCTGATAGGCATGTTTTTGCATCTCGCGCATGCGTGCGAGGCTGGCGCCACGCTGTCTGGTCCCGGGCAGCTTGCAGCAACCCGGGACCATAGCAATGTCCCGAGCCTGCTTCTGCAGGCTCAGGACACAACAGTAAGAGTCTGAGGGGGATAACTTCCACCTCAGAAAGTGAAAATGTATCTGAATATTGTAGTATGTTTCTATTCATAAGCTTAGAGTTATGTTGTTATATTTCATCTGTCTTTGCATGCATCTGTCTTTGCATATATGTAGGCCATGTTATTCTGTATCCATGTGAACAATTCTGACTCTCTAGCAATCTCCCATTTGTGACCATGTGCAACAGATTAAACATTCTGAAGATGCAGCATTACATGAAATATTTTGAACACACAATGGCACCGCTACACATAGCAAGAGATTGATGGATGCTGATGGATGTCATTTCCATTCTAGCCTATTATTAAGATTATGTTGAGTAATATCAATGATACTTCTATCCAAAGAACTATAGATCAATGGAACAGAGTTTCTCTTAATTGATGCTCAGTTTTATCTGCAGTCATTTTCTGGCGTAACAACCACAGAACAGATAAATCATGAGATTGGCAAAACTTAGCATTTCTTATTTATTTATTTATGAGACTTATATACCGCTTTAAGTGCAAGCACTCTCTAAGCAGTGTACACCAGTAAGCAATGTATATATATATATATATATATATATATATATATATATATATATATATATATTACATTGCCCCCAACAATCTGGGTCCTCATTTTACCTACCTCGGAAGGATGGAAGGCTGAGTCAACCTTGAGCCGGTGAGATTTGAACCGCTGACCTGCTGAACACAGTCAGCTAAAGTGGCCTGCAGTACTGCACTCTAACTGCTGCGCCACATTTAGCTCTAGATATAATTTTACTTATATCGGTATCGCAATTCACAAATCAACCCATCAAAATAAAGACTGGCAATGGAGACCTTATAGCTAATTTAACTCTACCCTAAAGATAAACTATGAAGATATACTGTATACACAGGTAGTCCTCAACTTACGGTCACAATTGAGCCAAAAATTTCTGTTTCTAAGCGAGACATTTTAAGATATTTTATTGCCACAGTTGTTAAATGAATCACTGCAGCTGTTAAGTTAGTAACATGGTTGTTAAGTGAGTCTGGCTTCCCCACTGACTTCGCTTGTCAAAAGGTCGCAAAAGGGGCTCACATGACCCTGTGACACGGCAACCATCATAAATATGAACCAGTTGCCAAGAGTTTGAATTTTTATCATGTAAACATGGGGATGCTGCAACGGTCATAAATGTGATAAATGGTAATCACTTTTTGCAGTAATATTGTAATTTCAAACAGTCAGTAAACGAACTGTTGTAAGTCAAGGATTACCTGTATTCCCATTTTCATTACAAATAGGATACCTTAAAAGGAAACCTGAATAGGACTTGAGCTTTCAAATTTGCACACATATTTTATACAGCTATTTTGGGGAAGGTACCTCATACATTGTCCTCCTGCATTGCAGAGCTTTGTCAGCAAGTAAATAAATCCTTCAGCCTGTCAACACTAGTTGCCTTGGACCCAGCCCTGTATGATGCTGAGTCTCATTTTGAGGTGCTAAAATCCTTATAGCTTCCAGAGATCATAACCTCTTATTTATATTGAGAACAGAAAACTTTATAACTAAACAGCTTGACAAGCAAGCCACTCTATGTTGCCTCACACTACATATGAGCATATGCTCATGTATAAGAGTGGCATATAAATTTGATAAGCAAATAATGAAAAGTGTATAACAAAGTTCTCAATCAAATCACAGACCCATGAATTTAAAATAGTTAATATCTGTAAAGAAGTAATTTGATTTTTTTTCATCCAAGGCTTCAGCAAACCAGCTATCCTGAACCAAGAGCCCTTCCAATGAACTGGACTATAATTCCCATGGGTTGGGGAAGGTCATCTCAACCATTGGTCTTTCTTGTTACTACCCCAGTCCAAAGATCCCTAATCCCCATGGTTTGACAGAAAGGAGACAAAAGCTGGCAACAAAATTAGATCTTAATCCTGCAGAGTTATGGGTATTTCTCATTATGTACTTTTTGTTTGTAATTGGTTAACATGAGATTCTACTCCTTATTTGTTTTTTTAAATGTCACTCTGGCTTAAATGTCATTCTTCATTTAAATTTAAATTCATTTAAGTTTAAATGTCACTCTGACCCCAAAGAGTCACTAAATGTTGTTTTTAGGTTCAACCAAGAACTATGGGTTAAAATAAGACCGTATAGGGGTCTTAGAAATGATTAGTTACTAACTGTTGTATATTGAGAGACGGAATAAGAGAGACACACACAGAGAGAATATACCTTTTCCTTATGACTCTAACAGAATAAAATAGCAATAAAGATCCCAATCTTAAATCTCGTCAGCTAAACTTTGTAGTGTTTACCACTACTCCAGATTATACAGTTATACAGACAATAAAAAACCAGCAGATTGTATCACGAAGCCAACACCTATGATAATCAGGTAGCTTCAACCATATTCAGAAAGTTAACTATAAATGCTCAAAACAAGCAGGTCAAACCTCACGGCTCTCCATTAAATCAGAGACCACATGATAGAGTTTAACTTAAGTCACAACTGAGCTAGAAAGATTTTGGAAAAAGTACATATTCAATCCACCGTTCCAATGAAAGTCGGCCATAAAATGTATACCCCTCATAAATTAACTTGTATTATCAGCACAGAATGCAAAAAGTAAGGAAAGAAAGAAAGAAAGAAAGAAAGAAAGAAAGAAAGAAAGAAAGAAAGAAAGAAAGAAAGAGAAAGAAAGAAAATACAAGATCTGAGGTGTGAAACACACTAGCTGTATAAGGATGTCATTTAAAGCACACTTCATAAAACACTCAGAATATCCCTGTCACAAACTCACAGACAAGGTGTAATCCCCACTGTGGCACTATCTAATATGCCCAGAGGGTTTTTTCACATCCCTAAAATGGGAGGGAATTATGTTCACAGTATGAAACAAACAGAATCATCTGAAATGTATCAGAGGGGTGTATGTTTGCTAGCATAACAACATCTTTTTTTTCAGATGTTCTCTCAATCCAGAGAGCAATAATGATGGTACTTTCACAAATGGAAATTACTCATGAAAATATCATTTCCATCTTCTTAGATAAAAAAAGGTGTGTTTATCTCACAGGAGGTATTTTTGAATAACACTTATATCAGGTTTTAAATAAAAGATTGTGTTGTTGTAATATTTCTCATAGAGAATGGCAGTAAGGTTGATGTATAATATGAACCTATGATAGTGGAAAGGAAGGAACTAGGCTGGTTTTATTCAGGGAGAATTGAAGTTTCCTTCTGACTTGACAGTAATACCATTCAACTTAACAGAATTTTGTTCCCAGAAAGAATACACAACACTGAAAAGCAATACAAGACCTGTGGATATGCTGTACTTGCAGTCACCCTTGGCACCCTGCCCCACTTCTGACTTCAAACTTTTATTATTTTAGCTCTAGAAAAAATAATGTGACATGTGACAAAGCAAGGTCCCAGCAATCGGGATCATCTTTATTTCTAAGAATACCTCTGCACACTGGCTTCTGAGGCATTGTTTAAAAATGGAATGGTGGGTAGCCAGTATTTAGTCCTTTATTTGACCTGCACAGAAAAAAAAGCCAAAGGTCGTACAGGGCACTCAATTGGTGGGGGTGAACAGCAATGTCAGTACTTCAAAACCTTGCAAATGGATGCTTTGTGAATGGTCAAAACCTTTTTGTCAGCCATTTTGTAAACGATGCGCAACCATTTTTTGAGAGCACCTACAATAACTTCTCAAAATTCCAAATAAGTCTATGGTGGTTTCAAATGTTTTCCAGTCCTATACTGAACTGGCCTGTATGTAATCTTCTAAGTATTCATAAAAGAATAATACAAAGCAAAGGAAGAGGCTTTTTGGTCTGGAGCCATAGCACATTGAAGAAGAATTGTATAAGAAGAAAGACACAATAGCAGGGCTGTTGGGAACCTCTGACAATGGAAGTTGAGGAGCCTCAAGACCTAGCTATTAAGAAATAACTAGACAACCTCCCCAATCTCCCTACTGTGCAATGTTTTACGAAATGTTTGTAAATGTGTACTGTAACTCTTTGTAAAGGTTTTGCTGGAAAGGAATAAGGTCCTTCTCCAAACTTCAGGCAAGGAGCAAAGTAACACCCTTGAAATTTAATGCATAACTTACAAAGATTGCACTTTCAGTCATATTATCTATCTCTATCTCTATCTATACATCTATCATGTTATAAACCTAAAATATGATTTATTTATTAATATAAAAATTAACGAAGTTTGTAAAGATAATATAAATAAAATACCCTCTTAAATTTCCAGATTTGCAAATGCTAGGACAGGATGCTTTCGTAAAAATTAAGTACAACTGTAGAACTAGTAATAATAGAATAATAATTCAACTGCCAACAATCCTGATAAGTAAGCCTGCACACAGCCCAAATCATAATTTTCCAGTTAGGCAGAGCTTTCTAGTTTTTACTACAAAGCCATTCAAATGTGGTTAAATAATCATGTAAGTTGCTTTAGTTTAGCAGATGTCCTTGAACAGAAATTCGATATCGCACCAATATAGTTTACCTTCTCTGATCTCTCTTCATTTGCAAACTGGTTTGAAAACGTGCATTTCAGAATTTCAGTATGATATATGCATGTATTAAAAAAACAATTAAACTTACCAGCTGTTTTAGTGGGTTCTGGCATTGTTTCAGTTTGTCTTTATTTCCAGTATGTGCAAGGAAACATTGAGCCCCGGATACAAATGCAGCCCAGTATGACAAGCAGAGAGTGAGAAGAATTTGTTCACTTTATATACAGCCTTAAAATATCAATCAGAATAGCACCTCCTCTCCTATCAATGTAAACCCTCTGAAAATTGACAGTTATGGGAGCTCAGCGTACATCTGTTGTTTGAAGCCACTGCCCCCCTCGGCTTTAGGAAGGAATCTCTGCTGCATTTCATGTGGATGAGGAGATCAGCTATAACTTTCTAATTTCAGACCTGTGGATCCACATACAACATGGGGAATCAAACAGTTTGCCGCGCTATCAAAGGGCTTTTAGAGATGAGAGATCGGTCAATAGAGAATTGTCGTTCCACTCAACCTTTGTGACACTATAGCCCAGACAGATAACCTGATCAGAAACCTGCAATACTACTTAACTATTTTTAGTTCTTTGAAAGATAATTTAAACCTCAGAATGCTTTCCTTAACTTGAGTAATATAGAGTTCTCATCTTCTGGGACAGGAGATTATGGCTGGCTTCAGTGAAACTGCTCAAGACAAGGACCACTAATGGAAGTGATACTTATTTTCTTCTTCATTCAAAAATGATGGGTAATTTTTATCTGTAAATAAGAAGGCAAAAGAACGGTACATTAATGAAGGGGACACAAATATGATTTTTTACAAAAATTAAAAAAAACATGACAGTACAACAGCACAGCTTTTGTGTACTTTCAGATGATTGTATGAATGAATCAAAATGATTCTGTGACCATTTAAAAGGTCTAAGAAACAGGGTTGAGATATTTGTCTGCCTATCTATCTTATCTAGTATTCCCCATCCAGGTACCTCCAGATGTTTTGAGATGATATGGGAATGTTCAGTACTAAAGTCTCAATCCATTTTATGTAATGAATGTAAAAGGCAGATGAGGCTTCAATCTCATGATCATGGTCACCATGTTAATATTTTTGACCTCTTCTCCACAGTAATTTTTGACCCTCCTCCAGAAGGATTGGCAAGATTAAGTCTATGCAATCAGTAGCATGTTATTTCTTTTGCATGTGCTGACAGGAAATACTGTTTACCATCCATAAGTTCTTTAGAAGCAAGGCATGGAGGCAATTGTCACAGGTATCAGAATGTAGTTCAGATCTGAAGAGTTGGTACTTTTCATGCAGAGTAATAAAACTAATCATCCAAGTCCATGTTTATGTGAGTTAATGTGCTCAGTTTCCCACATACCCCAAATTATTGTGTCATAAACTTCAACAGTTCTTTAAAAAGGGGAATGTAATTTGATTAAACAATTGTTCCTGTTTTTCCTATTGTATCTTCTAGTCACATTAACCCAGCTTCCTTTTTTATTGCCATGCTTTGCAATCTTTTTAACAGAAGTGGAGGAGAAAAAACAAAAGCCTGTCTCAGAAGCAGCAGTAATTCTATGGTACCACTTTACATTCTTTGCATAGGCTTAATGAATCATATCATGATGATTCCAGGGATGGCCCAGATATTATTCAGGGTATTCACAGCCCTCAACATCCCTAGCCCCTGGCATTGATTACCTAGACCAGTGTTTCCCAACCTTGGCAATCTGAAGATGTGTAGACTTCGATTTCTAGAATTCCTTAGTCAGCATGCTGACTGGGGAATTCTGGGAGTTGAAGTCCACACATCTGCAAGTTGCCAGGCGTGACAAACATTGATCTAGAGCAGTGGTTCTTAACCTTTTTGAACGAATCGCCCCCTTGAGCCAATGAGAAAGTTGTCATCGCCCCCCCTCCCCCAACATAACCTCTCAATCACAACATAGGCAATAATTCTTCAAATTATGCAAACGCTTTTTTTGTTTTCTTTAAAATTGTCATCAGGACATATCGATGCAAATAATTTATTTCCAGTCTTTTTCCCATATCTCAACTGTTTGAAAAATTTTGGTGCCACCCATCACTTTATACATGTATTTCATTATTATCTTATTTATTCAAGACACTTAAATGTAATGACCACTGAAAACAAAATTCAATTGCAAGAAAGTGAAATGCCCGAAAAGAAAAACAGTAACATTTAATGATTGAATTACAAGTGAAATTTAAGACGCAAAAAGAAATATAAAAAGGGTAGAAGCTGCTGCGCAACGTGCATGACGATAAGCGATGCATATTGACATATGTACGACGTTCTGTACTGAAGCTAGCTGGAGGAACATTTGAAAACACAATTCAATCCACTAATAGCAAGTGATCTGACGTTTTTGTACGACAGATATGCAGCGATTCACTGTACAAAAGTCTCAAAAGTGTCCCCAAAACTTCTCGCTCCATTGCCCCCATATTGCCCCCTTTTTGTTCCTTCGCCCCCGCGTTGCCCCTTTTTGTTCCATCACCCCCCTGAAAAATGAAATCGCCCCCTGGGGGGCGATATCGCCCAGGTTAAGAACCACTGATCTAGAGTACGTTCTGGGAGTGTACTTTTTGGGTGGGGGTAGTTTTTGCTTTCCTATAATCCCAAACAGATAGAAACTACTACCGTAAATGCCGGCGTACAAGGCGACCCGGTGTATAAGACGACCCCCATCTTTATAGCCAGGCCGCATTCCTAGAACGTCGCCTTATACGCCGGAAACTACCAGTATTTCCGGCGTATAAGACGACTCGGCGTATAAGACGACCCCCGTCTTTGGCGCCGATTTCAGCGCTCGCGGAAGTCGTCTTATACGCCGGCATTTACAGTGGTTACGGATTATAGGAAGATTCACAATAAGGATTCCCTTATCTGAATATCTATATAAATTATCCTGTATTGGGAGACGTCAATCTATGCAGCAAAGGCAATGATTGGACTAGCAGCTTTCAGCTACAGGATTCCAGATGTCACTGGGCTTCAGTTCATCACAATCTAAGCAAAAGAACTGTTGGGGGGTTGGTGGGATTTTCAACATATCAGGGATCTCAAGGGTGGAAAAGAATAGAATAAACAGATTAATTGCATGGCTTAAATAGACCTATTATTGATAAGTCACTTGTCCTCTGAAAAGACATAGTTTGTTTATAACACTCTCTCAGAATGTTAAAGGGCAAGAATGCAGATCATAGCAGTTCTTGTAGCAATACTCAGTAATAATATGAGCTTTGTTTACCTCATCCTTGCAGTAAAATAGGGCTGAAATACACAGATCCATTTTTAGGGACTATTGGAATTATCTCTGATTATAGTAGCTCAAAACTGGTGGTATAATTTCCTGCAGATTGTGGAGGCAATCAGTCAAAAAACAAATCTGTAGTGGAAACATAAGAAATACAAAGGACTACCATCCTCCAAAAATCTATAAGCCCATCAGGTTTGCATCATCATGGGTCCTATGCAGCCCCCAATCCCCCAGGCTGGAAAACATTTAATATGAAAATGTTGCAGGAAAACACAAATGTGTCTAGTTTTTTATTAATATACTTCCTACACTTTTTTTCTTCTGTTCAATCATGTCTAATTCTTGGCAGCTGTCTGGACAAATCATTGCAGTTTTTTGGCAAAGTTTTTTAGAAGTGGTTTGCCATTACTTCCTTCCTAGGGCTGAGAGAAAGTGACTAGTCCAAGATCACCCATTGGCTTTGTTCTGACAAGAAAAATAAGAGCTAGATGATAAAGAAAATAAACATAAAATAAAATTATGAATTTAATAATTTTGTAAGTAGGCATTTGTAATCTGAACACAATTAACACTAGGTCCTATTTTTGCTGAATGAGTAGTAGTTCTCCATCTTTGCTTGCAGAATACAGTATATAGTCATTTTGATTTCTGGGTTGCCCATTCGGTGATCTCCATATGTAACATAATCTTTCAGGTTGTTGAAGAAGGTGAAACAAGTATTTTGAATTACAAACATTGGGCTTTCTTGGCAAAACTTTTCATTAGTCTGTTTTCTACTTTGTTTCTACACCAAGGCCAAATTTCCACATAATTCATATTCTATTCAGCTTCCAAATTTAGCATTCCTATGATTAATATGAGGGTTTTTAAAAGGGGGGTGTTGTGCCAAATATTCATAGAATAGTGCAAAGTCTACTTCTTTTCCATTTTCAGTTGGATCCTTATAATACTTATTGACTTGTTTTGGATTCAACTAATGATCAAAGTGTACTACGTATCATTTTGGGATGATGTGCAAGCACTGATTTTGGCATCCTTTCACCAATAATTATGGCTCTTATATTTTGTCCATGATTTTCCTGTCTATAATAGATCTGATGCTTTTCTGATGTGAAGGGATGCATTTTAATCCATTTCATTTCATTGCTTCTTAGAATTTCAATAGTCATGGCAGTGTAACTATCATTAACATGCTTTAATTCTACAAATACCTTGTTGTTTTGCTCAGGCAGATAGATCTGTGTGATCTGCTGTACCTTTTGGAGATTAAAGGAAGCCTTCTGGTATCAATTGTTATAGTCTTCCTTCCCTAATTTAGTGCATGACTTTGTGTTTTAACATTGTAATGTAAGGGGAACATTCATAAACAAATCCTTCTTTAACCTCAGTGGTGTTTTGTGTCATTTATAGGAACTACAGTATTTCTCAGGCACCTCTTTGACAGAACAGCTTCTAAGCCCCCCAAAATAGGTTCAAAATATACATTCATCTCCCCTGCTCCCCTTTAATATTCTAATTCTTCTGGTCACTGTGGATATTTTAAAACTTCTCCTTGGATACCGAGTATACTGAGTATATTAAAAATCAATTGCTATCCAGAATGAGAGCAGAGTTACTTATGGTTCAACGTGTTTATAATGATTGCTAAATTTATAGTAAGTCCAAATCTCTTTTCATCTATTTCTATTTTTTTTAACTTATTTCAATATTTCTTTGGAAAAGTTTCTACAGTTTTTTTGTAGTCTTTGGGCATGGGGTAATGAAAAGAATATAATGCTAAAACATCAATATTACTTATGAATAAGCCTTGCAAACAGATTATTTCTTGATGCATGTATCTGAAATCATTTTGTTATGTTGCTCCATCCTTAGTGCCCTTTTTCAGTTACATTTTCCTTATTTGTCACCGTTTTGTTTTAAAACTGTTGTAGAAGTAAAAATTTTAGATTATATTGTATTCTAGGTATTCAGCTGATGATCACCTCCTTGTGGATTTTTAAGACCTCTGTTCACATTTATTATATGGGGTTAACACATCCTCAGGTTCTCTACTTTCATACCCGCATTTTATAATAATTTTAATAAAAAATTTCTCAGATATTATATAAAAGTAAATATAAAATAGCATAAAGCAAGAAAAGAAAAAAGTGAAGTAAGAAAGTAAGAAAAGAATAAAAGAGATTACATGCAATGCATATGATGTATAGAAAGCCAGTTTGGTGTAGTGGTTTCTAGCTTCAGGCTAGAAATCTGAAAACTGTGAGTTCTAGTCCAGCCTTAGGCATGAAGCCAGATGAGTAATCTTGGGCCAGTCATTCTCTTTCAACCCAAAAAAGGAGGCAATAGTAAACCATTTCTTTAAAAAGCCTTGCCAAGAAAACCGCCTATCCAGGCAGTATCTAATTGGAGATGATTGAATAAAAGGATAAAGATGTATAAAGAAAGCAAAGAGAAAAAGAAAAGAAAAATAATTAGAAAGAAGTGATTCCCATTCTTCTTTATAGCTGTTACAAACATATCTTCACAACTTCTTCTTTAAATTACATCATATTTTCTTTCTTCCCATATTTCACCCTTTTAATCAGCAAATCCATCAGTCCCTTACTCATTTTTTCTCATTTTCAGCAAAAAAAAAAAAAAAATCATAAAAGGTTTCCAGTCTTTAAAAAAAATACCTATTGTTTTATCCCCTAATCAAAAAGGTCAATTTTAACATTTTTGAAAATTCCATCATCTTCATAATCCCTTCCTTCATTGTGGGGCATTTAGTATTTTTCCATCTCTTTACATATAAGAACCTCGCTGCAGCCACCATATATAAAACTAATCTTCCATCAGCCTTTTCTTACTGATTACCCAGAAGCCCCAATAGGGAAAGTTCTGATGTCATTTGAATATTAATCCTTAAAATTCTCTGCAACAATGTATGTACCTGTATTCAAGATTTTTTTTCTTTTGCATAATTCCACCACGCATGGTAAAATGATCCTTCATGTTTTCTACATTTCCAGCATTGATTAGAAGTATCTTACTGGGGATAAGTCTTTATTTTAAAACTCT
This sequence comes from Crotalus tigris, assembly GCF_016545835.1. NCBI lineage: Eukaryota > Metazoa > Chordata > Lepidosauria > Squamata > Viperidae > Crotalus > Crotalus tigris. The sequence goes on along the minus strand of NW_024096494.1, from coordinate 1,810,255 downwards.
TATAATGATTGACTGAATGAGTGAGCAAGAGAGCGAGTGCCATCAAGTCGGTAGCAATCACATATGACCTATCCTTCATCTGGTCTTTCAGGTCTCCCAGTAGGACCCATCTTGCTGCTGGTTGTCCTCTTCTTCCTTTTTCCTGCATTATAACCTTCTCCAGAGAGCTGAGTCTTCATATAAGATGTGCAAAGCAGGATAACAAGGGGGTTAAAAAGCCTTTTTGCTCCAGTTCCCTGCACATGTTGAGTTAAATTTTAATTATTTTATTCCTTTCTCAATGAAAATTATACTACCTGTTTCAAAATTAATCATAGTAAATTGGGAGTAAAGTTTTTCTTGCATTTTGTTTTTACAGTTGTTGATTCCCAAACAAAGCAAAGTTCATGGAACCTGCTGATTGACTCAGCAGGAGCAGGAAGCTGCAGAGAGGCCCTGGCAGATCATGTGGATGCCCGGGACCAGACAGGCTGTCTCCAGCCTATTGCGCATGCACAAGGCGGGAGAATCCGTTGTATTGATTGGTTGACACTGTCCCTGCAAGGGGGTATAAAAGGAATCTGTGCCATTTTGTGTTGGTTCTGTTGGAGATTAAAATAAAGAGAAGACTGTTGTTACTCCTGCCTCGTCTCAATGTCTTTACATCGAAAACAGAATAGAACCTATGATACAAATAAGTTGCAGCAAAATGTCCTCATTGAACAGTCTTTAAATAAATTATATATATATATATATATAATGAAGGTAGAATGGATTCCTGGATTAAGTAAGAGTGCTGTTTATGCATGCATCATAAGCTCATTCCAGCCTACTTGCTGCACAATTACATAGAAACATTTTTTTATGATGATCCAATGGGCTGGTGGTGGGCATGTGTATAACTACAAAACATAGTTATCACTTTTTAAGCCCTTCGTGGTATGGGTCATGTTACTTGAGGAGCTGTCTCATCCCACTGGGATTGGTCCGCTTCACCCATGCCAGCAGAATGTGCATGCTGCAGGGCCTGTCAGTCAGGGAATTCTGTCAGATTTGGTCCAAGAGAAGAGCCTTCTTTGCCATGGCTCCTGCCCTTTGGCCCATCTTGCTCCATAGGAGTAAGACCAGCTCCCACCTCCTGATCTTCCACAGGGGCTTGAAGACCTGGCTCTGCCAGTTGGCCTGGAGCTTCAATAGGGAATGTCACACTGGAGGTGATTGATAGATTAATAACAGATCCCACCCATCCCTGCTCATCCCAATTCCTCCCTACCCATCTTTTAGTTGTAGTTGATAATTTGTATTTTAATAATGTTTCAGTCTTATTCAGTGCTTTTTTTGTAAAAAAAAAAAACAAAAGGTGCTGGAACTCACACACGTCATACAACCCGCCTTGCCTACCCTACAAGGTTCCATCCAAAAAAGGTGCCAGAACTCCGTTCTGGGCATTCTATAACAAAAAAAAAAAAAAAGCCCTGGTCTTATTGTATACATGTTGTCATACTGGTTTATTCTTTTTAACATTGTAAGCCTCCCAGACTCACCTTGTGGTGATAAGGGCAGCAAACAAAGCTAATAAATAAATAAACAGTCCCTTTTCCTTGCAGACATGGACATGTTTTCTACTCACTAAACAATAACACATTTCGACTGAAACCAATGTTTTAGCTAGAGGAAGAAAGCAAATATTATGGATAAATCTCATCTATCTAATCATAGTCCTGTAGTTGGTTTTCAGTCCACATAAATTATCTCAAGTAATGCAATGCATTTGTCTGATAGATGAGCACCGTTCGGTGGCTCTACATTTTGTCTTATAACTGGAATCTGACTGTGCTGCTGTAGTTACATTGTTCAAAAACAGCTTTTTCAGAGCCTTGAGTCATAGCAACAATGGTCTTTTTTAGATCAAACAATGCAGCTCACTGTATCTGTTTTTTAAAAAGGACATTTGTTGGAATTATTGGAACTCGTTTACAGGAAAGATTCTTCTTCCAAAAATAAAATCTTCCTGTTCAAGTTAGAGCCTAAAGCTTAAGGGTATTAGTAGTCTGGAACCATAACAAAACAAGCTCATGATAAGTCCAAATGTGGCTGAATGGCATTTGTACTTAGTGTTGTCATTGCTTTGTTATGATAACATCAATTCATTTGCGATTGCTGCAACAGTATTATTTTAAAAATATCATCTGGATAAGCAGAGAGACTGGTTGCCATCTTCCTGCAACCGCACAAAGGTTTTATTAGCATTTTTTTTTCAGTTGATATAGTCACACAACTGTCCTGGATGGAAGGTTTCATGACAGATGCTCTAAGATTGTGTAAATAATTGATTCAAAGATTCATTGGTGATTTGAATTTCTGAATGGAATCAATTTTCCAAATTAGGCTATTGATTCAGATGAAATAATTAAAATAAATTCTCCTGAAGCAGGAGATAAAACAGTGTGGAAGATCTAAATCTAAAGAAAATTGAAACACTGAGAGAGAATTAAAAAGTGTATTTGGTACTTAATAAACCACAGATTACTTCCATAACCAAGGCATAACAGTGAAATAGCTTGTCAAATGGCAAGTATCATATCAGATGGTACACTTTGTTTCTCAGGGGATCCAGCTCCAATCTATTAATATTAGCAGAGGGGAATGGGCATAGAAGTAGACTTGAAGCCTACATCTTTGGCCCACTTCTAATATTCTGTATAATTCTAGTCTTGCTAGATATCCTAGAAGTCTGCATAGAAAAATCTCTGTGTTAAATATGCATATAGGTTTGATCAGAAAAATGGTATGTTAAATAGTAGCATTGCCATCTGGTATAAGTCCCAGTTGAAAGGAATGGAAGTTCCTGTTTAACTGAGCTTGAACAGATTTTTTTTAAGGGGCCTGTTGCCTACAGCATCAGTATATATGCATTTTCAATTCAGTTTGTGTCTAAGTCTTAGAGATTGCCTAGATAAGTCTCTGCAGTTTTCTTGGCAAGGTTTTTCAGAAGTGTTTTGCCATTGCCTCCTTCTTTGGGCTGAGAGAAAGTGAATGGCCCAGAGTCACCCAGTTGGCTTTGTGTCCAAGGCAGAATTACAATTCATCATCTCCTGGGCTCTAGCCTGATGCTTTAACCATCACATCAGAACTGGCTGTCAAGGCATCAATATAGATTTTACTAAAAAATATTTAATTTTAAAAAATCTACTTTGTTTCAAAACATTTTCCTCCAAAGTGAACAAATTATTTTGTAAAATGATAAACACATAAAGCAGATTTTTCATAATAGGATTATGACATGATTAAATATGAGTGTCCTCTTCTTCCCTGGCTATTCTCCTTCCTTTCAGAAAACTAAAATGCCTAGATAGAAAAAAAAATGAAATAGCAGACTCCTGGCCATGTCTTCTAGAAAATATTCATCAGGGACAAAAAGCACATAAATGATGTGCTTTTTGCTAAAATTAACTTTTCTTTCTAATGTTCAGTGGCAAGCCAGTCTTGAGAAAAATGATAGTGGTGTCCAGAACTTCAGACTGCTTGGCTTGACATTGTAGAAATTCGATACACACTTTAAAAGTCCCTCTCTCTATGTCTGTTGAACTTTGCAAGGCTATTCTTGGCTAAAAGCACATGTCCCCACGGTATTCCTAGGATGCTAACAAAAGAAGCCACAGAATGGAGGGGGGGAAAAATGTGTGCCCAGAGAATTCAAACCTTCTCAAACAGTGCCCAACTGAGACTGACTCTCCAGAAACACAAACAGAAAAATACCCGTGGGCTGAAAAATATTTGAGATCAATGCACATGACTTTGCACAATTATCTTGAGCGTAGTGTTATTGTGGGGAAAAGTTGTGCACCTTGACTTGCAGCCTGAGATAAGCTGATCATACAAAGAGAAAATATCTTTCAATGGCAAAACATATATAGAAGATTCCATGCTGAGTCTCTGACATTTCCTGGTTAAAAATATCAACAGCAGCATAGCAGCGGGAAAATAGCACAGGTAGCCTTTTTACTGGATAGAGAATCATAGAAGCAGAGTTATGGGCATTCAATCTCATGCTATGGTCCTGTGGAACAGTCTAATGGTGCTTCCATTTCCTTGGAGCGCCTGGTCACAAGCCAGCTGCTCAAAGGCAGTATCAATTGGAATGGCAAAACATTTTGGCAAAATAAACAAACAAGTAACAATTTATTTCAAAACCCATCCACGACAGGGAAGCCCTGGGGGTAGACTGAAACTTAATTCTTGAGAAGCTGAGGTTGACCTTGAGGCAGACAAAATATATGTTCTTCATGAGGCTACAGCAACTTTAGTTGCTCAAAATGGGTCCACATATTTAATTCAGCCCATGGAACAACTGCCTCATCTATAGAACCTAGAAGACATTTTGCAGCCCAGCTGCTTGATATATATATATATTATCTCTAAGACCTCTATGATGCTTTGCCTTTTCAGTGCAAGCTTCCTGCTAATATGTTCAAATATTTTAACTTGAAGAAATAAAAGAAACAATTGAATCACAATGTCCAGAATACCAAGGCCCCTGAATGCTGGCAAGCCTCTTCAATAGCTCACTTTAGTGGTTCTTAACCTGTGTTCCACAGACTCCTGGGGGGTCTGTGATGTTATCACAAGGGGTCTGAAAAGGCTTGAAGAAATGTTATGATTTAAATCTTAAGTCTTGATGGTCTGTAGCCATGGTCCATGAGCACAAAAGGTATTAATGGGGGTCCATGGGGAAGAAAAGGTTGAGAACCACTGGCTTGCTGTATACCTATACAATAATATCCACAAGCAAATCAAAACCTTCAAGATGTCAGGAGGAGCACTGTCATGCAAATCCTAACCCTTTTAGGACATGTGTGACCTGTTGACTCATGTACAAAAGGGGCAGAGCTTGCATTGAGGCACTCTTTCCACCACTGTGCCAATTTTGATGCTCAGGAGAGCACCGCAAAATACCCTGAGGATGCTACAATTGTAGAAACCTTTTTATTTCTCATTTTGAATTGAGCAGTTCATTTTGAATGCAGCAGTTCAAGGCACAGCAGCTCGTTTTGAATGCAGCAGTTCAAAAGGCTCAGAAAGATTGTATTCCTTTTCATTCTAAATTCCCAATGCTGAATCTCAGTGCAGTTCTAGATTTCGTACAGATCTCCTATCCCATGCCTGAAGAACTCCCTTTCCCCAGCAACAGTGCTGCTTTGAATGCTGTAAAAGGCAGGTAAATTCTCCCATTTTCAAAGGAATGATCTCTCTGCTTTGTGGACCAGATTTCTAAATCAGCCTTCTTGAGGGCAGGCAGAATTGTTAGGGCATATCTATATTGCACTTTCATTGTTTTAAGTATCTGCCTGTATCCCTTGCTTCCCCCCCCCAACCAGTTCTCCGCTTTCTTGAGCAGAGATAATATTTTTAGCCAGTTCAAATCTTGTGGTTTAGATATATCCTTTAACATTCCTAGCCACTTAAGAGGATTTTGGACGTCACTTGTCTGACAGCCTTAAAAGCAACTTGATTCTTTGTGTGATTCCCATCTTGCCATAGCAATGGAGATCTTTGAAAATGATATGTGTCTTGCCAATTTGCACAATATATTGTGACATAAAATGCTGTATACATTACACATAATGTTTATGGGAGATATGACTGTTCAGGGGAAGAGGGAAAAGAAATCCGTTTTTTTTCTCACTGCGAACAGCTGAATGACATCAGCATTCTGCAAAGTTTCAGTCTTCTATATTTTGTTCCTATTTTTTAATGCAGTCCATTTATATCTGTCCTTTCATTCATCTTGAAGCAGCTTATATTAAGTCACATCTGTTCATGTCCTCTAGGACTGGATAAGCAACTTGTAGTTGTGGGCCATGGATGGCCTTTGGATCCATTCATGCAGTCTCAGCAAAATTTCAAATCAACAATTGATTCAAATCAAACAATTGATTCTTTCAAGCGGTTGTTAATTGCAGCTTAAAAGAGGGAAAATAGAAGTTATCCAAAGGAAAAAGAAGATGTAAGAAAAGAAAGAAGGGATGTCAGAAAAGGAAGGAGAATGGGCACCTCTACTAACTCTTGGCTTAAGCTCCACTTAGCTTGTTCCAGCACCACTTAATACTGGTATGTACAATGGCTTCACTGACTTTTCCTGCTGAAATATATTTGTGTGTATTTTTTTTCCATGGTTCCTGTTTTTACTTTACAAGCAGAACAACTATTTTATGGTCCCATTCAAGCAGCAGTAGCTTTCCCCAGTGCAGTGTGCTGATGACATACCGATGATGTTATATCACTCTCCATCAAAAGCTGAGCACTTTCAATTCAGAGCATGTATTAATGTGTAAGAAATATATCTGTAGCTGTCTGCAGACCAGCTGCTAAAGGTACTAAAAGTTATTATTACCTTAGCAAATGTGATAACTCATCAGAATTTTCATCTCAGCACCCAGAAGAGTATGTCAAAGCTACAGAGTGTGCTTGACTGAGATTCATCACAAGGATGGACTATCCCAACCTTAAATTTAGGCTGTAAATTAACATCTCCCTCTATGTTCAGATAAAGAAGCATAATTCTGTGCCAAGCACATTATCTTTGATTACTGTGCTGAATTTGGCAGCAGGAACTGTTAAATCAGCTACAAAGCGCACACTTCTTTGTACAACTGGGTAGGAAATACTTTAGACCAGGGATCCCCAACCTTTCTGGGTTGGCAGCCTGATGGGAAAGGGAGGGGCAGGATCCTTTATGCATGCATGCGCACTCCACAAATGGGGCTGCTAGCACCGGTACGAGGCTCGCAGCTCAGCTAGCACCAGCATGAGGCTCACGGCTCGCGGCTCAGCTAGTGCCAGCGCAAGGGGGTGAATGTGCACACATGCATGCACAAACTGGCCAACTACTCACACGGCCTGATGGCCAAGAGGTTGGGGACCTCTGCTTTAGACCAGCGTTTCTCAAACTTGGCCATTTTTAAGTTGGCTGGCTAGGTAATTGTGGGAGTCCAAGACCATACATCTTAAAGATGCCAAAGTTGAGAAACACTTTTTAGACCCTTGAGATCTGGCTACGCTATCAGACCTGGGGGTCCCAGGGACCTGGGGAGATTTCTTCTTAATATCACAACGTATTTACATATATTTTAAGACTGTAAGGAGAATGTATTTATTTATTTAGAATTTTTAACATTTTTTGTGTTAATATATAGCTATGTGCTCACTGTTTACAAACTGGTAGTCTTCCAAAGCTATGGAAAAACTGAGGAATATTATTTCATGTGGACATTGGACTGCTTTTTCTAGTAGTTAAGTGTATGATCATGACTTTAGGTTGAATATAATAACTAAAATTTCATGGAAAAGGATATGAATCACCCCAAAGACCACAAATAGATATTATATGTAGTCATAGTTTAGTGATTACGATTGGGACTGGCAACTTGACCATTAAGTGAAGCAACCACTAAGTGAAACCTTTACGATTTTACGTCAGCTTTGCTTTTGCTTTACAGACCTGCCAAAGTTGCAAAATGCAAGGATTGATTATAATGTTACTGTTTCATCACCATCATAACCACAAACACTAAATGAGGCAGTCGCGCTACAAGGGCTACCTTATAAATTAATAATGAACCTGGCACTAACTGTTGTCCCTGCTCTTTATTCTTATAGTGCTTTATTGGTGAAGCAGACCTACGATTTCACATTCTATGTCTAAGGTAATTATTTCCAGTTCTTCTACCAGTGGTAAAATGGGGAACAGATTAAATGTAAGAATGATAAGCCTGGTTATGATATCTTGTGGAACTCTTTATTATTAGGTTTTTAAACATTTCACTACCTAGAAAATATTTTTTTTCATATACCCAGGTCTAAAAGCTATTTTAAAGTTGAGACAGCTGGCTGGAGCATCTTCAAATCTGTGTGTCAAAAAATTCAAGCTGGCAGCTATGACTACATGATGAAAACCCTGCCTCTTTTTTAGGTACATTTCGCAGCTTTTCAAAATCTGGTATCCTCCAGGTGCTATTATATCCATCTATATTACTACTAGTAGTAATGAGATGGATTCAGGGAAGGAGCATATAGATCAGGGGTGTCAAACTGCTGGCTGTGGGCTGGATGCGTCATCCAGAAGCTGCGCCCACCCCATTGCTGGCAATGGCAAAACCGTCCCGATACGTTGCGCGACATCACATGACGTCGCGAGTTTGACATGTCTAATATAGATGATAAGGTAAAGTTGATGCAATTTGGTGTCAACAGTGCACTTTATGCAAAGCAGCAACAATAAAACACTATTAAAAATGATTAAAGATGGAAAAGTGAACAAATTATATGATATCCTTTAGATTCTGGAGATCTGCACACAACAGATGGACCTCACCCCAATAGTCTTCTTCTAGGGTGTGCATTTTAAGCCCATGGTGAAGTTCAAATGCAATTTCAGCTGCATTCCCCTTTAAATACATTCAAATATCTTCAGAACAATAGATACTGAATTGGGAAGTTGCCACCATTTGGGCAAAGTTTTTACTGCTTGATCTAGATTGATTTAGATCCTTAGGAAGATGTTTATATCTGGTGCAGGAAAGAATATTGGCCCTGGCTGACCCATTCTCTAACCATTTAAATGAAAGTATCAGGGACTGATCTTTTGTGTGTAAAACACACTCTACTACAGAGCTAAGACAAGAATCACTGAACAATCAACTGCTAAGTGATGCATGACAGTAGGATCATATTAACCCCAAGTTGAAAGACATGCACTAATTGCCAATTACACTCTGAGCATCAGAGTATTGTTTTTAACATTTAAAGTAACATTGAGTTGCATATCTGACAGTAAACAGCTGATTAAAACTTCTTCCCCTCTGACAATCAGTCTTTACTTATATTGCTATCCAACTAAGGAATGTAGTTTCTGGGAGCTGTGTTTTACTCCCACTTTTTCTGCAGAAGGAAAACATCAAATAGATCTTTTGAATTGTATTGTTGCTGTTTTTAACAGTTTTTAATGGGCTCTTATTTTATATTGGTAGCTGCTTTGAGAGCCTAATTACTAGACTGCTTGCTGAGTAGGTCTCCGTATATTGCATAAGCGGATGTGGAAAGCTCTGTGTTGGCTTACAAGGTAATCTCAACACTCCAGATGTCTCAGAACTACATATCCTGGACCTAGCAGCTCTACCCAACTCCAGTAGTTTCAGCCCAACAATATTTGGATAGCTATGTTATACAATCAATTCTCATCTTTACTCAGGAAGAACAGTTGTGCAGCACTGAACAGCCCACTCCAGCCATAAGAAGGAAATCTCTGACATCCATGTGTAAAAATTCGTGTTATCAGTCCTTTTTTTCAATGGTAAGTAGCCACCATTTTACATATAAGAGCATTATATGAATGGCTGTGCCCAAAATAGATTAATCTGTTGTTAAAAGTATCAAACGTAGCAAAGCTGGCTTGTAGAAAATTGCAGGAATAAAAGAAACCATAATTCTTCTAGGGTCACCATTTGTCATCTGGGAAAGCCTACAGCTCCCAGTTTGACATGTACCGCAGAACAGTGCTTGTTAAATTAATTGCCATTTTCATTTAACATTAATTAGTTCTGCTGTTGACAATGTGATGGAAGCTGAGGAGGACTTGTATGTAGAAGTAGAAAGTGAGTGGATGAAAAGAATTCAGAGTAAGGACCAAGGGGGCACAACATTTGCACAAGAATAAACATGTAATAACAGAAAAAGAACTTCTTAATGTTTTACAATTTACATCATTCAATAGTGGAGCTATCAGCCTGAAATTTTGGTAAGGGAAGATAGATAAAAAGCTGAAAATCCATTTATCAAGAAGCAGATTTCTCATTTTGGCAGGAGATAGATTACAAGAGAAACAGATGTTACAATCACTCTATAGCCCTATATAAAAATACAAAATTGTCTATTTTATTTTTTAGTATCCTCCATTCGATCAGAATTGCTCCAAGGTACTTTGATAAATCAATATCCAAATGCAGAAATAAACATCAACTAAAAGTAACAAATACATTATGAATTTAAAAAGCTACCAAGTGCCACCAAATGTATAGGCAAATAAAAATGGGTAGGTTTTTCTTATTGTCAGTGACCCTAACCTGATCAATGGATCTAAAATGCCAGAAGTCCAGCTGTCCTGCTAAAATTCACATCACTTCTTCATCATAGGATCAACCACAGTGACACACTGAATTGCATCCTGAAACAAATCTTTGCAGATTAGTCTATTTTTAGATCTTTCTTTCCAGAAGGAAATCCTAAGTGGGCATTATCTAATCTTATCAAAAAATATTAATGCCACTTAAGCAAAGTTGAAGACTGAAGCACAGTTCCTAACCAGTGGATCCATCTTTATAGATCATTATAACCTCATTCATCTAGAACAGACATGTCAAACTCGCAATGTCTCGGAGCTTTTTCCCAATTGTCGGCAATGGGGTGGGCACGGTTTCCTCATGATGTGTCCAGCCCACCGGCTGGCAGTTTGACACCCCTGATCTAGAACAGGGCTTAGGGTTTGCAACTGGGCTGTGGAAATGACCGGCGAGCATGCACGCACACATGTGCATTCTCTCTTGTATGAACAGTGGGCAAGCACGTGCATGTGTGCTCCATTTGCATGAGCGGCAGGTGCATGTGCAGGTGCAGGTTCATGGAAATGGAGCTGTGTGCTCATGTGCACTTGCCAGCCACTTGCACAACTGTCCCCTGTCCCCAACCCCCCCGGTCCACAAAGCTGACAAAGTTGGGGAACTCTGATCTAGAGGAATATCTCCTTTAATTATCTAAAGGACCATTCCAGTCCAGTCCATTTGTCTTTCTAGATTAATTAAGCTTTCAGTTACATGATGCATATGGCTTTTTAACAGAAAAGTGACAACAATGTAGATAAGATTTCCATTTGGGAAATATGTAGATCAGCCTTACAGCTGGTCTATTTGCTGGCAGAGTAGCAGCAGAATATCTTCAAAGAGATATTGGGTTTTTTCCTTACCTTTTTTCTTAAATGTCAGGGGAGACTCAACCAAAGTATAATGTGAAGAATAGTGGGGCTGTGGCTTGTTCTTTCTCCAGAATATGGGCACTTTGAATCATACCAGCAATGCAAGTCTCACACAGTCTCACTATGGCCACCAAGGGAACCAGCAACCAACTTATTTTGGCACAGTACAATATACCCTGGAGGCCAATTGCCAACTGCCCAAGATAGAATATGATGCTTTACAGATGATAGCTCAGTGGCAGAGGAAAGTTAGACCTACAAAGTCTTGAAGTCAGTTCCTAATATATATCCATTCTTTTTGTCTATGAGGTTCAGGATAGATGACTAGCAGCAAGATGGATTCAGTTACAATAGTGATGAGTGCACCATTGGGAGACTTGAAAGAACAGATTAGGTATAGATCATGAGAGAGATAATCTATGTAGTAAGTAGGACTCAAAAGTGACTTGATGGTACATATTCCATCCATCCTTCCTTCTAGATAATTCTGCTTTGGCAGTTCAGAATCCCAGAGTTTTCCATAACTACTATTTAAATAAAGATGCCAGGGTTTGAACCTGGGAACATCTGTGTATAAAATATTCAGTTGACTCAATTGCAAAGTATGGCTTATTTCATATAAATAGTTTGGATAGATGAGAAGAGACAAATTGATGCAATTCACTTTTGCTTTTCTGGACAAATAGATAACTAGTCAGAAATAAATGTGAATGTAACTTATACTTTCAAACGTATGTCTTCCTGAGGTACATATCAGAGCCATGTCAGAGGCAGTTCCTCACTGAGTCTACCCTTGTGACATTCTCATTTTTTTCTTTTTTAATCAAAAGGAAGCTTTTAATATTAATAAAAGCAATAAAGCAAGGATTTGAGAGACTGCTTGAATTGCAACCTATTATTAAAAGCTGAGATCTGAATTCCAAAACTGCCACTCAATGTGCTCTAAGGTTTGTGTAAACAAGAAGTCATAAAGGACTGGAGCAAATACAAAATTATCATAGTGTGAAAACTCAGCACTGAACATCATTTTAAAAGAAACTTCATGAAACTGAATTAATATTCCTTCCCATTTTATTTTTTTCATTCCTATTCTTCCAAGGCTTTCTAAATTTTTGCCTTGAACTCTTATGTCCAATCACACAACATTTATTCAGATGCTTGGATCCTGCAGGATGTTTCAGACAAAATCTAACTCAGGATCAAGAAAAATCTAACTTATTTCCCCTCAGAATCTAATCCCTCTTCCTTTTCATTGGAAAGGACAGTGTCTACAATTTGAAAATATTTTAAAGATTCTCCAGCTAGTCAGCATCCCACTCAAAATTAGGACAACTCTTAATCCATTACAGCATACTTTTTTATATTATTTGCATTGTTTTGGTTTCTTCACACAGCAACTGTAAGTGGAATGGTCATTTCACAAGTTACAATTTCAGTACAAACAAAGGTTTTCTATTTTAAGACTTTTCACTGCCATAGCAATGGCTTGGAGACACAGTGATACTATATTAGTACTTTATACAATCCATCACTGGAATTTAGACTCTGCAAATCATTTGAAAGCAGGTCAATACAAGCAAAACATCTCTCCTGAAAGCAGCCACAACTTTATATGACTGAAGTTTACCCCATTTGTCTTTGCACGCACAGACAATGCTTCTTTGGGTCTGCCAGAAAAATAGAAAGGTGTATCCCATTTGTCTTTGCCAGAAACTGTAACTGTTTGCATTACATTAACTTAAGAGAAAATAAAGTGGTTCTCAAAGTAATACTGTGCTGAGTATCTCTCACAACTGAGAGTGGAAGAATGATGCAGAATAAGGCTGGAATTAACTTGATAGCCCAATGTGCAAGTTTGAAATGTGAAGAACTTTCCTAAGTTATCATCACTCATGTAGAACCACAAGTGGCTGAACAAATGGAACAGCTTGGCCTGCATGAAAATATTGCTGGTCTCATATTGCATTCCTCAAAGAACTGGGCTCCTGTATCGTGATTTACATTCCGTTTTGAAAAGATCCATTTCTAATGTGTGATTCTCTGCTGTTCAAGAAAGACATTCAGGTCTATTGATTTCTGCAATGCTAGTTACCAGCCTAATCTTCCACATGTCTTTTTGGAAATAAAATTGAAAGAAGTCAATAGAGGATTTTAATTTGAGTGGACTGAAAGAGAATCAGACTAAGGCTGTAATTTGGTACTGTAGGATAGGAAAGTCACTACAGCTTAATAAAAAGAAGGACTAGATAGTGTTCCAATATCTCAGGGGTTGCCACAGTGAAGAGGGAGTCAAATTATTCTCCAAAACACCTGAGGGCAGGACAAGAAGCAATGGATGGAAACTAATCAAGGAGAGAAGCAACTTATAACTAAGAAGAAATTTCATGCCAGTTAGAAAATTAATCCATTGGCTCAACCTGCCTCCAGAAGTTGTGAATGCTTCAACACTGGAAGTTTTTAAGAAGAGATTGGACAACCATTGTTTGAAATGATATAGAGTTTCCTGCCTGAGTTGGACTAGAAGACCTCCAAGGTCCCTTCCAACTCTGCTTTTGTGTTGTGTTGTGTTATGTTGTGTTTTGTTGTATTGTATTGTATTGTATTGTATTGCATTGCATTGCATTGTATTGCTTCCTATGGTCTATTAAGATTATTGTAGGAGGATAGCCATGTTAGTCTATGGTAGCAAAAAAAAAAAAAATCAGAAGAAATCTGGTTACTAATGTAATTGTGTTTGCTACATTCCTGGTCCTATTCTTTGATTTATTATGCAAGGAAATTTTTCTTCATAACAGAAAATTGTGCATATTCTCCCATCCAAGGAGAAATCTACTTCATTCTAAGATGACTTTAAAGATTAATATATCATCTGTGACAATTTGACAGATTCAGTCTCGATTTTCCCATGGAATAAATATCAGTCCTCTAGGCATAGGAAGGGAGCTGAAATCTATCATTTCTTGAGCTGGCAAAAAAATGTAACATTTACTACATTTCCTCATCAATTAAATCCTATTCCGTCTCAATAACAAGCCCTGGGCCTCATGCTGTCCTTATGGTTTAATACAGGATAAGTTAATGAAAGCTTTGTTTCCTCTTCCACTGAGGGATCATTTACAGCTGTCAAGAAAAGACTGCACTCCTTAACAAGTGACATGGTGGGGCTGGGAAAGCGTGTGTGTTCATGTGTATGTGTGCTCTGAATGTGGATGGGTATATGTGTCCAAACAGAATCCAGCTGACAGGTTGCAGATGCAGAGGAATGGAATGGAAAGCACAGGTCAGACATTATAATGGGCAGACGCATCTGCAGAAGCCAGTTAACTGGTCACTTCTGCAGCTCAGGCCAAAATGGCCATAGAAGGCAATTGACTATGACTGGAAGAGAGAGGCATGTTCACAACTGGTTAAACTGGCCAATAAGAGCTGGGAAAATCGTGCCCCCCATTGTGTAATTAGCTACATTATCAATAAAGTATGCAAGATCATACCCAGGATATGAATTATTTTTGAAGAAGGGGGAAAACATGACAATAAAATTGGAAAACTATATGAGACTTTAAGCTCAACTATGGATTGGGGATGGGAAAAAGGCAATATAAAAAAGATTATTGGGACTTATTTGTGGCATAGCTGGGGAAACATGAAGATGAGCCACCCGAATTACTCCATGAAGTTGATTAGATCATGGGTGTCAAACTCGATTGTATCATGTGACCTATCGTGATATATCATGACTTTTTTGCTTTTGAAGAGCCAGGATGGGCATGGTCTACGCATGACACATCTGGGCTACCAGTTTGACAATTCTGCTCTAGATCTTCTCATTTATCCCCATTATTGTAGATTACAGTGTAAGCCGGGAGGTCAATAGAGATACTCTCAAAACCTCTGATGCTATGCTGCTATATATGAAAATCATACATCCACCTATTCATACAACTATAATCAAACTATTCAATTCCACTGTGGCCTTCAAAACTGAGTAATTTGATTCCAGAATTGGTGTTGTTACATAGAAACAAAAAACTGTAGATCTCTCTCAGCACAGCTAAACCAACAGTGATCGTGGCTTACTCTCTGAAGCTGCTGACGTAATTCATTTGAGCTCTGGTGACAGCTGTTCCAAAGAGTTCATCCGGAATTGTAGCTATGTTGGCAGCAGATACTTGGGACAAGCCACCTATACTAGGGAAAATATGTTACCCTCCACTGGGGTTGAGGAGCAGCAGCCGGAGTTCTGATAAACCATCTATGATCTTGCAACACAGAGTAGGAACTTGTTGCAGCATCAGCTGTGGCTTTATAACTTTGCAGTCTGATCCCATAAATCTGAATTAATGATGGTATTACAAGGGGTAGTTTGCTTTCCTGTCAACACAGAATCATTCTGGACCATCCAAAAGGCTTTGTTTTCCTTGACCAAACAAGACTTTCTCCCTGGGCCCTTACTAAGGCATCAGCATCTCTTTTCTGCAGAATAGAAAGAGGTAACCGTCAACTGTCACTAAGTCCCTGGAGCTCCTGCTGAAATTGCCCTTGAAAACTAATAGTGTGATTTGCTGAAAATCAGCAATGAGGTTTGCCACTGAAACTGGCTCTGTAGTTTTTCAATACCAAGGTATTTCTGTTTTTAACTTTGGTCTTTATTTTCCAGATTTTCTATGTTTAATGCAGAATAAGTATTAAGTTGTTTTGTGTAGAGATCTAGGGAGATAGCCTTGAAGCAAATATTCAGAAACTATTAGGTAAAAAAAAAATGACAGAAGCATTCTGAAGCCCAGGCAACAGAAATAATATTAAGAAGACAGTCAGGATGACTCCACTCTGGGGTATAAGAGAAGGAAGACAAGCACAATCAGACTTACTAAAGCATAAATCAATAAAATATAGTTCTGAAGTTCTTATGAAGTTGGTTTCCAAGTCTGATGTTCCCTTTAGGCTTTGAAGAGTGGTAAATTTGTGGGTAACTCGCCCCTCCCCCCATGCTGCCAAGTCCTGCAAGGATAGATTTTCATTACACAATGAACGCACCACTGGAAATGTGAAGGACCAGGATTTATCTAACAGTTAAATAAAGAAACAAATTATGTCTACATTTTTAATAGACAACCCCCATGCATGAAATTAAAATAATCAGATCCCCAGTCCTAACAAAACTGAGGGGGCTCTACTTTTCATTTGTGTTTTGGATAGAACTAAGGAAAAATTTCTTGACAGTTGGAACAATTAATCAGTAGAACGATTTGCCTCCAGAAGTTGTGGGTGCTTCATCACTGGAGGTTTTTAAGAAGAGATTGGACAACCATTTGTCTGAAATGGTACATAGGGTTTCCTGCTTGAGCAAGGGGTTGGACTAGAAGACCTCCAAGATCCCTTCCAACTCTGTAATTCTGTTAGTCTGTATAGTTATTCTTTAGTTTATCCTTCTCTCTTTTGGCGTGAATCATAAATGAAACATACTTTAAAAATTCAAACATCAGAGCTGTAATAAAAATGCAAACAAAACCTAACCACAGGTACTTTTTTTTTTTTTAAAAAAAGACCATTTTAAAAATAAAAATCAGAGGAGTCCTACTGTATAATGTCAAATCTGTTAAAATCACCCATTTTTAAGCCTAGGCTTAAGGTCTCCCTTTCTCTGATCAATTTTCTGACTGACGATTCTACAGTACAACTGTTTAGGCTTTCTGACACCCTCTTTGTCACCTGTGCTATATACATTTATCCAATCTATATGAAGTCCATTCATTTATATTATTACACACATTTCTTCTTAGCTATTTTTTCCTCTCATTAAGATTACTCTGAACTTTTTACTCAGAGGAATAGAATATTCCCAGTGCTAAATAAATTTGGCAGTGAGGCTGGAATTGTCCTAATAAAGAGTGTCCAGATGGCACGGCCAAAACAAGTCAAAGTGCAGCACACACTAAAAATGGGCAGAGTTTTGATCACATCATCATGAATAACATCTTGATTTTACCTTTTTTTGACCAGGCAGAAATCCCTAGTCCTCATAATGGCTCTAGAGAGAAAATCCTTTTTAATGCATTCTAGATGACATTTCCTTTGACATATAAGACAATAGCACAGCTTTTATTACTTTCCTTATCTTTTTTCTTTCAGAGTAGAATGAAATGAAAGTGTTGGCTTTTATTTTTGCCAGTTTCTAGGCAATCATTCAATGAATGATTGTTTGGGGTTCTGGTTATAAAAAATATAAAGAGGGAGAGAACTAGGTAATAAGTAAAATCATCCAAATGGTTGAAATTAAGTATTCTGATCACCGATATGATTGATGAGTTGTATAATTCATATTATTTATGCAATGCTATAGATGACATCTCTAGCCTCCCACCAGATGGCCACATATACGGGTAGGTATATTTATTTATTTACAGAACTTATGGAAGAGTCTTGCCAATGCCTTCCAGAGTGTGTTTTTGCTTCTCCAAACTAGCTTATAACCCTGAGATTTCCTTTACTAATCTAAATATTAATTATGTCTAACCCAAATCTGCATTTCAACACTAACAAGAATGGCTGGTTGTATTGGTTCACTATTCACAATTTTGGACATAAATGCAACCAATATTTCCATAGTTCCAGTTCCTCTTTCTAGGGAGAAATCTGAGATATCATTTATATTTATGCATACCGTGTGTTTTAAGTTGATTATGACCTACATATTCGGGAACCATATGTCCATGGCTGAATTATGCAAAATGAGTTTCAGATATTAGATTCTGGGAGACGGCACCCTTGTTGTGGAAGTGCAGTATGGTTTACCGTACATTTTTGATATCTTCAGATGAGTTGTCCTAATGTCAGTTGCAGAATTATTCAGTTGTTGGTACAATATTTTATATTTGTTTTTATCATCCATTTAAAGATTTTTAAAACAAGAAAAAAAGCAAAAGGATTGCAGTGAATATAGCTCATTCAGTATCCCTTTTCCACAGTAGATAATTATATCTACTAACTAAAACATTCTATTCTTCCTGTCTGTTATTATGGACAGTTTGGTATTGCCATAGCATGCTCAATTGTCACTGATCTGTTTCTAGAGTCCCCTCGCTTCGGGGTGTTTAAGATGTTTTGTATTTTCAAACATTTTGGAATCCCTCTAAGTCCTCTCAAATCTCTGCCTTGGGCATGACTGATGTCAGTTCAGCTCGACCTGATGAATTAATATCTGGAAGTTTCTATTAGTTTCAAGTTGGTCTTCTTCTCCATCACTGGAAATTGAAGCCAGTTGTCTCCCTTCCCCCACCTCCCCAAAGTCCTTCTTAGTTCTTCAGGCCTTGGCATGCAATATGTGACTCTGGATGTCCAAAGAGATTTGTTTTTCCACCATCAATTTACACATTGCACACTGGTGGCATCTTGCTAATATAGTCCAGTCCCACTGAGCATAATTTTCTAATCCACTGTATCAACAGACATTATTTCATGCACACAAGTTATTTTTTTCTTTTATTTAATTTATTAATTTTCTTATTTACCACTGCAATCCAAAAGGATGGCATGGATGGCTTACATTTCCCTCTATAGAAGAGATGCTTTTTTAAAGGAATAATTAACCTTCAGTGGCTGAGGAATAACTAAACATCATACAATAATCTATAACTGAAAGGCTCACAACTCACGCCAATTCTACTGCAAAATTTCCTGGAATAGCCACATGTAGATGGCTTTCTGAAAAACCAGCTGAACACCATACTGAAAGAAAAAGTTGCCACATACTCTCATTCATTCCATTCCCTTTCAACCTGTTATCTGCCTCTCCCAAATCAGTCAACTTTCCATGCGTTCTTTAGTTGATGGGACCAGAATCTGCCATCTCAGGGCAATTGATAATTGAAACTGTATTTCTCTCAGATAGAACAGGGATATCAAACTGCCGGTCCGCCGACGGATGCATCATGCTGAAACTGCGCCCACCCCATTGCCGGCAATGGAAAAAAAGTCACGATATGTCGTGACAAGTCACGTGACATTGTGTTGTGGCCTGTCAGCCACCAGAGACTTAGCAACCAATTCAGACGAGGAAGCACAGGAATGGGCGCCGGGCTCAGTGTCAGGGTCATCTGAAAGCTTCGAAGAAGGAATGGAGCTGTCACAGCCAGGGACAGAGGCAGAGCCTGGGTCATCAGCCCTCAGATAGAAAGGTTGAGACCTCTATGCCTTGATGCAAGTGAGTCAGGAGAGGAGGATCACATGGGGCCAGTAACTGATGCATGGGTGTGGTGGAAGCTGAGAAGAGGAGAACAGTGAGAGGCTATGGGGCGGTCTTCGGAGCAGAAGAGTCACCGCTGCTAATGTAGCCCCGCCCTCAGTTCTGCATAAAAGTCATGGGCGGAGATGAATAGGTGTGGCAGACAACTTCGTCTTTGTCTTCCGGCTGATCAGCCACTTGTATTTGGAACTTCTGACTCTTCTCCTTGGAATTTTGCCAGAGTTTTTTCTTCAGATCCTGTGGCGCTGGAAGTCAGAGCACCTTCTGAGTGTGGGTGTGTCTTATGCTAAACAATAGCCATCTTGCTTGAAGGACTTTTGGCTGCAAGCATGGCGAGACTGAGAATAACTCTGGATATTGGGAGACTCCTATAGGGGAAAAGGGAGCAAGCTCCATTGTTTGGAGGCTGTGTGAAACTGCTGGCGTTCCTGAAATAAAAGGAACGTTAGAGACTATTTGGTGTGTCTGTTTTGTTTGGAGAGCCAGGTCAGAACATGTTGCGAGTTGACACCCCTGAGATAGAAAATATCCTCTTCTGTGCACTTCTGGCAAATACAGAAATGTCTCAGTGATTAAAATGGAATACAATGACCAGTGCAGATGAAATTTATCCAAGGAGAGGAGCCAATTTATAAAGATGACCCAATACAGGAGACATCATTGCCTCATTCCTGCTCTGATGAACCCAAATGAAACTAGTTGGGAGATAAGGACAGTTCTAGCAACCCTGAAATTTACTGTTACATTAATTTTAGCATTTAGTGTCAACCTACTGTTCATTCTCAAAGCCTCATTCCCCTACCCGTCTCTAGCCAACACCCCACCCCCAACAAAATAAAAGCTATGCTAGCTTCTTTGTCCCATTGGTCATATTTCCTGACCTATCTAAGATTCCAGGTCTTGACTCTGGCTGTTGCTGTAACTAAATGTAATTATAGTAATAAGTGTTAGGGAAAGCATTGTTCACGATATCATATCATCTTCACTGAAAATGTAAGAGGCATTTAAATGCAGGAGGAACGACAGTTTTGCAGAGAGGAATCCTTTCCTCATAACAATTGCTCTTTTTAAAATATTTTTGAATCAGTCAAAATGTGCTGTACTAGTAATGTGCCAAGGAAAGGCGTTTAGCAATTTCTTTCCTTAAACTTTTCTGTGAAGAAGGAGTGAAGAGAATGTTGTTCTTTCAGTATTACTGGTTACTCAGGGTAAAGGCACTATTAAATGAAACAAAATTAGAGCCAGCTTGGAATAGTGCAACATTTTTCTAACTTTGCAACACTAAGAGGCATGGACTTCAATTCCCAGAATTCCCCAGCCAGTAGAGAAACCAGGAGTCTGTGAGTTCTAGTTCTCTCTTAATTATGAAATCTGGGCTGAGAGACTTTGGGCTAGTCAGTTTTTGACTGCTTAACTTATCTAATAAGTCTGTTGTCAAGAGTCAAATAGAAGGTGGGAGCATTAGATATATACATCACCCTGATTTTATAAAAAAATTAAGTCAGGATAAAAATCTTAGAATTTAGTTTTGGTATATTTCTTCCAGTCAGCCAGAGAGAACCCTAACTGGTTCACTTCAAGAGAGATAAAACTGTTGCACATCAGGTTCAAATTGCTCATAGGTTTTGGAAACCAAAAAAGTAACATAGTCCCCATGCAAAAGCATCCGGATGCTGTTAAGATTTACCACAATATTCATATTTAAGATTTATATTTATTTATTTACTCAATTTACCCCCTGACTCCCAATATTTCTGAGCAATTCTCACAAAAACAGGAGAATCGTGCAACAATAAATGAAAATGCAGAAAGCAAAGATGGCAAAACTGAGCCCCAAGAAAAAAAACATCCCCATTGCTGAAGAGTCAATATCCATCCTATTCAAAGGCCTGAGCAAAGAGCCAGATCTTCACGGCCTTCTGCAATGCCAATGAAGGTGGGAGCCACCAGCATATCAGTGGAAACCTCATTCCAGAGAGCAAGTGCAAATAGCTTCTGTGGCTAAACTTCTTCCATTAGATGAAATGTAGTCTTCAAATATACATAATTTAAAAATATAGATTAAAAATTATGTTTCAGATGAATGTGTTTAAGAAATTGGAAGGGCTGGAAACTCTTCAGCTAAACAGGTAGGTTCAAACATGACCACTGTTTTTATAGTTGAAATAAGGAAGCCAGGAAAAAGGAATCAAAGGGCCCATGGCATTTTCACCAAGAAAAAAATCCTCAGATGATACCAATGGACCATTCTACCATATATAACTTCCACTTTAGAGGAATTTTCATAGGATCTCAGTAAGTTAAGAAAAAGTTAATTCCCCACCTTGCCAGCTTTGATTTCATCAGTTGTGATCCCTTTCCTGTACATTTTCAACAAACTGCAAATTAGATCCATATGATTTGTGGCCCTCTATAGAGCCAAACAAAAACTAGATTTGCCTGGAAGCTAGTTTGACATACAGCACCACCTTGTGGTACCTAAGTAAAGTTATATCAGTCTTAAACACTGGGATTTTCACCTGCTTTGCATTGGCACTGAAATGATTTGTTGTTATTCATTCATTCTCAAAGTGGAGAGAAAGTTTTTTCTACAGTGTAAGCCAGGGGTTGCACAAAAAAGGACCGTGAACATTAGAGCTTTGCCCTGTTTCAGTAAAGGCATATTGTAAGTATCTGCTCTCTGAATTGTTGATTGATCATATTTAGAGATCACCCATCTCCCTCATAGACTCACTTACCAACTCAGTTTGCTAATCTGCTTGCCTTGCCCTAAAACTAAAAGATTAGTAGCACAGGTTCATTCTCCAACTGCAGTACTTTGTCAACAGTCAAAGTCATGAGTCACTCAAGGAAGCAGCTGAGTTTCTTTTGAAGTTGAAAGGCAAACTCATGAATGTTCACCATCCAGTTGTGGAGACAACTAAATCTAACATTTATTGATTTTCACTATTCAACTATTACCTAATGACAAAAACTCTTGAGATGATCACAAAAAAGTATTGGTCAAGATACAGCACATACATAAAGCAGGAGCTACAGCAAAATATAATTTGAATAGCAGATGATGCTACCATTTGGGTGACAATAAACTGGACAACCCTTAGGTGCAGAAGACTCTAAATCTTTGCTTTATCTAAGAGGGATTATATCAGTGACAGAAGAGCTTTATTTTTAGAATCCTGGAGGAAATTAATATATAGAAATGTAATAAAGTCACCTTGCAGAGGATTCACTTCAAAATTATAGAATACTATAGTTTAGATAGTATAGCTCAGGAACCACTCATACCTCATAGGTCTTGATGGTACTAAATCCAGAGCAAGAGAATAGTCTGCTCATCTTACCCTTGAGATGATTTAATCATCATCTCCTCTTCCCAGGAACTGTAAATTGGGAAAGTGTGATAGGCATCTCTGTAGTGTTATATTGGTCTATAAAAAAACCCCAACTAACAATGTGCAAGTTGTACATAACCAGATCATTGCTTTATTATATGGTTCAGAGTGTCATGCAAACCCAGAAAATTGAGTAACCAATTATTAAACTAATCATGGACTAAATAAAAGAGAATAACCAAGACTGATATCATCCTATCATTTTTCGGATTCTTTGAGATAATACATACTGATATAACCTGAACCTTTAGGGAGACTTACAGTAATCTAATTTTATTCGGACACAGAGAGCTGTTGATTGAGTAGCAATGGGACTAGTAGAATATAGCTTCAAAGCACTGGAGAAAACACACACAAATATACAAACAGATGAATTTGTTTTTCAAAATCGAGGCTCATTAACTTTAGTCAACAGGATGCTTAACAATGCAGAGAAAACTAAAATGGAATAAATGTGAATTCTAATTAACATATTTTATTATATGAGATAGATACAAAAATGGGTGGGGGATCCCCTTTTGGGTGTTTTTACATCTCAAAACTGAATATTCACTAAGAATGAATAACAAACTTCAAGGAAAAACAAAGTCCAGTTGCATATATATATATAAATGTTAAAAATATGAAAATTCTTGAACTCTGGGATAGATAAAACCAGCTGTTTATTGTTAAAAGCAACAGAGGCACAAAAACAATAAAAAACAAGCATTCATAAAAACAAATATCTACTGCCTTAGCTTTCCCTGGTCCTCTTCTAAGGCAGTAGATATTTGTTTTTATGAACGCTTGTTTTTTATTCTTTTTGTGCCTCTGTTGCTTTTAACAATAAACAGCTGGTTTTATCTATCCCAGAGTTCAAGAATTTTCATATTTTTAACGTAAACATGTCTGGGATTCGCATTTTTAAAAGTATTAGGGATATATATGTATATATATATATACATGTATGCACACATACACACACATATACATACAGAAAACATAATTTATTTTGAATGTTACAAAGTTTTTAAAATAATCATACACAATAGACACAATAATCTTCCTTAAAATATACTCTGAATAACTACAAATGTACAAAAATTGTGTTAAGTCCATATTTACAGTAAATCAATTGATAGTGACTAATTTGATCAATTGATTATTAGTGAAAAATATATCCTAAAATTGTATCCTTATATGATTTATACTTTATAAAAGATGCAGGATGAAATTGAATTTTGGGCTTGTTTTTTTTTTTTATATTTAAATTCAATCAAAGTTGGTAAATGCTGATAGGGGAAATTAATTTAATCTTGACATTTGTATTTAGCATTAAACAGAAGAAAATTGAGTGAATTTAAATATGAGCTCAACCGCTTCTTTAATTAGCATACTCACTGGTTTATCACATAATTGCAGAACCTTTGAAAACCCTAAGCCATAGGATAGACAATGGTACACACTAAAAATCTTCTTTCTTTTCAACTGGGAAAGTCATCCAATTTTAACTTACTATAATTTCATCTGTGTATACTACATTCTTCCTTAACATGTACAAGCCCTTTCCTCTTCTTTTTTCCTTTTCTGAACCTCAAATTTCTGTTATAAATGCAGGAGTGTCAATATGGTTCTTTGGATCCCAAGGCAAAATTTTTAGATGCTGAAAGAATTCAGATGTTGATCCTTCTACACCTCCATTGATGGCAACTACAGGAGAAAGGGAGGATCATGCTTCTTACTGCTATAGCAATCATTCTCTCCCTTTCTCATTCATCCTCCCCTTCTGCTTGATCTCCTGCACTCCTGCATTTATGTTTTAAGAAATAACTCTTTATCAGCCCATTGTCCTTGAAATGAAACAGATTTCAGTTTACATTTGCAGCCAGCACAGGAATGAAAATAAAGAAACTTGCACTTAAACGTAGTACAGAATTTAAGATTTAAATGAAGTTATAAATGAGACAGAAACTAGTCATTCTGAATATATTTTAAGCATAACAAAATTCAGAAAGTTAATATGTGCATGTGTTTTATTACACATTTATATTTATTCCATGCATTTATGCTACACCTCTAATTTCTATTGTTAAGACTGCAATACTAAAAGCAATCAGACAGGACTAAGTTCAGTAAGTTTCCTTCTAAATCAACAATTGTAAAATAGAAAAAATACAGTGAAATAAATGAGATTCCCTTATAAACCAAGAAAGAGAATGAAGTTCCATTCTATGCAAGACTACTCAGAAGCAAGACTTGATACAATTAAGTATGAGATCCCAGCTAGGCACTTCAGTGCTCTAGGTGCCTACTCTGAAGTTTAACAAAGCTTACTCCGAGCAAAATCTATTTGCAAACCACTCCAGATTAGCCTAAAAAGGGTTTTTGGTTTTTTTAATCTGGTAGCTGGTGTTTGTTTCTGGTGAGTTAATCATTCCACATAAATCTTGTGGGAAGACATAATAAGGGGAAAAAAATCATCTACTAAGGTTCATAGTAGAATGAACTTGTCAGGCTGCTGTCCTGTTGTAGATCACAGCCTTTTCGGTTTATGCAGTTTTGATAAGTAAGCCAGTCAGCTACATATAGGCATTCCTGTTCAGCTTTAGCAAATTGATTGTCAATATTTATATCTTTTCCTGAAAAGCAGGCCAGAGAGAGCTTTCGCAAAACCACAGACCCAAACTGATAGGTCAGCTTTCTTCGAATTTTAATTATTTCTCCTGTTCTCCCATAATTCCTCAGTGCTCTTGCCATTTTCTGGTAAGTCATGACTTTTCGGTTTCCTTTGCGTTCCCCCCACTGTTCTGCCAATTTCTCCTTGTTTTTGGAAACAAACTGGAAGACACCATTGGCTTTATCTATCCACTGGATACAGTTTGCCATGTCTGGATTATGAAGAGACTCAAGAATGTATTCAAACAGTCGCAGTCTTTTCCGACCTGCCCAGAAGAAAAAAGACAAGACTATAAATGGAATGAGTGTATAATGCGATTTGTTTTGGAATTTCAAAATGAATTAAATGAAACCTTAGCATGATTCAATATGAAAATTGAGACTGAGCAAATGGCTGAAGTTACTGTAAATTAGATGTCATTTTCTAGTTCACTGTATCACAGCTGGGTTCATATATGATGCTAAGCCTTAATGTGCTTTATTTGTTTCTGATTTAGTATGACATGTAAATTTAGTCACTGTGTTCTAATAAACCATGACTTTGAATTATATACACCTAAGACCATTATAGCTTGCTCAATAAACAATAACTTAAACAATTGATGGTTTAATACAAGCCATAAATCCATCCAGCAAAGCTATTATAGCACAGTATATGATTAAAAATAAAAAGTGGGTTCTCAAATGTATGTTTTTATTAGATATACAGTCGTGTTTTAAACTGATTGGAAGCATTTTGTACTGTTAGGAATGTCAAGTTTCCTTCTCGGTTCCAAAGTTCCCAAAATTCCTTGAAGACAAAATAATTGTTAACCTGGCACAATTGTCCACTGATGTAAACTGGAAACCTCTAAATATGTTAATACAGATTTCCTAGAGTTCCCATTGCTGGATATTCTGGAAGCAGCAAACCCAAAGCATTTGGGAAACTGAGTTGGGAACAACTGATCTGAAATTCAGAAGTGATGAGGCCAATCTCCTCTCTCTCTCTCTCTCTCTCTCTCTCTCTCTCTCTCTCTCTCTCTCTCCCTCCCTCCCTCCCTCCCTCCCTCCCTCTCTCTCTCTCTCTCTCTCTCTCTCTCTCTGTGAGTGTGTGTGTGAAATTTCCACAATGCAACACCACAGCATAAAAGGATGCTTAGAGCTGCAAATGCTGTTCCAATTCATGGATCTGATGGGATAGCAGATGTAGAAGGCATGCATTGCTCCAGTTGGTCCATTGGGTCTGCTATGAGGCATCTCCTTCCCTCTTCCCACCTGTGATTAAATCACATTTTTCTTGTCACTGTAATCTGAAGCCACAATGGGTAGATAATGCAGCCACTTTTAATTAAATGGTTGACCTAAAGAATGGCAGCTGCGAAGTCCTGAGTTCTGGTCCTTTCTGTGCTACAGAACATATAATGAGTGAAAGGGCAGCGGGGCGGGGGGGCAGAGTAGAATTGATCAGGTTCCCTCATTTACAGTAGGAAAGGAAGGAAGCTGGAGCATTGCAATGGAGCTCTGTATCTCTGCTTCTCTCCCAACAGGTTATAATGTTTCTTGTTTTTTGGTGTATGGTGGTGAGTGATGGGTGAACCCACTATTGCAATTAGTAAGCCATTTATTATTATTATTATTATTATTATTATTATTATTAATTAAATTTGTTTGCCACCCATCTCATTGCAAGGTGACTGGATGGCTACGTGACTCTGTGTAGCTTACTAACAACTAGGCATGATTTAGAGCGATATGTGAATGCATATACTGTATACATGAATAGGAAAAACTGTGATCTTCTAAACAATTAAAATTCTACATAATTATTCATATTTCTGACACATCTTAATTCTCAAATACGGCATGCAGACATGTAGTAGTATAAATTATAGGTCTGAAAACATTAATATATGTTCTCGATGCCACTGAATTCAGTGCAAAACAGAAAACTGTGGACTCTAAAATTTTCACAGGAATAGCTCAGAATCAAAATTACATACATGTGTAAATGAAGATTTTTACAAACCTCTGTTGCTTTTTTGATGAAGAGCTGTGGTATACATCTTTTCATTTTCTGGAATAGTTGGCAGGGTACAAAAGCTAGCTCCAGAATACAAGTCGGTGTCATTCTTGCAGAAGTGGGCAATCACAATGGGCAGAAACATAACATTTCAACAATTAACCAACCAACAGGGAAGAAATATGGTAAACATAGGCAGCCAGTAGAAGCCACAATGAATTCCGAATGCATCTTGACATCATCATTCAAAGTGACATCACCTATTCTCCTCTGTGGATGCTCCTGGTTAATAATTATCTATTTGTAGTCATTTGGGAGAAAGGTTACAGAGTAGAGTTTGGGTAGAACATTCTAGATCATGGGTGTCAAACTCGATCACATCATGTGACGTATCATGACATATCGTGACATTTTTTGCCTTTGCGGAGGTGGGTTAGGCATGGCCTGCGTGTGGTGCATCAGGCCGCAGGCCACCATTTTGATACCCCTGTTCTAGATCATGCATAAAAATAGAAATAAAATCAGAAAGATTGAGAAAGCAAGGGGAGGAATCAGGTTACTAACAAAAAATACTATATACCAGGGGTTCGCTGGCTGAGGAATTCTGGGAGTTGAAGTCCACAAGTCTTAAAGTTGCCAAGGTTGAGAACCCCTGCTATATACGAACCAGAATCCCTCAAGCAGGCTTCCAAGGGTTGGACATGACTGAATGGATAATATCATCATCGTATATGGTCAGATTGCTTGGGGATTATGGCTTCTCTCTTAATTTCTTCAAGTCTTCCCAAAATTATTTTTAATCATAATTCATAGGATTCAACTGTTTACAAGGTAATGTTGGTGGAAAGTAAGGACTAAAACTTGTTTCTACTCCCTTCGTGGTTCTATGTCTGGATCAGATTTTATGAGCAATCTTATAAGCACAGTATGATGAAGTACCCTTTTATTGATATCTAGATGAAATTTATTTTCAGGTGTTCAAGGATAAATTTGAACCTCCATTTAAGCAATAAATTAACATGACTTCTTAAGATAAGAGACTTTTATAATCCCTTAATTAGGATCATACTGAACTTTAGGTATATTAACAGAGCAGTAGCTTCTACAGAGTGCAGTAAGATTTATTATCAAGATAATTCACAAGGTTACACTCTTAGTAATTCTCCCCTTATCATCACTGATGATAAAACCCCCCATAAATTTCTAAATACAACACAGAGTGGCAATATTCTGTAAACTTAAGCTCTACTTAAGAAAAAAGATGTTGTCAAAACAATACCAAGCATAAATAAACAAATTAAATTAAATCAAATCAAATCAAATTAAATTATTAATAACTTGTACATTTTAATATTTCACTTACTGTTGTATTATTCTGGTTATATGTTGTTTCTTCAGTAAAAGGCTCAGACAAGTTATTCATATTTGTTTGGAAAAGATTGTGATGGCAAGTCAGATAGTTTTTATAATCTCCTAAGGGGAAAAAAATGGACTAGAATATGTGAGAAGGAAAAATGAAGCAAAGGAAAGACTGGAATCCTGTTTTAAGCCAAATTACAATTTTTCCTCAGTCACATGAGTGAAACACATCTGTGAGAAGCATTTTACCTATGTGGAAAATGTAGGGTTAACTTAAAGAAAATTCAAATCTGAGGATAGACAGATGTTCCTTGTCCAATACGTCATGATTAACTGCAGGTGGGATCCAGATATGAATTAATGTCTAATTTGCACAGAAGCAGGAAACATTATAGCATTAGGGTAGTTCCATTCTGTTTTAAAAGTGCAGTCTGCAAGCATCTTTTTTGTAATTCTGAGCCCTCTCATAGTGGTTGAGGTTTTAAAAAATTTGACTTTTTGACATATTTGGGGAACATGGGGGGATTATGGGGCAAAATGACAACTTATACAAACTGAAGCCTAGTACACTTCTTATACCCCTTGACACTCTGGACCCCAAACAATTGAATCCAGGCCCCATTCACATAATATAGGGCTATGTTCCTTGAGTCTATCTCTTTATTTATTAGATGTTTAAGACATCACAATCATGTGATACTGGGTAGTTTACAAGTCTAATGTCAATTACTGATTGACTGACTGATTAATTGATTATGTGCCATCAAGACTCTGAGTGACCACATAGATAGACCCTGCCCAGGATCCTGGCTAGATCTTCCAATAAAACATCCATTTCACTATAACCAGAGTTTTGTTTGGACCTGCTTGTGAGAGGTTAACATGGTCAGGTTGAGCCTGGTGGTAAACTGTTCTACCATGTATGGGCCATAACAGAGAAGCATCTTTTCCTTTCTGTAGCTGTCAGGCATGAAGAATCAGGATCACATGTATGTTCCAATTTAGAAGTTTTATTGCTCAAGCCTATATACAAGAATCTGGTCAATTAGCAGTCAGCACTAAATTGATGCTAGATACGAGTTAACAGAATTCAAGAAGGGCTGAACTTGGAAATTTGTGGACATGTAACAATTCTAGGCTGAGTTCTTTCTTGAGTCCGCCCCCAGATTCTGCCTGCTCTTCTCCTACAGTAGCCCTTTGAATCTCTTGCAGTGGGATACTTTTGATGTATAGAGTAAATGTCCCAAATCTTTAAATAGTGGATAATGCAAGGGCAAACATTCGACTCTGGCAAATGTTCATACCACTCTGGAGATTGTCTGCCTATCATAAGGATATTTTTATATCTCAGGGCTGAAGTGTATGCATGCTCTTTTTTATATATATAATCTATACCTGATTGTGGTAGCTTGCTGTAAATGGAGGCTATTATTATGTAATGGTTAAAGCATTAGGCTGAGAACCTTGGAGGAATGGTACAATAAAAAGACAACAAATTGATTAAAAAAAAGGATTCGCTGCATAATAGCTCCCTCTGTACCGCCTGTTTTGCCCTTAACATAATTTGTCAAATATGTTTATGCTGAATATATTAGATTTTTTAAAATTATAACCGTTATTTGCACAAACCTCTATAAATATCCATCCACATTCATTCATAAATGTAGAAACTAGTCACAGTAAAACAATGAATTGACCTTGTTGTTTTGTTTTTACCTGGCATATAATTATAGGTGCCATCAGAATGTTGCTGTAAGACCTCCAAGGCATCTTCAAGAGCTTGTCCAAATAGGTCTTGGCCTGTAAAACTCTGCAACCATAAAAATTGGTTTGCTTTGGTTTGCCTCTGGGCAGTGGAAAGGAAACAAAAACCAGGATAATTAAATGGAACACAGACTCAGGTATTTGAACCTTCATAAAGGGAAAATTTAGCCCCCCCCCCTTCCCTGAGTCATATCCAATTAAAGGAGTAATGTAATGTAATACTGTAATACAGTATAAATTAGCAATGTTGGTTCACCTGGTTTGGATGTCCCCTTGGTGAGTGAATAAAGGAATTCTGGGAGTTGCAGTCCCAAATAATCAGACTGAAAAAAATCAAACCATGTGACCACTAGACCGATATGACTAACCTTTTGGGGACCATCATTCTCTAAACTTATTTTTTGCCCAAATGATAAGAAACTTAAAACAGATATTTTTGTTTTGGCAGACTATGAATGAATGTCCTTTTAAAACTATCTCTTGTTCTATAACTAGTAGATACTTAGAGCTCATTCTCATATATATCCATTGAACAGTTGGCAGGAATATTTGGCTGCCAGGCTCATTAACACTGGCCCTGTTTTCTCTAATGGAGATTATCCTGATGGGTGCAGTGGGAACTGTCCTTGTTACCAAAAGAAACAGGGATTTTGCATTAATTTCACATAGCTCATAAAGATACAAAGTGCATGTTCCCCTAATGAGAAGGCATGAGGCCCCAGATTGGACTTCAAGTACATTGGCTACAAAAAATGAACAAAGGATAATGTTTGGAAAGCTGAAATATATCATAGATTTGACTAGTCATTTAATTATAGGACATCTTTTATCATTACAATCTGTCCTTATTCTTGCTTCATTTACTTGCCTATCTAGTCCAGTTATAAAACCAATTTGGTACATGCCATTAGGCAGATGTTACACATTTATTAGCTACTGTTGGATTTATATTCCATTTTTTTCTTTGGATCTTGAGATGATAGGTGTAGTATTCTCTCCTTCCATTTTCCGATAGTAACAGCCCTGTTTGGGCTGGGAAATAGTAAATTACTTTCCTAGGTCACCCACTGAGATTCTATGGGTGAAGGTAGATCTAAACCTGAGTTGTTCTGGTCCTCACCCATAGTCCTTTATAAATGATTCTTAGATACAAATGAGTAATTGTCTTCAAACAAGACATTAAGAGTTTGTACTTACCATTTTAAAATCCCAAATTGAATCTTCAATCCTGTGTGAAATCAAACAACATAATTTATGAAAGCATGGCTTTATTTGACCAGTATTCTTTAATCCAGAAGTGATACATCATAAACTTAGACTGAGCTCTTAATATTAGGGGCACTTATTAAAAATTCAGGCTATGTACTTATTCATCAATGTACTTCCTGAAGCATTTTTTGGCAACATAACTAAATTACTTCTATTAAGAAGCTGGTGGTTCAAATTAGTCAAAACAGTAGAAAGAAGATCCAACAATTAGATAAGATTAATATTAGCAAATGCATAGTCTGTTAATTACTAATTTACTTTGTCACATTTTTAGTACTTGTGTTTGTGTCTATAGACCTTTATATTTAAAATAAAATGAAAATCTTTGCACTATAGAATTAAACATAAATGTTTAAAAAATATCCTGCATCATTTTAACATTGTGTTATTTTATTCCATCAATTTTTCAATTGATGCAGTGGTATAATGTCTGTCCATATTTGGATAGACATATGTGCTTTCTTTATTTAGTATCTGACCTTTGAAACAGGTAAAAAAAAACTCTTTAAGTTTTCAACCACATACTTACAAAGGCAAAAGAAAATAAAGACAAAATAAAAAGAGTATATGCAGAACCATATCCAAGAGATTCTGGAATAATCTACTTAAATTTATGAGAGAAAGGAATGAAATAATGAAATGTGAACAATGAAATAGCCCCAATCATTCAGTATTATTACAGCCTTTGGTTATAACCACTAAAATATATTTTTCTACAGTCTTGAATCAGTCTTGTACATACCTGTCAATTTCTTTCCATGCACTCACCTGGAGACTTCTAGAAGGAAGCCAAAGTACATCTGAAGCTAAAAGGACTGATTTTTAAGTAGCTTACTAAGGAATACCTGCTTTAATGGAACAAGAATTGCTAACAGCCGCAGAAGTCAATCAGTAGAGGGGCTGTATTAAGTAGACAATTTTAGGGAAGTATTCCATTTGGGGATTTTTTTGCAAATAAAAGATGTGGTACATTACAGTCTTAGTTGATGTATATAGATTGCCTTTACATAGACAAAAGCAGTGAGAAAAAAGGAAGTTCCTTGATGTTACAGAGAAGACAACCATCTGGGTGAAATGGACACTTTTGTTAAAAACAAATGGAAATAACTGTTTTAAACTATGTAAAACTCCAAAGATGCTCCATCGCCGATTTTTAACAATATCATTGAGTGAGAAACTGTTGAAGTCAGTACATTGAAAGGTTTCAGGCAATCTCAAAAAGATTCAACAAACATACTAAGTTTTTACACATCACAATTGTTAATTTATAAACTAATCGTAATCTGTTTTACATGTATACACGTGCATCTACGTAATTAAAGTATCTCTTCTTCTCTGTCCCCACTATCTTCTCCCAGTTTGAATCCTACATCAATTTAGATATAGTAATGCATCTGATGAAGCGACCTTCAGCTCACAAAAAATTATGCCTTTTAATACAATTTGTTAGTCAGAGAAGATGCTACCAGATTCCTGATTGACTAAGTCAACTTTCCTTAAAGGGTGTAAAACTTTAAGGACAATCAAGGGCTTAGATTTAATCAGACAAAATATATGAACTGTAGACTGAACTATACTTTTGTTAACACTATGCTAAATTGTGGCTAAGAATCTATTAACTGAGTTCATATATAATGTCAAACCAGTTATCAGGAGTCCTCTCAGGGTTTGGATTACAGTTCCCAGAACTCCTTGCCAGGATTCTGGGCTAATGCAAATTGAAATCCTAAAACAACTGGAAAGCATCACATTGTTTACTTTGACATGAAGCATGATTTATAAATCCTGTGGATGGGTTTCCACAGAAATTAAGCTGATAAAGTTATTCTCATTGCACGATTAAAACTTGGGAAAACCTGCTACCTTGCTTTAGGAATGGTCCATTTCCCTACTCTTGACTGGAGGTGTCACCTATCAATAGGGAGACATTAAAATAGTAATTACAAGTGACTTGTCAATGCCTTAATGATGATTGAGTGACTCTACGGCAGTGGTTCTCAACCTTTTTAATGCCGCAACCCCCAACCGGTTGTAAGTCGAGGACTACTCAACTGGTCGTAAGTCGAGGACTACTCAACTGGTGCAGCACCATTTGCAGAATGGGACTTTTGGCGGGCTCAGCAGGGCAGAGACAGCCTGGACAATTCCTATTGGCTTTTGAATTCCTACTGGCTATTCAAGAGAGTAGCACAGCTAAGGAAAAGGGGGGAAAAATGGCGGACTGTGCTGTTTGGCGACTCCCGTGAAATGGTCGTTTGACCCCAAATGGGGTCCCGACCCACAGGTTGAGAACCACTGCTCTACGGCATGATAGAAGGCAGTTGTAGGGAAATGGCCAAGCCCAAGCCAATGGGAAGCATCCTGATGTCAACTCGTTTCAATACAGACAATAAGGAATACTTTAGTTTTTCCCATTCATAAAATTCAATTTTTTTCCAGAAAAAGGAAGAGGACTGGGGGGGGGGGAAACATATCAGTTTGGAAAGAAATAACTGTAACAGAGTCACCCGATCAAGGAAGTGGGTAGCATACAAATTTAATAAACAAATTAAATAATAAAATAAAGCAAGAGGGTTTTGTTTTGGTTGTTTTTTTTTTGCAACATGTTACCAGCTGTAGTAGAATTCTTTTTAATCATTATTAAAAAGGATAATGCTTCAAAAATCTATTGAACCAGGCTTTGGTCTTTTAAGCCTGAATAGAAATGCTTTCATGACATCAGTGTTTTTATCCTTAGCTTTCACATAGACAATTGACTCACACACACACACACACACACACACACACACACACACACACACACATGAAACCATGGCTGGTAATGTCTTCAGCCTTCAAAAGTAGATGTTAGGGTAGAATCAACAGAACTCATGATGGTCCTCAAATGATGTAGAATACTGGTGTGGACAAAGTCTGCAGTTATCTGATGATGTTGACAACTACTTTTTGCTGTAACAGATTTACATATTCTTACATATTCTTCAACATCATTTTTTATTTATATGGTGCTGATTAATCTCACATAGGTTCTATATACATCTATGGTAAATGGAAATATTGTTATATGGAAATGAGTCTCTATCCTTAAAAAAAAATAACTGTGCAAAGCAACTGGAAGAATAGTGAATAGTGAAGACAAACACTATTTTACACCTGCTGGTTAGATAATCAAAGTAAACATATCTCCTGAAATTTCATGTTGACATTTTGAAGACCTTAATACTGAAAACATATTGGTCAGAACTGATGCAAAAAGCAAATTCAATGAACAGTAACCTCTATAATAAGAAACAGGAGATGTCTAAGCCAAAATGCAGAAAGTTTCATTGAATTGAATTCTAATCTCCATGTAATATAAAGTTATTTTAACCATGGAGCACTAAAAGGGTTTTTCTTGCACCAGCCACAAAAATATGGAGCCTTTTTAATGAGCATCAGACATGTAGTAACTGAGGGGAATTCTTGTATGCAGGATATCCTTCTTAAAGGCTTACTTGTGGTTGGGGACTAAATCAGCAAATATTGTTATTAGTAAGAAGCAATCCATCCTACAAAGCATCTCCATCAGCAGTTTGGAAGGTTCCCCTAAATAATTTTGTAGTTCTGCAAACTGTGGCGGTTCCTATATATTTCTTCCATATGGATAATATTGCTTGGATAACAAAAAAATCCACATTTTAGGAATGTTTTAGTTTATGCACTGTGTTTAATGATAGTTTATTTTCACTGTAATTTGTTTTGCAGTATATGATAACCTGGTTTGTTCATAAAACCTGGTTTATAAACCAAAGTGAATGGGTTCACATTTTGTGGTCATTGACTATAATAAAAATTGTTTGTATAGGCTGTAAGCCAGAACCAAACATTAAAGCTTAGCATGATGTATGAACTCAGCCATTGTCCTGTATCATTTATGATGTGCACAAAGCTCTTTCTGTTAATGTTCAAGTAATCCTCATCTTATGACTACAGTTGAGCCCAAAATTTCTGTTGCTAAGTGGGACAGTTGTTAAGTAAGTTTTGTCCCATTTTATGACCTTTCTTGTCACAATTGTTAAATGAATCTGGCTTCTCCTTTGACTTTGCTTGACAGAAAGTCACAAAAGATGATCACATGACCCCAGGACATCGTAAATATTAATCAATTGCCAAGCATCTGATTTTTTATTATATGACCTTGGAGGTTCTGCAAGGGTCTTGTGTGAAAGCCAATCAGAAGTCATTTTTTTCAGAGCTGTTATAACTTTGAACAGTCACTAAACGAATTGTTGTAAGTGGAGGACTACCTGTCTTTTTCCTTTTAATAAGAAATTCTATTCTATGTAGAATTTGCATATGTGGATTGGCAAATGCAAATATATATCCAGCTATAATA
Organism: Crotalus tigris; assembly: GCF_016545835.1. Taxonomy (NCBI): domain Eukaryota; kingdom Metazoa; phylum Chordata; class Lepidosauria; order Squamata; family Viperidae; genus Crotalus; species Crotalus tigris. The sequence goes on along the minus strand of NW_024096494.1, from coordinate 1,774,189 downwards.
CAAATATATTTATGTGCGTATGTATACATAACATGCGCGCGCACACACACATATCAGTGTTGAGAGTTTAATCTAGGTAATCTTTCAAGGATTGTTTACCTACCTCTTATACTTAATTCAGACACCAAACTTGGAATTCTCTGGGTTAGATATAGAAGTCATAAATATTCAGGCTATCAGATTTGGGCTGAAAATCTCTGTACAGCCATCAGATGAAAGCAAAGGGATACTGAAATGTTTGAATACACACACAAATGAAAATACCGCCAATTCAATTTTACTTCTGCCATGCAAGTGATTATGATATTCATTTAATCTATTGTAACATTTTCCAGAGAAATGACCCTGTTAGTCTGCTCAGTAAAGACAACTGTAGCCTTTAAGAAGTATTATATTTATTATGGTGTTTATGACAAACATTATTTTCCCTACATATCTTGTTTATCTTCTAATTATGTAAACACTTTAAAACAATTATATATGTAAAGACAGAGGTTTAAAGTACAAATGGTTTGGACGTGATGGAGAAAGAAGAGTCTTTAAAAAGAAAAACGTATAAAGAAGTATAGTGTCTTTGTCAGTAGCTACAGTACAATAGCTTTAACTGTATCCTTTTCTTTTTCTTATCTCATATCTTTATTTGGCTTACCATTTTCTATTCCATTTTTGTGTTTTACATAGGGTTGTTTATTCCAAAAAGAATAGCATGATGGGTATGCATTTATGTATCTATGCAATCCCCTGGATTATTAACTGAGATGTATTGAAAAATTACTCTTGAAAATGTAACTTCCTTTATATAGATATATATAAATTTTTAAAACAGTTAATGTCTCTGTTTCTCTTTCCCTATCACCTTTTTCATTCATGTTCCATATATGTCTCTGTTTAAAAATATAGCAAATCTGAAGGCAAAATTGAAATTTATCTCTATGTTCTGTTTTGTATAATACTTTGAGTCTTTATAGGACTGCTTTATAGGACTGCTATCGCACCATTGCACTCATTTCACATGCTAGTAAAGTTATGCTTAAAATCCTACAAGCTAGACTCCAGCAGTATGTGGATCGAGAACTACCAGAAGTACAGGCAGGATTTCGAAGAGGCAGAGGAACTAGAGATCAAATTGCCAACATACGCTGGATCATGGAGAAAGCTAGGGAGTTCCAGAAAAACATCTACTTCTGCTTCATTGACTATGAGCCTTTGATTGTGTGGATCACAACAAATTGTGGCAAGTTCTTAAAAAGATGGGAATACCAGACCATCTTATTTGTCTCTTGAGAAACCTATATGCGGGTCAAGAAGCAACAGTGAGAACTGGACACGGAACTACTGATTGGTTCAAAATTGGAAAAGGAGTCCGGCAAGGCTGTATACTGTCGCCCTGCCTATTTAACTTATATGCAGAGCACATCATGAGAAAGGCAGGGCTAGATGAATCAAAAGTTGGAATTAAGATTGCCGGGAGAAATATCAACAACCTAAGATATGCAGATGATACCACTCTAATGGCAGAAAGTGAAGAGGAACTAAAGAGCCTCTTGATGCGGGTGAAGAAGGAGAGTGCAAAAGTTGGCTTGAAACTCAACATTAAGAAAACCAAAATCATGGCATCCGGCCCTCTCAATTCCTGGCAAATAGATGGGGAAGAAATGGAGGTAGTGACAGATTTTATTTTTCTGGGCTCCAAGATCACCTCAGATGGGGACTGCAGCCAAGAAATTAAAAGACGCTTGCTCCTGGGGAGGAAAGCTATGGCAAATCTAGACAGCATACTAAAAAGCAGAGACATCACCCTGCCAACAAAAGTGCGTATAGTCCAGGCCATGGTTTTCCCAGTTGCAATGTATGGCTGTGAAAGTTGGACCATAAGAAAGGCTGAGCGCCAAAGAATTGAGGCCTTTGAACTATGGTGCTGGAGAAGACTCCTGCGAGTCCCTTGGACTGCAAGGCGTTCAAACCGGTCAGTCCTAGAAGAGATCAACCCCGACTGCTCTTTAGAAGGCCAGATCCTGAAGTTGAAACTCAAATACTTTGGCCACCTAATGAGAAGGAAGGACTCACTGGAGAAGGACCTAATGCTGGGAAAGATTGAGGGCAATAGAAGAAGGGGACAACAGAGAATGAGATGGCTGGATGGAGTCACTGAAGCAGTAGGTGTGAAGTTAAATGGACTCAAGAAGATGGTAGAGGACAGGAAGACTTGGAGGAACATTGTCCATGGGATCGCGATGGGTCGGACACGACTTCGCAGTTAACAACAACAATTAACAACAACAACAAGGACTGCTTTATACAGTAGATCTGCTGTCAACCAGACAAAAGCCCTTATAACAGGGGTGTCAAACTTGCAACATCATATTGCAACTTTTTTTCCATTGCCAGCAATGGGGTGGGTGCGGTTTCACCATGACGCATCCAGCCACGGGCCAGCAGTTTGACACCCCTGCCTTATAAGACCCCTTTTCATGCTATCTGCCTCTTTGGTCATTAAGATCATGAAATGTCTCTTTGAAAGTAACAGAAATAATACAATTATTATAATTATAATTTAATAATATAATATAATGTCTGTGTCATTTGGAGAGGACTGCCTTCTTCCATCAATATTTGCTGCCTGATCAGGTCTTCTTTGGCAAAGTAAAAAAATTAGACAGAAGCAAGATGAAGAAAATGAAGGAAAATCTAAGCTTGATTTAATTTGCATTAAATTAGTTAAATGCAATTAGTATTATTCAGCTCAAATTATAACTTTGGATGCATTACGGAAAGACCTGGTTGTCTGAAGAACATTCTAATATCGAGAATGATGAACAGAAAGAGAAGAGGAAGATGAACAATAAAGTGGATAGACTCAGTTATAGGAATGCACCATTGAAAGAGATGAAGAGCCAGGTTAGGGACAGATCATCATGGAGAAAATCTATCTATGTGGTTGCTAAGAACTGACACCAACTTAGTGGTACGTAATCAATCATAATAAACTAATATTGAAACAGGCATTACATAATATCTTACTTTTGTCATATTAAGAATTATAATTTTGAAGAGCTTATTTTAGCTATGATAATAGATATTTAAGGTCTGGACCAAGAAGACATTTCCTTATAACTGAAGAATGTGAAGCCCAGATATTTGATTCATCATGTTTTAAAGTACTCTCCACCTATAACCCTGAGTTTTGTTCAATTTAGCAATACAAGTATGGAAGTGAAGTTATAGGTATAATTATGACTGGAAGAATGGCTAAAATATATGATTCAGAGTAGGAACTGGTATCATCTAAAGCAGGGATGTCAAACTGCCGGCCCCTCATGAGGAAACCGTGCCCATCCCATTGCCGGCAATGGGGAAAAAGTTCCGATACATTACATGACGTTATGTGATGTCGCGAGCTTGACATGTCTGATTAAGATGTTGTAAATCCATAGAAATATAGGACTCATAGGTTGATGACAGTTACATTCTGCTGTTCTGCTCTCTCACACACAAATACATGAAGGAGTTAGGAGTCTTTATTCCAGCTCTGAATTAATATTTCCCAGAAATTTCCTTTGCCAACAAATAGAACACCCTCAATGAATTCAAGGCAAGGCAAATCCACTGTGTCAAGGCCAGTCCACAAAATCAAGACAAGTCCATATAGCCAAGTCCAGAAGACAAAGAGTAAGTCCAGGAATCAAAGTCCAGAAGGTCAAAGGACATCCATGGGCAGGAACAAGTCCAGAATCCATATTTCAAGACAAGAGTCACGAGCACAGGAGCATACACAGCCAGAAAACGGACACATTCCCAGCATTGTTCCCCTCCTATCCTGTGCTAAATAGCCAGCTTCTGATGCAGCCCATTGGGGGGGGGGGAACAAGGCTGCCATTGCATAAGTAATAGAGCAGACCTCCTCTGCTCCTGCTTTTTCTCCACCTTAAGTGGCCTCGGATTAAGTGGAAAAGGCAGTTCTTCTTCCTCATTGCTGACCAGCTGCAACTGGATGCTCTCCCACCAGAAGCCTCAGGCTGTCCTGTTGCATCTGTACTTCAACCTTCCCACTCTTATCCAGCTGCTCCTCTGGTTGCTTTCCTTGTGGCAGCTCCACCTGGCTTGGATTCACAGCCCCCACATCTCAGAGCCTTCAGCTGCCTCCCCTCCTGATGTACCAGGAACTGGCACATCCTCTTCCAAACTGACATCTGAAGAAGTATATGGGGGAATCATCACATACATATTATGCTGCAGGGAAAAATGACAATGAAAGAACCTTAAAATGCTTAAAATGTATAGTACTGTTCTGTTAAAAGAAAAGATTTATGTTTATGTATTTTAAGTTTGTTTGGGTGTATGGTGTATGGTGAAAAATAATAAAAAAAAAAATAAAAAAAGAAAGAACCAAGAATGAGTTTTAAGGAAAGTTGTGCATCATCATGAATAGATGTAATTCAGAAGAAAAACATATTTTTAGATGATATGAACTGATGAATGGAAATGAGATGAGAGTATATAGAAAAGGCAATTGGCTCATTCAGAAACTTAGGATGAATGTGACTAGTAAATGATAAGTGGTTGGTTTATTTCTAATATATGATTAAATACAAGTCTTTTCATATATACAACATAATATGCATGATTGTTTTTAGTGAATTTTTTTGCAAGAAATTAGTGAAGAATGTAAGAATAATCTGAGGCACCTACTATTGGTACAGACCATTATTTGGCAGTGGCAAAAATAGATAAGGGAAATAAAAGAGAAGTTGCATGAAAGTAGAACAACTGCAGAAGTAGTACAAGTGCTGTACGAAGAAATGTTTCCCAACATAATAATAACAATCAGACATAGAAAAAGAACAAAACAAAATTTATTGCACACTGCTACAGAGGCCTGTAGAGATATGCTAATAGAAGGTGTGAGAAAATGGTGAATGGAGAAGTCATGAAATGAAAGAGGATGTGGATTGGAAAGAATACTGCCACCCTCCCCCCAAAAAAGCATGAGAAAAAGGTATTGTGTAATGTGCTTAAATAGAAAAAAAAATGGTCATAAAGAATACAAACAAATAGAGAAAAGAATGGCTTAGTTGAAAAGAAGATTTAAACTCAATTACAAGTATACATCAGTTGACTAATACTTTGAATTTTCTAATATGTGCAAATCATTTATGCCAAAGTCAGTATATGTGATTCTGAGGTGGTTCTATCACCCATGTAGACCTCAGAGGAGCTACAATGCCATTTTTAAGCATAATTTCCAGCAATCAGGGTTGTTTCTCATGCCACTATGTCCGTTTAACCCAACCCAGGGCTTCTTTGGGAAGTCCCATTGAGAAAGGAACCCTTGAAAACCACAACAAGAAGGAACAGCTCTGTGAATATTGAAAATCAAATGAAATGTTTAATGTTTTCTAAAGATGCTGAGAGCATAAGTTCATGAATAACAATAAACTGTACCTAGAAAAATGCATTTGGGATTCACCGTTAATCAATTTTTAAAAAATCCCTGCCTTGTATTTACCAGTCATTCTGAATTTCTCATAAATCAGTCAAGAGGTCATGAGCAGGAAAACACAGAGACATTTTCTACTAAGAGAAGTTTCCCCCCCCCAACTATATGGGTGGTTATTGAGATGAAAATCCAACCATGGTTAATAGACATGACAAAAAAAAAGCTGACAATTGGATTGTAACCTTAATAACATTTAGCCATTCCTGGTAGATTATCATAGCATTTTTAAAAATTAGTTTTATTATAAAAACCTGTCAGCTAAGCAGAACCAATACATAAACATATGGATCTTTGATTTATTTATACCTTGTCTATCCAGAGATACTCAAGGCACCCCTTTACAAAAATTGCAAAGTTTAGATCATGAAAACAATAATATTAAAAGACAACAGTACAAAACATCAGATAGTACAAAACAGCAGCTAGACAGGAAACAAAAACTAAAAAGAATTATCAAGTGATATAAAAAGCAGCACAGTACTCATATTTGGGGATGATGGTACTAAATGACACATGTCATTTGGCTTTAACCTAAAGCCAAATGACGTGTGTGCCAGTAAATTTTGCATTTGGTATAGGCTGGTCACTACTTACTTATATAAATGGATGTAGTACTGGAAAAATAGTGATACACTGTTAAATGTACTTTGCTGCTGAAAACCACTGAAATCCCTGATGTCTCATTCATAATGCGAGCCATTACCTGAAGCTAAAGGTACTGTATTACATTCCCTATTTATCAATCTCTTTCTTCTTTCTCCCAGAAAAAAGGGGGAGCTTCTACTTCGGTTATCCTTCCATATCCATACAATAAATTATAAATTTATTTTTAATGATTACAAATGTTTTTATGCCATTTCAGTCTCTAATCTCTAAGCACTTAAGAGCAACAATCTATTATAATTATGAATAATATATATACACATTACAATAATGAACAAATCATTGAAATGATAAAATCATACAAGCATAACATGAATATGGTATAAAGCATAATCCAGTGACAGCACCACATAGCTTTAAAATAAACAGACTAATAACTAACTCAGGTACATCTCCTACTCTTGCTTCAATTCACAAATGCACATGGAAAAAACCCATCTATTAAAAAGCTTCCTAAATATTAAACATGAGGATGCAGTTCATATATATGATGGAAGGATATTTCATTAAAGGAGAAATCTCCCCTGTGGCTGAATGCTTATTAGTTGCCATCATCTGCCCCTTTATTTACCCCTTTATTAATCTTGAAAGGAGGGGAACAATGTAAAACAGGACAGACCATGTCATCATTTCTTTACCAAACCAAACGGACTGAGAAAATTTTCTTCAACAGTCGTGCCCAGAGACAAATAAGGATACAGCTGTTATTTCTGTAAGAAAATCCATTAACTCCAGAATCTGGTCTTTCTGTAACATTGCATGTAGTAGTAGTAGTAGTAGTAGTAGTAGTAGTAGTAGTAGTAGTAGTAATAAAATACCATTAGGTACACAGCTGGAATAGTGGACTGGACTCAAGCAGAACTAAAAGCAATGGATAAGAAGACCAGAAAAATAATGACAATGAATCATGCCCTTCATCCACACAGTGACATTGACAGACTTTATCTACCAAGGCAAATAGGTGGGCCTGGAATGCTACAAGTACATCAGATGGTTGAAGAAGAAAAAATGGCTTTGGAAGAATATCTGAAGAACAATGATGAAGATGCACTGAAATTAGTATATCAGGAAGGCTTACTGACTACTGGAGAGACCAAACTGGCCTACAGGAAAGACCAAATAAAGAACAGAATAGAGGCATGGGAAGACAAAGCACTACATGGCCAATACATTAAAAAAATAGTTGGGAAAGCAGATAATAACAAGACCTGGCAATGGCTAAGAGCAGGAAAATTGAAGAAAATTGAAGGCATTGTAAAGTGGTATTAATACTTAATGTGATCTTGATTTTATCCCTGTTAATGCAGCCTAGCACTATGTTGGCTTTTTTGGCAGATGCAGCACACTGCTGGCAAATATTTAAGTGATTTTCCACTAGGAGTCAGAGATCACTCTTGCAATTACTACTATTGAGCAAGGTACCACCTGTACTATACCTGTGCATTTGGTCCTCCTGAATCTTAAGCCTATCTTCTGGAGTGTTGGCTATTCCTGCCATCTTGATGTTGTCTGCAAATTTGATGAATTACCCATTTATCCCCTCATCCAAATCATTGATGAAGATGTTGAAGAGCACTGGGCCCAGAACAGAGCCCTGGGGCACTCCACTACACACTTCCCTCCATGTAGATGCAGTTCCATTGAGGACCACATGCTGAGTATGGCTGGTCAGCCAGCTACAAATCCATTTGGTGGTGATGCTGTCTAACCCACATTTTTCTATCTTATCCAGTGATAGGTTGTGGTCTACTTTATCAAATGCCTTACTGAAGTCTGAGTAAATTACATTCACAGCATTCCTCTGGTCCACTAATTTTGTCATCTGGTCAAAGAATGCAATAAGATTTGTCTGGCATGATTTGTTTTTGACAAACTCATGTTGGCTTTTGGTAATGACTTTGTTTGCCTCTAGGTGTTTGCTAATTCGTTGCTTGATTATCTTTTCCAGAATCTTCCCAGCTATTGAGCTCAGGCTGATAGGTCTGTAATTTCCTGGATCCATTTTTTCCCCCTTTTTTGAAGATGGGAATTACATCAGCTTTTTTCCAGTTCTCTGGTAGTTCCCCAGTGCTCCAGGATCTTTGAAAGATATAGTTCAGTAGTTCTGAGATCACATCTGCCAGTTCCTTGAGAACCTTGGGGTGTAATCCATCTGGTCCTGGTGATTTGAACTCATCTAGGCTGGATAGGTGCTCACTTACCATTTTCTTACCTATCTTAACTTGTGTTTCTAATCTATTTTTTATGATACTGTTTTTGATAGGTTGGACTGTTTTTTCCCTTTGTGTAAAGACAGATGCAAAAAATGAGTTAAATAGTTCTGCTTTCTCCCTGTAGCTTGTCACCTTCTTGCCACTTCCACCCACTAATGGACCAATCATTTCCTTCACTTTTTTCTTGTTTTTTACATGTTGAAAGAAGCTTTTTTTGTTATTTTTGACTTTGGTCGCAAGCCTTAGTTCATTTTGAGCCTTGGCTTTCTTCACTTCATCTTTGCAGGCTCGGGCTATTTGCTGATATTCTGACTTAGTTATGTTCCCCTCTTTCCACTTTCTATACTTGTCCTTTTTATCTTTCAATTTATCAGAGAATTTTTTATACAGCCATGCTGGTTTCTTTTGAGAGCTGTTATTTTTCTTCTTTGTTGGTATTGTGTTTGACTGTGCTTTTATAATCTCACTTTTCAAAATTTCCCAAGCTTCTTGAGTTGTTTTCCCCTTGAGGATTCTCTTTCATGGAATCCTTCCCAAGCGCTTTCTAAGTTTATTGAAATTAGCTCTCTTAGTCCAAGAATCTAGTTTGACTATGTTCTATACTTGTGCTTGCATAATGTTGAATTCCAATATTGCGTAATCACTCCTCCCTCCCAAGGTTCCTGTGGCTTCAACACCTTCTATCATTTCATCTCTGTTAGTGAGAATTAAGTCCAATATGGCTGATTCTCTAGTTCCTTTGTCTACTTTTTGGGAGACAAAGCTGTCTGCTAGGTTTGTCAGGAACCTGTTTGATCTTCCATTTGGTGCAGAGTTTGTCTTCCAGTTGATGTCAGAGTAATTAAAGTCCCCCATTACTATTGTGATGTGCTTCCTACATATCTTAATTAACTGACTAGCAAAAAGTTCATCTATCACCTTTTGTTTGGTTGGGTGGTCTATAATATGCACTTATGGCAATGTCATTTCCCCCCCATTTCTATTGACCCAAATGCATTCAAGACAGTGCTCTATTTCTGTAGAGATGTAGTTATTTCTTATATAGAGAGCAACCCCACCCCCTCTTTTATTTGGTCTGTTTCTTTTAAATAACTTAAATCCCTCTAGCTGTGTGTACCATTTGTGGGTTTCATCCCACCAAGTTTGGTGGCATGTGTCTTTATGTGTTACATCATAGTGCATCTTGAAAAATCCCATTTCCTATCATTTCTAAATATCTCTGGATATCTGCTTCTCATGACAATACTACATGTAATTGTCTAACAGTGATTGTATTAATCTGAAAGTTGACTTCTTAAGAGCTGAGTTTCATAGGAAAGCATGAACCATGGACTTAAATATATAAACATGAGAACAAAATTCTTTACAATCACAATCTAATATTCAGCTATAAATCCAGGGAAGAAGCACTTCAAAGATTTCATTGGAATTTAATTTGGGTTTTGCCTTCTAAAGCTGGCAAGACCCTATTGCTTCAGCAGATGGCAGCACTTAATCAACCCTCCATAATAGAGAATTAAACAAATTTGGCTCTGATTTGAATTTCAGTAGGGAATGCCTAATAATCCCAGAGTTTGAGACTATAGTAGAAAATTGATAAAACATCCAGGAAAAAAACCAAAGCAAGCAACTTGTTCTATTTTCAAAGAAATCACACTGATATAGAACCAAGTTCATCTGAGGGCCATTTCAAATGTTTAAGAATCCCTTGCCAAGTATTATGTTATGTCTGATCTAAGAACTTTTGTTTGCCTCCTTTTTTTTGTCTTTTTCCAAATTGCTCTTTCATAGTTACATCACACCAAGCCCGGGATTCTTTAACCATGGTTTAATGAATAAAACAAAGTGAGTTTAAATGATACGCCTATATATATATATATATATATATATATATATATATATATATATATATCACATTATGGCATAATTTGCGGTATATATTAGACGTAATTCTTGTTCTTTAGCATCAATGAATAGTATACAGTAATTATTTGATAATTGATTATTTAAATATGAAAAACCCAATATGCATGTGTAAAATTGATGTGAGCTTTTTCCACCATGGTGCCCATGAATGTAGATGAAAGGTAGTAGTAGTTTCTAGTAGAAGATATCTACAACACATCCACTATAATAGCAGTGGTGGCGAACATATGGCATGGGTGCCAGAGGCGGCACTCAGAGCCTTCTTTGTGGGCACACGCGCTGTCGCCCCAGTCCTAGGCCTTCAGCTGGGTTTTATAAAACCTCTTCACTTTAGGCCTCCGCCACCATGTGCAAAAAAAAAAAAAAAAAAAAAAAAGGTTCAATCAGTCAATTTCAACTTCTCGCAGGAAAAAAAAAGATCTTGCAAAGTTGGGATTGATTGAACTTTTTAGTCCCACCCAGTCTGCCATTACCACCGCAGCCATGCCCACCCAATTGGCCATGCCCACCTAATTGGCAACACCCAGCCAACGGGCCACACCCACCCGGCACTCGACGATGCATAAGTGGGTTTTGGGTTGCAGTTTGGGCACTCAATCTCTAAAAAGTTCACCATCACTGCACTATAGCTTCCATTAGACCCCAATGTTGATGCCTTCCTTATTTTAGATTTGTCACTTTATAAGTAAAAATAGGGACCTAAATATGGACAAGCTGGTGTTCTCCAAATGTATATCCATAACCAATGGAGAGGAGTTGCTGAAACTCAAGAATATCCTGGAAGATATTCTGCTTTTCGTTTACTGAGATTGTTTGAGAATTCAATAATATCTCAGTGTATTGGTATATATGTCAAAATGACTATCTTCTAAGCCAGGACAGATTTGCATATTATTCTTCCAATTCATATGATTTTAGCTGGGTTCACAGAGTTGTTAATGTACTTTAGCTTAAAATATCTGAATGAACACCTGTTGTTTTGTAAACCCTGGTTTAAAGCTTATGTGTGTATCTCAACCAGTGGTGATATATTGCACAACAAACACACAAAAGCAAATCATGTCTTAGTTCAAGAAACATTTGAACCTAATCAACGGTGAACTGCAAACTCTGTCTTCTCTGTCTCTTAGCATTGTTTTGGCTTATGACTCTGGCTCTGGCCAGAGCCATCTAGCTTTATTTTAGCTGCTCCTATTAGTAAGAAAACAGAAGTAATTTTGCAAAACACACACAGCTCTTTTACAGTTAGGAGAAAATCATCAAAAAGTATAACTTGAAGTGATGTCTAAATGCAGTAAATTTGCTATCAGCAATCTTAGAGGTATGAAACAGCTTCCCACTCAGAAATTTATCTTTAGAGGCTATGAGAATGGAGCTCAACCTTGAAAACAGATTAGCAACTCACAATAGTAAATGGTATCTTTCAGTACAGTATAAGAAAGCATGTTAACAAGCACACTCATTAAAATAATTGACAACTATCCCACTGGCTTTCATTGGATTTTTTCCCTTTAAGATAATAGCTTTTGGCTTTGTCTTCTGAAGAAAGGTCTAATTGTTATCAAATGTTGCAACTTTCTTAGTCAAGTTTTTAAAAACAACAGAGAAAGCCATCTCAGATTACATTTCATGTGGCACAAACGTTGTTTGTTCACTCTAATGGGGTAATTTTTAAAGAGGGATTATTTTAGTCCTTCTAGAATAACCGTTCACCACATGTAGATTTTTGCTATTGTAATATTTGTCTTGCTTTTCCATTATTTGTTTTGGCTTTGTGCATCCAGTATGCACAATCAATATGATTAAAATCCTACATAGAAGTGAGAAACATTTGTAGCTTGCTCTGCATATTATATATACAGGATCTACTTAAAAATCCTAACAGCAGTAAATTATTGAGTGCAATTTACTAAGTGTGTTTATTCTTTGCTTGTGTCACTTTTGCAACTGCTGGCCTGTGGGCCAGTTGCATCATGCGGAGGCTGCACCACCCCAGGTCCGGCAATGCAAAAAAAGTTGTGATACACTACAACACGTCTCATGACATGGCGAGTTTGACACTTGTACTAAACTATGCTTTGTTTCTTGGGGCTAGAGAACTTCAAAGCTGACCTGCAAAATCTACCCCCTGAAGTTCAAAAGTAAAATTATAACACTTGTTTGTAAATGTTTTAAATGTGCTTTTCTTCTCTTAAAATCATTGGTAAAGATACAGCTATTTTAATGCATTGCAGACAGTTGTTCTTTATGGCTCCCCATACATTCCTAAGTCCCTCTGGAGAGGGAATCTGAAGCAATGAACCATCCAAGTGTGGACTGGAGGTATTGTCACTCCCATGTGCTATTTTCTAATCCTACTATTTTCTCAGAAACAAGCTCCAATGACTTTTAAATGATATTATATTATTAAAGCTGTATAGTTCAAGAAGATGCTAGGTCAGAGAAGAGAGATGAGAAGGTTGCACTTTAGCCAAATCAGAGTTGTTTCTCAGTGGTGTTCTGTACTGCAGTGATAAGCTTTAATATATGTTATAATAAGCTTTATATATGAAAATAACCTAAAGTTTGGGAATGTGTCCACTGCATTTTAAATATTTTTTCTGCCAAACAACTTTGCAAAACCTAGTTTACCTAATTAATCTATTTCACATAAGACACTAATAAAGTAGATATTTAGATAGGAGTTCACTTGACCAAGCAGCCACGTTGTCACTAATATCCTGAATATATTAACATATGCAAATACTGGTGAATTGTATCAGGTCTATTGCAAGGAAATTATATCATTCCTTTCTCTATTCTAGCCAATTATAACATTTATTCCAAATTTCATAGAATTCTGTCGCCTCCTTGTCTTTTAATTCTAACGTAAGTTTGTTCATTTCTGTGCATTCCAAGATTTTGTACATAATCATATCATTTGTGGGAATATTTTCACTCTTCCAACATTGAGAATATGCTATACGAGCTGCAGTCAATATGTGTAAAATGATATGTTGGAGTTGTTTTTCCATCTTTAAATTTATTATGCCCAAAAGAAATAATTCTGGTTTAAAATCCATTTATATCTCCGTTATCTCCTGTATCCAATCTCTTATTCGTTCCCAATAATTTTTTGTTTTGGGGCACAGCCACCACATGTGATAAAATGTTCTTTCTCTGATTTTACATTTCCAACACTTCGGGTCTATATTTTTATACATTTTAGCCAATCTCGCCGGTGTTAAATGCCATCTGTAAATCATTTTATATTGATTCTCTCTGTATGCAGTTGATAGCGTCAATTTGCAATTTATGTTCCATAATCTTTCCCATTTCTCTAAATTTATATTTTGCCCCACATTTCATGCCCACGCTATCATTGGCCCCTTCACTATTTCTTCCTTTAACTCTATCTCTAATAAGTATTTATAAATTTTTGATAATAGTTTTCCTTCCTTCCTTATTAGAATTTCATCAAGTTGGTGTGGGGTCTGACTAATTCCATGTTCTTGCCTATCCCTATTATATCTAGATTGAATTTGTAAATACAGCCACCAATCTATGGGTATTCTTTGTTCCTCCAACTCTTCTCTTGACTTGAGATTTCCTTGGTTATCCAGTAATTCTTTATACCTAATCATCTTTTTTTTTCCTCTAATGTATTGGGATGAATAACTGCATCTATCGGCAAGAACCAATTTGGAATTTTCTCATAGTGTCTTTTTTTTATTTTTTCTCATATCCCGATCAATGCTCCTCTTATCTGATGTTACTGGAAATATGTTGATGTTTTCTTCTGTTTCCCCCATAGAAATGCAAAATGACTATTTAATAACAAGCTTCTGTGCATTTTGTTCTACAAAAATGAGAATTGCATAGTCAGGCGAAGCATAAATATGCATCAAGCCATAATCAGGAAGTTGCTGTTTAGTCATTCATTCTCTTTTGACATTGTGTAATTTGATAGACAGAATACTATGTGTTGGCAGCTGCTTGATTTCTTATAAGCTCATGCTTGTGTCATCAGCGCTAGTACTTAAGCCATCTCTGTTGACCATTTTTATTGCCTTTTTTCCCCAGTGACTTTTGCCTTTGGATTGCATGTTCAAAATATCTAAGCTTTAGCTTCATCCAGAGATCTTCCACAACGATACCTATTTTTGTTCATCACACACTGAATGATTTGTTCTTCTTGTGATCCAACGAATATTCAACTATTTTCTCAGCACAATTCAAAAACATCATTTTGTCATTCATTCAGCCTTATTGTTATGAAGTTTATAAGCCACCAGGTTCCCATGACTCTGGTGGTCCAGATTTCACAGCCAGATGTTACTACCAGTCTGTAGTCTCCATTTTAACACTCCATGTTAAGTCATTTGGCTTAACAAAACATGTTTTTTGAATGTTTTGTGCAACTAACCAAGAAACCAATTGTTTGAGAACCAATAAGACAAAGACATAACTTTACATAGTGTGATATGGGAAACTAACCTAATCTTCTCATTGATAAATATGCATCAATATGATAAATCTTCAGAGTCAGTTAAACCTACAATACAATGGAAACTAAATGAATAGAAGAACACAATTGGTGAGAGTCAGGAAAAGGTTAACATAAAGGAAGTAAGATAAACCATACAGGCAAAAATAGTTGGGTCTGAGAAAGGAAGAAGAGAAGCCATAAAAATATATATAGTTTGTAAAAGGAAATGGCTAGCCAGGAAAAGACAGGTTGGAGAATAGGAAAATAAGCTGAATAAGATAAGAGGAAAGGCACACTGAATTGAAAAGCAGGAAAAGAACTTATTGTTTAAAATGGGGACATAAATATCTACTGAGTTTAAAATAATTTAAATGTCTAATTTTTCTTATTCTTATTGTATATGTGAATATGATTTAATATGTTATCAGGAAATGTGTATAGGCGGTCAGAAAGAGTGTAACCTCATACTACCTCAGCCAATGGGGAAAGAGCAGGGATGTAGCGGCTGGTGATAGGGATGAATAAAAGAAGGAGATATTTTGGATTAAAACTTTGGAGAGAACCAAGCTTTGATAGCTTCTCTCCCCGTTTATTGCAATAAACGAAACAAAAGGCCTTCACTGTGTCTTGGGTGGTTATTGGTCAGGCGAGCTTGCCTCTGGTCAGGAAGGAAAGTAGCCAGGAGCACATAACATCTTTCTCACCTACCTTTTTATATTATGATTTATTGTTGTTTGTATCTTATGATTTATGATTGTATCTTATTCTATCTTCTATATTCTCTTCTCTTCTTAGATCATGATCCCTGGCATAATTTGGGATCATTTCTATTTATGCTTTGTTGGTCGCCTAATGAAGAGCACTGGAGGAGTCGAAACCTTGCCTACTTTTCTGGCCTTTCAGACTTGTCGATTCGGAAGTAAAAGTTTCACTTCCCCCATCTCTCCATTGCTTAGCAACCCAGCCGCACTTTGTTCTATTGGGAAGCTCTTGCTTTCGGTTTCATTTCTCCGGAGAGACAGAGAGAGAGAGAAAGAGGGAGCGAGAGCTGAAGAGCGGAGTCGGGTCTGACCTGAGGGGGTGGGACAAGCGTTCTTGAGAGGCGGGAATTCCGAGGAATTGAGCGTCCGGGGGGCTTGGCTCGTGGGGAAGAGGAAAGGGGTGGGGTGAGACTCTCAGGCCAGAATGGACGCGGAATTTGCCAAGGAAATCTTCCGGGGGGTGTGCGCCGCGGGCGGCTCTATGAAAGTCAGCGAGATTAAGGTCCGGCTGGATTCGGAGCGCCTGGCCTCGATTCTGCAGGATAAAATGAAATTCATCGTGGTCATCCGGGAGGACCCCCCCTCGGCGGCCAGCAGCGAAGACCACCGTGTTGTCGTGGCTACTACTGGGGCGCGGCTGTGCCGCGATCACGGCACAGGGAAGTGCGCCGGTGGCTGCCGGCAGCTCCACCTCTGCCGGTACTTCGTCTACGGGGGGTGCCGCCAAGAGGCCTCGAGGTGAGCCCGTCGCCCCAGCCGGGAAAGAGGAGGGGGGGTCGCTTCCGAGCGGGAGGGACTGGGGCAGTCTTGAAACCACCCCGTGGGGGGAGGGCAGAGGGGACCCGGATCTTGCTTTCCAAGGAATTGATTTGCCGGTGGAGGCGGCCGGATGTCCTCCGGGGAATTGCGGGAGAAAGGAATTGGTCCTAGAGCCGCCCAGCCTGGGAGACAATTTGCCATTTTCTAGGGGCAACTTCGGCAGAGCGGAAGGCGGGGGTGCCGGGTAGTTCGCGATTCTCATTCCAGATTCATTCAGGGGAATTTTGAAGAGGGCAACTTTGCATCTGAGGCTCCTCTTGTCCACCTGGCTAGAAAAGAAATGTTATGATCCTCTTTATGGAAGGAAGAACCCTGCAACTTTCCCTAGGGACGCTGCGCCCTTGGGAAGGATTTCAAACTCTGGTCTTTGGTCTGAAGGGAAACGGTGGGTGATTCCTCCTCAGATATTTTTCTTTGGTGGCTTTATACTTGTAAATAGAAGATGGTAGAGGACAGGAAGGCCTGGAGGAAAGTTGTCCATGGGGTCGCGATGGGTCGGACACGGCTTCGCAACTAACAACAACAATACTTGTAAATAGTGAAGCTGGGATAAATTTTATGTACCACCGAAATGAGACGTATAAATGGACTTTCCAATCCAGGTTTTCCAAAGAAAATGGCACCCTGTTCTATAACAGTGTTTCTCAACCTTGACAATTTTAAGGCATGTGGACTTCAACTCCCAGAATTCCACAGCCAGCAATGCAGGCTGTGGAATTCTGGGAGTTGAAGTCCACATGCCTTAAAATTGTCAAGGTTGAGAAACATTGTTCTATAAGATCCTGGGACCTTTCAGAAGGAAGCTACTTTTAAGGTCTTGTTCTTAATTCTCTGTTTCTGGCCATCCTGTTTACTCTTTTCAAGACTTAGTTGAAAAGGAAGTGGAAGGTTGTGCTTCTTTATCAGTTTGAAACAATGTGTTTCTCTGCTTAGGTACTGTAAGAACAGAATGAATAGCTCTCTAATAACAAGCTGCCGATTAGCATTTCTCAGTTGACTCCCCCATCATTCACCATTCACCTGTTTTACCAGATCCTTCATTTCCCCCTCCCGAAACTTTATTGACATTACAAAATTAGGATTTTAAAACACAATGTATCTAAAGCATTTATTAGCCAGAATCTTGTTGGAAGAAGCTTCCTAAACTTGCAGTCCCATGTACATCGAAAGCTCCGGTTTTTAAGTTTAATTTAAAAAGCACCTTGGAATTCCAGAAAAAAATAAAGCCAATTTTTCATATGAGGTCATCTGATAATTTGCTTGGATGTAGCTGTACAGATTGCTTAGCATGAAATGGAACTAGTCTGCCATTGCTTTCTTCCAGGATTATTATTGGTATTTTTGTTTCCTAGATTTTAAATTGCCATCTTTGGAATTCCCAGGAAGTCCCTAGCCTAGTCCAAGGGCTGACCCAGCTAAACTTTCATTATCAGCCTACGTGACACTTTCTGCTGTCTGCTCATGCCTATGAACAGTGTGTAGTTTAAAACTTAAATCTGGATACAGTTACAAACTATGTTTAATATTTTCAAAACTTTTAGGAAACCATGCAAGTTTATCCATGATATTAATACAGGCCACAACTTCTCTGTCCTAAAAGAACATGGTCTAGATATCTTAAACTCTGATGAATTATGTCAACTGCTGCTTCAGAATGAACCTTCACTCCTGCCTGAGGTGAGCTTATCACATACAATTGATGCTTGATAGGCAATAAAATTTCAGTTGTTGAAGATGTGGCCCCCTGAACCATTTTAATTTGCCCAAGAAATTCAATGTTGGGGAAAATTTCATATTTTACAGGTAGTCCTGAACTTATGACCACAATTGAGCCCAAAAGTGAGACAGTTGTTAATTAAGTCTTGCCTCATTTTTTGACCTTTCTTGCCACAGTTGTGAAGAAAATCACTGAAATTGTTAAGTTAGTAACACAGTTAAGTGAATCTGGCTTCCCCACTGACTTTGCTTGTCAGAAGGTTGCAAAAGATGATCACGTGACCTGTTGACACTGCAACCATCATAAATATGAAGTGCTTTCCAGGCATCCTAATTTTGATTAGGTGACCATAGGGTTGCTGCAACTGATTGTAAATCTGAAAACTGATAAGTCACTTCTTTCGCTGCCATTGTTACTTTGAGTGGTCAGTAAATGAATGTTTGTAAATCAAAGACTACCTGTATTAAGTGGCACTTTTAGAGACTATCACTGGCCTTTCCAGTGATAAATCAGTATTTCTATTTGGAGAGCCAGTTTGGTATGGTGGTTAAGGCACTAGACTAGAAATAGGGAGACCTTGAGTTCCAGTCTCACCTTAGCCACAAAGCAATTGGCTGACCTTGGGCTAGTCACTTTCTCTCACCCCTAGGAAGAAGGCAGTAGCCAAACATTGTGGCCAAATTGCCAAGAAAATTGCAGGAACATGTCAAGGCAGTTGTCAGGAGTTGGCTGACTTGAAGGCACCAAAAGAAAACCAAAGCCAAAACCAAAATGGTCTCAGTTATTGGGCTTAATATTTTTAATTTGGTTTAATCTTGTTTTCAAAACCACTATTGATAAGTGGAGTATAATAATCTTCCAAATAAATGAAGACCAATTAAGGGTACAGCATAGCTAACTTTATAATAGACATGGTTTATGCAGTTGGATTCCTTTAATAAGGCAGTGGGAAATTACCATTGAATTGTCTGAATGGGCATTTAGGAAGAAAGAGATTTATTAATGCAATTGGTGGTCATAGGTGGGAATAGAATTTTATATACTAGTCTTGAGTTAGGATGGTTCCTGGTTCCATTTCTAAATCTCTCTGGAGATGCTTTAATCCATATTCCTTGTGAACATTTAGGCATAATTGTGTATTACATCTTTGCTTGGCTAGAGATAGACTAAATATATCCATTAGCTTCAAATATACCCATATAATATTCTTATCTTTGCTAGATCTGTCCATATTACAACAAAGGAAATGGGCCTTATGGATCATGCACCTTTAAGAAGATCTGTGTTAAACTTCACATATGTCAGTACTACCTCCAAGGAGAATGTAGATTTGGGAGTAACTGCAGACACTCTCATGATATTTTTAATCCTGAATGTTATGAGAAGCTGGAGAAGTGGGGGATGAGCCAAACTTTGATTAGTAAAATTCCATTGATCTACAGGAATGTGTATGACATAAAAAACAACACATCTTCAAAATACAGAGGTAAAATACTTTACCCTATTTGAAAACAATACAACAGCCGTTTCCAAATTGATGCCCTCTGTGTTGGGAGTACAATTTGTAATTTTCCTGGTGTGCCAATTGGAAAGCAGTAAGTTGGGAGGGTTGCACTGTCAGAATCACCTCTGCTTAGTTTTATAGCAATTAGCTGCTTTGCGATTAAGGAGCTTTGCATTGGGATAACTCAGACTTAAGTCTGACATTCTCCCAGATGTTTTAAGATCACTATTATTTATCAGGGAGGTGTGCAAAGATTACATCTGTCCACTTTGCATTACATGGCCAGCTTGGTCCTCTCTGAAAATAGAGAAGATATAGTTGGTTCTGTGCTTTCTCAGCTGTGATGTAAAAACTTCAATTATAACATTGGAAACAGTATTAAATAGACTGCATTTAGCTACTTGCCCATTAGGATTGCATAGTTGAGTTTTAAATAATTTATGGGAATATAAACATTTGGGAAGTTCATTTCTGTCTGCTGCATGATTAATCAGCAGTTACCAGTTGTTCTTTTTTTAAGTCAAATTATAAGCCCTTGTTTAAGGATGGTAATTGGGACTGGAATTGCTATAGCTAAGGAGTGGAGTCATAAAATGTGTCAAAATGTGACTGCATCACTTAGCAATGGTAGTTCCAGCAGTCTCCATTTCTGTTGCTGAGAGAGGATAACAGGTTGTTAAATGAGGATTTTTGGTGACTTCCTGATGGCTTCTAATAAACAAAATCATTGAGGAAGCCATCTGGAAGTCCCAGGTGGCTTGCAAGTAGGTCAGTGAGTGGAAAAGTGCTATGATGCGGTGTAAGTGCAGCCAGATAGGGGAGTGGCTGTTGCCAGGTGGAGTAGTACTGCACAAGCATGGCTGGGAAGCCATTGTGTGCTAAAGAGTGTATGTGTGGGATACTGTGGGCAGAGGTGTGCTACAGTAGGGGTCCCCAACCTGTGGGCTATGGGTCAATACTGGGTCGCAGTCCGTTTGAAACTGGACTGTGCAAGTAATGGGCAAGCACACGTGTGTGCATGCAGCTCCACTCATCAAGTGGCAGGCAAGCGTGCACATGCAAAGCTGCACTTGTGTGAGAGGAGGGCATTTATGCTCGTGCGCAAAGTTCCATTCACAAGTGAAGGTGCTTGAGCAGAGAGCGCTTTTGCTCACTTCCTCTCACTTCGCAAAGCTCCATCTGTGCAAATGGAAACGCAAAAACCTCTCTCCATGGAACCAGTCCCTGGTGCTGAAAAGGTTGGGGCCGCTGACATAGGTTTAGTATCTTGGGAGTTCTGATCCCGCTGTCATTCTCATGGAAGCAGTATTCTGGGACTATGCTCCCATAGTCTTCAGAGAACGGGTCCCAGGTTGATAAGCCTATTAAAACTGGATGAAGGTTGTCAATAACTCTTCTATTCAAACCTTATCTCACTGTGTGGATAGAATATTTTGAGCATATCAATCATGTGAAATTCTCAGAAGTTCATTCATGAAAGCACTAAATGGATTTGTTTTATTCTACAAAAGACAGTACCATGGTACCTCAATACGTTAATTAGTTCAAATGATGAGTACCAAACAATTTTTTCCCATAAGTAATAATATAGTAAGTCACAAGGCAGCCAACACCAACAAGTTCTAGCTTATGCGTTGAGTACCAAACAAACGAGTACCAGGACAAACCTTGCATCAAAATGCATTGAGTACCAAGTTCGATGATTTCCAAAGCAGTTGAGTAAGAAGGTACCCCCGTATTTACATTTTATTGGTGACTGGAAACCCCTATAGGCCTTTTGATTAAAAAAAAAAACCTTATGATGTATGGTTTTGATGATTAAATAGGATAGATTATAGATTATAAAATGAAGAGAGCCAAGATATAATTTTAGAGTGAGTAGTTAAAAAAGTATAACTGCTGTGAAGAATATCTGAAGCCACTTCTTTATATCTTTTATTTTTTCCTATATTTCTGCTACTTTTTTTCTTTCTGGACTTTTAGGTTTTTCTTTTTTTCCCCTTTATGCTACTTCTTTTCTTTTTTCTTTTAGTTTATATTAGTTTTTATTATAGTTAAAACTTTCAATAAGAAAATTTTACAGAGAAAAAATAGTTTATTCATTACCACATTATTTGTTTTAATCATGGTTTGCTGACTGGCCTAGTTGATTGGATAAACCATCATGATACATGAACCAAAGGGACTGGATTCACATCCCATGCTAAGATAAGACCAAACTGCATTATAATTTCAGGCAAATTTCTCTTGATTATTTGTGCTTGTAAAAGAGGAATCACAACTGTCCTTGCTGCAAACAATTTATAAGTTAAGGATTAGAGGATATATTGCATGAAACAGTACTTTTATTACTGATATTAAAAAAATGTTAGGTCTTGAAATGCTGAGAGAATCAAAGGGGGTGCAGCTCACAAAAGTTTTTTGTGCCTGTTAGATAATACGTTTATCGAAAAGGTGCTTTGAACTCCTCTTATTTTGCCACCCTAGACTAACAGAGCTCTCTTCTTATGGAGTCTTCATGAAATCAAGAAATCCTCTTTGAAGTCATGCTCCCACCCATAGCCTTTTACCCACAACTTCTACCTGTCTTTGTAATTCTAGAGGTGATCTGAGTACTTATTTCTTCCCTTGAGGGAGATCAGGAGAATTGGAGGAAGTTAAAATCATACTTTTGTCGTCTTGAGTCAAAATATATACTTCATTTTTCCTTAGAGAGAAAAGAAAACCAAGTAGTGTCCACCACAGACATTGATGAATCAGATATGATTTGCTTGTACCACATTAGGAAAAGTTGTAGCTTTCAAGGTAAGTGGGCTAAAACCAGTTGGGTCAAGAGTTCCCTGTTTTTGATATGTGAATGCTACTATTTCTCACCATATCCTTAGAATCGTGGAGTTAGATCATTTAGGCTGAATCCAATCCTTGTTCAGTACAGAAATCCAAAATAAAGAATCTCTGGATTGATGGCTCTTTGTCTCTATCTGTATGGAGACTACCACCATTCAGAAAAATCCCTTGTCAATCTGGTCTTGGGTTTGGGTATTTTCAGATACCACAAAATTGACCTTTTGCTTCATTTCAGAACAGCTTAGCTGTAGACCACAAGACTTCTTTAACTCCACCCACTAGTACAGTGCTTTCAATAGAAGAAAAAAAAGGTATTAATTTCACATTTGGGAAAAGTAAGGTTGTCATCTTGCTATTATGACTTACATGAGAATGAATAAGAACTAGATCTACCTTATTTAGGCTGCAAAGATCTGAACTAATTATTCAGCAAAGAATTATGAGGGCTTTTGGTTCTTTTCTTTGTAGCTCATTTTGTAGCTCTCTTAGAAACTTGAGGTCCGATCTATAATACCTTTAATGATTTCTGATATGTACTAAAACCAAGCAATTAATATGCAGCAGATGTACTGTATACAAGTATGTGCAAAAGAGAAAATAAAAGGTCTAAAAATGGAACATTTGCAAGGGGCTCACCACCCTGAATCCCTGGCATTTTCATCAGTACAAATTCCCTAGCATTTCTCTTGAAAAGTATCTTAATGGTTCATGAATATAATGCAATATAATATGGGTTTGTTTATTTAGATAAGTGTACCCGAATTCACTACAATTTGCCATATAGATGGCAAGTTTTAGATCGTGCTTTGTGGAAAGATATGGACAATATGAAGAAAATTGAAAAAGCCTACTGTGACCCAGGCAATGAAAGGTATAAATATAATAATAATTGTTCTTATAACATGTTTTTGTTTGACTTAAACTGTATTGATACTATTTTGCTATCTTTTTCTACTTTAAATATTTTAATACACGTTTATCTGTTTTTTAATGGTTTGCCTATTATCGTAATATGTAGAAGTGACATGTAATATTATAATATAGGCTTCCTGTGTAAATTAGTAGTGTGTAGTGTTTTGATTCTTGATGAATGCCTGGACATAATCCATGCAGTTTTCTTGGCAACATTTTTGGAAGTGTTTTTGCCATTGCCTTCTCTCTCTGACTTCCAACTGGCATAAATCATATAATCAAAATGTGCAATTCTTGAAAACTCTGATCATACATAAATCCCATATTGTGCTACTCTGTTTCTGGATTTACATTTACTGTAAATGCACCATAATTAGGGTACAAGTGGGTGAGAAAAGCTAAATCTTTCCTCTCAAGCTTCTTTATTTGCAAAATGTTCCTCTCCAGTAGAGTTTCATTATATTTGCTCAGGAATATATTAAAGAATCTTGGGGAAAACGAAGGTTTCTCTCTTTCCATATGCAGATCATAATCGGGATTGGGCTGCTATGTATTTACTGTAAATAGAATCTGAAAGTGGATTATGTGCTTCAGATAATTCAACTTTTAGACTCATATAAGTTACACTTAAGATCTTGATGAAATCAGTGCAAATTTATTTTTGAGTTTTATCAATGAGACTGAATTTCTCCTTTCTCTTTTTTTTGAATTTGAAAAGATGGAAGAATGAAAATAATGGAAGGGGAGATTTTCAAACATTTGATTAAAAAAAAAAGCCTAATACTAATAAGAGTACTTACTATTAACCTGGTTCTATCCAAGGTTTGAGAATTTTAGCACTTAAAGCTGTACCACTGAAATGGAATATAAAATAAGTTAATATAGCTTATAAATATAAAAAATGATACAAGCCTTTCAGTTGCTTCTTGCTTAGGTATCATAGATATGGTCTCTTTTATGACTATAATACCAGCTACTTATTATTCTGGCTTTACAATGAGGTTCTGAATAAGGTCATATGCTTAGTGACTGCTGTAGTGGTGAAACACTTTATGTTAAAACAGTGCATTTTATAAATAATTTTTCCTTTTTTTTAAAAAAACTTGTTTTTTGGTGACATGTTCAAGGAATAATTGTTTCAATTAAACTTTGTATTCCTTTGGATTTCTTCTTTAGCAGCTTTATTTTTGAAAGCTGTCCATCTTTTTCCTAGATAAAAAAGATTTCATTAGATTTGTTTTTGGGATTGTGCTCCTGGGTAAAGCTTATTTTGAGTGAAAGCATTCTTGTCCTAAATTAGCTTCATTACCCTTAGAAATTTAACATAAGAAATGTGATACAGTCACTGTTGTAAAGGATTGAAAGCTAAAAGTTTTCTTTCCATGCAGAAAATACTTCTCACTGTTCTAATATATTTTTCTAGTTTTTATAAAAGGACCATTAAAATAGAACAGCGATAGTGAATCTTTTGGACTCAGCATGCCAAAAATTCAGGAAATGGTAACTTGACTCTGTTGGCATGTTACATACAAACACACACACAAAAAACAATTGTCTATCTCCCCCCCCCCCAAATCTAGACCATCCTGAACTGTTGCTCTTAGCATTGGATATTGGTGAACGCTGGTGTGCCATCCAAAATGTTGTGGTATATCACTTTTGAAGGCATGCCATAGCTCACCATCACTGAAATAGAAGATAGAACAATCCTTTTTTTAAAAAAAGTTATAACTTTTTAAAATCCCATTGTTCCACAGTATATTCCATTTCGGAGGACCGGAACAGTCTTTATTCATGCAATCTATCAATTTCTCCAGTATGACATGGGGCTCTGCTAAAATTAGACGGCTTTCCACAGCATCTTCAGTGACCAAGCCTCCATACTATATTCTTACAACAGATTGGATCTGGTACTGGAAGGATGAGTACAATCTATGGATCGAATACGGAAAGCAAGTAAGTAAACCTTGTCATCATGCTGTCATCTTCTGTATGCTGTATAGAAGGTTTCTCAACTTTAGCAAGTTTAAGATGAGTGGACTTCAACTCCCAGAGTTTCCTCCCCAGCCAGCCAGAGAAACACAGCTGTGTAGTATCCTAATAAGTTTGATACCTTTAATAATAATCCAGTTGACCTTCCTCTTTTACTACTAAATTAATGCAACATATAAATATCCTACCTGGTCCTTCATAAAATGAATCAGAATAGATCTGTGTAAAAGCAGCACCTAGATTAGTTACAGGTGGTCCTTGACTTACTGCACAACCATTCATTTAGTATCCATTCAGAGTTACAACATATTTGATTGGTCCTCATGCTTACAATTATTGCAGCATCCCCATCATCATGGGATGATAATTTGGGCACTTGGCAACTGACATCTATTTAGAATAGTTGCAGCATCCTGGGGCCATAAGATCGCCATTTGAGATCTTCCCAGCCAACTTCCAACAAGCATAGTTAATTGGGGGAAATTGGATTGTGGTGACTTGCTTAACAATTGTGTCAAAAAAAGATCATAAAATCAGGTGCAACTCACTCAACAACCATCTTGCTTATTAGCAATGGAAATTCTGGTCCCCATTGTGGTTGTAACTTTGTTTCCTAAACAGAAAAGTAGTGAAATTAAGACACAGCAGTACAAAATGCAAACTTTTATAACGAGAACAGAATAAAATCAATATCAAAGTTTTTTAAAACACCAAACGAAAAGGTGTTGGGAAGATAAGGGAACAGACTTCAACACTCATAAACTTTAGTAAAGCAGCCAATAAAAATGAAATTCTATCACAGGTTGGTGTTTACTGCAAGAGGGAACACGCTGAGTTTAATTTCATTTTAGAATAAATATTCTAATAAATTATGGGTATCAGGAAAGCCTGATGATACAAATGGTATGCAATATTTGGAGCATCAGAAGAAAGGCCATCACGTCTGTAATTAAAATATGCTGGTTGGTACATGCGAAAATAGACATGGATCCAAAATCTCTGGCTGTTAAATTTCAGTCTGGACAATGCTAGAAATAAATGGGTAGCTGGTAAAACTGCTTCTCAGTAGCTGGTCTCATTTGTTAATTCTTGTTTATTGAAGCCAGAAGAAAGGCTCGACCACTTCTAATTAGGAGACAGGGCTTAAGATTTCTTTCTCTTCCAGGGAAGAAAGTTTCTGTTCAGTCTATAGCTCTCTATTCTTTCATGGAGGAAGGATTGAAGGTTCAGGAAGAGTAGATTTCACCTCCAGCATTGAGAAGAAAATGGGGCAACCCCTTGCACTGATTGTTACTTGCAAAAGAGAAGTAGAGCTGGGACTAAGCAGCAAATACATTATGCAGACTGACAATTGATTTAGATTCTCCTCCAGGAACAATGTGGCCACCCTCATGTGCATCACTTCTCTCTATAGTTATATCTTGGCTTCCTTCTTTCCAAAGCTGCTCTTTCCAATTGGCAAACTCATAAATCACAGATTATTTTTTCCTGTTTTCAACAAAAAGTCCATAAAGGGCTTCCAGTCACTTATGAATACAGTTGTTGTCTTTTTCCTAATTAAATAAGTCAATTTTACCATTTCTGCAAATTCTGTTATTTTCACCAACTATTCCTCCATTATGGGTATTCCAGAGTCTTTTTGCATATAATCTCACTGCAATTACCATATACAAAAACAATCTTTCATAAGACTTTTCAAATTGTCTATCCATTAGTCACAGAAGTTTTTTTCTGGTTTCAGTTGAACCGGAAAAGTTTTTATATTAATAAAGTTAATAAATCTGAACCCCAAATATTCTGCCTTTTTTACAACTCCACCAATAAAATGACCCGTCATGTTTTCAGCATTTCCAACATAAATTTGAAGCCGCCTTAAACAGTCTAGATATAGATAAGTCATTCTAATTCTTAAGAAAATCCAAATTCAAAGAACCTAGATTTTTCTGGAGTGATGTGCAAATGCTTTTGTTTGGTTCTGTGGTACCAGGATGATCATCATGCTGCTGCTACTATATCCAGCTTTGACTTGGAGAAAGCCTACCAGTCTGAAGCATTTACGACACTCAAGTTCTCAGCTGGGACACAGAATTATGAGATTGATTTTAAAGGTGTGTTTTCCCTCTTGTATCAGCTGAGTTGTTTGGAAATATCACCAGATAAAAATCAATGTTGATCTGCCTTGGCCACAATATTTAGTTCCTTTAGCCTAATATTGTCTATTAGGAAGAATTCTCCGTCTGATTAGAAATCAAGCAAATAATTTTTGTATTATTAAACTTGGATATAATTAAGTTATCATATTAAGTTGGTGGTTCTTAAACTGTTTCCCCAATGCCCTTTTCCTGGGCTTAGGATACCTAATACAGTATTATTATACATCACAAAAAAAAAACCCTCCAGACTCCCCTGTTTTATACAAGTATTGTGGCAGTGGCTGTCCTGAACTTCAAACAAGCAATTATAAATTGCTCCATTAGCAATAGCGCTTAGACTTTTATACTGTATCATAGTGCTTTACAGTACTCTCTGGGAGATTCACAAAGTCAGAATTATTTGCATATTACCCCTATCAATTTGGGTTCTTATTTTACTGACATCAGAAGGATGGAAGGCTGAGTCAACCTTGAGCCCCGTTAGGATCAAACTCCAGGCTATTGGCAGAATTAGCCTGCAATACCACATTCAAATACTGTGCCACCCGAGATCCTTACCCTTACTCATTACCTCTAAGATATGCTCAAATTGCCCCCAGTTTAGTAGTAAAATTGAGTAAGATTACCTTGTGATAGAAGGCAATTTGTCTTCGTCACAAAGGTGCTGGCTGTGATTGAATGACTATGCACCTGGCTTAAACATAGCTGATTAAGGTTGAAAGCTATTTTGTAAAGTCCCCAAAAACCACTGTAGAATCTGTCAAATCAGTGTAAATTGCTGGTGAATTGTACATCTCTGTTAATCAGGTTCAACTGTTTTTGATCATTTTCTAGGCCCAAGTTCGTGGATAACAGCATCCAAGCTTGTAACTCCTAAACAAGGGAGTTCTGTGGATTTCTGATTGAGTGGTTTTGCTTGACAAATAACTTTGATCTTTAAAGCATTAATATAATTTGGAATCATGGTTGTATAAGAAAGGGAATAAGTTAATGTTAAATTTAATTACAGCGGCTAGGTTGTTAGTAGGGCAATGTTGGAAGAAGGAACCTTTGCCCACTTTGCAAGAATGGTTTTTTAAAGTTTCTTACTTAGCGGAGATGGCAAAGATTTCGGCTTTCTTGAAAGATCAATCGCAAGAGAAGTACTTTTTGGTATGGAAAAGATGGATAAATTTTATGCAATATAAGTATGATATAAAAAATATTATTTAGTTTTTGAATAATTTATATTTAAAGTTTAAGATATCTTTTTAGATATTCTTTTCTTTTTTAAATTTTTTTTCTTTTTTCTTTTTTTTTCTTGTTTCTTTTTTTTCTCTTTCTGCTTTCTAAATATTGGTGTTAAAGTTTTTCATAATTTGTTTAATTATTGTAACTAAATTTGTATATGGTTTATTTGTGTTTAAAATTTTTTCTTTTAAATTTTAACTAAGCCTGTATTCAGCTCTGGGAAGGTTGGGGGAAGGTTGGGGTGGGTTGGGAGGGTTTGGGGAAGGGAACTTTTCTGTAAAATTTTAAAAAATTTTCAATAAAAAAAAAGAAAGGGAATAAGTAAACGTGGGCCTTTTAATGTTTTAGTTAATAAAAGAGATTTTTGAATATAGTAAGGAGTTTTCAGATAAGTAATAAGGCTAGGTCACCATGACTTTCCACTTGATTTTAAGAATAGATTTTTATTTGCACCAATTTTCAATTAAAAATGAAATTGGAAACTTGGTAGGTCAGATCTGTGGGCAGAAGAGGGTTTAACATGCCTTGGATAAACAATCTTTGGGGCCAAAAGAACATTTGATATTTTGTAGGCAGAAGGATGCCTACAAAACATATAACATGTAAGAATTCCAAAAGAAGCTAGAGAACAAAAATGGGACTCTTTGGCAGATTGATGTCAGTGGTTAAAAAAAGATAGTAGCAGCCATTATTGTATTGCTCATTATCTGGTCTAGATAAGGACAAGTTTTGTTCTGCCTAATGTTTGACCTTCTTAGAATCCTGCTAGGTCCTAGACAGACTTTGTTTTCATTCTTAAGACACAATTCAATGTTTTGAGGGATATATATGTGGCATTTTTCAGCCATGAAACAGAGAAACCTAAAATATCAGACGGAAAGAAGTGTTTGTAGACGGCCTAAGTTTGTGTCTACAGAAGAAGTGGAGAAAAAGAAAAGCAGGTGGGTAACTAGGATATGTGTGTGAGGGGGGGAAACGTGATAATTTGATTTGTAATTTGGAAAGTATATATGTGCTTATGTATGTGTCTAGATCTCCAGAACATTCTGTTTTTCCTTGGGATTCCATCAGCCCAGAGTGGTACATTTTGCAAATCATCCTGATTGATTTCCCTAATCTGTTTTCTGTCAGAGATACTGGTCCAACACCAGTAAAATTCCTAGCAAGTTATAAATTCTATGGAAATTGGACGGGGGGCAGAAGCTTGAGGAAGGCCAGTATAAGGCAAAAAAAGAGAGAACCAAAATGACTATTATATGATGCAACTGCTATCTGCATGTCCTGAAGAGAGCCCTAGTATAGAGGTTAAAGTTGAATAATAGATACTGGAATTCAAGGATATCCACCGGATGTGGTTAAAAAAAGTTCTAGATGGCAGTCTAGATGGTGTGATCAAAGTTTTGCCTGGTTTTTTTAATGTGTATTTTGTGTGGGGATCAAACTAAGTGTTCTCAATGAAGACCAAGAATAAGGGGAGAAGTTCACTTACACATCACTCAAAGTATTGCTGGTTGCTTCAATTTCCCCTCCTTCATTCAACTTATAGGTGTTCTTAACACTCGCTTCAAAGTCGCAGTCTGAATCAGAATTCTTTGACTTTGCTTGATGGTCAATTTTTTTTCTTTGCATTATATATAAGAGAGTGTCGGTTAATTCTGCAATCTTTTTATTTACAAGCAGAACAAAGCAATCAAAGGAAAGTGCTACACACATTCCACCTCACTGGGACCAATCAGCTTTACCAGAACTGGGATACAAGGTAGGTTTCACTAAACTAGGTAGATGGTTCTGTATTCCTAGGGCAGTCATTCGAGTCAGAATGTTACATAACGTGTGTCTGTCTGTGTGTGTGTTTGTGTTTTAAGTCAGGCGCTGTGCATAGTGGTATCATAACAAATAGACAAATGGCTATTCTTCTGGAATGCAAATGCTGGTGTTTCATCCTTGGCAAGCTCTGGTTTTATAGCCGATCATTATTCAGATTTTCATAATCCTTTATTTTAAATGTTTTGTTTGAGTTCCTTGATACATGTTTTGAGGAAGTAAGAAGTTTTTATTCTACCTCTTCCTCTGTGTGAAGGTGTATGAGAGAGTGTACTCTAATAAAATATAAATTAACAGTCCAATAAATACCAGCAATGGAAAATTTCATATCGGCAACAAAAGTCATATCCAGTAACGTTAACAATGGTGGCTTTACTTTTTCAATTAATTCTTCTTCTGCAATTTCCATCTCTATAAAATAAGGAAGTAAGGTAGCTTGATGATAAGTAGGTTACAGAGAACAAGGAATGAAATTGGTGGCTAAGGTCAGAATTAAGAGTCAATATACTGTGCTGGAAAGACTGAGGCTAAAGGCTCATTCATTTGGGAAGGATGCTTACTGAATGATTTGAGGCCAATCTACTTGATTTCTGGCCCAATCAATATCATGGGGTTGATGTTAGATTGAAACTGAAGTGAGAGTCCTATATAAGGCAATTAACCATGAAATAAGCAACACTGGGAGAACTCAGAATAGGCGCAAGCTGGATCAGATGTTCTATAACAGTGGTTCTCAACATGTGGGTCGGGACCATTTCACGGGGGTCGCCAAACAACGCAGTCCGCCATTTTTTTCCCCTTTTCCTTAGCTGTGCTACTCTCTTTTATTCTATTGGCTTTTGAAAGTCAATAGAATAGACTCTCTTGAATAGAGTCTAATTCTATTGGCTTTCAAAAGCCAATAGGAATTGTCCAGGCTGTCTCTGCCCTGCTGAGCCCATTGCCCACCATGCAACGGTGCTGCACCAGTTGAGTAGTCCTCGACTTACGACTGGTTGAGTAGTCCTCAACTTACGACCGGTTGGGGGTCGCGGCATTAAAAAGGTTGAGAACTACTGTTCTATAACTTCAGTTAGACAGCAATTGCTAAGCCCTTAAGAAGCAAGAACTTGTTAGAAAATTTATGTGATTTTTCTACTAGATAGTCAATAGACAGAGAAAGGAAATTCTCAATTCTCTGAGAGTTCAGATCTTTTAACTTCTTGAACCAGACAGAGATTTTCTTCTTGCTATTTGAAGTGCTATTCAGCATCAGGATTAAATATTGACACTGATTAAAAATACCATTGTAAGAGGAATATGCAGGATGGCTCATAGTCCTAATTTGATCATCCTTGGGAAGTATACTCAAAGAGTATGAAGATGATTCAACACATAGATCTAAGTCTTTTCTATCTCATCTCTCCTGATCAGTGAATGCTTAACGAATCTGTGACTTGTTTTGCTTGGTAAGTTAGGGCAGATAAATTTCCCTCCCATATTTGAGACCCATGTTTATAACCTTTTTTCCCCTTTGCAGCTGATCAACCTCCTTCTATCCTCCAGTGAGTACATAAAAGTCCAGACTAATTTTCAGCGCACACTGCCCAAGGCCACAATATTGACCATCAAAAGAATCCAGAATGTGTCTCTTTGGGAAGTTTATCAGTGGTACGTGCAAACCGGCTCCATTGTTGTCATTGGCTTCTCTGAAATTGATTTTTTTCAAAAGCTTCATGTTTCTGTTGCATAGCAGAATGCTGGATTAAAGGAGAATGCTTTCTTGGAAGAATTTCTCAGTGTTATTTAAATTCAAAGTATTGAGGGTTGATCATGGTTGTATTTCCAGGGAGCAGAGAATTTAACTCTTACTCTTTGGGGGCTACTCTCTGATGGGCACCTAGCTCATTATCTGGTTGAGAGCTTCTGTCTTCATGTATAGTGGTTATCTTAAGTTCCTGGAATATAAATAGAGTTCCTTTTATATGGCAGAATGTTCATTTTCTTTGACATTTCTTTTCCCCAGTAATGTAAAAGCTTTCCTTTATCATAGTACAAATGTTGCTTATTGCAGGGTTTTTCAACCTTTTCACCCATTGTACCACTTTTAGGATATGGCAACATCCGAGTACCACCAGTCGCCTAGCAAGGTGTCAAAAACTTGATAAAGTTTTCCCCCCCCCCCAAAAGAGAAAAAAGTGATGAAGTACAGGTCGTCCTCAACTTACAACAGTTTGCTTAATGACTTAATGAAGTTACAATGGCACTTAAAAAAGTGCCCCCCCCAGCCACAGCTGAGTAAGAGACCTGCTTGCCCACCTGGTGGCGCTCTTCCTCCTGTCCGAGGTTTTCATTGTTGTGAGCATTTCTGTTGAGGATTGGCACGGGGGTGGGATGGGGGGTGTTTGGTTTTTATTCCCCCCATCTGCTGGGTGATTGCAGCAGGTTTTGGTCACTTCACATGGAACACTGTGACCATCATAAATGTGAATGAGTTGCCAAGCATCTAAATGTAAATCACAAGACCCTGGAGATTCTGCAACATTCCAGCTGATTGGTGCTTCTTCTGGGCTTAGCAGAAGCGCCAGGATCAGCGCCGAGCTCCAGCTGGAGCCTGGCGCTGATCCTGGCGCTTCCACTGAGTCCTGACAGCCCCAAAGAAGCGCTGGTCCTGGTGCTTCCACTGACCCCTGACAGCCCTGCAGCTGCAGCCATCTCTCGCTCAGGCTTGTGCAGTGCTGCTACTGGTTTAGCTCATTCCCCTCCCCCGCTACCACTTTTCTAGGATGGTCACGTACCACCTGCCAGGTGCCAATGTACCACAGGTGGTACCCGTACCACTGGTTGAAAAGCCCTGGCTGATTGGACCTAAGTGGAAAATCCATTTGTTAGTTGTAAAATGAGGAATCCATTATCATGGCTAAGGAAGACTTGGCGATGTTAGCTTAGAACAACGTTTCACAATCTTGGCAATGCCTGGACTTCAACTCCTAGAAAATTGTGGAAGTTAAAGAACTGAAGAAGTTTCTTGGATGACATCTTCACAGAAAAAAACAAGAAAGTCTAGCTGTTTTTTCAAAAGCACCTTTGGGATCTGGATGATTGTGAATCTCCATAGACATGTGGGAGTTAATGTTCATACATCTTGAGTTGAAAAACACTGACTTAGATTAAGGAGAACAATACATGGGTCTACTACTTGTTGCAAGTAGAGAGAAAAAGAGCTCTGTAAGCAGAGAAGGAGCCTGCCAGGGTACATATTGAAGACTTGGAGGGAAGACATTTTTCTTTAAAGATATTTTCTGAACAAAACCTTCCTTTGTAAATTATGCATAAAGGAGGTAAGATGTGAAGGGAGCAGGTCTGGGTTTGGAAACACTTCAAATCAGAAACCAAGCTAACATATAAAAATATTTGATTCAACTTCAGTTTTCAGAATTTTATGGAAACAATAATCACTGAGAAAATAAATTGTATGTTCTGAGTTTCAATGTCTCCTTCGCACCCTTTTTTGTTTGATACATTGGAAAACAAATGGTAGAATATATAGCTTTCTTTATTTTACCCTAGCATGATGTAGCAATATTCCCCCATCAATATTTCATGGAAATAGTATCTTTGTGGATCTTTCTAGTCCAAATAGAAAGCTGTTCTGGTCTTCCTGTCACACTATCTGTGTATGGGCAGGAAAAAGGTATATGCAGAGTGGCCTGGAAGGAGCTCTTTTTGATTTGTTAGTCAGATTGTCTTGATCTCCCATGTAACTCCTGGAGTACAAAGAGAATGAAACATTTTTGTAGTGGAAGGGAAAATTAAAAGGAAAGACTAGTGCCAAGGAGGAGTCATTTTAAAAAGAGGAGCAGGACATTGAAACAGCAGTTTTTCCATTACAAATTTCTCCTCACTTAATTCTGTAACTTGAGGCAATTAATTATGGGAGGAAGAATTAAATCATGAAAACTTACAAAGAAATAAGATATGTACAGTATTTGCAGAATGTTTTTCAGCTGTAATAGTTCCCTATTGGGTTTTAGTAAAATACATTTGATTGACTAGTTAAATATCTCTTAACTTGTCTTTTGATCATTAATAGACAACGTATAAAAAAGCCAAAACAAAATGAAAAAGCTTCCAGAATTAGCAGACCTTTTAGCACCTAAAAACTAGTAGACACTAGGTGGGATCCACATGCTCCCAATCTCTTGAGTATTAGCTTAATCTCAGTAAGCATGGCTCAGCTCTTTGGGTAGGGTTCAAATACATTTGGCTAGCAAAATGTTGGAGGCGGCTAAGTCTGACTAGGAAGATGATCAGAATATGCAAAATAGAAAACTCTACTCTTTCAGTAATTTAGCTCCTGACGTCTCAATTCTAAAGACTATATGTACTGAGACATTGCAAGCCACAGATGCCGCCACATAAGTGAAGAACCCAGCTTCTCTTATGGAGTCTACCATCCACTAGAACAAGATATCATTAACAGCAATGTTTCTAAATCTCAGAAGCTCTAAGATGTGTGAACTTCAGTTCCCAGGATTTCCTAGCTGGCTATGCTGACTGGGAGTTGAAGTTCATGTATCTTAAAAGGTGCTGAGGTTGAGCAACACGGATTAAGAGACTTCAGTATCTAGGATAGGATACTTAGTATCAAGTATCCCCTTGCCAGTTCCTATTTTATTTTTCCATGATCATATTTGTGTCATTTTTTTTCATGTTTATAGGCAGAAAGAGCAAATGAAGAAGGCAAATGGGGGAAAGGATGTAGATGAAAGGTCTCTGTTTCATGGAACAAGTAAAAACCATGTTGATGCTATCTGCCAGCAGAATTTTGATTGGAGGATCTGTGGTGTTCATGGTACGGCTTATGGCAAAGGTAACTTTTATTGTGTTTTGTGCGCAATAATTTAATTGAAGTTGATACACTTCCTATACTTCTATACCATCTATTTGGACTGAAAGTGGATGGGGAATTCTGACCATCCAGATGTTGTTGAATTGGGTTCTAATACCTGTCTTCAATGATAACATTGGTTGGAAATAATGTATGTTGACATTTAACATATCTGAAGGGCATCTAGTTAAAAAAGGTTGTAGTAAAATATTTAGCAGAAAAAACCCTCTGCCCTAGATACAGTATGTGTAAAACCTATCATTCAAAGTGTGGAAGGTTCAGTTCCTTCTTTGAATTATGCTGATCCAGCTGTTTTGGGGCGGGTCTGGCCCCGCTTAAGAACATAAATGATTTCAAAATTTAATATTAGATTTATTTGCTGCATTTATATCCTGGTACCAGGAGGTTAGGCTGGCACACATCATCTTTTTCTCCAGTTTTATCCTCATCAAGGTGGATGGAGTTGAGATGTAGGGACTGGTCCAAACCAGTATGGATTTGAATTTTGGTCTTCCCAGTCCTTGTTTGGCATTAAAACCACTAAATACACTATATCCACCTGTTGAATTTGTAGAGTGGCCTCTTTTGCTTTATGTCTTTCTTCTTTATAGGAAGTTACTTTGCAAGGGATGCTGCATATTCTGATAACTACAGTGGAGTCAATTCTTCTATCAAGATCATGTTTCTCGCCAAAGTATTGGTGGGAGATTTTACAAACGGCTGTTCTTCCTATCTCCGCCCTCCCGCCAAAAATAACCAGAGCAATCTTTTCTATAACAGCTGCGTGAACAGTCTCCTGAATCCATCCATTTTTGTCATTTTTGAGAAGCACCAGATTTATCCAGAATACCTGATTGAATACAAAAATTAAATTTGGGGGTAGACCACGTATTCCTGTTTAATGCACTGCTAAATGAGCTACTTTCTGGATGACTATTGAAGACCTTAGTCATGTTAACAGTATCAGCATTTTGTTGATTGATTTTTAAACAAGTTTTTAATAGATTAAAAAAATATCCTCTTTTCCTCCCCGTGCAATTGGGCATCCTAAATGTAAAAAGCAGACTTAATTTTTAACGTTAAGTGCTTTTTTGTAGAAGAGATGTTATTCCTTTCTCAAGGAGGAATAATTTTGCTTTGTTTATACTTGTTCTGATAGCTGTATATCATGTAAAATCCAGGATCATTCTTTTGTATTCGATGAGGAAATTTAATCAGTTGAATCTGAAATTACTTATTGACTAGGTTTTCCTAGGGGAGCCACACCCATAATCCTTAGCCTTAAATAGTAACATCACCATCACCACCATCCCCTTTGCATTAATTGCCGTAGGGGATTGGAGTGGTTTGAAAAAGTGCTTTGGGACAGCATGCACACACACACTATATGTACATAAGGCAGTGTATTATCTACATGTGCCTTTTCCCGTAGATATGGTATCCTCACACTTGTTCTGAAACAATTTTACAATCTTAAATCTGAAGCACTGGATATTTATAAATACCAGATAAAGTCACAAGTGCCCACATGAAGAAACACTGATTTTAATAATCTCTAAGGTTCTATTTGAAATTGTTCTACTGTTTTTACAGTATATTTTAATATTTTAGTATTAAACTATTAAATGGCTGTTCTGTCTTTCTAAGGGCATGAGGGTAGAGACAAACCTTCAGTTCAGATTACCTTATCTGTACATCTTAAAGCTCCATATGAATCATATAACTCTTGACTTCTATTTAAGTTCTAGAAGTAAGTACTTTTTAAATGTCTTTTGTAGTCTTTTTTAAAACTTTTGAAATATGACTCCAGAATATTCTCTCAGCATGGAATTACAGCCCTAATCAGCTGTAAAACATCGAGGAATGCTATTATAGCATTTTTCTCTGATTTCCTTTGCTAACTTTTGTGCTTCCTCTTTGATAAAGTGATATATCATTGCATATAATGATACAAAAAAAATTCTCCTTACATTTCCAGTCACTAGAGACCAACTTCTTAAAATTTTAGATTTTGAATATATGTTGGTAAATGTTGCTTAAGAACTTGCCATCTGTTTAAATAAACTTTAGCAAAAGAAGTCTTGTTTGGTTGTATTAGATAATATCATTTTTTTGCATCTCAATGGATATATAGTTGGCTGTGGTGACTTCATCACGTGCTACTGAAACTTCTGGATACAGCCCTTTAGTGAGAATATGATGAATGTAGTTGAATGGGTCCTTTACTGAATTACAGATATGTAATGAAATTCTTGGAGCAAACCATATCTAGATACAGCTGTAAAGCTCTTTCTGGTTTTTGTGCTTCAGATAAATATCTGATTTTACCTTAAGGAATCATTCTTCCCAACATATCTGCTTTCTCTAAGTATAAATTATAGGTCAGTGATGGCGAACCTTTTAGAGACCAAGTGCCCAAACTGCAACCCCAAACCCACTTATGCATCGTCGGGTGCCGGGTGGCCCATTGGGTGGGCGTGGCTGCGGTGGTAAAGGGTGAGACTGGGTGAGACTAAAAAGTTTAATCAATCAATTCCAACTTTGCAAGATATTATTTTTCCTCGCGAGAAGTTGAAATTGACTGACTGATTGAACCCCCCCCCCTTTTTTTTTACACATGGCAGCAGAGGCCTAAAGCGAAAAGCTTTTATAAAACCCAGCTGAAGGCCTAGGACTGGGGCAATGGCGCGCGTGCCCACAGAGAGGGCTCTGAGTGCCGCCTCTGGCACCCGTGCCATAGATTCGCCACCACTGTTATAGGTTGATGCTATAAAGTTTACATGTAGTTAATTTTGCTTTATTGTTTACTAAAATCTCAAGATAGATGCCTTATAACAAATAATATAAAGAAATCACTGTCTGTGGTTTAAAAGCCACCAAGGAGTTTTAAAAAAAGTTTTAATGGTTATGTAAGTTGGAAGTTTCAGCACTGTACCAAATCAAGACGGGCTCATTTCAAAAGTGAAGTCTCGAAATCTTACTAGCTGTGGAAATTTTGCAGATAAATAAGAGCATTATGAGGTAACAACACCAGTACCCTGGTTTACTTTGTACAGAATGCAGATAGCTGGTCTATAGTACTATTTGTTTATAAGGATGAATAGACGTAAATTGTCTGTACTGTAATAAAGGGAATTTGCAAGTGATTTTAGAATCCTTTATTGTCTACACGTAAAATAAATACAGATAATTCTCAACTTATAACCATTTGTTTAATGATGGTTCAAAGTTACAATGGCGTTGAAAAAAGTGACTTATGATCAGTGCTCACACTTACAATCATCACATTACAATCATCACAGTATCCCCACTGTCATGTGATCAAAATGCAGACGCTTGAGAACCAGCATGAATTTCCAACAATTACAGCATCCCGAGGTTGTGTGATTCCCATTTGCCACTTTCCCAGCTGGCTT
Organism: Crotalus tigris; assembly: GCF_016545835.1. Taxonomy (NCBI): domain Eukaryota; kingdom Metazoa; phylum Chordata; class Lepidosauria; order Squamata; family Viperidae; genus Crotalus; species Crotalus tigris. Next base: position 1,735,377 of record NW_024096494.1, on the reverse strand, counting down.
TCAACAAGCAGTCAATGGGGGGCGGGGGAGAGCCGGAGTTGTTTAATTACTGTGTTATTTACTTTACAATTGCAGTGGTTCACTTAACTGTGGAAAAAAAGGTCGTAAAATAGATACAACTCACTTAACAATTCCTTGCTTAGCAATAGCAATCCTGTTCCAATTGTGGTTGAAAGCTGAGGACTACCTGTATATGCATAAACTATATATATAATGTCTAACATTTTAATAATCAAGAACAGTTTAGAACAGTTTCTATACAAAACACATTCTTTAAAATATTGATAAAAGCAGTTTTCTTCAAGTTCTGCTTTAAAAGCTAACAATTTTCAACTGAAAGAAAATATGAATTGCTTGAAAAAAATTTAGAACATGTTATATAAATAACAACAGTGCATTTTTATTTTATTTCCAGTTCTCACAATTACTATGAATTACCATTAACCAAGCAAGCCAGACGATGAAAAAGGTTATAAGCTATCATGTGGATAGGGAACCAGATTGGAAAAGATTGCCTTGTTTGGTTTCTGGTGGGAAGAAAGGGCAAAATACTAGATTCCAGACTGTCAATTACATCTTGAGTTGCACAATTGTCTAGGTAAATCTGCCCATGATCTTGGACAGGGGAGGAACAAGTGAAAATAGAGGCTAAGCTGAGGACTGATCAGTTATAACAACCTGGAAAAAAAAACTTATGTTTTTAATAACAGCTGAAGCAGTTTATTTTGTGAGTATCCTATTGTTGTTATTAGTAAATTTCCCCTCCACACATCAAAAAAATTAAACATACTTTCAAAGTCTAGATGCATATCAGGCACTAACAGTTAAGTCTTCCCAGCACAGAGGTTAACTGTCTTTGGAATTTAGCATTCTAAGTTGACTTCTAAGGCTAGAAGGCAGACTCTAGAGATTTGAAATAGTAGAAGAGAAAGCTGAAAAAGGTGTTCTGAGGTAAGAGCTTTGTTGCCTTTAACAGGTTTTACCATGTTACAAATAGATTTTCAGCATGAGGGAAGCCAAAGCATCTCCTGAAAAAGAAATGGGAAGATGCAACTACAGTATCTTAACGAGAAACAATCTTGATGAAGACGCCATCCCTTGGTCCTAGTGTGCCATGAGATTTGACCTGCAAAGGGATCTGGGAAGAGGGTGAAGAAAGAAAATGCAAAGCAAGTTAGCAAGCATCAAGTAATATAGGAAAGGGAATTTTCTACTCTGTACTTCCCAAGTTTCATATTTGTGTGAGTTGGAAGAGGGCTACAATAAGCAAACATGAAACTAGAATTAGAGGAATCCCGGTTCAAACTGATTGGTAGGAAAAATAAAGAAGGGAGACTATACATGGTGCCCAGAGCTCCTGGATAAATGAGATATAAATCTAACAATATACCTGAAATGCCTAGCAGGTACCTCAGGATGTTTTCCAGTCAGATCAGCCATAGAGAGTCTGGCTGGCAACCATCCTTGCAGTGTGCTACAGTGTTTTAGGAATATTTGGGGGCAATGTTACATGAAAGGTCTACCTTATTTTTCAAAAGAACCTTTGATCCACCAAGAGAGCCTGAGATACAGTATACCCTTCAGAACAATCTCCATAATATATTGTATATCTAGCTCAGTCTAGAGCAGTGGTTCTCAACCTTTCTAATGCCGCGACCCCATAATACAGTTCCCCATGTTGTGGTGACCCCCAACCACTTATACATCACCGGGTGCCAGGGGCGTGGCCAAAGAAAAGGGGGAAAAAATGGCGGACAGCCTTGTTTGGCGACCCCTGTGAAATGGTCGTTCGACCCCAAATGGGGTCCCGACCCACAGGTTGAGAACCACTGGTCTAGAGTAAAGGAAAAGTGGCCCAGTTGAGATTCTTGAGCTTAATTCCATATCCTATTCTTGGAGTTAAAAACAACCAAATCATACCAGTGTATTTTTAAAAACTTACGATATTATGGAGTAAATATATATATATGAATTTTTCAAAATAAAGGATGGGTTGCCCACTCCTGGAGACCTTGTTGGGAAACCAGGAGATGCTACTTGAAGCTCTCTTTTTTTTTTGCTTTGCAGTTCATTTTAAACAAAGTATTTTTTTTTAAAAAAAGCAAGAAGCCTTGGTGGTCCCATATCTTGAAAGCCATGTTGGAGATACAGGGGAAATAGCTATAAGTCTATTTGTACTAAAGAGAAATGAAAAACAATTCCTCCCCTCATGGTCTAGTTATTTGCTTTTTGTTACTATCTTCCGCAAGAAGTAAAACATGCACAAACCTGGGTCTCGGGGCAGGTTTTGAACATGAACCTTTGCAAAATTCTTAACAGTGCCATTTTTATCGTCATCAAGCCCAACTTCATGCCAATGCAGCCACGAGGACCTGCTCCAAAGGGCAGATAAGCAAAGGGCTGCTGCTGCTGCTGCATAGCCTCAGCTGTAAATCTGTGGGCAAAGTTAAAATATTGGTTGAGAAATTGAGCATTTTCATTTTAAAAAACTGGGTAGGCAGTGTTTGTATGGCTTGTTTGATAATTAAGACACAGCAGTTCCATTCCTGTAAAGGTAGTCAGTCCATGACTTAACAATCATTCATTTAGTGACATTCGAAATTATAATGGTACTTGTAGGTGACTTGCAATTGGTCCTTGCACTTTTATAACAGGGGTCCTCAAACTTAGCCACTTTAAGACTTGTGGATTTCAACTCCCAGAATTTCCCAGCTGGCTGGGGAATTCTGGGAGTTGAAGTCCACAAATCTTAAAGTGGCCATGTTTGAGGACCCCTGACTTATAACCATTGCACCATCCACATGGTCACATGATCAAACTTTGGGAACTTGGCAACTGGCATGTATTTATGATGGTTGCAGCATTCCAGGGTCTTGTGATCTTTCCAGGGGCTTCCCACAAGCAAAGTCAATAGGCGGGGAGCCGGATTCATTTAACAGCCAAGTGATTCGTTTAATTGCAGTGGTTCACTTAAGAGCAAAAAAAGGTCATAAAACTGGGTGTGATTCCCTTAACAACTGCCTTGCTTAGCATCAGTAATCCTGCTCCCAACTGTGGCGGGACCGGTCAAGGAATACCTATAATGTGTTCTGTGGGAGGGTACACATTTTGCATTATGCATAATTGTGCCTCCCAGTGCTTTGTTGTTGTTTTCTGTACAATAAATAATGTGATTTGACAGATTTAACATTGTGATTTGAACAAAGAACTATAAGCCCTATTTACCTCTCAGGAATAAACTTTTCAGGGTCTGGCCAGAACTTTGGATTATAATGGAGATGTCCAACAGCAATTTCCATGATAGTGCCAGCTGGGACTTGCTGCTGCAGCACTAAGCAGTCTTTTGCTGCTTCCCGGGTAAACCTACAAGAGCAAAGATTACATATTCCATAAATAAGAAAGCAAAAACATGACAATGAAGCACTTGAAGAAGCTTCATTGTAAGCCATTTCAGACCTCAGCTGATGTGTCTAAGTAGGAAAAGTATTATTATAATCAATGCAAAGAAAATTGTTTGGATGAATAGAATAGAATTAGAATTAGAATAGAATAGAATAGAATAGAATACAGCTGGAAGGGGTTTTGGAGGTCTTCTAGTCCAGCCCCCTGCTCAAGCAGGAGGACCTATACCATCTCAGACAAGTGACTGTCTAGCCTCTTCTTAAAAATCTCCAGTGATGGAGCACCCACGATTTCTGGAGGCAAGCCCATTCCACTGGTTAATTGTCCTCACTGTCAAGAAGTTTCTCCTTAACTCCAGGTTGCTTCTCTCTGATCAGTTTCCAACCATTGTTTCTTGTCCTGCCCTCAGGTGCTTTGGTGAATAAAGTGACCCCCTCCTCTTCTTTGTGGCAGCCCCTCAAATACTGGAATCCTGCTATCATGTCTCCCCTATTTCTTCTTTTCTTTAGACCTGCCAAATCCAAGTCCTGCAGCCATTCTTCGTATGTTTTAGTCTCCAGGCCTTTGATCATCTCAGTTGCTCTTCTCTGAATTTTTTCCAAACTCTCAACATTTTTTTTGTGACATGGTGACCAAAGTTGGCTGCAGTATTCCAGGTGAGGTCTTACTAGATAGGAAGATGGGAGCTGATGAAACTGAATATTTTGCTAGTCCTTAAAAGCTACTCTTAGGCTTCTACTTTATTTTTAGGAACCAATGAAAAACCTTTTTTTACTTGAACTGTCCTACGTGACAACTTCTGTCTTGAAATGGAAAATTTATCTATCTATCTATCTGGTTATATGTTGCCCAGTTCTGAAGGCTTTAGGCAGAAGAAATAGAAGAGAAAGAGGGAGGGAGGGAGAAAAATGAAAAGGAAGGAAAGGAAAAGAAAGAAAGAAAAAGAAAAAAAGAGAAGAAAGAAAGAAAAGAAAAGGAAGGAAGGAAAGAAAAAGAAAGAAAGAAAGAAAGAAAGAAAGAAAGAAAGAAAGAAAGAAAGAAAGAAAGAAAGAAAGAAAGAAAGAAAGAAAGACTCAATCAAAATTCTACTGGATTTCCTGGAATTTCCCCACCAGCTGATGGCTGTGAATATTTTCCAGGGAAAATTATGCTACAGAGAACATAACTCACCTATATATTTGCATCATAACTCAGTTAATAATAATAATAGTAAAGTTGGAAGGGACCTTGGAGGTCATCTAGTCCAACCCCCTGCTCAGGCAGGAAACCCTATACCATTTCGGACAAATGGCTGTCCAGTCTCTTCTTAAAAACCTCCAGTGTTGGAGCATTCACCACTTCTGGAGGCAGGTTGTTCCACTGGTTAATTGTTCTGTCAGGAAGTTTCTCCTCAGTTCTAGGTTGCTTCTCTCCTTGATTAGTTTACATCCATTGCTTCTTCTCCTGCCTTCGAGTGCTTTGGAGAATAGCTTGACTCCCTCTTCTTTGTGGCAGCCCCTGAGATATTGGAATACTGCTATCATGTCCTCCCTCGTCCTTCTCTTCATTAAACTAGACATACCCAATTCCAGCAACCATTCCTTATATGCTTTAGCCTCCAGTCCCCTAATCATCTTTGTTGCTCTTCTCTGTACTCTTTCTAGAGTCTCAACATCTTTTTTACATCGCGGCGACCAAAACTGGATGCAGTATTCCAAGTGTGGCCTTACCAAGGCATTGTAAAGTGGTATTAACACTTCATGTGATCTTGATTCTATCCCTCTGTTAATGCAGCCTAGCACTGTGTTGGCCTTTTTGGCAGCTGCAGCACACTGCTGGCTCATATTTAGGTGATTGTCCACTAGGACTCCGAGGTCCCTCTCACAGTTACTACTATTGAGCAAGGTACCCCCTATGCTATACCTGTGCATTTGGTTTTTCTTGCCTAAATGTAGAACCTTGCTTTTTTCACCATTGAATTTCATTTTGTTAGATAGCGCCCAGCCTTGTTGGGATGCACTGTGATAGGGGAAAAACATCTAAAAAAGAGCCAGTGTTGTGCATAAACTCTCTTCATTTGACCACTATACTGTTAAATGATATTTATTTTGTTCTGTCTGAATTCAGCAGACAGAGTGGAGTGTCATTTTGGGTTCAGCTTTATAAAGCCTGTGAATTACCTGAGAAAAGGAAATCTGAAATATTTCCTTTTCTTCTATGCCAACTCCATTTTTGGTCCTTCCATTCAAAGTCATATTTGATTATGATGGTTCCAATATATTATTCCTTACTGCCAAGTTAAAATGTTTTCTAATATTTGTTTCTTTTATTGCTACTTTTAATTACCCAGAACAATTTTCTGACATTTATTTCTTAATATTTTGCATTTTAAACTGCATTGTTTTAAAGTAAAAAAGTAAACAGTTTGAAATTTCTGATGGAAAAAGAAAAGATATGGTTGAAAACAAAACAAGATGTCACCTGTTTTAAAAGTACTGGATTCAGCTTGATTTCTAATGTTAGAAAGACTATTGAGAATATCTAACAGATGACTTTATATTGGCGTAAGATACAAATACCTACTCAACATGTTATTGTCTTGTGGGATAAGAAATGTTATGCAAAGCAAAAAAAGTGGAAAGCCTTAAGCAAGGAAAAGTACAAGATAAGCACATAGAAATCTAATTAATTGCAATTTATGCAAATACATTTACCATAGCTCTCTATACTTTTCATACATACCATACATGATTTCATCAAATCCATACATACATTCATACATTTCCTTTCGTTCTGTAAAGGTCCCACATTCTCTTTCTGAAAAAAGCCTGATTCATATTAATTTACTCTCCATATAACCAAATCGTATCCTGGATCTTATTTGTGGATTCAATCTGTAATAATTCAAACTATTCTTCACCTCACCACTTCTTACCTCTTAAATATCCCACTGCCACAGCATTCGGTTTATTTTTAGCAGTTCCTCCCTCCATATTCAGCTCTAACAACATGGGCAGAAGCATATTCTTAAGCATGAACATGTTTGCTTCTTTTGACAATCATTCCTGACAAAAGACCACATACAATCTGCTACCTTTCTGCCAGCATTTGCACACTTTAAAATGTATCTATCCATTTTCCCATCTATCAAAGTGGGATAATATATTTTCAATTTTAATTTTTTGTTGAAGAATATTTGTTAGCAAATGTTGAAAAAAAAATCAACTGTATAACCTTGATCAGTAATCTTCATGTAGCAGTTGAACAACTACAGATAGTCAGTGCTTACCATCAGTAATTGAGATTAGCAACTCTTGACACCAAGCACTGCAATCATAAAATATGATGTCACATGTCCATGCTGACTTAGGACAGCAGTTGCAGCAGTTCCAGTTGCCATTGTTAATCTAATTCTCCATGGTTGTTGGGAACAACGCCATGTGATTTGCAACCTCCTGCTGGCTTCCTCACTGACTTTGCTTGTTGGAAGTCACTGGTGAATGTTGCAAATGGCAATATTATAGGAAGCTGCAATATTATAACTCAGGGGTCTCCAACACCCAGTCCACAAACTGTTGGAAACTAGGCCATGCAAGCAGTGGGCGAGCGCACAAAGCTTCATTTGTGCATGCATGGGATCTAGATTATATCCTCAAAACCACCACCACCCCCATCGCTGACAGAAAGGTTGGGAACCACTATCATAAGTGCAAGCCAGTCACTAAATACCCAAATTGCAACCTTATGATTGCATGGATGTTGTAATAACCATAACTATCAGGAACCATCGTAAGTATCCCTTGTTCAGCTTCCGGTATAATGTCGTAGTGATACGGATGTAGGAAGGCAGAGCTCTGCTTTCCATGCCCAATTTCACCTTGCTAGGAGCCCTAAAAGGGCCTAAAGTTGCCCCAAAGAGCCGATGAAGAAGGAGGGGTGCCTCAATCACAGAGAGATGGTGGTCTTTCCATTTGATCCAAGGAAATCCCTCCAAACTGGCAGGGAAAAGACTGGCTGCATCCCTGTGGCCAGCTTCCAGCTACTGACAGTCGAAGAAACAAAGCACTAACTAGCAGATCGTAAACAATGAGTTTGGAACTGGGTGAGAATATTGATCCTTTTTTTTTATTTTTAACTGAATTTCCTGGAAAAGGCTCCCAAGAAGCTAAAAACTTCCGAACGTGAGAAGGAAAGAGACTGTAGCCCCATCCTTCTAGAGAAACGGAAGCAGCATTTTAATTTTTTTATGGGGGACAGAAATACATAATACTGAAGTGGAAAAATATAGAACTACAGCTTTGACAAATTTGATAACTGAAATAAGTGTTAAGATTTTCTTTTTGTCAAAATCAATCTTCTGTTTTGATAATGGAAAATGGATATAAAATGACATCTAGTGGTGGTTTAGAAAATAGCACTATAATTGAAAGGACTGATGCTGACCTGGACACCAGAGCAGAAGGACTATTACAAAACATTGCTTTTAATGCTGGACTCATATCTTGGCATCTATTGGATTATAAAGGCTATATATAAAGACCAGAAAAACTAGATGAAACTTTGTTCTATTGCCATCAAGATTGGTAATATTAGATAAGACTTGTATTTGGAGATCACAAAAATTCTGACAGACTTATCTGGAGGGGGGAAACTAAATGGAGGCCTTATATCCAGCCAAAAGTGGGAAAGCATACTCAACACCTCCATCTGAAGCCCCAGCCAGGTTTAATGAAGGATCTGCAGGAGTGATGCCTCAAGAAAAAACAAACACTTTTCAGAAGGAGATATATTCTATGCTACAATTAATTCACCAGACAATTGCTTCACATAAAGAAGACACAAAAAGAAATTATAATGAGATTAAAAACAATTTAGTTAACATAAATGAGCAAATTTCTAATTTAAACTTACAGCTAGAAAGTTCCCAGACAACGACTACAAAGTATGAACAAACAACCCAGAAAATAGAAGATGAATCAAAGGAAATTGATCCAAGACAGAAGACATAAAAGAAGGGAAATACAAACTGCCACAGACAAATAAAATCCTGCAAGACCCAGCTATAATAATGAAAATGGAAACTTTACCCCCTAGGTCTGCAAAATATACTTGAGGACAAGAAAGAAGATTTTAAAAAATGGACTGTAGAGCTGTTAGGGGAAATTCCAGAAATTGGGAGACAAAAAATGAAAAGAGAAGTTGAGGGAGAAAGAAAGTGGGAGTTGCTTAGGAATATAAATGGGCGGAATTCCCCCTCAAAAATACCTTACATAAATTGTCTTCCTTACTCCAAGCAACTTACACAAAAATAGAGGAAAAATTCTTTGATTATTTAATTGCCTTGGCCTGGAAGGCTATTTGGTAAAGGAAGAAAGCTAGAGTTACACTTAAAAAACAGAAGATTTGTCTTATCAGAGGGGACATTATATGATTAAGTATTTGTTTGAATATGATTAAAAGATTGGATAACTCTTAGATATAATTAGATTTTTATAATAAGGATGATATAATTTATAAGTAGAATAGCACCTTTTTTGATATGGAAAATATGAAAATACAAGGATGGCTTATATAAATAAAACTCTTAGCTATATAAATGTAACTAATCTTGAGAAAATTATAACTGATAAAGATATTCTGAATATTGATAGGAAATTAAACTTAAATAAGAACATGAAAAACAGGATATTGATTTAATAAGATTTTAATTGCAAATACATTTGAAATATAGATTGGTTAGAAAAGGTTGTAAACTGATATTGTTATTTGTATAACGCTAGAAAATATGATGAGGATGTTTATATTCAATTTTGTATGCATCAGTAGCAAGAATTGTATTTGCGTAGTGTTGGGAAAATGAAAATAATTTGGGAAGAAAGGAGGATCAGGGTTGTGCAGTATTGAACTGATTGACATTGAAGAAGTTAATGTTAAATATGTAAACCCAAACAACACGTTGTTTACTAAGCACTAAAGATTGTAATTGTTAAAAATCAATAAAATATTTTTAATAAAAATAAGTATCCCTTGTTCTGTCATAACCATGAATCATTCTGAATAAGTAGATGCTAAATGAGGACTATCTATATAACTATCAAGTGCCAGGGAAATCAGGAGATGGGGAATTCAAATGAGTATAAAGATTTATTGCAAGATTTAAGCTCTCTGCAAGAGCCTGAACTAATGGTCAAGGGAAATTAACAGGAATTAAGAATAGAAAGGAATTCAAGATGGGTTGGACTCAGTACTCTTGTGGGCATGCAGGGACTCAAGACTGATGATACATTTGACTCCTCCCTTTGTCATCTTCTAGAATAACATTGTAATGGAATTTCATTGGAGCTTATGGAATTTCATTGTTAGAATTCTGTGCAATGTGAGTTTTGAATGGTACATTGGTTTTGGGAATCTCTGTTCAAATGCCTTCTCAATTTCTATTTGCTTGCTCAGCACCTCTTAGATCTATGCTCATCATAAAATGAGCCAGTTTCCCTGAACGTTTTTCATCCAGTTGTTAATTAAATTTCTGCCGTGAGCCTCCTTATAATGGGAAGTGAATTTTCTTTTTACTGCTGTTTGTGATTTGAATTCAGCTAACCAGCAAATGAAGTTGACTTTTTTTTCAATGCTTGCCATTTTTTAAACAGATTTGAACAAAAAAATAAAATTAAAAACATATTATTCCCAATTCATAAATTTAAGTGTAAAAGACATTTGATTCATTAAACTTTCCAATGATTTTTTTTATTTTAAGTATGCAACATTTATACTTCTGAAAGTATATTATTAAAGCTTAAAACTGCACTAAGAATTTTGGAATATCCTGTACTGTACCAGAGCTCTTTCAAGACCCAGAATAAGCCTGACTCCTTATAGATTGAGACCAGACTCACATTCATTCCCTGGAGTGATGTGAATCGCCTACATAAGAAAGAAAAGACGCTTCAAAAATCACAGTGTCTCCTATCTTACTAACCTGAATGCTGGAGGATACATGCGCAGAATCTCTGCTATCACCATATCAAGATATGGAAGGTCCTGTATATTTTCATAATCTGGAATGTCCTGTGGGAATGGGAAGAAAAAAATGATTATTATTTTAGCAGAATATTTATATTATACCTGTCTCTTACCATCACAATGGCCACCAGAAGCACAACATGAAAGCATGAAGTACCAGCAAAACAGTAGACCCTAACCCTAAATGAACAAAAAATGCCAATAGCAAAAAACAAGCTTGCATCTAGGCATAGTAGTATTTTTTTTACCCAGGAATTGTAAGTCACAATGCATTTGAAGGTTATTTGAAAATGTGGCAGCTTATAGGCTGGCAGAAGAGATTTGCTTCAGCAATGGAACATTTATAGGATGGGTCCTTCACTGATTGTCAGAATGTTTCCAAGTATAATTCAGAATGCTGATTTGTACTGATCACATTGTCTAGAGCTAATATCCAGGTGTACAGAATCCTCAATTCTCCCTAAAGAAAATCTGCAGGTTCTGTGTGGCTAGCCAGGAATAGTAGCTTACAAGCAGGCCTATGACAGTCACAGCTTAGCTTCCACCATGCAACCCATCAAAGGCCTGAGACGCCTTATGTTGTAAAGCTGTTTTACTCAGGGAGAGTTCACAGGGAAAGGGTCAAAAAGTCAAGAAGGTGAACACAAATGTGCAATTAATGCCACAATGCTGGGTGCAGTTTGATCACCTGGTTATGGACACCCTCTTGATTTTTTTTTCTTACCCACCCACCCTCTCTGCAGACACTGCTGCATTGATTATGGTTTTGTTGTGCTGTTTTAAACCGCAGTTTTGTGATTTTACATTTTTATCTGACCTGCCCTGTGTTTGGGGAGGGGGGGAGAGGAAGGGAGGAAGAGAGAGAGAGAGAGAAATCTAATATATAATATTACTATAGAGAAGGGAAGGGATCTAATTATTAATTATAAATAACATTAATATATGGAATGAAAAGGAAACATTATACTGCTATAATGTCATTCTTTCTCATTCTACCCTAGATTTCAGGATTGTTGTGAGGACAAAATGGGATGATTGCCATGACCTCAACTCAGCTTCCTGGAGAAAAGTTGGGCTGCAAATGTGATAAAAACCCTATACCTTATTTTCCTATTGGTTGGAAACCGATTCACACTGTGAATCAAGGAGCCACAGTGAATTGGATCCAGAATCATAGATAGTTATAGAGACAAGGGTCTCTGCTACAAGGGCTTCCAACACAGCGCAGGTATCTTGATGACAGGAAATGGGATTGTTCCCTTTCTTCTTCCTGCCATCTCCTAAATTATACCCCTCAATTTTCTGGGAATAGCAGGGCATTCGCAAGCATCATTTCTTCTGGAGAACCATTTTGATCTGGTCATTCCGCAAAGCAGGTTCTCATTGGAAGAAAAAGAAAAATGAATCCAACCTTTTGATCTTTGTCACACTGAATAGCATCTTTGGATCGGGAATAAATATTAATTTACATTTCCTCCTTAGGTTTTAAATTGTAAAAAAAAAAAGCAGTTAAACATCTTCCAGCCCTGCTTTCTAAAAACCATGTTTTGGGGTTTTTTCTTACTAATCTATTATCTGCCCACCCTTCCCATTGAAAATAGTCAAAAGGAATAAGGAAGGCATGAAATATTACTCTGATGAGCCAGGTGAGGGCAGCAAAACTATACGTACCAAATATGTGTATAAAGCAGAACACTTACAATGCCTGAATGTTCACTTCAAATAAAACACTACAAGATATCTTATGTTAACATTTCATATTAATTTTGAGAAATCTTCCTTAAGGTTTAGAATATGCTAGCATTTAGTATTTAATTTCCACAATCCTTAGCCCATTATGGTTACTGGCCATCTGATTGAGAGATGATGTGAATTACCAGTCTGTTGTGTCTTAACCAACATATAAAGACTCGAATCAGGTCAGGATCAAAAATACGTTTCATTTCTTTAAATATGATAAAAATCAATGTAGGGTAGTTATTTATCCTGGCCTTACTGTTCTTCCTGAACTGCATCATTATTTAGTCCAGGATCAGCAAATATGCCAGTTATAATTCAAAATTTACTAAAAGACTGCACAGAAAGAGGCACAGATGTCTGACCTTCCTCAGTTTCTAGGGGCAGGATAAGCTTCCAGCTAAACTAGATCCATCTCGATTTCCTACCCAGCCAAGAGAGGTCAGGGAAACCTGATAATGTTAGGCATTTTGCTGCACACATTTGCTATTGCCTTACTGATAAATGCAAGGACAGACTCCGAGCGGGCTTTAACAGAATCTTCCAGAGCTGTTTGCTGAAGCAAGTTCGTCCTTACAGAGATTGTGAGGAGAAGACAATGCGAGATCTCTGGGATCCATTCAAAATTGGAAGAGTGGGGTCCTTGGTGCCTGGAGATCATCAAGGATTCCACAATTCAGCCCTGAGCTACACCATTCTCTTCTGTTAAAATGGGAAGTGCAATGCACAGCCTGGAACTTTACTACATATACCCAGTTTGTGTGAAAAGGGAAGGCCTGAACATCAGTTTGAAATAGAGTTTTTGACAAAGGTACATTTGAATAACCAGAAAAAGCAACCAATACTGTCTTTCTGCAATTATACAACTCAAGGGGATTAGCGCATGTTTGATTTCACTCCCTTTTCATAAATTTCCCACTTACAAGAAGGTGGGAAGAAAAATTCTAAGCCTGCTTTTTTCCCCCTACTAATGTGCCACTTTTTCTTTATGGAAGAGGGATTCTTTGGGGGATTTTGTTTGGTCTTCTTTAATGCAAGGAGGCATTCATGCTTGAAACTCTTCCACCTATATTCTGAAGCATTAGTCCCAGAAGGGCTACATGTATGCATGTGTAAAAATTGTATCAAAGCTTGATAAAAAAAATTATAAAGAAGCCTCAGGTCTCATTTTTCAAGAGGGAAGGTTTCCAGTGACAAAGCTTAGGCAAACAAAAAAATATCACTAACCACTGCTACATTTCATGGCTCTTTTTAAAGCTGGCCATCTCTATTTCAGTCTTTGAATTTCTGAAACTGCCATCTTATGGTCTCTTCAAAAGGTGTGTCAGGACCACAAAATATCAAGGATTTCCTTTTTGAGGGACTGAAGAGAACAAATCATGGCATTTTCCTATTGGCTTTGTTTCACCAGCAGTGCTTCCACAGCAAGGGAAAAAGAGAGGGGGTGGGCAGTTTGATTTGCAAAATTTCAATGGTCTGGATTCAAAGGGCCTGTGGATGTGCATGTTGCACCTCTGCACCTATCTGCATGTCCTTAATCAAATGGGTCTTTTCCTAGTCTCATACAACTGAGGGAAAGCTTAATACAGCTTCTTTTCAGAGTTGCTGACAAGGGGAACATGATAATTAACCATGCTCTGACTCACCTTTTCCCTTTCAGATACATAGACATGCACAGCTGTGACAAAAATACTGAAAACATGTCAACCCTAGTGTTATTCTCTTTCCAGCTGCTTCCCCCCAAACACTAGCATGATTCTGACAATAATAAGCTTAATTAAACAGGCAGTAGCTTAATTATAATGTCCCTTCAGTTCACTTGGCAAACCACAGGCATTATGGCCATTGTCCTACTGACTGGTTCTCCTGTATATCATCAAATGCAAAGACCTGCATTTTTAAAGCAATTCATCTATTCAGTGATCCTCAACAAAGGGGGGAAAAGCCCTTAATTTTTACAAGTCAGGAGTTTTTATTTGTAGACTAATAATCAGATTTGGGGAATCTCAAAATAGAAGAATATTTCCTACATTAGTCAGAAGAATATTTCCTACATTAGTATCTACATCAGCTTTGACCATCTTTCATATTAATAAAAATGAATTGCAACATGACAAGGAGGAACATGATAGCAGTGTTCCAATATCTCAGGGGCTGCCCCAAAGAAGAGGGAGTCAAGCTTTTATTTTCCAAAGCGCCTGAAGGCAGGACAAGAAGCAATGGATGGAAACTAATCAAGGAGAGAAGCAACCTAGAACTAAGGAGAAACTTCCTGACAGTTAGAACAATTAACCAGTGGAACTATCTGCCTCCAGAAGCGGTGAATGCTCCAACACTGGAAGTTTTCAAGAAGAGACTGGACAGCCATTTATCCGAAATGGTATAGGGTTACCTGCCTGAGCAGGGGTTTGGACTTGATGACCTCCAAGGTCCCTTCCAACTTTATTATTATTATTATGAGTTAATATGCTTCAGTGAATATTTCCCATGACCTACAACAGGGAATGTTGAGGCTGAAGATAGGAATGTTCAGGTTGAAATAAACAGACCAAGTTAGCCACAGCAAATCAAAGTCCTACATTCACTGGAGTACAAAGCCTCAAGATCTAATTCCTAATAACCCAACAGCCAAACCCTTGAAGTGTTCCATCTTTTCTATTTTAGTTTAAGATTATCAAGTTAACTGGGAATTCCAAGCACAATCTGGAGGGCATGAGTTGAGAAGGATTATGACAATTGAGTTTATAAACAGAAATCAAATTCAAGCTGGTCAATGTGGGGGAAATACGCATAACCAGTGTTTTTTCCTCTCTTTCTACAAAAGAAAGTTATTTTTCTTTCTTTTGTACTTTAACTAGTTGCCTTTAAGTTGGTCTGACATGCTCTCAAATTGTATGTGGGTAACAACCCACCAATCCCACCCCCTAGATGGCAAAATGTCCAAGGGGAAATAGGCAGAGAGAGGATATGATACATACATGCATACATACATACATACATACATACATATATCATATCCTCTCTCTCTCTCTCTCTCTCTCTCTCTCTCTCTCTCTCTCTCTCTCTCTCTCTCTCTCTATATATATATATATATATATATATATATATATATATATATATATATATATATATATATATTTAAAAAACAGCTTCTCATCCTAATGGAAAATGACATTGGGGTCCAAAGAGTATCACAGCAATTAAACACCACACAATTCTTGCATTACTGTTCTGCATGAGATATAATATCCAGAAATAGTTATTGCAGATATTTTATAATAAAGAATCTCCAAATCTCCTGCCTCTTTCTCCCTTGTTTCCACCACTCTCCTGCACATCTCAGCAGACATTTGTGGTATCACTTAGAAGTCAGATGGTAAATTTAAATCATTTTTCCTCCAGCTGGCATTTGCAATGTGGATGTGACGATGCTTTAAATTAAGGTCTGTAGATATAAAAGGCCCATGTGTTTAGTTTAATCAAATGTTCATTTCCTCAGGTTTGTGTTTATATTAAAAGACATCAGCAGCAGTGTGAATTTTCATATGCCTCCCCCCGCAACAATGATGATCATGTGAATCTTGAACAGTGCTCCTTTTCAAACCCCCTTTTTCATCTACCAGACTTTGTATGCCAAGCAGGCAGCAGCAAGAAAAAAGATTTCCCCTCACATCTGTGCAGAAGGCAGGAAGGGATAACCTCACTGGGGGGGGGGTCTGGTTTTGAAGGAGAATGGAAGATTTATCCATATTTTAAAACTTTAAAAAGCCCAATCAAACATGCATTTGGACTGACAAGAAAAATGTGCAGGGAAAGTTATCAAGGACCTGGTCAATGCCACAACCTTCCTGTTTTCTCCAGGCAAAGCAAAGTTAAATGATGCTAAATGTGTATACCCAGCAGACAGCAATGCTAGAGAGGAGCTTTACCCAACCTGGTACCCTCCTTAAATTCTAAGACTACACCACCCAGAATTTCCAGTTAGCTAAGGTGACCAACTGTCCTCCTTTAGGGACGACAGTCCTCCTTTTATAAGTTCTGTCCTCCCTCGAAAAGTGTCCTCCTACATGTCCTCCTTTTCGATATTTAAAGACTAATCTGCAGGGCTTTTTTTTCCTCATAGAATGCTCAGAACGGCGTTTCAGCACCTTTTTTTTGATGGTTTTTTTTCAACTTTTGCATGAGCTGTGCTACTCCCGCTATTGGCTTTCGAAAGCCAATAGGAATTGCTGCTGAGCGCGCCAAAACACCCAGCCAGCAAACTTTGCATGTGCAAGTTGTCTGTATTATTGTTGTAATGAATAAAATGTTTCTTTTATTTACGATATTTTTTTCTTCAATTTATTTGTGTCCTCCTTTTCGTTGTAAAAAAGTTGGTCACCTTAAGTTAATAAAGCTGGAAGTTATGGTCTTAATACATAAAGGTACCAAAACTAGGAAACTATACAGAATGTAGATGTTATTTCTTCAGTGGTGAGCTGGACAGAGAACAGTTGAATACGGAGGGACCTAGGCTTGCTTACAATTGCACACACAAACACATGCATACACATACACACAGGGAGAAGGAGAATGAGAGGGAAAGGGAGAGAAAGAATTAAAAATAATCCATCTGAGCCTTCAGATTCTTTACCTTTTGTTGGATAGAAAACCTTTCTGAAAACCACTGTTAAGAAGTCTGCCAATTACATTTCTAGTACTTGCATAGAGTCTAAAGAATTTATTGATTTATTAAATTTGAATTTATAGTCAATTTTCAATAGCAATAACTTGTCTGTTATCTTTTCTACAAAAGTTTTTCTCCACACTAAAGTCAAACACTAGATACATATTTATAATAAAACTGTGACTAATAGTCACTATTGCAGAATAAATCTGCTCCTCATAGGATATGGTTATATTTCCTGTAGATACCTTGACTATTTTTCAAATTAAATCACAGACTCTTAAGAAATGCACTTGTCACTGCTACATGTTACCACAGACCCTCTATTCTATTCAGCACGTTATTTCACATTTTTCCAGGGAACCAGCCTCAATTTTAGACTCCTACTAGGAACATTGAGTCAAGATAAAGATTATCCAAAATTCCGAGCCAAGCAAACATTTGTACCAGGTTTTCCCTAGACCTGATTCAACTCTTAACATTTTTCATGCACCTTTTCATTGTGCTAAAGCACAAGTCCTGGCATCCATAGTAGAAATAAGCAGTGGCACATTGAAAATTCTGCACAATTAAGTGTTGGACCAGGAATTCTGAACTAAGCTCAAGATCAACTTGAAATGGTAAATGTCAGCTAAGTCCAGTGATTCATGAATGGCAGTAATTGTGGGCATACTGAGAGTCCAAAATCTATTTAGTTTAGTTATTTAGTCAACTTTACTTCATATAACTAAAGTTATTTTGTTAGATAGTTAATAAAACCCAAAACACAATTAGAAATTTAAATCAGAATACTAAAATGTTTATCATTAAAACACTGATAAAAGAAATGCAGCTTCACAGATTTCCTAAACAATGAAAGATTGAGACCCAAAAGGTCCTCCCATCTGTGAGAAAATCTGCTAAAAAGGTCTCGCCTGCAGATTCAAAAGGGAAAAAAGGGTATCTGTTAGATAGTCAAGCCTATTAGTATTTTGGGACTTTAAAGGTCAACATGCCTGTAAACCTATCATCCAGTTCAGATTGTTCAATACTAATTTTGTGCCATTTCCAGTGTTGGGCATTTTTTCATAGTGTATTGTGCAATGCACAAGGCAGAATGCAACCAAGGCATGAATCATCATTGGCAAATCCTGCAGGATCTGGGAGATTTGCTACGGATGTGCTAGGCATCACTGTGCAAAAGTGATCAACACAGTTGCTATCAGCAAGTCCAATAACTGAGGACCAAGGCAGAACTTTTAGACTGCTGACCTGATAATTCAAGACTGAATTAACAAGAGAAATAAATTATCATGGTTTATCGCAGTCAGGTAAATGCTTAGATTGAGTTTGGCGTTTTAGCCACCTATCCAGTCCTTCCTGGGATATGCAGATGTTGTTTGATGGTGTTAAAGGTATCATTGCAGGATGTAAATAGCAAATCATGAGACAGCCGACAGCAAGTCCTTCCTTGCGTATTGACTACTGGGAGAAAGATGAGTGCTGGGACAAGATTTCTGTTTCAAAACATATCAAATACCAAATTCAATGTGTTTTACCAAGGTATGACTGTATGGTTCAACCAAGGGAGAACAAACAATTGAGCAATCTATAGACCTTTGACAGCTTGGTAGAATCCAGAAAACTCTCTTGGTATATTGACTCCCCTATTTGGTGGCAATTGCGGATTATGGGCTTTGAGCTGCCTTCCAGTTTCTCATTTCCAATTTCCCATGAATGCTATCAACATCTTTGTAGATGAGCTATTCAGTTTGAGACAGAGCTGTCACATTTCAAAATTGGATCTTGCAGTTTAGCTAACATGTACTGAATTCGAAAAAGTTTGCATTAATTCGGGAGAAAGATGTTGCATGACAGAGCAGACATAAACACGTCACACTTTTGGGTGTCAAAATTATTTTTCACAGGATGTAGAAAAACCTGTATATCAAAATGAATATCTCAAAAAGTGTTGACTGAGCTATGCCTATAGAGGAGGTGATTCTATCATTTTATTCACCACAGAAATTATGTTTAGATAAGCTTGTAACTGGTAAAACTAATACTGAATATTAATTTTATTTCAGCTAAGATTTATCTGTGCTGACACAACCATCATGACTTTGGTCAAAACTTTTGATTCTGATGATAGGACACTTTTTACCAATAAAAAAGAATATTTGTAACTCAGGGTTGAAATGAGGAGTCCTTGATGCTCTCTGAGTTTGGTTGTTTTCTTGCAGAGGTTTCATTTCCCAAACTAAGT
This sequence comes from Crotalus tigris, assembly GCF_016545835.1. Taxonomy (NCBI): domain Eukaryota; kingdom Metazoa; phylum Chordata; class Lepidosauria; order Squamata; family Viperidae; genus Crotalus; species Crotalus tigris. Next base: position 1,716,328 of record NW_024096494.1, on the reverse strand, counting down.
AACATCCTCAGCACATCATCAGCAAGAAAACAACCAAGCTCAGAGAATACCAAGGACCCCTCAGGACAAATGTTTCCTAATCTTCCTAATATTTTACAATGCTACTTTACCATTGTTTGATAAGTTTAATCAGATATGCTCAAATGTATTTCATAGAGAGATATATCATCTACATTCTCATAACATGCATTAATGTATATATTAGCAAAGTCCCAGGAGAAAACAGAACTGATACATCAAGGCTTTAACAATTAAGAAATCAACTTCACAATCACGATGACTGGAAGGGAACCAAAAGACATGAAGCCTCTGGCTTGGTTTCAGGGATCACATTTCTGACTTTGTAGATGTAGACGTTTGAGGAATCTGAAAAAAATCCCCTAGACTTATTTTTCCATCCCTAACTTGGGGATGCTTGGTTGCATGTATTAAGCATTACTTCCTCTCTTCTCTCCCCCTCGACAAACAGGAGACCTTCTCACTTTCTTAATTCCATCTGACAGAAACTTAATGATCGTTCCCATTTATGATTGTTCCCATTCACACCTCTTATATCACCTCAATAGACTGCTGCTGAGTGTTAATGGCAGTATCCTTCTGTGTATTCAATGAAGTGCCTTTCAAAAGTATAGTAAAGCTTCTCCCCCCTCCCCGTGTTACATCAGATTGGTTCATCCTTGATCTTTCTTGTCAGCCTCCCTCTTCAAAAAAAAAAAAAAAACCTGGAAAAGATGAAAGCATTAAATTATGATATAACTTGGGCAAGTGAAAAGATGAAAGTTATATTGGTCTATTTTAAGGATAATGGATTGCTACTTTGAACTGTTTTATTATTGTATGGCACTTTTATGAACAGACGGGACAAGCTACAAAAGATTATTTTGGAGACAAACAAAAGCTTTCATGCATTGCTATCAACTGCATGATATGGGTATAGTATTTCCTTAAGAGCATTCATTATATCTATATATTTATATGCCTGTTTCTATGTCTAGGTCTGGGAAAGTCAGGAAAATCTATTTCTAAATTTGGAATCTTATGTACATAAGCACCATTAGACACAATATGATATATTTCTGAGTAATCAGGCACAGATTTGGAATGCAAATGTGACTTGTTTGTGTTGTGAATATATATAATAACAACTGACTGGTGAGCTTTCACAAGTTTGCAGATTGCACAGCAGTTCAGTCTTCTCCTCTATCACTTGTTGTCTCTATTTTTATCTTGTATTTTAGAGAGCACTGCCTAGATTAACAAACAGATTGGCTATAGTAATTGGTTTCTATAAATCAGGTCAGTTAAAGACCAACATATGTATTTTCACAAAATACTAAGCTTGGTTTGTGTAAAACCTGGGTTGGTTTTCTTGTAGTTTATACTGCTGTATGAACCCGGCATACAACTCTTGCCTATTTCAGTTTCAATGTAATGATACGTTGTGCAAATTCAGAAAATTGCCTAACAACATATCCAAATCAAACAAGTTGCACAAATCCAGCCACTGGGGATCATGAACTAGTATCATCTCTCAGTCTAGGTCAGAAGTTGTTATGCAGATAAAATGGGAAAAGAGAACTATGTATACAGCCCAGAGTTCTCTTCATATTCATCTTAACTTTCATAGAGGACTAGTTCCATTAAAGGTAGTCTTTGACTTACAACCATTTGTTTAATGATTGTTCAAAGTTACAATGGCACTGAAAAAAGTGACTTGTGACTGTTTTTCAACACTTATAACCTTTGCAGTATCCCCATGGTCATTTGACCAAAATTCAGATACTTGGTAACTGACTCATAGTTATGACGGTTGCAGTGTCCCAGGGTCATGTCATATCCTTTTGCCAAGTAAAGTCAAGTAAAGTCAATGGAGAAATCAGATTCACTTAACAACCATGTTATTAAACAACTACAGTGATTCATTTAACAACTGCGGCAAGAAAGGATGTAAAATGTAAAATGGGGCAAAACTCACTTAACAACTGTCTTGCTTAGCAACAGCAATTTTGGGCTCAATTGTAGTCGTAAGTTGAGGACTACCTGTATCTCAAATCCCACTGTAAATAAAGATGCCTAGCCAAATTAATACCTGTGATCCTCAGAAGACAACATGAATTTAGCAAGCCCATTTATGACTGAGTTGTGATCTGACAACTTTCTGCACACGCAGCATGGTTCACAGAGTATTTTCATTGATTATTCAGTGCATGAGAAATGTTAGCCTAACTATTTTCTTCTGAACATCGCAACCTCATTCTGCTCATGGAGGTTGAAGAGGTCACCAGCAGATTGGTCGTTTCAATGATTCACATACACAATCTTTTCAGGCATTCACTGCACAAAATTGGGGCGGCGCAGTGGCTCAGCGGTTAAGACACTGGGCACGTCGATTGGAAAGCCAGCAGCCCAGGTTTGAGACCTGAGCGCCACACGATGGGGGTGAGCTCCCTCATCCCAGCTCCTGCCAAACTAGCAGTTCTAAAACATGCAAATGCAAGTAGATAAATAGGTACCACTTCGGTGGGAAGGTAACAGGAGTCTATGACATCATGCTGGCCACATGACCACGGAAATGTCTTCAGACAGTGCTGGCTTAATGGCCTTGAAATGGAGACGAACACTGTCCCCTATAGTCAGCAACGACTAGAGAATAAAATCCGCAGGGACTCCTTTACCTTTATCTTTTTATTGCACAACATAGGATTTGAAGCAAGGTTGTAAGAGCCATGATTTGTGCATTCCATACTGGAGCATCCTTCTTCACTTCTTTTTCCTTCTATCTCATGCCCCACAGGACAGGCTGCCCATCTGTTTATGATTTTCCCCGAACAATACCTTGTTTCTGATTGCACAGATAAACATACTTGGTTATTTCGCAGGCAGCTGGTTAGCTCTAATTACACTCTTACTATATCAGAGCCATGAAAACCTTTGCCACCCTAGGAGAAGAAAAGAGGTGTCTAATGAGAGCTGTGCAAGAAATATTATTCTGATTTTGTTTACTCTACTAGAGCAAGCCTGTCCTATGGCCTTTAATCCTGCTGATCACAATAAAGTACTTTCAGATTGAATGAAAAGGAAATAATTAAAAATTTCATTATCCCCCATACCATAGGAGAAAAAACTGGCTTACAAAACACAGAAGGAGAGAGAGGATATTTTTAGTCATTCAAATATTCTGAAAGTCAACTATTTTGGTGAAATTGTTATATTTCTCTACTTTGCACAAATTCATGTGTCCATGGATATTCCTCTAGGAATTGATTCCTGAAAAATAATGGCTGATGAAGCTTTTAGGAAGGGAGTTAAAAAAAAAATGCATATACTCTGTGGAACTGACAAAAAATACTACTAGAAATCACTGCCATTCTAGAAACTATAAAACAATTGCAATTATCCTTTCAAAGGTTACTTTTTTTTTACACTCCCAATTGTTCTGACAGTTTGATACATGTTTTGCTTTGGTAGACAGAGCAAAATGGTGGAGGAGTATGTGATTTGTACTGAATACACTCTGTCCATGCTGGAAATTCATATTATTAGTAACCTTAAGGCAACTGCAGATTTATCTTAACTGAAAGATTCCGTGTCTGGCACTCCCTCTTCAAAATAATTATAGCCTCTTTTTCTATGAAAGAAGCAAACCAGAATATACAGTAAGTAAAATCAGTCAGTCCTGATCAGCCAACAGGTTCCATGTTTATTCCTAGTTCGGTTCTTATACTCTGTATTCTTGCTGGATGACTATGTGAGACCAAGAAAGAAAGAAAGAAAGAACTAGCCAGCCAACCAGTCAGCTTCCTAAATCAGAAGAAATGAATACTTCAATAAATATTTCTCCTTTCTGGCTTGATACATAAATAGCACATATCATACTGATGATAAGTGCATATTATTTCTTTAGTGTTGTGAATGCGAAGGAAAAAACCCAGTGGGTTTTTCATTTTCGCTGGAGACTACACAGCGTAAACATTTCTGCTTGTGTGGGATTCTACTATAAAAAGATGAACAGCATTTTTAGATTTGTTTATAAGGATAATGTTAAAGAAAAAAGATATGTATGACAATATAATAGAGTAACAAAGATAGAGAAGCCTATATACGCATACTTCATTGTAGCGTGTTCCAAGGCAGGGCATTAGAATTTGGAACCTTATAAGCTTTTAGAAAGGGATAATTTCTTACATTCAAAATTTAAAACTGCCCTGTGAAAACACAAAGCTGTAGATCCATTTGTGGTCATAATTTGTTGACATAATAAATTCTGTTTAGTACAAAAAGGAAATAAGACAAGAGGAAAGAAAAATGTCTTAATGTCACCCAGCGAATTACTTTCTGTTTTTTCTGTTAACTAATGAGTGTTTCTTCCTCCTAACAGAGCAAAAGGTAATTTTCTATTACCTTTATCCAATCACTACATTATTATTGCAGGAAAAATGACATAGCAACTAAAGTGGGAAGCAATTTCCAATGTTTCCATATATAAAAATACCTTATTGAATTGAAGAGTCTTTGTTATGCCTTACAGGTAAACCTCGAGTTACAACAATTTGTTAGTTACAACAGCACTGAAAAAAGTGACTTTTGCCCATTTTTCACACTTACAAGGATCATGATCACAAACTTCAGATGCTTAGCAACTGGCTGGTATTTATGACAGTTGCAGTGTCCCAGGCTCCTGTGATCACTTTTTGCAAACATCTGACAAGCAAAGTCAATGAGAAAGCCAGACTAACTTAATAACTGTCTATGGGCTCACTTAACAACTGTGTTACTAACTTAATAACTGAAGCAATTCACTTAACAACTGTGGCAAGAAAGATAATAAAATATGGCAAAACTCACTTAATAATTGTCTTGCTTAGCAATGGAGATTTTAGGCTCAATTGTGGTTGTAACTTGAGGACTATCTGTACTGAATTAAGCATACCAAGAATATTCGCTAAATGCTAGAAATGGTCCTTGATTTGTTATTTCTACTGGAGTGAACATAGCTGCAATATTCCGGAAATCTAAGTGTAATTTTTTTCGTTTCCATCATCACATCAGGAGTTCTTGACAATGTTGAGAATGCCTTCTTGATCTAAAATTTGATCATATGTATATGGAATTAGGCATCTTTTTCCTAAAATATTTGGTTCAGTAAGGAGTGGCCACTGTCATGCTAGGTAGAGAGTTCAAAATTTAACACTATATTATTTGGAATATGCCCAGTTTGGGGAAGCTTGTTTTACAATCACTAAATGATCTATCAATAACTATTGGTGTGATGATAAAATAGAAACTCTGTATTGGAACAGAGTTTCATTACAAGAAAAGATTTGTACTGAATACTGATATTTCTTTGTCCTGCAAATGGAAAACTTAGTGAATGGAATGGAATGGAATGGAATGGAATAGAATAGAATAGAATAGAATAGAATAGAATAGAATAGAATAGAATAGAATAGAATAGAATAGAATAGAACTGGAAAGGATCTTGAAGGTCTTCTAGTCCAAGTCTACTGACTGTCTAGTCTCTTCTTAAAAACCTCCAGTGATGGAGCACCCATGATTTCTGGAGGCAAGCTGTTCCACTGGTTAATTGTCCTCACGGTTAGGAACTTTCTCCTTAATTCCAGGTTGCTTCTCTTGTTGGTCAGTTTCCAACCATTGTTTCTTGTCCTGCCCTCTGGTGCTTTGGAGAATAATTTGACCCCCTCCGGTTGGCCACAGTAAGAAAAGGATGGGGAACACACTAGATTTTTGGACTATTCACACGCACATTTTCTTAATTAGGCAAAACAATTACTTCAATTAAAGCACAATGAGAAGCCCAAGGAGGGAAACAAGGGCAACAGAAGATCTGTGTACACATCATAGCTCCTAAAATGCAACAGTTCAAAACATGGGAGGTAGTGTTTGATGGACAGAAGTTATACTTCCTTTTTCTGATTTGTGAAGGACCTCAAAAAGTCATACAGTTATGGGAACTCCATGGGGACAGACCCATTTTTGGGTGCTTTAAGAATGGGATTAAGAATGGGAAGTCTCTGGGAGACAAAATACTTCCATTACCTACACTTAAATCTTTCAAAACCTTCCAATCTTTAATTTTGGAAGAAAAATCCCTATGATAAAGTTCTGCTAATTTGCCACCAAAAATCAGTGGTGTGATCAACCTTCTCACCTTTGTTTTAGATTTCTGAATATATGGATTCAGGTGGCAGTAAATTTTTAATGTTCAAGATCTTTTACCACAATTGCCCTCAAAAGACTATAGGCCAATCAGCCCAACCTTTTCAAACCCAAGATCCATCCTGAATCACGCCTTGCAACTTGAGGTTCCCTTTTACTTTTTCAAAGTGCTTTTTGTGTTCCTGCTTTTAATATATCTCAATCACATCAAAGACTGGACAGCTGGAACCATTGTTAAGTTTAATAATAGAAAAAAAATTAACAACACTTTTTCTTGCCCTAATATATCAAGAAAGAGAAAATCTGCACCCTCTGAAATTTACTATTACAATTATCAAAGGTATAGGATTCCTTTCCTCCACTTTTCTCTTTCAGGAAACGGGAATGTTGCAAATGGGGATGCTCTTTCATCTAACTGCATTTATCTATTTTAGTAAGAAATGATTCACCTGGAGGATCCAGCTTTATTTAATCATTTTATTCATATCCCATCTTTATTATTTTGAGCCATGAGCTGCGCTGGCACAGTGGTTAGAATGCAGTATTGCAGGCTAATTCTGTCAACAGCCAGGAGTTCAATCCTCACCGGCTCAAGATGGACTTAGCCTTCTATCCTTCCAAGGTTGGTAAAATGAGGACCCAGATTATGGGACATTATGCTGATCTTTGTAAACTGCTCAGAGAGTGTTGTAAAGCATTACGTAGAAGTATATTAAGTCTAAGTACTATTGCTATTGCTATTATTTTTACAAATAACTCAAAGTGATGAACAAATAGAACACATCTTCCTCTTCCTATTTGCCCACAACAACAACAACGTGAGGTGGATAGGGCTAAGTGTGTGTGACTGGCCCAAGATCACCCAGCCGGCATTCATGATTAAGGTGGGACTAGAACTCACAGTCTAGTGGTTTCTAGCCTGTAGCCTTAAGCACCATTTTTTCATTTGAAAAATAATATATGGGCTAGCTTAGGGCATCTAAAATAGTTATACTTTCTTATCATCCAGCCAAAAGCTATCCTTCAATTATAGGAGCTGAAGTCCAACATATTTCAAGGCTTCCATACTGTGGAACGCAACCATAAATAAGTACTTTTCATGTATTCTGGAAGATATTGTAGAATATCCAGAATGGCCTCTACTTTCAGCACAAGGGAATCTCATTCAATCTTAAGAGAAACTGGACTTTAAGAGAAACAGTTCATTTTAATTCTAATTATATGGTAATAATACATAATTTGGCTTAACTGATTTTATACATAATATATTAACCAAAATTACTCTCTTTATAACATAATTTTATAACATAATTTTATTAAAGTTTTAAAAATTACAATTAATATTTCTTTAAAATGTAATTATTAGGCATTTGTAATTAATAGGAATGTAATTATATAATTGTATAAACCAAATATAATCTGTATAAAAAGAACTGTATTGTGAGAAAAGAAAGAAAATGAAAAATAACTCCTAAACTCGCTTTTATGGCTAAGGCGGGACTTGAACTCACAGTCTCGAATATATATTTTTATTTATTTAAACATTCCTTAAATAACAATCCTTTAAATAATGGATTCTTGCATCAGTACATAATATTTTTTTTAAAAAAAAGTTAGAATAAACTCAACTTTGTATCCAAAGTTCTTCATAGATTGGAGGAACAGTTTCTTATGTCCTTGAAGATTAATTGCACAGTAATATCAGTGACACCTAATTCAGCCTTTGGACTTCATGGCTTTAATATCTGTCTGGGGGAAACTTTCTTGCTTTTTTTTATCCACACACCTACTTTAAAAAAAGAATTAAATATCACACCTGATGAATTGTTCTGAAGAACTTGAAAACTTAGCACAATTTTTTTATTATTTTAGTTGGTATCAACTAATCAATTAGAGCAGGACCAACAGAGTTATGACTGTTTTTAATCATAGCTGTAGTAACATACTGGGGGGCAGAGAAGGAGTTAAGTAGCCTTTGATTTTATTTCACCATCATTTCTCCATCACCTGCCTTTCGAGATATACTTCAGAGATACTAGATCAGCTTCTCACCTTGAAAGAAAGAAAAATTACCAAAGAACAAAGTCTGTTATGTCTTTCTTAAGGGAGTTTTTTTTTTTTTTACAGTACTCTTGACCCCATGAGGCTTGCTTTGCAATGAACAGTCACTGGGAGGGAAATAAATAATGAGAGGATACAGAATGAGTTGTTATAATATCTTGGAGGAAAAAGTAAAGAATACAAAAATGTCCCCAGAGATGAATGGATGAAGGGGCTTTGGAGGTTTAAAAAGGTTGTTTGTTTTTAAAATGTGTTTATTGTTTTATTGCCTCTTGAATAGGATTGCAAATCAAAATTAAGTTTTCTTTTCTTTCTCATTATTAGAAGCCTGGGGTAGAGAAGAAGACTTAAAATATTACAAATCAATTCATAAATGAATATAGCACAGCAAGTAGATCAAGAGCCTTCAGCAGAATGTAACGAGTTTTACAAGTAGAATGCCATTATTATAATCTCTGAAAGGAAGACAGTCCCTGTTGATAATACAAAGGTAGGTAGCTCCTGCTAGCATCCGGTTTAAGTGCTGGATTAAAACTGGGTAGATCTAGGGCAGTGGTGGCGAACCTATGGCACGCATGCCAGAGGCGGTACTCACAGCCCTCTCTGTGGGCATGTGCACCATCACTCCAGCCCTGCCTCCCCCTGTGGCCCCCTCCTCACCAGCACCCCCCCCAGAGGAGAGTCATCCCCAGGCGCGGCCTGCGCAGAGCAGTGCAGCCAAGGGCATGGCAGCTGGGCAGCGAGGACAACACTCCGCCCTTGCGCCCCATCACGCACAGATAATGCTGCAGGTGCGGGCGGAGGGCGTGACACTACTGGGCCGCCTGGGTGATCTGCGGCAGGCAGTGGAGGCAGTGGGTGGGCCTGTGGGTGGGCGGGGCTGGGGCAGAGCAGGGGGCGGGTGGGGCGGGGGCAGGGCAGTTTTTGGGCACTCGGTCTCGAAAAGGTCACCATCACTGATCTAGGGCCATGTCCCACATTAGTGACAAGGCTAAATGGATGGCTATAGGATAGCTGTTATTGTTCTACCTAAGCTAATTGAAAGGTCTTGGTGAAGATTCGTTGTTATTGTTGTTGCCTTAAAGTTATTGTTGACTTCTGATGACTTCTTGAACAAGTCCCTGCAGTTCTCAAATTTTGGAAGTAGTTTGTCATTGCTTCCTTCCTAGGACTGAGATAGTGTGACTGGCCCAAAGTCACACAGTTGGCTTTGTTCCTAAGGTGAGACTAAAACTCCTCTAGCCTGGTGCTTTAACCATTACATCTAACTGGCTCTTGGGGAAGATATATTGTCATATATGGAACATGCAGCTCTGAGTTTCTAGACAAAAGGAGACATAAATGTAAAGAATACATCTGTGGCTGCATAGCAAATAGCAGTATTTCGGGGTAAATAACACGCACAGCACAGAAAAGGAATAAGAAGTCAAACCAAACAAATTTAGGCACAAGAAAGAGAGAAATAGAATTAAAACTAGTTACAGGGAAAGAAAAAGAAAGATAAACATAACTAAATCTAGGTTATAGTTACATCATTCATTTTCCATCTTTATATATTTGCATCCTTGCAAATCATCTTGCTTCTAGCATGCCCAGGCACTATTCAAGCATTGGTTTTTATGTGTTTTTAAATTCTCATATTGCTCCTTCTGAGGATTTCATCAGTTCCATCGAATTACAATTTTTCTTGGTCTTTCTCTTTCTCTCAGCCCATTCACACTATTGTATTCAATCAATATTCATAGACTATTCTTTCTTTCATCTACCTCTTTTTATTTTATTATGCATGCTTCTTAAATATCCCATTTCTATAGTTAGTGTGTGTGTGTGTGTGTGTATGTGTTTATTTATTTGGGCTCCTTTGATGTATTTTCATATTTCTCCTGACATTTCCAACTCTCACATCCAGGTAACAAAGAAGGCAGAAGCATATCCAGCCATTTTCATTTCTTTTGATTAAAATTCTCCCATACCCATAGCCTTTCTGGAACCATTTGTACATCTTAAATTTTTTCTATCCATTTTGCCAACCTTCAGACAAGGCAAAACAAAAAACAAAAACCTTCAATTTGACTTTTTCATCATTTATGAAATTGTTTGCTCAATTTTTTAGTCTTGCTACATTAATTTTCAGATCCATACACCTTATTACATAATACGATCTAGAGTAAGCTGCAAAGATTTAGGTTCTCAGTCAATAACAAAACATAGTCTGCATACAGAAATTCATATCCCAACCATCACATCTCTAATGTACCACATTTTTATACATTTGTCACAATAACACACACACACACACACACACACACAAATGAAAGGCACAGCATACATTCTTGTTTTATATTACGATAAACATTGAAACATTCATTAAGCATTTAACTGATTCTTAGGCATGTTTTACTACCATTATGTACTGCTCTTAATATTTAGCAACCAACCTGCTATTTTCCATAGTTGTACAAAACATTCCATAATCAAAGCCAATTAATTTTGTTGTATGCTTTTTCCAAATTCTATAAATGTATAGTGAACTTTTTTTATAAACAATGAATAGATTGTGTACATTATTGGCAAAGAGGCATATTGCTACAAATAAGGCACATTAGGTTACAGTGCCAAATTATCAGTCATTTTTCTATCACTTTTTGCCATTGCAATATGTTGCAAAGTCTCAGACTTACTGGATTAATTTTTTTCAACTCAACTTTGATTTTTTCAAAATCAAAAAGTCAGCAAATTAGAGACACAGGCCTGTAATACTAAGGTGACCAACTTTTTTGCAATAAAAAGGAGGACACAAATAAATTGAAGAAAAAAATATTGTAAATAAAAGAAACATTTTATTCATTGCAACAATAATACAGACAACTTGCATGTGCAAAGTTTGCCAGCCAGGTGTTTTGGCACGCTCAGCAGCAATTCCTATTGGCTTTTGAAAGCCAATAGTGGGAGTAGCACAGCTCATGCAAAAGTTGAAAAAAAAAACATTTAAAAAGGTGCCTGAACGCTGTTCTGAGCATTCTATGAGAAAAAAAAAAAGCCCTGCAGATTAGTCTTCAAATATCAAAAAGGAGGACATGTAGGAGGACACTTTTCGAGGGAGGACAGAACTTACAAAAGGAGGACTGTCCTCCCTAAAGGAGGATGGTTGGTCACCTTAGTAATACAAAAGATTTATGACAAATGTTGAAGAAGGAGTTTAGGACACATTGAAGGCATTATAAAAAAAAGCATAAAGAAAGATCAAATCCTACCCAAATTCCAAACAACAACCTGGTCCATCATCTGGACTTCATATAAGCCAGGAATGTTAGCTTCATTAGGAGTGGTTGGTTCAGTATGAAATAATAAAGATGCAACATAAATCCATATATAAATTGAACATAATAAATAAATAAAATCCTGATGCATAAAGATAATGGGAAGTTTACATCTGAATAAGTTCCTTGCATTGACAAGGAACAAGACAATATTTTCTTATTGATTAACCTTCTTCAACATAAGTGTCTTATCACATTCAAAGAATGCATACTCTCATTACAACTCCTTTCTACTGAATTCTTTGTTCATTAAAGAAACAACTCCAATTTTGCCCTTGTTTTCACACAATGAGGCCCAGTTATTGGATGTGTTCTGAATTTGTACCATACCACTCATCCTATTGAGTTGGCAGTGCTATATTTGCCTTTTGTGGGACCTGCTGTTTCTCATTTGCAAGGCTATGCTGACTTCTGAAATTCTGAACAAACTGCAGTTTCAGAAGCTGAACTCTTAGGAGTGACAATAAAAAAATGATGAATAAATAAACAAGAGAAAGGCAGCTTGCTAAAGGGGCTTATTTAATCTCCATCCTTGAATATAGGAAGGGAAATGAGATTCCCCTCACAGAAAGGAAAATACATACAGCCTAGAGGCCTTGATTGGCTGTGACAGACTGATGAATTCTAAGGGTGGAATAACGAACATTCCCAATAGGGTCCTGAATCACCACTATCATCTCTGTTAACAGCTGAGTTAGTTTATTTTTCATTTGTTTCTGGAACAAATGCATTACATCCAAAATTGCAGTGAAGCCAGTTTTCCATCAAGAGTTTAGTTTTCCTTTTTCCCATTGTTGGGAATTCTAGCTCATCTTACCTCCTGGCCCCCTCACAATAAAACTTCAACATCTGTAGTTTCGTGCTAATATGTCTGTTCAGCCCCCATCATAGCTACTCTTCAGACTTTTTACAAATTCTGCAACAAATGGAAACACCATGAATAGAGGGAACAGTGTACTAAATAAGATGGTTCACATATAATTTTGGAAATAATTACTTTCAAATCTGTTCAGTAGAACTGGTTGTTATGCACAAACATTTTTCTGAAAACTGGATTTATGTGGGATAAATTGGGTAGAAGAAGTGTTGTAAGGTTAGTGCACCTATTTTGATGCTTATTGTCTACAGCAGGGGTAGGCAACCTTGGCTCTTTTATGACTCGTGGACTTCAACTCCCAGAATTCCTGAGTCATAAAAGAGCCAAGGTTGCCTACCCCTGGTCTATAGTGAAAAATTCCACTGCTAGGAATCAGCAGATTAAGGGAGGTCCAGGATGGATCCCCCACACTTGCACTAAAGAAGAGATCTGCAGAACTCAAGTAAGTTTTAAAAAGCTGAAAACAGGTCAGCAGATAGTAAGGCAGGAAGATATTTACGGAAAGATGTACAAAAGGATTTCACACATATTATTTCCATTTCATTTTGGCAATAGTGATATAAATTCAAAAGATTGGAAAATTGATTTAATATGAAAATATGAACGTATCTTCACAATCTGGAGGATCAACACAAAATTAAATTGTGTAATTTAGGGAATAAAATGGAAAACAGGCACACCTTTAAATTTTTAATTGACACACACTGACACAAAAAAGTTGTCCTGTTAAAAAAAAAACACCCACTTATTTCCCCTCAGTAGTGATTCAGGGGTGCCACATTTATCTATTTTTAGAGCATCCTAGATAACATACCATTAAAATATGTATGCAAAGAGATAATGTGTAGCAGTTTGTTTCCTGTATTTGCACACAGGAACCCTTCTTCTGTATTCATTTTTTTTTCATTATGAAGAATAATTTTAATTATATTTTCCTGGCAGAAAGCCAACTCTGATTACCAAACAAGAAAATGACAACTGTCTGAGCCCATTTAAATTTCCTGCTCTAAATGACATTTAGCTAAATTATATTTAAAAGAAAAAAAAGAAATGACTAATAATACTACAATTATTGTTGTGCCAGATATAAACCATGATTAAGGGCTCATTTATTAATAAAACTGAAGACCCAAAGAATAAACAAAAAGGTATAGTATAGGAGGTACCTTGCTCAATAGTAGTAACTGTGAGAGGGATCTCGGAATCCTAGTGGACAATCACTTAAATATGAGCCAGCAGTGTGCTGCAGCTGCCAAAAAAGCCAACACAGTGCTGGGCTGAATTAACAGAGGGATAGAATCAAGATCACGTGAAATATTAATACCACTTTACAATGCCTTAGTAAGGCCACACTTGGAATACTGCATCCAGTTTTGGTCACCACGATGTAAAAAAGATGCTGAGACTCTAGAAAGAGTACAGAGAAGAGCAACAAAGACGATTAGGGGACTGGAAGCTAAAACATATAAGGAACGGTTGCTGGAATTGGGTATGTCTAGTTTAACAAAGAGAAGGATGAGGAGTGACATGATAGCAGTATTCCAATATCTCAGGGGCTGCCACAAAGAAGAGGGAGTCAAGCTATTCTCCAAGACGCCTGAAGGCAGGGCAAAAAGCAACAGATGGAAACTGATCAAGGAGAGAAGCAACTTAGAACTAAGGAGAAACTTCCTGACAGTTAGAACAATTAACCAATGGAATAACCTGCCTCCAGAAGCGGTGAATGCTCCAACACTGGAAGTTTTTAAGAAGAGACTGGACAGCCATTTGTTGAAATGGTGTAGGGTTCCTGCCTGAGCAGGGGGTTGGACTCGATGACCTCCAAGGTCCCTTCCAACTTTATTATTATTACTATTATTATTATTAATCATTGCACAGCCAGATGTTCAGACTGGATTTTTGTCTACCTATCAAGTCCTTACCCAGGACCTGGGATAGGCAGATGTGGATGTCTGATGGTATTACAGATCTTGTTGCAGGATTATTATTATTATTATTATTATTATTATTATTATTATTATTAGGTCCTTGGTGATCTCTGAGCTTGTTTTCTTGCAGATGTTTCATTACCCTAACTGGGTAACTTCATCAGTGAAAGTAATAAGGTTACCTAGTTAGCAGTTAACTAACTAATAGCTTGTTAGTAGTTAACTAGCACTGATGATGTACCTAGTTAGGGTAATGAAACATCTGCAAGAAAACAAGCAAACTCAGAGAGCACCAAGGACTCCTCATTTCAAGCCTGAGCTATAAATATTGGAGACTCTAAAACAGGGAGACAAGATGAAGGGAAGCTAATGCTCAATAAACATAGAAACCTAATTAAAACAAACAAATCAGAAATACCTTGTTATTACGTAATTGCTTGATTTTCCATGAATCTACAGGGCAATTTACAGGATGTATTACAGGACATATTTTTTAGACAACAGTCAAGAGATCACTGAGAAAAATAAATTCCATAGAAACACATGGATTGCTCTATATTCTATCATTAGTTCAAGACTAACTCAATAAGGAGACTAAAATTTGAGATCATCCAGTTTTGGAACATTTGTAGAAAATTTGTTGAGGAAAATCTGTATACAAGAGAGTGTCATTTAGCAACCCGTTGTTACTTTTGAACTAGATGTTTGCTTAGCCTTTGTAGGAAAAGCACATTGTCATGGTACGGTTCACAGAAATTGCTCTTAGACCAGTGATGGCGAACCTTTTAGAGACTGAGTGTCCAAACTGCAACCCAAAACCCACTTATGCATTGTCGAGTGCCGGGTGGGTGTAGCCCATTGGTTGAGCATGGCTGCAGTGGTAACAGCAAATTGCGTGGGACTAAAAAGTTCAGTCAATCAATTCCAACTTTGCAAGATCTTTTTTTTTCGTGAGAAGTTGAAATTGACTGATTGAACTTTTTTTTTTTGCACATGGTGGAGGAGGCCTAAAGCAAAAAGGTTTTATAAAACCCAGCTGAAGACCTAGGACTGGGGCGACGGTGCACGTGCCCACAAAGAGGGCTCTGAGTGCCGCCTCTGGCACCCATGCCATAGGTTTGCCACCACTGTCTTAGACCTTAGTACAAGTTCTTTAAATGGTATCTGAAAAGAAATATGGCTTCTCCTATCTAGGCAGAGATTATCTATGAAAGGATATCAGGAAAGAAAGCACTATAATATACAAGTGATAAGATCACACAGTGCTGGGCACCAAGAAAAGGATTTTGCTTGTCCTTGGTCTAAGGTCTTATTGTAACAACTTGCATAAAGATTGAAGCTAATGAGACTAAAAAGCTGTTTTATAAACAAAAGACAGATGGCAGAGAGCTTCAAGGCTGGGAAGGGAAGGTTAAAAAGATGGGAGGCCCAGGATTTGGACCTTGAAGCTGACATGTGTATAAGATATAGTGAGACACAAAAGTCACATGTATGGCTTTCTAATTCTCTAACTGCTTTTCTAACCTTTTTGTGGTTGCCTGGGAACATGACTTTGAAAAACAGTTTTCTAGCTATCCATGGTACAAAACCTTGATAGTGGGATCAAGCTAGGCATGAGAGGAAATGGTTAGAACCCACCTTTATCCTGTCCCAACTTTTGGAAGAAAAAAACATAAGAAACCCAAACTTGCATCAACCACTTTGATCTAAAGTGGGATCCCATTTCAACCCCTGTGTGACATACTGTATATGGTATGAATAAGCACTTGATGTATTTGTCCTCAAGTCATTGAAACTACTAACCAGTTTCACTGCATGATTCCAAGTTGAAGTCTTATAATAAGGGGAAATATAGTTTTTTCACCCTAGAATCAATATCTCTTACACAGGTATTGTAAAAGGTCGAGGGCCTTTGCCAATATACTGTATAGTATACTATATACTGTACCGTACAGTTTAGCAATAGGTTCAAAATGTTTGGTAGCAATTGCTATTTTGGGAATGTGATAACTAAAATAGCTTGCAGTTTGTAAACTTAGCTTTCTAGTGTGGTTCCACCAGTAATGAACCCTTCTGAGGGATTTTGACAAATATTGTATTTAACCGCTTTGAACTATCTTTATCTGCTATTTTGCTGAATTAAAAAAGATGCAGATATTTTTTTTTCTAGCATCTAGTTCCTCAGACTTGAAAGTATATTTTCTGTGTAAAGTTCCCAATCTCCCACCAATGTCTTGAGGAATCTAGGTCTTAAACCCAAGATTAAACAAGATGCCATAATTAATTTTACAATTTTATAGCTACATTTCTTCCAGACAAATGACTTAAGTATTTAACAATGAGGTGCTACATAGCTTATTTAATAATTCTTAATAAGTCTCTTTTGATTAAAAAAGTCAACCTTAATATTAGGCTAGCTAATATCTAGAAGTCTTTTGCTACTTGGCACATAATACCAATATGAAAACTGCATGATGGCCAGTCACTGAACAAAAGCTATAGATGGTTATTGTTTTATGAACTTTCACATCACTGTACTGTGTAAACACTTACAGGAAAAATAAGCATGTACTCAATTTGAATTTAAGCCTTTTTAGAGAGATCATATTGCCAGAAATGCAAATACAACGGCTTGGGCTGCTAAAACTAAAAAGCAAAGACACTTTTTATCTTATTTGCTTTGTTGCCGATTCTAGGGGGAGGTGCTGATCTCCATTTCAAGGCCATTGAGCCAACACTGTCCAAAGATGTTTCCGCAATCATGTGGCCAGCATGACATCATGTAGCACTGATATCTTCCCACTGAAGTGGTATCTAATTATCTACTCACATCTGCATGTTTTTGAACTACTAGTTTGGCAAGAGCTAGGGCAAGGACAGGAGGTCACCCCATCACGTGAAGCTCAGGTTTCAAACTTGGGCTGCTGGCTTTCTAGCCAACAAGCCCAGCATCTTAACTGCTGAGCCACCCACTGCCCTAACATATATACACATCAATATATAAAATCAAATAAATATCAGCTTAGATCACGTGCTTATTTTCCAAATAAAATTAGGAAAAATTAGGAAATCAACTGTATGATCCAATGAACTATATTGAATTTTATCAACATAGACAATAAGTCAAGACTGGTTACATAACGTAACAATATAAGATTGTATGATGGATTCGTATCACGATTTCTGGGGACAGATATACTGAATAGGTGAGCAATAAAGCAGGATTTAATTTTTACTTCCCACCATGATTAGTGTTCTCCCAAATGTAAATAGACTGATTTGGCCAGGTATATCATTACAGGATCCCACATATCTTAGTGTAAAACACAAACAGAAGAATAGTACATACAGTATAAGGTCCAGTTTCCCAAAAGTAAAAAATCTGAAAGAGTTTTCTCTGGGGACTGCACTTTTCAGATACATCAGGATGGGATCACAACTGCCAGGATCCCATTAGCACAGGGGTGTCAAACTGCCAGCCCATGGGCCGGATGCTTCATAGCAAAACCGTGCCCACCCCATTGCCAGCAAAGGCAAAAAAGTCGCAATATGTTGCGACACATCACGTGACATTGCGAGTTTGACACCCCTGCATTAGCATGTTGGCTGGGATTTGGGAGAATTATAGTCCTCCTGTTACATCTGAAAGACAACAGGTGGAGAGATCTGTTAGACAATCAACATCCTGAGGAATTGAAAGCCAGCCCAGCACAATGTAAGATAGGAAAAAAACAAAAACAAAAAGGAAGGCTGTTTAAAAATAGAAAGGAAAGAAGGAAGAAGTTGTTGCAACCTGCTAAATGATAGCAAGAGCCTTTACAACTTTTGAACATTGGAAGAGCAGGAGAATGAAGGCTGGCAAAAATTATGGGGAGCATTTTGTCTGTGAAAAGTAAAAGCCCATCTTCTGCTACTATAAACAGTTCTCTGCTGAAACAGCAAATAGGGAGCTCTCTGGAATGTCTGCTTTCATTTCACAAAGGAATTAAAAGGTCATTGGCACCAATCTTTAAGCAAGCGGCTGACTGCTTGTCGAGGCTGGTGAGACAAGGTCCTGGTGGTGCCAGTGGCTTTTCTATGCCTTCCCTTTTATTCCCTCTCTCTTTTCCCCTAAAACTCAGTTTGTGTCAGTGACCATTTAATCCAAAAGCCAGAATCACTTGGATTCCTTGAGGCCACAAGTATTAATAGCCCAGCAAGCACATTTGCCCATTTGCTGCAGGACATTTTTAAAGTTGTAATCAGCTAGAGTGTGGTTTGTAATGGGACTTTTGAAAACAACTGTGAATAATGTTTCCAACACTGGGAATTGTGTTTCCTACAAAATACTTTTTTTTTTTTTACTATGAATAGATTCCTACTACACATTTACACACACACACACACACACACACACACTTCCCATTTCACCCTCCCCTTGGTTTTCTTTTCTGCTGCTAAAATGAAAAGAGTTGGCAATGAATTCAAAATGACCATGTTCATATATGCTTCAGGAAACTCCAAGTGATCTAGAAATTCCAAACATAGGATCAGCAAAGAATCTATGTTCCCAACTAAACTTGGCTCTTTGGAGCAAGTATTGAAAGGAATGCCAGCAGACATGCAACATTTGCAGTAGTTTTATAGTGAAATCATCCAAATTCAAAATCCTGGCTCAAAAACAATAATTGTGAGAGGGACCTTGGAGTCCTAGTGGATGATCACTTAAACATGAGCTAGCAGTGTGCGGTAGCAGCCAAAACAGCTAATACAATTCTTGGTTACATAAACAAAGGTATAGATCAAATTCACATGAAATATTAGTACCTCTTTATAAAACCTTAGTAAGGCCACACCTGGAATACTGCATCCTGTTTTGGTTACCACATTTACAAAAAAGATGTTGAGACTAAAACTTATGAAGAATGGTTGCAGGAATGGGGTATGGCCAGTCTAGATAAAAAAAGGACTATGGGTAACATGATAGCAGTATTCCAGTATTTGAGGAGCTGGCACAACGAAGGGGGGGGGATGTCAACTTATTTTCCAAAGTACCAGAAAGCAAGACAAGAAACAATGGATGGAAATTAATCAAGAAGAAACGCAACCTGGAATTAAGGAGAAACTTCGTAACAGTGGGAATATTAACCAGTGGAACTCTTTCAGAAGTTCTGGGTGCTTCATCACTGGAGGTCTTTTAAGAAGAGACTGGACAGCCACTTGTCTGAAATGGTATGGTATAGGGTCTCCTGTTTGAGCAGGGGGTTGGACTAGAAGACCTTCAATGTCCCTTCCAGCTCTGTTCTGATATATATATCAGAATATATATATCCTTAATAACATTAAAAATGCAAATCATGGGCAAACACATATCAATAAAATATAGAAAAAATGAACACCAGGATAAAAATAAAACAAACCTGTTTAATACAAACAAATTTGTAAGTAAAAGAGTTATCAAGCTTTCATCAGCCCGACTGCCGACGTCATCAGGGTTGGAATGCTAGGTGATTAGGAAGCTTGCCTATATAGCTACCTGTCTCTGCGCCTGGCTTCTCGAGTGCGTAATCGGCCCATTAGTTGTATTAATCTGCAACGTGCTAAGTTGATTCACATCTGGCAGCCTGTTGGTGGACCCAGTGGTTATGCCCAGATCCTCCATTACTTTTCTAGTGCGCATGCGAGCGCCTTGGGGAGGCTATCAAGCTGTCTCTGCCCCCTATCTCTCCTCCCCTCTCTCATTTTGGAGCAATCTCTCAAATCTGCATTTCAAATGCCCTGCGGCCGCCGTTATCTCCCCCATAGCTCTCTATCCCCAATCCTGCAAGGAGCAGCTGTTAAGATCTTCCTGCTCACTATTCTCCCCCCTTTCTGTCTCTCCTTCCAAGCTGCTTCCGTGCATCCGTTTTCTACACCCAATCTTGACACATCATTAGTTTCTCATCCCCTCCCATAGCAGCTGTTATTGCCTCACCCATAGCCCTGTCACTCCAGTCTTGCCTGTTGCTATTTCGTTGCAATGTTCCCTGCCCCCTCTCTCCTTTTTCCGGTTTGTTGTCTTCCTTAGGGATCACAGTTTCCCCATTTGTAAAATCATGATCTTGCTTTTGCACCGTGAGGGATGGCCATCTATTCTGTGGATTGCAACATTAACTCTCCCACTTTCTAAGGATCTGGTATGCCGGTAGGAGGTCTAATGTGGAGTTTTTATCCGAAAGTCAGGCTTCTTTAAAAAGGCGGCCACCCTTGGTGGTCTCACGAGATATGGCCTGTGCGTTTTCCAGATTGAATGTATGGTCCAGGTTGGCCATGTGGGTCCACACTTGTGAGTGCTGCTCCTGCCTTTTAATTGCCAGTTCATCTGGGCATAACCCACGGGTCCACCAACAGGCTGCCAGATGTGAATCAACTTAGCACGTTGCAGATTAATACAACTAATGGGCTGATTACGTGCTCGAGAAGCCAGGCGCAGAGACGGGTAGCTATATAGGCAAGGTTCCTAATCACCTAGCTTCCAACCCTGATGACGGCAGTCGGGCCAATGAAAGCTTGGTAACTCTTTTACTTACAAACTTGTTTGTATTAAACAGGTTTGTTTTATTTTTATCCTGGTGTTCATTTTGTATGTATTTATGTATGTATGTATGTATGTATGTATGTATGTATTACTTTGAGTGTTTTTTTTTTGATGCACCCTATTCCATTCTCCCTTAATTCTTTGTTAGCAATCCAAATTTTAAAAATATGTATGTATATATGTATGTATGTATGTATGTATGTATGTATGTATGTATATGCATATGTATGTATATGTATATGTACTTCAGGAAACTCCAAGTGATCTAGAAATTCAAAACATAGGATCAGCAAAGAATCTGTGTTCCCAAATAAACTTTGCTCTTTGGAGCAAGCATTGAAAGGAACACCAGTGGACATGCAACATTTGCAGTAGCATTATGGTGAAATCATCCAAATTCAAAATCCTAGCTCAAAAACAATAACTGTGAGAGGGATATATCAAAGGAAGGGGTAGAAAATGTAATTTACAAGGTAAGAGTAAGGTATTACCAACAATATCTTATGTGGGAGACAACCCAATAAAGAATTAATGCAGAGGAATAAGAAGGATGAATTGGTGGAAAACATTAATGAAAGCTGTGCTTTTTTTCTTCATTAATCTCGATATCTTTAAAGCAGCAAATACTCCTTTTTCAAAGTCAGAACAATTCTAACTAAGCACCACCTATATGTAACACTTCTGTTGGTGTGTAAGGCTGCAGAACAGGAATATATAAATTAACAAGAAGTCACTTGAGGAAAACAAAGGACTAGATAAAAGGGGGAAAGGAAATAGCAGTAAGTTGATTAAACATCAGAACCACCTTTTTGTATGTGACTGATAAGATTTTTTTTTTTTGGAAACAGCAACACCTTTTCCCATTTAATTCTTTTGCACTGTCTGCTAGAATCAAGCCCAACTCCTTTCTCAGAAAAGGATACAACAGTCTCTTCCAGGACAGCAAATTCCAGTTAGGATGCCTTGCTATTTCCATTTATAATAATGAAAATACAGAACCCAGAAGTCTGAGAAGGTAGAGAAAGCAGAGCTGAAAATGGTTTCCATTTGTTATGGAGAGGGGGAAAACACGGATTTTTCTTTCTTATCTGCTTTCAACAACCATGACAATCAAATCAGTACTGCAGTGTCTGTCTTCACTTCAGGCATGCAGATACATTACAGCAGCCTTGCAGCCTTGACTCTAAAATCCAACAAATTGCATTGTGTTGATAATTAGAACTCACATGTCATGTAGAAAGATAAAGGTGTTTATTTACTTATAACATTTATAGTCTACCCTATTCCCAAGATTCGGCAGCTTATATAAAATAAAGAAATTAAATAATAAAAGCATAAACATAAACAAGAAAACATCATAAAAATGTTTAAGGGAGAAATGTAATGTATATTTGAGATTCCACATTCCAAATACCCTGATAAAAAGCCAGGTTTTTGTTACTTTACAAGAAGTGGGATATGGGACTTTTCATTTCATAGGAAAGCACATTCCAAAGTCCATAACAGAAAAATCTGTTTCCAGGTTCCCTCTTCCTTTTACTCTTACACTGGGGGGTGGAATAGGGGTACCCAGAGAACCTTGTTTTGGTGAACCAGATAAGATGTTAGGTTCCCTCTGGAGAAGACAATCTCTGGGCTACTTTTAATTGAAGCACTTAATAGGCAATAAATATGCCTTTTAATTGTACTCAGAAACATACCAGTGACCAATTAAATTCCCACCAAATAGTAGCATTTGGCACCAACTGAAGCTTACAGCCCAGGGGTGTCAAACTGCCAGTCCGTGGGCCAGATGCGTCATGGTGAAACCGCGCCCACCCCATTGCCGTCAATGGAAAAAAAGTCATGATACGTTGCGACACGTCATGTGACATTGCAAGTTTGACACTCCCATTATAGCCCCACAAAAAGTGCATTAGAGTAACACAGGAGAGAAATAATGACTGTGGTGAGTTAGCATCACTAAGTAGGACTGCAATTGGCACCAGTCGGCACTAGCTAAATATGGATGAAGGCTTTGTTGGCCATGGTCTCTATCCACTGTTCTGGCAATAATCATGAGTTCAAGAGTAATTCAAAGGGACAGACCTGCTCCTTCAGAAAGTCTGTGACCCCATTTAGAACTGAAGAATGGACCAACAGAAAACCTGAAGGCTTTCAAACAAACAACTCAGATTTACTGGAATTCAGCTTCAGTTTGGTTTCTCTTATCCTGACAACCTCCAGAGAACAAGATAGAATATATCTACTTCATCTCCTGTCTAGTCTGAGCAGAAGATATTTGTGTAAATATACCCCCCAAAGATGAATGACCTCCCCTCAGGAGCTCCCTACAGATGCTGAGTAAGAAGGGAGAGAATGCTGCACCTAGCAGAAATATTTCCACAGTAGAGCAGTCAAGGATTTGAGCACCCCTCCCCCACTAATATTGAGAAAACCACCCATTCAGGAAGGAGCAGAGCCATCACCATACCTTCTCTGTGCCTTTACATTTTCCTATTCCTTCCATTAATTTCCATGTCAAATGTTTAATTTTAACCATAACAATTTTTAAATGTTATAAGAATTGATGGCACTACATAATAATAAAAGTATTATATTATTTAAATGGCCATCAGAATAGTTAATACCCCTTATGATTTAATCTTTTAAAACTGGAGAGATTGTGGGTTGAATTTAGGGCTTCCTGCATGCAAAGCACATGCATTACTGCTGAGGTAGGTCCTCCTCCCTTTATACAATAGGATTGCAAATCCAGAGTAACATCAAACCCAGAGAAGGGCAAAAACTAAGCTTAATTAAAGCACGCAGCTTTATGGTTCAAAAGGATACTTCATCTGCTAATTCTTTCACTATAAACTAAGAGAAAAGAGACGGGTGAGAGGTCAGAAAAATATGAAAGTTAACTTTCAGGCATGTTGCAGAAACAAAAATAAAATGACCATGATTCGTACTGTTATTACAAATAATAATTTGATGGGTCATATATCTCTAAGATGAATCAATATCTGTGGCATTTTACAGAAAGAGAAGAAGAAAAGAAGTAGATGGAGCAACAGCAGGAAGCTCCTTCCTAAATCGGAGATAATGAAATGCTTTTAACCAGGCCTGACTGCTGAATATTACAAGAGTTATCATCTTGTGTGGGTTGCATGGGGCTTTATTTTATGCTTCCCTGCATGGAGCGAATGCTGTTCACAGTGGAGTTGCGGGAAACAGTCATTATTATTTATTCAGAGAGCAGTGAGTGACTGTTCTAAAAAAAAAAGCATCAGATAGCAGCACCTAGAAAGACTTGGTGTATTTTAATTCCTCTAAATTATTATTATCATTTTTTCTTTGCAAACACATTCCTCATACTTGCCTTGCTCAATCCCAAATCTCAGTCCAAAACTAGAGCTAGATTGAGAAATCTGATTTTCAGGCAAATCCACAGAATGATTTTGAAGTGATTTAACTTCAGTTCCTTTTGTAGAATGGTGGTTCTTCTCAAGAAGCTGCCCTTATGAGGATCGGATTGGATCGGATCAGATAGGATAGGACTCTTTATTGGCCAAGTGTGATTGGACACACAAGGAATTTGTCTCCGGTGCGTAAGTTCATAGTGTATATATATAAAAAGCAAATAATAGGTCATAGATTATAATCATAGTTACAACTATTAATCATAAGTTACAAAAAACAATTGATAAAACGTAAGAAATCAATAGGAGAACCTTTCCTAAACTGATACCTTCCAATTTGGACCAAGCATCCCATTTGATCAAAGTGCCTTGTGTACAAAAATAGCATGTTAATAGTTAAATATTAAGCTAGGTCTAGTGTGGGATTAATTGCACAAATATATCCATGGGCATCTCCCACAAGGGCCCCAGAGATAACAAACGGACTGCTCCAGACACAGGATACATTCATCAACCATTTGGACAGAGTCTGATAAGAACACCTGCATAGCCTTGCATATGGAGAGTGTTTGTTATTTGATATATTGTAACCACCCCTATACACGTCTTTTGCTTACGCTGTATGATGTAAAAACCTTAGTAACAATAAAATAGGGTGGAAGAGTCAGCTCTGGGCTCCCATCCCGAAATACCTGTGTGCGTGTCTCATTCTCCATGGGAGACCACCTCATCTGGTGACCCCGACGTGATCCACTGAGGGATACGTCCCTGCCGACCCTTTACTTATCGCCTGGAATAGGCTTGGTGCACCCGACGAAGTTGCTGGCAACTGACTCCTCTTCGTAAGTATGGGGGGTGGAATGTCTCACGCTCAAAAGCAGCATGTGGAAGAGCTGAGGCTACTTGGCAGGAAAAAATATCTTACTGATCAGGAACAGAAATTAACCCGTCACCTTTCTAAATCTGAGGCTGTTAAATTGCTTGCTTATGTATGGGCTAACTGCTCATCTTATCCGGAGTCTGGATCTTTAAAAGTAGATACATGGAGGAAAATTGGCACCGTTCTCCATCAGTCTCCAAGAGCCCCAGCAGAGATTTTGTGCCTTTGGAAAATTGCCTATATCCTGATTCAAACCCATGCTGACTCGCCTCATCAGCCTTTATTAGACCCTCCACCGTATAAAAATCCGTCTGTTATGTTGGCCTCTCCCTTGCCCCCTGGAGCTGGTTTTAACCCTCCTTCTGCCCCTGCAAATTCTATGGATCCTGATAAACAACAAACAGCCTCTCCTGTTCCTGCCATGTTGCCGCCTGTCTCCCGGCCCGGAATCATCCGTGGTGCTTTTCAAAAGGCTTTAAACAATGGTGATTTAAGCGTTTCTGAACTATCCGAGACAGAGTTGTTCCCTGTTACTTACCAACTGACTGCAGCAGGCATAGTAGTTGATTGGGAAGCACTTCCCTTGGCTATGATCCGAGAATTGAAAAAGCCTACAAAAGATTATGGCATAACCAGTCCCTATACTAGAGGACTGATACATTCAATTGCTAGTGCATATCGAATGTTGCCTCAAGATTGGAAAGATCTGTTCCGCATGCTTCTTAACAGAACACAATATGTAGTCTTTGAATCTGAATATAAAAGAGAGGCACAAAAGAGAGCTAATCACCCAGGTTCACAATGGACAGCAGAACAACTCTTTGGAGAAGGCGATTTTGCTACCCTTAATGCTCAAGCTCAAACTTTTACTCCCTTTGCATTTCCTATCATTAATGCTTGTGTTCTTTCTACCATGGCTCGTGTTGATGAGTCTGGCACCCCGATTCAATCTTTTTCTGCCATTCACCAAACTGCAACTGAATCCTATGCAGACTTTGTGAATTGCCTGCAAGTTGCCATTGAGCGTCAAATTTCAAACAAAGATGCAGCAAATGAAATCCTCATAAAATTGGCTTATGAACATGCAAATGCAGACTGCCAGTCCATTTTTAAACCAATTGTTTCCAGTCCCACGGCCACCTTAGCAGATTTTCTTAAAGCCTGTCACATTGTGGGAACCAATGCTTTTCAAATG
This sequence comes from Crotalus tigris, assembly GCF_016545835.1. Taxonomy (NCBI): domain Eukaryota; kingdom Metazoa; phylum Chordata; class Lepidosauria; order Squamata; family Viperidae; genus Crotalus; species Crotalus tigris. The sequence goes on along the minus strand of NW_024096494.1, from coordinate 1,689,930 downwards.
GACACTCTTGCAGCTGCAATCCAAAAGGGGAATCAACCCCAAGGCACTTGCTTTAATTGTAAAAAATTTGGTCATTTTAAAAAACAATGCAGAGCCCCAGGAGGCGGCGCAGCTCAACCTGCTGCCATCCCCGGAGCCAAGCCCAAAACTGTGTGCCCAAAATGTAAAAAGGGTTTTCATTGGGCCAATCAGTGCCGTTCCTCTCAGTCTAATCGGGGAAACTAACAAAGGGGTCTGTAGCTAACCCCTCTCCAAAGGCTGCATCCTTTTCAGATCTTACTCCAGCTTCGCAATGTTTTTCTGGCATTGATTTAAAATTGGCTTCTGATCTTTCTGTTACTTTTCCTAACCTACTCACGGTTGCTGAAACCCTTTATTCTGGACCCTTGCCTCCGGAAACGGAGGCAATAATCCTTCCCACACCTGTTGCTCGGGAACAAGGAGTGTTTGTGCTTCCAGGTTTGATAGATCCCATGTATAGAGACACCCTAAAAGTCCAATTTTATACCAATCTCCCTGTCACAATGAACCGGGGGGATACAGTGGCACGCTTGGTCTTATTACCACGTCCAGCACCACCCATTCCAGAGGCTGCATATGCACCTCACTCTGGGAATTCTTCCTTTGATTTATTGGCACTTAGAAAGCAAATTACTCCCCAAAAACTGGTGATGCCTTTTTTAATCAATGGCATTCTCTTCTCTGGTCTTGTAGACTCTGATGCGGATGTCTCAGTCATAAGAACAGCTGAATGGCCCTCTAACTGGCCCCTGGAATCCTCGCCGGCAGTCAGGGGAGTGGGAGGTCTTCAACAGGCAAGCTCCAGTAAAAATTGGCTTACTGCACAACGAATCACAAAAGGCATTTCTGCTAAATTTAAACCTGTCGTCCTACCTCTTCACACAAATTTATGGGGCAGAGACTTACTCTCTCAATTTAATGCAAAGTTAACTCTGGAAGACTAATAATGCCTCCTTCACCCATTAATCTTGTACTTTTTACCTGAAACTTTTTGAATGTTTCTGGCACCCCTGGCTCAACTGCCGCAAGCAGGCAATTTTCTGCTTCTCCCACAGATTCTTCACGCCCCCAGGTATACTATTGACGTTTGCCTGATCCCACCTGGAAAGGGCCTGCCTCCCTCATTACCTGGGGTCGAGGCTACGCTGCAATAGACGACCATGGCGAGATCATTTGGACTCCAGCTCGTTGTGTTCGTCCTTATATGGCTCAACATACACCACCTCAGCCAAGCATATGAGGATCAGGGACTGTGGGCTTTTAATGCTTTTGTACGGGATGCCAGGCACACTGCTCTTACACTTAACATCACGAACTGTTGGATTTGCATGCAAATTCCTGGTGACAGTCGTGGTGGCCTTATTTTCCATGCCATTCCGTTCAATGAAACAGGATGGAAGCAGCTGTGGAGCATAACTACAGAGACATTGCATAAGACATATGCTGTGGGCGCTCGTATAATGGAACCTGCCAGATTTTGTTTTTATAGCACAGGACTATTCCGTACTGCCATTTATTTGGGAACTTATAGTAATTGTCAACAAGTTATTATATGGAATTCAGCAAAAAAATGCATATCCATCAAAAACAACCTTACTAAGATAAATGACACTTATCAAAGCAATCAATGGACAAACATCAGTACCTACATGGCTTGCCTTGACATGGAATCCATAATAACATTTGCTAATGAGTCTCACCAGGGTTATTATGAGTTACCCGATATGTGGCTACTATGTGGCCGTAGAGCCTATCGCCAGGTGCCTAAGGATTGGAAAGGCACCTGTACACTGGGCCTTTTGACTCCTGCTGTATATGCCTTGCCTCATCTCCCTGATGGACGCCTGCGGAACAAACGTGATACTGGTTCCTCGGATCCACCCCTAACATTGGGTGGTAGTTTAGAGACTCAAATCAGCAGAGGAATTCTACCCAATCTAGGAGTTGCCATGAACTATAGGGACCTTCATTTGCTTAACAATTGGACTGTTCATATGTTTAATGAAACAATCAACAGCATTAAAATGATTAATCAAGAAATGGGGGAAATAAGGGAAGTAGTTTTGCAAAATCGGTATGCTTTAGATATTATTTTAGCAGCAAAAGGCGGTGTGTGTGCTTTAATTCATTCTCATTGTTGTATGTATATACATGGTTTTCAACCTAATATTTCTGCTACAGCAAAGAAAATGGAATCTATGCTACAAAATAATCCCTTACGCAGTGATGGATCAGGCACCGTGGATATTTGGGGTGCCCTTTGGTCCTGGCTACCGGATGGATCCTGGCTACGATCTTTGATTTCTATTATAGTAACCATTTTGATATTAATTGTATTGCTATGTTATTGCATTCAATGTATTCCCTCCCTCCTGCAAATGTGCAAAAATGTTACGCCCTCCACTAGGAAGGACGCCTTAATCAGTGAGTCAAGATCCCTTCTGGAACTGGAAGTGAGTAACATTGAAAAAACAGAAAAGGAGGAGATGTGGGATTAATTGCACAAATATACCCATGGGCATCTCCCACAAGGGCCCCAGAGATAACAAATGACTGCTCCAGACACAGGATACATTCATCAACCATTTGGACAGAGTCTGATAAGAACACCTGCATAGCCTTGCATATGGAGAGTGTTTGTTATTTGATATATTGTAACCACCCCTATACACGTCTTTTGGTTACGCTGTATGATGTAAAAACCTTAGTAACAATAAAATAGGGTGGAAGAGTCAGCTCTGGGCTCCCATCCCGAGATATCTGTGTGCGTGTCTCATTCTCCATGGGAGACCACCTCAGTCTAGGGAGTCACAGGAATACATCCACTATGGAAACTCACTAGGTTAAAAACAAAACAAAACAACCCTCACTCTTTGTCAGTCCAACAGTTTTTTTGTAAAAAAAAAATGTATTGAAGATAAGAGTATAATATCTGCCTCTTCAAACTACTGAAACAAAGTCAAGATAGAAATCTAACAAGCAAAAGTAAATATCTGTTTGCTTATTATGTCTTAATATACAAAAGAGCAAGCACAGCATTGCTGTGATTGGAGCAGTCTGCTTGCTTCCCTTCAGGTTGTAAAAAAATACAGAAGTGTGTTTTAGGGCTAAGTATTCAGAAATGAATGCTGGAAAAGTAAATATATTGTTTCTGGTTTGGCTATAGAGAGATCCACCCTTCAATTTCTCTACTACACCCTTTTGAGTGTTTGCTCCTTTAAAAATAAAGCCCAATGTAAATCTAGAGAACTTACTTGTAGACACAGCAGATGTGCACTTCTAACCATAATCACTTCTGCAAATTTGAAATGCTGAAAAACAGCAGCTGAAATTATTTTCCTGTCCAAAGCTGCTGAAAAATTTGCAGCAACAAAACATTCCTGACTCCACAGAAAAGAAAGGATTGTTAATTACAGTGCCTTTTCCAGTACTGTACTAAAAAAAAGAGCGTCTAATAAAATGTTGGTCAATTTCATCACTGCTTCTTATGTTTGGGGTATTTAGGAGAAGCTATAAAGCCATCAAACCAGCATTTGTCTTCCAGGACTAGAACGAAGAAGCTGAAAAGATGAATAAAAAGAGTTCCTTGAAATAGAAAAATTGAACCACAGAATCTCAAAAACAACAAACAAAAATTCCTAGATTTGGAATAATTTTAATTATCCCATATTTGAACTGAAAACAAACCAACTTAGATTCCCAATACAGCTTGTACTATGGAAACAGAGAGATCCAGAACCACATTTAAACTAGGACAGAATCATTGTGTAGAAGTCCCTATGTTGCTTTATCATTACCACACAGAAGATTTTAGAGAATTCTAACAGTTCTGATCCTAATATGTATGGTAGAATGCAGCTGCTGCCGTTCTATTGTGACCATTCAGACGTATACTTTTTTCTGGCAGAATTTGGAAATGGTACCAAGAGAAAGGACTTGGTTTGACACCTATAAGAGAACAAAGAAGGTGTTTCATAATTTGTGTATGTTACCAGAATGATTGTTTTGTTATAGCTAACTACCAAAGATGGAAATACCTAAAAGAGGTTAAAATAAGGAGCCAATTCATGTAAAGGAGGGCAATTTCATCAGGATCCTGGTTCAGAATAAATATAGTTACAATGAAATTATTCAGAGCCCAGGATGTTGTTCTGAATATCTGAACAGAATGAACTTCACAATCTTTCCAGCTAAACATCTGTTCCTAGTCAACAACTACTCCAAACCTTCTTCATTTTGCTATTTAGGGTGAAATACAATTATGATAGTAGCAAATACCTGGAGCAACTTTGCCAAAGAGCCCAAAGATCTACCAGTGATCCAACTTCTGCCCGTTTTGGCTTTAGACTCCATAGCTCAAAGTTACAAAATCTCGCATTTGACATCATTTAATTGGAATTTTCTACTTACTCCCTGGTAATTGGATATACAATTTATAATGCTGAAAAGGCAAGGCCAACTGAGTCTAGAACAGGGATGTCAAACTCGTGACGTCACGTGATGTCATGTAACGTATCGGGCCATTGCCGGCAATGCGGTGGGCGCAGCTTCAGTATGATGAAACCGGCCCACGGGCTGGCAGTTTGACACCCCTGGCCTAGAACAAAGAGGCAGTCAATGAAAACTTTTCAGCTGATATTTTTTTTAGTACTTTGACATTTTTATTTGTTGCATGCACTAACTTTTATTGCACTGCATATTCTGCATGATGCATGGCTCCTTTAACAGGGTGAGCCTGATCCTGATTATTATCAAACTGCTCATTCCAGCTGCTGTATCACCTTTGATTTTTACACTTCTGATATTTAGGAACAATGACTTCATCTTCTCTTTTCAGTCTCAGGAAGAAAGCTTGTATAGTCTGGCTCCTAACATCAGGGACCAATTCAGGTTTCATTAGTTTCTCTCTTAGGTTCAGCAAGGAAGGGAGGGGAGGGCTTTCACTTTGCAGGAATGTCATACTAACACTTGAGTTCTAAATATTGAGAGTAAAAAATAAAAATAGCCCCTTTTTGCTGCATGTAAAAACGACAGTGTGAAAATTAGCTTTGCCAATACACTAACAATTGTGAAGCAAAGTGGTCAGTCAAATAAACTCATACTCCTAAAACATAGTTTAATTAGTTAATTTGAATCTTCTGGGAACCAATATGCTAAATGGAAAAAAAATGTTGTTTGTCCTTCGGGATCAAATTGCGAATAAAATGGTTTTCTAGCAATCTTGTTATCAGAAGATTGTGCATTTGTATCTGTGTATTGAGTATGCTTCCCAAAGATCTGTCTTCAGCTGCTGTCTGAAGCAGGAAGAAAGGTGGGTAAAACTTTTAGATTTCACCTGCACAGAATGGGGCTAGAAGAAATCAAAGTGTTCTAAATGAAATCTAGAAAAGTAAATTCAATGAATATACAGCACTTATTTAAAATTGGTTTTAAAATTATATCAATCCTTGTTTTCTAGGGAGCATTACTATTTTAGAACCCGTCCCTGATAAAATGCTATTTTTGTTTTGCTTTTCATGGAGAAAACAAAACAATTGTTTTGCATCCGTGGCTTTATAAATGCTGCTTGTGTAAAAGCTATATTCTCTGGAGGAGGGGGTGGGTTTCTCTGTATGTAAGTGAACACCAGGTCATTGCCCCCTTCCTCCAGTGACCATGAATCCAGGCAGTAAAAACAACTGAACATGATTGCTGCTTAAAATATCAATTTAAAAGATACACAGTGTTAAAAACTGTCACCCTCTGCAAAAAGTATTTTTACAGGCTCATTGTTACTCATGAATTGACAACATTATCTCCTTTAGAAAAATGGAAGGATCGTGCTAAAAATACAACCATGAGTGAAACGTGTAGGATGATGTAAAAATATATATTTTTTCTTATATTCAATCATTTTCAGTTCTCAGACACTGCCTGAAAATACACACACACACACACACACACACACACACACAGAATTTTAAAGCAATTCCGGGTGTTATTACTCAAACTGCAATTCAGGTATACCATCGGGCCATCATCCTCCCCCACCCCCAAGGCTGCTGTTGTCTCGACCGTAATCCTTTCACCCCGGGATTGCTTTAAAATGGGAGGGGAGGGAGATGAAGCACAGACATGGCTAGATAGCCGTCCCCAGGGCGCTTGTACGCACGCCAGAAGAGCGATTCAGGATTGGAAAAAAACCATCAGGACCACGGGCAAGTTGCCAGATGCGATGGCAATTATGTGGGTGAAACAGCTAAGCGTTTAAGATCTCGCCTGCATGAACATCAGTTAGCTATAAGAAGGGGCGAACAGCATTCTCAATTGTGGATGCATATGGCACAACATGGCCACCAGTGTGACTTTGTGAATGTTCGTGTTATGTCTAAAGATGCCACTAAGGGAGGCCGGCTATTGAAAGAGGCGTGGTATTCCAACAAAGACGCGGTTAATCGTCACATTGACTTACATCCAGCGCAACAAGCATTGAGGAAATGCCAATTATTATAAGCGGTCTGAACAATGCTTGTATAGCTGTAAATGTGACGGGATACCTGGCCTCCATCCTGAACAGATAGATGGAACTTTGGCTAACCTTCGACACTGCAGGGGCACCCCCGTTTCGCCCGATCAACACCAATACCGCTCTAATGAACGTCTGAGGAGGCCACCACTGTCAAACACATGTAATCATCCACCAATGGAAGACCTCCCCCTTCTCCAATATCACCACGATAGACCCCCACCCCTGGAACTTAACAACAACTGTGGAGAGTGTGGAAGATCCAGCATGAGGAGTTTGCAGCCCGACGCTGTGGGGAATGTCGACGGAGATCAAAAGAAAAAAGGGGGGGAGAAGAAGAACGAAAGCACGGCTCGATCGCCTAGGCATACGGTGAAAGGAAGAGACACAGTGTTCTGCCTGGACCCTCTGCAGACAAAGAATACCCCCACCAATGATCCAGCCCCCCCCCCGGGACGAACACTTTGAAGTCCCCCCAAAGACGAGCACAGGAGAGGAGAGTGAGAACGCGGGGAATCAGAATGCAGAGATCCGGAGACCTGGTGTCTGCCTGAATGCCGTTCCTATCAGCAATGGGGAAGAGCGTGTGATAGGGAGGAGGGGGGATGATGAATTGAGAGGCGGAGTAAGCACTCGATCACGCAGCAAACAAATGGAACGGTGGAGAACTGTCGACACAAAGATTGCCAGGATGGAGGAGGAGGGCATAGACCCCCAAATATGCAACACCCATATGAAAGTTACTCATGACAGTGGAGGAGTGAGAAGAAAGGGTGTGGAGCAGGGATTGAGAAAAGCGTGGGGGGGGAGCGTCTGTGAGCCCAGGGAAGCTTGTAACACTGATAGAGGAGAAACGGATACCCCCAGGGTGGAAAATGAAAATAAAAAGGGGATGAGGGTCAGTACTATGGAAGGAAATAAGGATCAAGGGGTGGTGGAGGAGATGAATGTCAGTAATGAGATAGTGGAAGGAATGATCCAGAAGAACCATAGAAGGAAGCGCAAGAAGAGTAATAAAGAAACATCTGGAACACTAATTAACCGTCCGGGACCGGTGACGTGGTCCATGAGCCGGGTGCAGATGCCGGCAAAACCCATTTAAGTCATCATTGTTTACTGGCTCCTTAGCCCTGATGATGTTTGGAGTTTCCAAATGAAAGCTTGGCAGCTTTTAGTAAAGTATATTTTTATATTTATATTCTCCTGGTGTTCATCTTCAGGCTGGTGCTTTCGGCTTCGTGCTTCTAGGAGCAATGTGTGATTGTAGCTGTTTCCTCCTTTTAACTGCCAGTGGGGGTATGAACTGATTGGATGAGAGCTTGGCTGTGTTCTGATTGGATGGAGGTGTGTTCTGATTGGTTAGGAGCTTGGCTGTGCTCTGATTGGCTGGGGGGTTGGCTGTGCTCTGATTGACTGGGGGGTTGGCTGTGCTCTGATTGGCTGGGGGAGTGTTCTGTTTGGGTGGGGGCTTTGTTGTGCTCAGGTTAGTCTGAGTTGCAGGGGGGTTTTAAAATGGTGAACTGCATTGCTATTTTTTGGCGTGTTCGTGGTCGTGCCTCATCTTCATGGTGGGTGTCAGTTTGCTTCATGTATGGATTGGAGGGGTTTAAAGTGGCTAATGATGCAGCTGTGGTCTGGCTTCTGGTTTGTGGTCATGCCTCATCATCGGTGTGGCTTTGGGTTTGCTTTTTGCGTGGATGTGTGGTGGTGACATCCTGTGTGGTTTTTGTGAGTGTGGGTCTGGTGTCATTTTTTGTGTTAGGGAGTCGTTTGTCAATAAGGGCGGATTTCCAAATGGCTGGTAGGCAGGAGGTATCATCTCGTTTGTTCATGCTGTGTGGGCGTTTTTCTATCTCGATGGCTTCTCTGATTATTCTGTTATTAAAATGTTCAGTTTTGGCGATAGTTCTGGTCTTTTTAAAGTCAATCTTTAAAGTCAACTTTACAAAGACCAGAACTATCGCCAAACTGAACATTTTAATAACAGAATAATCAGAGAAGCCATCGAGATAGAAAAACGCCCACACAGCATGAACAAACGAGATGATACCTCCCTCCTACCAGCCATTTGGAAACCCACCCTTATTGACAAACGACTCCCTAACACAAAAAATGACACCAGACCCACACTCACAAAAACCACACAGGATGTCACCACCACACATCCACGCAAAAACCCGAATAACCAAAGACCTACATACAAACACCCGCGAAAACCTCAGAAAACAAATATATATATGTAGGTCTTTGGTTGTTCGGGTTTTCTCCCGCGTAAAATTGGAAGTGTCTTGGCGACGTTTCGATATATACATACACACACACACACACACACACACACACACACACACACACATATAAGCCCGGGGGTGGGAATGGCCAGCACAAGCGGTAAGCGGTAAGCGCATGGGGGCTGACAGTGTCCAGCAGTAGCCGCGGCCTGCTGGCCCCTTGGTGCAGCAAAGATAAGTCCGAGCACAGAAGCAGAGGTGGGGGGAGGCAGGTGATCTAGACGCGCCGTGCACTTTTCACCCAGAGAGAGACTGGAAGCTTCATCTGCTTGCGAACGGGGCACTTAGAAACCAAGCGATTCATTCCATCTCCAAGTGCCCCATTTGCAAGCAGATGAAGCTTCCCGGATATGTCTTTTCTCCGGGCGAAAAGTGTTAGGGTGCCTATGGGGCATTTGGAAATGGAGCGCTCCATTTCCAAATGGCCCATAGGCAGTGGCCCATAGCGCTCCATTTCCAAATGGCCCAAACACTTTTTGCTCAGATGGAGAAATGATGGAGACTGGAAACTTCGTGTGCTTGAAAATGGGGCACTTGGGAATGGAGAGATTAGCCCCATTCCCAAGGGCCTCATTTGCAAGCACACAAAGTTTCCAGTCTTCCTCTGGCCAAAAAGTGTTTGGGTGCCTATGGGGCACTTGGGGCAGCTCCACCTCCTCCCCCACTCACCTCGTGGCAATGGCATGGTGGGCAATGCAGCCTACTATCACTAGTGGCTCTGAGTGGCCGCAGAAGTGGACTGGCAGCCGCATGGGCTCCTGCTGAACGGAGCTGTTGGTGCCACTGCCACGAGGTGAGGCACATGTCGGGGAAAAAAAATAAGACATCCCCCCCAAATAAGACCTACTGCCTCTTTTGGAGGCAAAGAATATATAAGACCGGGTCTTATTTTCAGGAAAACACAGTACAATTCCACTTTTACATTGCAGCTAACAAACAATGTATTAGCAATAGATGCTTCTGCTTGATATTTCTCGTAATTTTTCTCACTATATGTGTACTTTTCCTTGGGCAAAATTATATATATTAGCCTTTTTTAATGAAAGACAGCCAGCACTCAAAACCATTTTTCATAACTAGAAAAATGGAGAAAGTGATCATTTTTAATAGAAAAACAGCTGGAAGAAAATGATACAAGCAATTCTACCTTTTCTAACCCTCCTCTGGTCTTGCTTTGCTAAACTCTCAACCTTCCATTCTTGCATTTTATTAAAATAACAATTACAGCATTAACAGAGATGAGCTTCTTTCATCATACAAGGTCCTGTTTCTCTTATATAAATCACACATTTAGGGTTAGAGACATCAGAGAGAATGGCACTTTTGTGGCTCAAGCCTTCCCACTGTCTCTCCTCTAATTAAATGGAGCATTAATTATTTAATGATTTGAAATATTCACAGAAGACAGAATTGTTATAACAGTTTGTTAATTGTTTTGTGACTATGAACAGTGATGCTCTGTTTCTGTACCTGCCATCAGAGATTCAGGATTTATCATCAAGCTAATCACATCTGGTTTTTATCCACCAAGTTTTTTACACACAGAATCTAGTAGCAGAGAAACTCAATGATATACTGTAAATAACTTGGGTAGAAGATAGAGGAGTTAGACTTGGCTGGGAGGTTAATGACAGACTGCTTTTGGTTCCATATCAAACTATAGATAAGATGTAACTTGTCAAGCAAGCAAGCTAAGAAGGAAGCAAGCAAGCAAAGGGAGCACTGCAAAACCAGCACAACAGGAAAATGGAAATATTCTTTGGGGTAGAACCAGAAAATGTTAGTACCCTATAGAATTGTCTTGGAAGAGGTGAGATACTGTAAGTATTATTTAAAGTACCTCTTTGGCAACAAAATGTTCTCAGGTTCCAGATTTGGGGCATCTATTTTTGCTGATCTATTTATTAACTCCACTGCTATGTTGCCAAACAATCAAAGCTCCATCCTAGACAGGAAGGGCTCTCAAAGGCTTCCTGTTTGGGCTAGAAGTTTTTTTGATGCAACAATGGAAGCTTGGATCTGCTGCTCTGCTCTGTAGGTCTGTAGGCCCTCCCCAGTTGCCCTATAGACTCAACCATAATAGTAGCATAGCATTCAGAAGTTGCATATTCCCCAAAGATAGATTGAGACAATGAATTCCTTTCTTTTTTCCTACCAACCCCAGCAGTTTATTAAATTCTTGGCAACAGCAAATACAGAACCAATTTAAATGCTTTATCCAAGGAGGTCTTTCTTTCAATATGCCACCAGCTGATTCATACATTCTGCTTCCCTATGAAACTATTCTGTAATCAGTAACTTGTTGGCTCCTCCATATCCAGCTAAATCAACAATCTTTGCTATTTTCTTCATGCAACCTTTACGTGAGGCTTCTACAGCCATTTCATACATTATGCTGAGCAAACTCAAACTAACCTCATCAAAACGTGAATGAAATGTGTAAATTCAACCACAAGCGATTATAAGCACTCATCTATGGCTTTGTATGATGTGGAACCAGACCAACTGTGGCTTCATAGGACTTGGTACTGGTCATGAAGCTCCATAGCATCACCATGGGCTGTTAACATCAATTTTCTCAATAATCCCACAGTAGTGCTTTTACCCTGTATCCATCATAAATGAAACATCCTAAAATTGTTGTAAAATGCCTCCATTTCAAACATTTAAAAAGCCTGACATCTGATTAATTGTTCTAACTATCAGGAAATTTCTCCTTAATTCTAGGTTGGTTCTCTCTTTGATTAGTTTCCATCCACTGCTTCTTGTCCTGCCTTCAGGTGTTTGGAGAATGGGCTGACCCCCTCTTCTTTGTGGCAACCCCTTAGATACCCCAACACTGTTTTCATGTCACCCCTAGTCCTTCTTTTCATTAAACTAGACATACCCAATTCCAGCAACCGTTCTTTATATGTTTTAGGCTCCAATCCCCTAATCATCTTTGTTGCTCTTCTCTGTATTCATCTCTGTATTGGATCATGCATGTATGTTATGAGTGGTAATGACCTTAGCATCAAATTACAACCTGAAAGATAGAAAATTAAGTTAATAAAGAAGCTATCTATGGATTCCTTCTTGTGCTTTTTTCCCCCCTTGCCATCTAGGTGTGGCTCATTTCCCTCCCTAAAGTTATCAATATAACACTCTGTGAGCTGCCCAAGACAGAAGTAATACTAATCTGAAGTGATGCCTGGTAACTGCAACATGTAATTTCAGACTGAAGGCACCAATTTGCTAGTCAGTTTGTAGTGACACTACAGCATTACTGTAACAGACTTTCTGCACAATTATCTTCATAGATTAGTACGCTATTTATTCTGTCTGCGGAGAAGAGAGAAAAGAATATGATAAATTTGCTATTTCCATAATAAAGAAGGTGTTCTCCTTTGCCCTAAATCTTTTGAAACATGGCTCTCAATATTAAATAAAATACTTTCTCTGCAGAAAATTATGAGATTTGTGAAACTTTGTTAAGAAAATAAAAGATTGCATTCACTTTCATAATCCAAGTTAAAGAAAGCATTAATTTGACAGAGAGGGAGAAAAAAGAAGTTTGGCAAGATTAAAAAAAAGAAAATTTTCTTATTTTCCAAGAAGCATTTTTAGCTGATCATAAAAAGTTGATACAATGTGGGAAATTGGAATTTTACTTTATTGTTATTTTTTAAAGATCTATCTTGAATCCCACTGTTAAAAGATAAGAAATTAAATAACGAGTTTCAACTAGTCTAAATAATTTCTGGCAATTTTTTTTTTTTTTTGAAACACAGAAACAGATTTTGAATTTCTTTACTCCTCACCTTCGTTTAGAACAGGGGTGTCAAACTCAATTTCACTGAGGGCCGCATCAGCATTGCGGTTGCCCTGGGGGGGGCAGATGGGTGTGGCCAGAGTGGGTGCAGCCTACTGGGTGGGCGTAGATGGAGTGAGTGTGGCTACTGGGTAGGCGTGGCCAATTCTACATCATTCACGTCAAGGGTGCCTATGGGGCCTGGGCAGGAGTGGGACAGATCTGAGGGTCTCTGGCAGAAGGGGGTGGGACTGAGGCAAGTGCCAAGGCATGGTCCACCAGGGCAAGTGCCAAGTGTACATTGTACACCTTGGCCACCACAAAATTGTACATTGGCTCCCGGCTAGCTTGGGCCAGGGCCAAGGCAACGGGGCCGTTCCCTCACTGTTTCAAGGATGGCTTTGTGGGCCAATGAAACCACTTCGTGGGCTGCATCTGGCCCCCGGGCCTTGTGTTTGACATGTCTGGTTTAGAACAAGGAAATAAAATCCGTAGGAACCCCGTTGGATTCACATATTATATCAAGCATAGTTTATTGACTATGGACTATTGAATTAAGAATAACTGGCTCAGTTTCCATACCATGCTAGGTTCCAAATAAGGGCATAAAGCATGTTTTAGGCCAGAGTTTTGAATTATAAGTAGCATGCTATGAGTCTCACTTTAAAAAATACAGAGCGGAGCCCATTCAAAAGTACATTCATTTTATTTAAATTTAAATTAAAATTCAATTTGATTACTCTCCATACTAGTTTTTCCCTTCTGGGTCATTTTAAATTCCATAATTCATAAGTATCTAGGGGCCATATCCAAAGGTTTGGCATACAGCAGTTGGAGTTCAAGTTTGCATCCTCAGTTTTAACTTTGGTTGGATTTCCGTATCCTGCAGCTAAATCAAATCATTATTTATTTAATTGGATTTAAAGGCTGTCGAGTTCCCAAACAACTCTGAGTGGCTTACATTTTAAAACTAAGAAGACTGAGCTTTAATCTTCCCTTTATACATTACATTCTCATATTTTTACCATAATCTGTGGACATCCAATAACAATAACAAATACATACAAGTTTGCCCTTTATACTTTTAGCCATTTAGGACTTGGAAATTGAGAAATGGGAGAGCAAGTGGTCAAAAATATAGTAGAAAGAACAGGTCAGTGGATAAAAGAAGTGTTCTAATCATTATAGGGTTTTTTTTACCACATTCATCTAGAAAAAAGAAAAATGCATGAGACACAAAGCTGCTTTGTAGAATTCCAATTACCTCTTTGATCAACTGATAATTATTTGAGCTGAAAATGTTTTCCAAATTTTCTTTTGTTTCAAAATACCCTTTTATCTTTTTTACAAAAATGATAATTTGATTATTTGATTTTGTTGATTAAAGTTTGTTGATTAGAGAATGGAAAAAAAATTAAGGTGAACATCTAAATTTATATTTCCCTGTATCAAAGAGAAAAAAACAAAATATTTTCTTCCCAACAAAAAGAAAACATATTCTTAGTATATACTGACACAATTTAAAAAAAAATTCAATCTCAGCTTTCACATCGTGCTAAAGTAACTTCAATATTAAAATCCTGTTGAATTAGACTAATGCTCTAAAGTTAACCATTCTGTATCTACTGAAATGCCTTCTAATTGGAGAACATCTTTATCAGAACACCATCAGCTCTGGGAGACAGAAATTCCAAAGAGTTTCTAGATGGCAGCAGGTTTTTTTTTTTTTTTTTTGCATCTTTTTGGTTATTATGACCACTAGGAGGCACTAGGTGACCAGTGTAATCCTATATGGGACTTGTTAGGCAGAGATAGCCAGACTTTTATTCTATGGGGTTCAAACCTTCTCCTGGAGATTAAACTCATGGAGCCTAGCACTTTATATGATTATGTACAGGGCATTAGTTTTAGAAGCTATCCAGCTCCTGGCACTCAGTGATGCTGTAGAAGGGTTACATAAAATCTATGAGAATGGTATGAATCATTCCTCTGGAGAGATATGGCCTGTGGTGGCCAATGTCCCTGAAAACATCCTCCAGAATGTAGCTTGGTAAAAATAGACAGAGATAAGGGGATGCAACATAATGTAACTCTACTCTGTCAGGCTTGTTAGTTAGACCAGACAGGAAACATGATCAGATATGCTAATTCTACCTTATTGTAAGTTTATATTATCAGAAACTTGTTTGTATGTACAGAATATTGTTTGTATGTACACTGAGAGCTTATGCATCACAGACAAATTCCTTGTGTGTCCAATCACACTTGGCCAATAAAGAATATCCTCTCCTCTCTTCTTCTCTCCTCTCCTCTCCTCTCCAGTCCAGTCCAGTCCAGTCCAACCCAACCCAACCCAACCCAACCCAACCCAACCCAATCCAACCCAACCCAACCCAACCCAATCCAATCCAATCCCAAATCTAACAATACAATTCTTCTACTTTCTCCTTTACAGTCCAAGAAACTAGGAAGGTCCCTTCTGAGACTCTTGCCCTGCCTATTATCCAGTTGCAGGCTATGCCGTCTCCTCTCTGATCATTCCCTGGGAGGCGCTTTTGACCTTCTTTCCCACATAACATTACTGAGAGCCTAAGGGAAAGTAGGCTTGACAGATAGTCCTTGCTTAATGACCCTCATTGGGATCAGGATTTTTCTTGCAAAGTGAAGCATGGTTGAAACATCACATGACTGCATTGCTTAACAATGGGAGTTCCAACAGTCCTGGTTGGCTTTGTTAGGTAAGCATCTTGCATTCCTACCCTGCTGCACTCATCTCTGCTTCAACTCCCCTACCTGATTATTTCGTCCTATCTCTGCCCTTTGCACTGTCTTGCACTGCCGCCTCCCCCCACCTCCACTGCTGCTGACAATCATCATCTTCTTCCTCCCACTGCTGATGAGGGGCACCTAGCCAATCAATCATATACAGGTGGTCCTCGATTTATGACCATAATTGAGCCCAAAATATCTGTTAAGTGAGACATTTGTTGAGTTTTGCCCCATTTTAGGACCTTTCTTGCCACAGTTGTTAAGTGAATCACTGCAGTTGATAAGTTAGTAACCCGGTTGTTAAGTGAATCTGGCTTCC
The DNA here is from genome assembly GCF_016545835.1 of Crotalus tigris. Classification (NCBI taxonomy): domain Eukaryota; kingdom Metazoa; phylum Chordata; class Lepidosauria; order Squamata; family Viperidae; genus Crotalus; species Crotalus tigris. Next base: position 1,674,238 of record NW_024096494.1, on the reverse strand, counting down.
CCATTGATTTTGCTTGTCAGAAGATGGCAAAAGAGGATCACATGACCTTTGGACACAATGGTCCTAAGTATGAACCAGTTGCCAAGCATCTGAGTTTTGATCACATGCTCAGAGGGATGCTGCAATGGTTGTAACTGTGGAAAACAGTCATAATTCACTATTTTCAGTGCCACTGTAACTTTGAACCGTCACTAAAATGAACTGTTGTAAGTTGAGGACTACCTGTATATTTAAAGATGCTAATAGTGAAATGTCCTTTATGTATACTCAATTCACTTTTAAAAAATCCTAATAAACACTAGAAGACTATAAGAATTTGTCTAATAAATAATAATAAGCAATTCCATTAATTAATAATTATGAATTCATTAGTATTTAATTACTATTAATAATTATTATTATTTAATTGATATTGATAATCATTAATTAATTATAATAAATAATAAAAATAAAAGAAGAATCCCATCTTTTGAAGATTGGGTCAAATCATTTAACTTAAAGATAAGGCAAAGTAATTGATCACGATGGCAGGAAAAGCCCATTCCTAGGAGCAAAGTATGGGACAAGAAACCAGGAAATAGAAGGAAACAGATGTTAAAGGCAAGAATATGCAAACAAAGCAAGAGCAAAACTAGCTGGATATTTGATGACCATAAGAAAATCCCAAACATACTGATGCGTATAAAAAACCCCAGTGGACATGCACTTATTTTTCTATAGCCATTCCTTGTGCAGATAATGCTGTGACTTAGCTATAAAGTAGTTTCAAAGAGTTTTAAATGTATTATTATTTATAGGGCACAGGCAAAGCAGTTCCAACCTAATCAAGTTAAATTGGGTATGTTACAAATATGTAACTTGATGGTTGGAGTCCAAGTCTCTTTTTGGAAGGGGGGGGTGAATGTGTCATTTTGGGGGTGAGGGGTGGGGAACCAAAGGTATAATGTTTGGAACAATGTAGAACTGAGGTTAGGATCCTGTATCTTCAAGGGTTGGGTGGGAATAGTTTTGGGACATAGGTTGCCTTTAGAAGATTTAAAATTATGTGTTTTCATGTATTGGTGTTTTGTCACCACTTTTTTGCTCTGGAACTTATAAAAAGGGGTTAGAGGTTACATGAAATTTCATTTTAGATCAGTCAGATATTAGCAATGTTTCCTACTGCATTCAGCTAGTGCATGAATCAATAAATAGAAAACATGCTAATTCAATCCAGCAGTATAGAAAGTAGCTGCAGAAAGTAGGGAACACCAAGAAATACAAAGCCATAGTTCCTTTTCACTTCACTGAAGGGTTCTGCTTTACATAACCATCACATATAAACAAGTTTCCATGCTTTCGGCAATTAGTATTTCAGCTTTCACTTTGCACAATTATTGACAAATAAATGGACTCTTGATTCCCATTAATGCTACCCTAATTTATGTACATACCTGGAGGAAAATTTCCATTCTGACTATATACACATAACTATATACCCGTACAATCTGGAACATTTTTTTTAAGCCACAGCAACATTAAATTGTTGCCTAATTCCATCAGTCATTGCTTCTAGGGATTTAATATTTCTTAATAAATTAGACAAGCATTCTTATTGGTATTCAGACTTTGTAAATATGTGCATAATTTAGGGTGGGGAAGGAAGGTTAGGTGATAGAATACAATTCTGTGCCTAGGCTGTATTCTATCATTTCTCTCTGTAATGTACAAGTCTGGTTCGTGGTTTATTATGTGGCTTGTTTGGTTTTGATTTAACATCTTGTTTGAATTTAGATACTTATGGTTTGGTAAAATATACCAACTTCCTTCCTTCTTCCCTTTAAGAAGAACTGGATTTTTCAGCACACTGTTTTGTAATTACGGTATATTTTTATGGTATATAATAGGGTTTCTTGTTTCCAAGAGACAGGATTTTGGCAAAGTTATTGTTACTGGTTTGATTTTTCTTCCGTGTTCTTGTTTTAGTTCCAATCGTCTGTACTCTGTAAATCTCCTACAACTGCAGTTCATTGGTCTATATAGTAATCACATAAATGAATAAAATATAAATAAGGGCACTGCTTAAAGAGGTGACAACCATTTTCCTAAGTTTCTAGCACTTACAAATAGCTTTGCAAAAGGAAAGAAGCTGCTACAACAGGTTGGGGCTTTGCCAACCTAGGAAAATATCATTTTCAGAATAAGATGCTTGCCTTGACCAAAGACTTCTAGTGATCTCTAAGGAATACAGTGATTAATAGTACTTGGAGAAACTAAAGAGATCTATTCTTAAGTGTAAAATAACTAATGTTCAGATTGAGCATTTATCTTATAAAGTTTTCCAGCCTTTCAAATTTAATTCTGGAATACTTTACTGAAATATGAAATTGTGCTTTATTCCAGAAAACACAATGTTCAGTGTTTACTGTCAATATATATCCATAAAACAATTTAACCTAATCAATCATTGTAATAATTACAATGCCTAAGTCACTAATATTAAATCTCCTTTGCCTGACTTATAACATGAAACATCCTATTTACTTGGAATATTTCTATTTATCATTCTCTCCCTTAAAGCAAAATCTTCAAAAGATTTTGAATTCCCCTAAAATGATGAAAGCATTTCTACATCATCAGAAAGTTTACATTTTGGAGGAAAAGAATCTTATGGCTAAAAGACAACAACAGAATACTACTATAAAACATACCTTAAAATATCTAATTTCACACACAACTTTGAAAACTGAGAAAGCATTAAAATTAAATTCCTGTGCACAATTCTCAAAGATTCATTGATATGACAGGGATCTTAAGTTATATACAAAAATATATCTTTTTTGAACTTGTAAAAATGCTATTAAACAGAGGAGAATATATATAAATAAAGAAATACAGGATTTGGCTGGAATGTATTTTAGAAACTCTATTCACGATTCAATATCCTCTGCCATAAAGTTTCATTTTCTTGAATGCTAAACTAAATTTACATATGCCCTTTATTTTCTAGACTTTAAGTGGATGTGGTGAGTAGCACTGAAAAGAGCAAAAAGACTATGGTGGGGTGCAGTTATGTAAGTAAAAGGGAAGGGAATAAGAGAAATATCTGTCCATCAAAACCTATTTTTGAGACTTTACCCTTCATCTTGACAGGCAGAATATACTTCCATTCTTTTGATCTGATGAGACGAGCTACAGAAATGTGACAATCTTCACCTTTAAAATGGAAATCTTCCCAGTGATCCAAGCAAATAGTAAATGTTTATAAACAGTGATTTAAAAAATGGGGCTTGGCACTTGTCTTCCCTAGGAAAGAATTGGTGATTTTGTTTTATTTTTTTTCCTAACTATATAAAACCCCTTTGCCTGCAACCGAAGCTCTATCATGTAGAATACATATAAAGAAATCAAAGTACTTTGGTGTTTTTGTTTCTGGACAGGCAAATTATATCTATTTGCCGCACTTGCTTTTGTTGTGTGCTCTGCATATACACTATAGTCTCTTTTGCCTCTGGAACTCCTCTTCCAACTTCTATTTACACCGCAGTCTCTCCTGATACATGCAGCCTTTTCAGCAGTATATTGATTCAAGAAATTGTAGCTTCCGTAGTTCTGGGTGTGAAGTGCTTTGAGACTATCTGAATGTCATTAAATATATGGGGAATAATGCGGTCATTCCTGGATGGTTCGTTGACAAGATCATCTCTGTACGTATGACATTCAGTTTCTTTTAATAGTCAGAGAAAGCAATTTTTGCTTCCAAATGGTTCAATGCATAATATAAAAAATAAAATACTAAAACAGGTGGCATGATCCACAAAAATCTTTGTTTTTCATTGTTGTCTAGAAACTCCATGGAAGGAAAAGAGTTTTTTCTTCCAGGGATATATCTGGGGCTATAATTGCTATGGTATCAAACCTACAGTGAAACAGACTAAATTCTGATGGAGAGGATGATTGAGTGTGTGGCCTGTGCTGGTAACATTAAATCATGGCTTACCACTATGTGTGAATTTGGCCAAGGTATCACTGATATACGGGTAGGGAAACAGCCTTGCAATGTACTTTGTTCTCTACAGCAACAATCTCAGTGAAGGAAGGGAGACATGTTCCTCCATCATGGTCACTGTCATAGGTGAGGGTGTATAACTTTTGGGAATCAAGAGCTATAGAACTGTTGAATAGAATGCTACATGTCATATTTCAAAAATGGATGGATTCAAGATAGAAAAGATGGTGGGGTCAAAACAAAAGAAATATCTATGAAGATTCTCAGTCATCCAGGTTATAGTTGTCCCAAAGGTGCTTTTTCAAGAGGCAATTGGACTTTCTTTGTTTTTCCTTGAAGACGTTTCGCTTCTCATCCAAAAGCTTCTTCAGTTCTTCTTAGATGAGAAGCGAAACATCTTCAAGGAAAAACAAAGGAAGTCCAGTTGCCTCTTGAAAAAGCACCTTTGGGAGAATAACAGAAATAGTTATTTCCTCTGCTTTTACATTTAATTAAAATCAAATCCCTTTTAATGATTTGCTCCCAAATATTGCTCATAGCATGGCCCTTTATCGGAATCAAATAGTTCAGAACCACCCATGTGGAAATGATAGGGCTAAATTGTAGGCATAATATAGAAATTTGATCTGCATTTCCTTTTACTTCTATCTTTTTGTAACAGATGGTCTTATTATTGCTCTGTATTTTATATATTATATCCTGATATGGATTAATAGATAATCAATAAAGTAGGGCATTTGGTAATTTTTCTTTCTTTTATGACTTTAAAAATGGCAAGGAGGAGCAGGAGGAGGGGGAGGAGGAAGAGGAGGAGGAGGAAGGGGGCACTGAAGAATATCTTTAGGAAGTTGTTTATCAAATGATAAGTACAACTGCTGAGAAAAACTGAAAATGCAGGGCCAGATGATGTATTACAGCTCACCGGCAGAGTGTATACTCTGATGCAAAAGGATTCCCAAGTTTAATTCCCAAGTTTAATACTTGGAATACATTAAAGAACTGAGAAGGGGTTTTGTCTGAAAATATGGAGAACTGTTCCCTAGCCAATTGATAGAAGAGACAGATCAATGGCCTAGCTGAGGAACAGCGTCTAGGCATTTGCAACTGAATGCATGCGCTTGAGAAACAGATACTTCTGGCTTGTGAAAATATTATAAAGCATTTTTTCCATTTACAGAGATAATTGCACTGACCTTCCATCTGGAAGCGATCTGGCTGTATTACTTTGTTCACAATAAAGATCACGGATAGGGCAAGGATTTGCCCTGATCAAGATGGCTTGGCTCAATTTTGACTGAAATATGCATCTTACTACTCTTGCTTGGCCTGTAACCCACATTTTAAACCATCCTATTTTAGAAGTCCTATCAAGGGCATCTCAATCTCACCACCCAACCTTTGTCCAAAGGGAGAATGGCAGTCAGGATGCCCACTTACATGTTTTGAAAAGAAGCCATCCACCTCTTGCAGCAGCTTCTCCTGGCATTGGGGGTTAGTAGCCAGCAGGTAAGTGCCAAAGGAAAGTGTGCTGTTGCTGGTTTCATAGCCAGCAATTAGGAACAAGGAGGCTTGTCCAGCTATCTCATCATCATTCAACCACATCTGCTGCTTTTTTGGCAGAGCTCCGGAAATATCATCTTGACTGACTCTGTCCGATTGCTCCATGACGATGTCAGATGTCAGGATACATGCATCAAGCATCAGCTGGAGAAAGTCTCTGCGTCTCTGTAAAGCATATTGTAAAAGAAATTAAAAACCAGGAGTCTGGTAGTCCTTATTCCAATTAAAAAAATATTTAGAACAACATATATATGGAATCGATGAAGTGGGTTGCAATTCATGGATGCTTATGCTTTTTCATAAAATGTGATAGTTAGAAAAATTGATTCCTGATACTTCTGATCTTTTGGCATAAGGCGTCTCTGCCCTGCAGTGTAAAAGAGTTACTAGTTGAACAACAAGTTACTAGCTAGATCACTGTTTCTCAACCTTGACAATTTTAAGGCATGTGGACTTCAACTCCCAGAATTCCACAGCCAGCAATGCTGGCTGTGGAATTCTGGGAGTTGAAGTCCACATGCCTTAAAATTGTCAAGGTTGAGAAACACTGAGCTAGATGAATATACATTTACAAATAGTCTTCCACTTACAACCGTTCATTTAGTGACCGTTCAAACTTACAATGGCACTGAAAGTGACTTATGATCATTTTTCACATTTATGACCATTGCAGTATCCCCATGGTCACATGATCAAAATTCAGACACTTGGCAGCTGACTCATATTTATGACGGTTGCAGTTTTCCAAGATTATGTGATCACTTTTTGCAACCTTCTAACAAGCAAAATCAATGGGAAAGCCAGATTCATTTAACAACTGTATTGCTAGCTTAACAACTGCAGTGATCCACTAAACGTGGCAAGAATAGTCATAAAATGGAGCAAAATTTAGTTAACAACTTTCTCGCTTAGCAACAGAAATTTCGGTCTCCCTTGTCATTGTAAGCCAAGGACTATCTGTATTCTGACTCTTTCCATGTCTTTTCTACAGAAGTCAGCAAAGAAGTCTTTTCTTCATTGTTTAAGTATTGTAATCACACCCACATTTTCCAGTCTCTTTTTAAAAGGAGGTAACCTTTTAAGGTAACCCACAGGCTGTATGTCACATTTCTTACCCAGGACTGAATCACTGATTTGGTAGCAAACTACTGTTTTTAATGCTGCAAAATTTTGCATTATTTTTTTATTGTTGTTACTTGGTTAACATTAAACCCCAAATAGGTATGGGAAATCACAAGTGCCAGATATGAGAGGTGGGAGTGAGGGGTGCATCAGTCCCTAAAATTTTCCTGATGACTTTACTGTATTTTGGTGGCAAGCTTGGTGAGCTAAATATATAGCAATGAGGAAAATGTAATACATCACTTGGGGGGGAAGGATTTCTTATCTCTTCATATGAAGTTCAGAAGGTCTCCTTCTTCTGCCCAGCTAAATTAAACACAATTTGGAGAAGACAGCATTTTTTTTCTTTCAATTTTCTTTTGTTTTGAAAAGCAGTTCAGCAGCTTGAATTTGGGATTAATTCTTAAACTTTATGGGTATCCTTAACACTGAAGTGGGAGAGTTCCATGCCCAGTTGTCTAATAAATGTAGCTACAGCAACAAATCACGCTAACCTAGGATTTCCTTTAATGTTGGTTTGTTGGACAAAGCAAAGCCACTCTTGCAAGCCAGCAATGATTTGTATAGGCAAAGTACTTACTGGCTTATTTTCCCTCTTCTATTAATAGACTGATTAGCAATTGGGGAGAGGGCATATAAGCTCTCCCAAGATTATTCACACATTATACTATGTCAAAAAATGAAAACAAAGCAAAAACACCCATATTGTATTTTATCACAAAACATAGATCTAGCAACACTCCGCAAGTAGCCTCTGTTAAACTTAGTCTGCACCTAGAAATAGCACAAAGTCTTTTTCCTTGGCTATACGCTTCTTTGAATCCAATATTGAAAATAACCCATTAACATCTTAGATACATGTTGTCTTTTTCAATTAGCAGGCTATATCGCCTCCCTTAAACAAAGGCTTTTAAAAGAATCCTTTCTAATAATATTAAGCTGGTGCTGACTCAGCAATGCATATGACGTTCTCTTGTTTTCAGCTCCCTTCTCCAGAATCTGCCTTCATATTTTCTTTTCTGTTTAGCAATCACTTTTTATGACTTTATGGGAGTCAGAGTGACCTGACCCACTAGCCTTCAGTTCCCCATAATTTGTTTATTAGATTCATATCCTGTCTTTTCTCCAAGAGCTCAAGTCAATTTACAGGGGTATCTCCCTTCCTTTCATTTCCACATGTTAGGAGGGCTGAGAGAAATGGATCCCAGTTCAGTTTCTATAGCTAAATACTCATTTCAACTGGATTTCAAGATCCTACTATTAAAATTTATACAACAGGGATCAAGATATTCAGTGATGCTTAGTATTTCAAGGGCAGTCTACAAAACCTCTGAATGACAAAAGAAGAGAAGTTCCTCTCTTGTTTGCTGCAATGTGATATGAGAAATATAATATTTTAATATTTCTCATAACACATATTATAATACTATAATCTTTTAATTTGTTTTCATTTTCCCCACTAATGCCAAAACTGTAATATTTCTCCATGTTTCCATTGGCCAAGTTGGATTTAAACAAACTTTAAAATGTTCGTCTAATTTTTAACACTGTCCAAACTCATAAAGATCCTGGGAAGAAAACATTAAAAACAGTGAGAAACATTACAGAGAAAAAAAATGTTATGTGTATATAAGATTTTAAAAATCTCCATGTTGAGGGTGGGGTGGGGTTTAAAATCTATGTTATCTAAATGACACAAAAATATGCAAAGGTGTTTATTGCCAGAGGGGGAAGGGAATCAGAACAACTGGATATATCTTCATGTCTTCTGGCTGGTCCCAAAAAAGCCATTTACATTTACCCATTTAAAATTAGATTAATTTTAAGGTGACTAACATTTTTTGACTAGGTGAGCATATTCCATATACCATTTGTGTTGATATTATATGCAACAAAATATTTTCCCTCTTTGCCTTTTTTATAAGATATGATATTTTGGGTGGGTGGGTGGTTGTGTGCCTTCAAGTCAGTGTTGACTCCTTGTAACTACCTGGACTAGTCCCTGCAGTTTTCTTGATAAGATTTTTCAAAAGTGGTTTGTCATTGCCTCCTTACTAGGGCTAAGAGAGAGTGTCTGGCCCAAGATCATCCACTTGTATCTAAGGCAAGACTAAAATTCAGAGTCTCTCAGTTTCCATCCTGGTGCTTTAACTATTACACCAAACTGGCTCTCATAAGATTCATTAATTTTTCTACAGGTTTCTCTAAATGCTTGCAAGGATCTAAGTAGCTCAGATGCACTCCTGAATGGAGTGTGTGTGTGTGTGTGTGTGTGTGTGCGCGCTGACCAAAAGACACAAGCCCAAAAAGTACTTGGAAGTATACAACTAGATCTGTAGTTCTTTAGATTGTGCCTACTGTTTCAGATTTTTACCAATAATCTGTCTTAATGGTAATTTTGCAATCTTACATTTTCATCACCATTCAGCTATTGCCCTATGCATGGAATATTCAATAAATAAAGTTTTCAGCAGAAATCTACTCAACAACAATTTATTAAAGCTGGCATGGACATTTAGTCTATGTACTGGTAAGTACTGCTGGCATGGACATTTAGTCTATTGTGGCATTAAGTTGCTTTCAGTTCTTGAAACTCTTGTGTAATTTTGTCAGGAAAAAAAAACAAGAGATGCAAAATAGGTGCAAAGCTACAATTACTTCAGATGCTAGTGCAAGCTGAAACAGGGTTGATTATGCTTCGTTATAACAGTTAAAAAGTGCAAACTAAATATTTCAAATTACATTCCTGAAATCATGATAGGAAATAGAGGGGAAGGCAAGAGGCAGGAGGAAAGGGCAAATGAGATAAGAATGTGAAGGAATAATTCATTACATAGGTCAAAGGACTTTATCAGATTATTGAGACAGGAATAATGAGAAACAAAGGAGCAGAAATATTTAACATACTGCACTTTGACTATACAGCTGGTTAAGTGACATGACTCAGCTAGAAGGAAAGGCCATCCATAAAGTTTCTTGGGCAGGAGCAGAGGGGGTTGTTCAACAAAACTAATTCTGGGCTCTCAATCTAAATTCTAAGGAAATAATTGGCTTAGCCATTTCCAAGGCCTGCACCCCATTTCCCTGATACATTGTCTCTTAACATCCTATATGGATAGTCCATAATGATTAAGATAGCAATATTATAGGAATGTAATTTGGTGTTGGCTGGATACAATGCTTACAATGGAAAAACAATATCAAAGTATTAAATTCTAGACAACAATGGTAATAAAGGATATTGATTGATACTATAGCAGTATATTTCTGCAATTGTTATTGAGGGGGACCATATTCCACTTGGTAGTATTGCAAAATTCCTATCAGAATGCACAAGACAACTATATTTGCAACTATATGTCATTGACTCAAACTATTTACAAGCTAAGTTATGAACAAGTCTCACCCTTATGTAAATGTTCCTTTTCTCCACTTGTTTTAAGTAAAACCCCAGAATCTCCATGGATCCACATTTTGCTTGATCTGCCATATTCAGTATGAAGTCACAGTATTAAATATACTTTGAACAATACTGCAAGTTACTGGTATGTCCCCATCCAGATTTCATCATTTCTTAATTTCAGCAAAATAGAAAACTACGGCTATTTAAAACCTTTGAAATTATGCCCAGGAGAGAGGGAAGGAAGGAGTCATGTTGGAAAGAACACCAAGAGTTCTAATATTTAATTTGTTTTTCTGTTTCTTTGTTCATTCATTCATTCAAATTTGTTGGCCATTCAATTTTAATGGACATCTCTAGCAAGTCTGATTTATATCCCTAGAAAAATATATACAAATTCTAGTCAACAGCTTGCCAGAGTTAAAGATAGCAAGGCAGGAAGAGGAAAGGCTGGGAAAAGAGATCTCAGTTATACAAATATTATGCAAGTGACTATAGGAGATAAGGCTGAGAATAGGTTAGCTACCAGTGCTGTAAGGACAGCAGAATGAAACAAGATTTAATTTTGCATTAACCAAATATATGACAGGACTCTATAGTCGTTAGTATATGTTCTTGTCTCATTTAAGCTGTTGTGATTGTAATAAAAGTGTTTTATATATTCAGATTGATTCTAGATTTTCAGTGAGTGGATCCACTTCCAGAGGGGATTATGTGAGTGGGCAGTCCCTTGACACAGTTCCACACTGAAACATTGCTTTGATAGGTCTGTAAAACATTTCTCCTCTTCCACTGTGTCAATGAGCCTACTGAACCAGGATTTATTTATCTTTATGTGTATTCATGGGTGGTATTTGACATGGATTTAGGGATTTTGACAGATAAAGAAGGAAAGAATACTCAATGGGAATGGGGCATAATGATCTTACTCCCTGCACTTGCTTTAAAGCAGTGTTTCTCAACCTTAGCAACGTTGAGATGTCTGGATGTCAGCTCCCAGAATTCTCCAGACAGTATGCTGGCTGGGAAATGCTGGGAGTTGATGTCCAGACATCTCAATGTTGCCAAAGTTGAGAAATACTGCTTTAAAGAAAAACAGAAGTACTGAAAACCATGGAAATGAAAAAATAATTTTTGAAGGAAAAAAATTAATAATCAACACACAGTGCACCAATTTTAACTTCTTTACTTGCATTACTTGGTCACTAAATATTAATTTAACTGGAACATAAAACTGCTCTACTGGCCGGGATTTGTCTTGGTCTAAGATTCAGTTTCTCACAGTGGTCAAACAGGTGCCCCTGGGATGCTTGCAAAAGGACTAAATACAGATAGTATTTAGATACAATCCTAATGGAGCCTGCCCATTAGGGCCACATGTCACAATGGCCATTAAGCAAAATGGCCTTGCTTAACAACCTTTACCCCTATTTTCCTGAAGCAGCTATTAAGCAAAAATGCACTTTGTTAAACAGAGTGTGGGTGCTTCAAGGTTGTGGTAGACCCTTGGAAGTCTAGTATAGGCCCAGGGCTGCCTCTGCAGACTTCATTAATGCAGTGAAATCAAGCAGCTTTGTCACAAGGCTGCCATTTTATTGCTCCCTCAAGTGAGCAGTATAAAATGGCGGCTTTTTCCAGGCTGCTGCCATGTGGACTATTTTGCTGCTTAAAGAAGTCTGCACAGTAGTAGAAAAAGCTTCTGAAAGTTTTTACAGCACCGTGCAGACCTTGTTAAATTAGCAAAATGAAATGACTTATCCCTGGGCCACATAGTGATAACTCAGAAGCAGACACTATTTTGTGCAGCATGATGAAAAGGCAGGCATTTCTGGGTTTCTCTCGTGTGGCCCAGGAATGTATGCCTGCCCTCCTTCCCCAATATGAGGTCTGGTGATCTTCAAAGATAACTGTGATGGGGGATGGGCATGTGGGGGGCAGGTCCAAGTACTGTGGTTTTAAACAAGGGACTGCTGTAAGAATGAATGACCGCAGGGGCACTGCAGCTGCCTTAACTTTGAAATGGGGTTGTATGTAGCTTTTGGGGCAGGTGTCTGTCATAACTTTGACAGCCATTAAATGACTGGTCATACTTCAAGGATTAGCTATAGATAAATATTCCTCTCCAATTGTTGTTCCCTTGCAACCAATATTTGGAGAAACACTGAATCTTCAAGAGTAGAAACTATTGATGGATTGATAGATAGCCAGAATATGCAAAGATGAAGTCAGGAAAGCAAAGGCTCAGAATGAACAAAGACTTGCAACAGAAATCAAGGATTTTTCAAAAAAGATTCTTTCAACATATTAATAACAAGAAAAAAGTCAAGGAAACTGTAGGTCCACTAAAGAGACAAGATGGCAAGGAAATAACAGGCAGTAGGGAGAAAGAAGAGCTGCTTAACTCATTCTTTGCATCAGTTTTCTTATAGCCCAACACACCCAAAAAACTACTGCAAAAGACAAACTAGAAACAAAAATTAAAATAAACAAGAAAATGGTAAAAGAACACCTATCCAACCTTGACGAATATAAATCTCCGGGACCCGACAGATTACATCCCAGAGTTCTGAAGGAGCTGGCAGGTGTTATCTCAGAACCATTGCACCATATCTTTCAGAAACACTGGAGCACCAGGAAAGTAGCTGAGGATTGGAAAAGGGCTGATATGATTCCCATCTTTAAGAAAGGAAAAAAAAACCAGATCCAAAAAAACCAGACTCAGTCTAACATCAATACCTGGGAAGATACTGGACAAGATAATCAAAAAGCAGATCTGTGAGCAACTAGAAGCAAACAAAGTTTTAACTAGTAGCAACACGGGTTTGTTAAAAACAAATCATGCCAAACCAATCTTATTTCATTCTTTAACAAAGTGACTAAATTAGTAGACTAGAGAAATACTGTGGATGTAGTATACTTATATTTCAGTAAGACATTTGACAAAGTAGATAGACCACAACCTGCTGCTTAGAAAGCTAGAAAAAGGTGGAGTAGACAACATCACCACTAGATGGATTTGTAGCTGACTGACAAACCAAACTCAATGAGTAGTCCTCAATGGCACTACATCCACATGAAGAGAAGTAAGCAATGGGGTTCCACAAGACTCTGTCTTAGGCCCGTACTCTTCAATTATCTTCATAAATGACTTAGATAATTTGCAGATGACACTAAACTGGCAGGAATAGCCAACACCTCAGAAGACGAGCTCAGGATCCAAATTTCAACAAACGGCCCTATCCAACAAAATGAACTTTAATGTTGAAAAAAGCGAAAGGAAAAATCAAAGGTATAAGTACAGATTAGGCAAGACCTAGCTCAAAAACAGTAACTGTGAGAGGGACCTTGAAGTCCTAGTGGATGATCACTTAAATATGAGCCAGCAGTGTGCAACAGCAGCCAAAAAAGCTAATACAATCCTGGATTGTATAAACAGAGGCATAGAATCAAGATCACATGGAGTATTAATACCGCTTTATAAAACTATAGTAAGACCACACCTGGAATACTGCAACCAATTTTGATCAACATACTATAAAAAACATGTTGAGACTGGGAAAAATTCAGAGAAGAGCAAATAAGATGACCAAAGGCCTGGAAACTAAAACATATGAAGAACGGCTACAGGATTTGGATTTGGCTAGTCTAAAGAAAAGAAGAAACAGGGGTGACATGGTAGCAGTATTCCAGTATTTGAGGGGCTGCCACAAAGAAGAGGGCATCAAACTATTCTCCAAAGCACCAGAGGGCAAGACAAGAAACAATGGTTGGAAACTGATCAAAGAAAGAAGCAACCTGGAATTAAGGAGAAACTTCCTAACAGTGAGGACAATTAACCAGTGGAACAGCTTGCCTTCAGACATCTTGGAGATTTTTAAGAAGAGACTAGACCAGCGGTTCTCAACCTGTGGGTCACGACCCCATTTGGGGTCGAACAACCATTTCATGGGGTCGCCAAACAACACAGTCCGCCATTTTTCCCCCTTTTCCTTAGCTGTGTTACTCTCTCTTATTCTATTGGCTTTTGAAAGCCAATAGAATAGACTCTATTCAAGAGACTCTATTCTATTGGCGTTCAAAAGTCAATAGAATCTATTGGCTTTTGAAAGCCAATAGAATAGACTCTATTGGGCAGGTGGCTTACCTCCCTTGGGCTGAGCCAGCTGGTGGCCCAGCCAGTGGTCAGCCTGCGCCGTCACTGCCGCTTGCCAGGTACGCCTCAGCCGGCACAGGGGGCGGCACCATGCATGCGCGGTGCTCCTGGGCCGAGGTGGTTGCTGGGCAATGGCCCACGTGCAGCCACAGGAGAGAAGGCGGAGCGTGCGCGCCTTCTCCTGCCCCGCCCGCAGGGAAATACAGGTAGTCCTTGACTTACAACCACATGTTTGGGGTCGCGGCATTAGGAAGGTTGAGAACCACTCGACTAGACAGTCACTTGTCTGAAATTGTATAGATCAGTGATGGCGAACCTTTTAGAGACCGAGTGCCCAAACCTCAACCCAAAACCCACTTATGTATCGCTGGGTGCTGGGTGGGTGTGGCCTGCTGGGTGGGCATGGCTACAGTGGTCATGGCAGATGGGTGGGGGTGGTCAACTCGATGTTGCTCCTGGGGAGGGACACCTGTGGGGGCTGGGCAGGGTTGGGGGAGATCCAGGGGGTCTCTGGCAGGTGGGGCGGTGGGCAGGAGGCTGGTCCTGCAGGGGTGAGGCAAGGCAAGGCGAGACAGGGCAGGGGTGCCATTGTCGCAGGGTGAGGCAGGGGCCTGGCACCATCGGCCCCCGCACAGAGGCCAGCAAGTGCATGGGTGCTGGGATGCATCCGGCCACGTGGGACCTCGGCGATTTAGCAGGCGGCTGGTTGAAGAGGGCAGTTGCCATCTCCGGGGCATGGCATGGGTGCCCATAGAGAGGGCTCTGAGTGCCGCCTCTGGCACGCGTGCCATAGGTTCACCACTACTGGTATAGGTTCTCCTACTTGAGCAGGGGGTTGGACTAGAAGACCTCCAAGGTCCCTTTCAGCTCTCTTCTCTTCTCT
Organism: Crotalus tigris; assembly: GCF_016545835.1. Taxonomy (NCBI): domain Eukaryota; kingdom Metazoa; phylum Chordata; class Lepidosauria; order Squamata; family Viperidae; genus Crotalus; species Crotalus tigris. Next base: position 1,659,132 of record NW_024096494.1, on the reverse strand, counting down.
TCTCTTCAGACTCTTAATGATTTCTAGCATGAAGACTGCCTTCTGTAGCTGCTATAAACTGGGTGGGCTTCTTCACTGAGCTTTCCATTTTTGCTCCGAATCATTTTTCTGGTCAGAGATAATTCGGACCCTTTAATGTGTATCTGAAGTTACTGATTCTCATCCTAATGGGCATTAGTTTATCTTTAGTTAAATTGTGTTTATTTGCCTTTTGGTTAACCATCCACTTAAAGAGATACCTCCAGAGTTCTTCATTTTATTGCCTACAGGCTTGATTAGCTCACTGGCTGCTCCTAATCCAATATCGTTTGCAAGCAAGTTAAAAGCACTGATGCCAAGACAGATCGTTGATGGAGACTTCTTCCTTCCTTCCATTGAGAAAACTGTTCCTTTATTCCTGTTCTTTGTTTTCTGTTAGCCACTTAGCAATTTGCAAAAGATGTGGCCTTCTTATTCCATGACCACTAAGTTTACTCAGGAGCCTTTGATGAAGACTCTTGTTAAAGGGTTTTTGAAAAACTAATTATATAACAGTCAACTGGATTATCTACATCCACATGTGTTCTGGAGTCCTTGATGCTGAGTTTGTTTATTTGCAGATGTTTCATTATCCAACTAAATAATAACATTACATTACCTAGTATGGTAATAAACACCTGCAAGCAAATATCCTATCTATCTATCTATCTATCTATCTATCTATCTATCTATCTATCTATCTATCTATCTATCTATCTATCTATCTATCTATCTACTTCAATTACTGTTTCTGCCAACTTGACTGGAACTATAAATGTATTGATCTATAATTTCCCACAACATCCTTGGATCTCCTTTTAAAAATTAGTGTCACACTGGCTACCTTTTTATTCTCTGGCACAGAGCCTAATTTAAGTGATAATACATAAATTTTGCTCTGCCGAAATTTCACATTTGAGTTCTTTCAGAATGCTTAGTGATATAGGTTCTTTTTAAAACCATACCCAATTAAGTTGACCCAGGCTCAAGAGAGAGAGAAGTACTGGATCCTGGACCAGGTAGTTTCTTTATAGCTCTCTATAAGAGATGTAGAGACTTTTTTTTTTTTGTAAGACAAAAGTATTTTATAAAAGTGATGTATAAAGTGTTTGTGTATGTGTGTGTAGTACCTCTACCTTATTTACATATATTTCTATTGCTATTACTTATATTCTTTTACTATATAGGCCTCTATTCTATACCAGAGGTCCCCAACCTTTTGGGCACTAGGGACTGGTTCTGTGGAGAAAGGGGAGCTGGTTTTGTGTACTGCCTGCATCCTGTGGATGGGGCTTTGCTTATTTGTGCGGCCTGGTTGTTGGCATGCCACAGCCCAATACTGGTCCACAGACCAAGGGTGAGGGACCTCTGTTCTATACCATTACTGTATTATTACATATCAATGTTTGCTCCTTACAGTGCCTGTCTTAATTTATCTCTGCAGGATTTCTTTTTCCTGTTATTGCTTGTTAATGGCTAATATGCAGAGCTCTTGCACCTTTCCAAAGTTGTGCTTTTCCTTACTGGGTCTCTGCACTCCCCCCCCCATCTTCCCCTCCCTCTGAAGAAAAAAGTGCCTTTATTTTGTCTGCTGCACTTCTCCATTCACTGGTGATTGCAGAGCTCCAAAAAACTCCTCTCCTCCACACCTGTGTCGAGATTGTTACTCTGCCATGTTGATGCTGGAGGAAACGCTCCAATGAGAGGCAGCACGGGAAGCATTGCAAATTTTCTTAACAGCCTGGTCTTGAACACTTGGGCAGGTGTAATCAGGTCTCCATTACAGCAGATCATCTCAAGATGATCTAGCATAACTTCCCTGCTTATCCCCATTTATTTTAATTGTTTAGATTCCTTCTCTGAGAAAAATCAATACAGGTTCAGTACAATCTCTTTCCTATTAAAGGCAAATGCAACACTTTCATTCCTTCTCTGAGTTTCCATATCTGCCTCAAGAATCCTTTCATTCTGTTATTATTTCACTGCCCAATTGCTTCCCTGCTTGGTTTTCTGTTTCCAATCCATTTATATGAATTGTCCTATGGTTTCCTTTAAGATTGTTGTCAAGCATCAAGCTTTTGGGTAAGGTGAATTTTTTCCCCTTGGGTTCTTCCCTCCCAAAATCTACTAAGGTTTAACAAATACTTGTATATTACTGGGATGCTATGCTAGTCTCTTCCTGGATTTTCCAGTATTATTTTCACGAATGCCCTCATTTTTTAGAAGTTTCCTCTTTGCAATCAAATGTGACTGTATTCCACAGTGCTGGCAATTTCTCATTCATGTGTATGCTGAAAGTATTATGTCCAGTTTCCTACTACTGGCTACAACTTGCAGCAGATCATTGCCACTACTTAGAATTAAGTCTAGGCCACTCTCCCCTCTGCTCAGTTCCAAGAGCACATTCCAAGAACTTATTTACATTTGTGATCAGATATTGTTAACCATATAAGGAATTTGGTCTTTCAATGTTTTCTAGTATGTTAAATTTTATACCGTCCTTGATATAAAGTTCAGCTTCTTCTACCAATATTTCTTTGTCTTTCCTATAAAGTTTGTATTCCAAAATTTATTTATTAAATTTGTTTACCGCACAACCTGTGCCAGGGCAACTCCCAAAATGATGGTATTCCACCAATTCTCTTCCATAGGGTTTTTGTTATGTCCACTATATTTACAAGTTTCATTTGCTACCTAGTACTCTAAATCCCCCATAGAGATCTTCTTCAACAAATTATTCAGACATTGGCTTTCCTTCTTAGATGTGGGTTGTAAACAGGAAACAATAATATTACTTTTCAGGAAATGGAAGATAGTTTATATGTAGCTCATATATGGACTTTCATGCAACCTTCAAAAATATTCAAAAAAATAGATTCTCCTACTTGAGCAGGGGGCTGGACTAGAAGACCTCCAAGGTCCCTTCCAGCTCTATTCTATTCTATTCACAATATGTTCAGGTTCATTTCTAGGTTTTGAAGTAGACATGACAAAAGTAGTATATATACATATTATAGGAAAACAATATTAAGTTCTTCAAACCCATAACTCTGGTCTAGCCTTAGGACACAATCCAGACAAAATTAAATGAAATCAATTGAATATAAGCATTTTAACTGATGCACTGAAATTTCATTGATTTCAGTATCGCTTAAATGCACTTAACTTTCCTTGAACTCTGGCTTTAGCTGTTTGTGATACAGTTGTTTAGAATAAATCCCTGCAGAGTTGGCAAGAAAGTCTGCACAAAGAAGGAAAGTGGCCATACACATTTGTTATAGAAATTATGAAAACAAAATTGAATATTTTTCTTTCTTGACTGAATTTATAAGATCCCTGAGTGCTTCACATTGTTGCCAGTTGTACTCAGTACTACCACAGAAGACAGCAAAATTCACACCAAACTTCCTGAAGGCAGGGATAAAAGGCCAAGTTAAATGAGCAGGCCTCTTTAAGGGGCTCAGAGGAATATAATGAGCTGGAGTAATCAGCAGTCAAGACTGAGTGCTTAACCTTCTGAGAAGGACAAAAAAAAAAAAAAGAACAATCTAGCTCAGGGGTAGTCAACCTTGGCTCTTTTATGACTCGTGGACTTCAACTCACAGAATTCCTGAGCCAGGAATTCTGGGAGTTGAAGTCCACGAGTCATAAAAGAACCAAGGCTGACTACCCCTGAATTCTCTAGCTCTTCCAAAAACTAGCTCTTCCAAGTACAAATAGCTTTTATTTTTAAGAACCCAACTCTTTTCAGAACCAAGAACACGAGCTTTCTTTTCAGGGACATTAATTGTGATAAATATTTTAGACATTCCAATTCTTAGAAAAAGAATCCAATCATGTATGAAAGACTGTTATTATTTCTACAGATTGCTCCAGCTTGTTCTCAGCATTTTAATGTGCCAAGTATTTATTAGGCTTAATGCCTTGGAAGGAGGAACCTGCAGTTCCAAAGAATATTTTGGGTGGTAAGAAATATCAGCCGCTTGCATTTTAGAAAATTACTTTCTCTTTTTGCATGTTCTTCCTTTTTATCTCCTATATCACAAGCCCACAGTACAAAGATGCTTTTTATAGTCAGTTACAGTTTCATGTGCAACTTATTTTTGGTTGATAAAAGTCAAACAAACGGAGCTGGTCCATCATTGGGACTTCTTTTGACAGCCTTATTTTCTTTAGAATCTGATATCTCAGCTACACTCAGATAAGTGGTGGCGAACCTATGGCACGGGTGCCAGAGGCGGCACTCAGAGCCCTCTCTGTGGGCACGCACGCTGTCACCCCAGTCCTAGGCCTTCAGCTGGGTTTTATAAAACCTTTTTGCTGGAGGCCTCTGCCTCCATGTGCAAAAAAAAAAAAAAAAAAGGTTCAATCAGTCAATTTCAACTTCTCACAGGGAAAAAAGTTCTTGCAAATTTGGAATTGATTGATCAAACTTTTTAGTCCCACCCAGTCTGCCGTTACCACTGCAGCCATGCCTACCCAATTGACCACGCCCATCCAATTGGCCACACCCATCCAATGGGCCACACCCACCCGGCACTCGACGATGCATAAGTGGATTTTGGGTTGCAGTTTGGGCACTCAGTATCTAAAAGGTTCGCCATCACTGACCTAGATTTTTGTCCTTGGCTTCACTGATGTCTCAACCTTTTCATTCAGGGCCACAAAGTGTCAACATCTGAAACAAAAAGTAGATCCCTCACGTGACCTAATAAATTCCTCAGATAACCTCAGAGCCAACCTAGGTTTTTGATCATATTTTGTTGCTATGATTATAGGCTGGGATGCAAGCACTGACATATTTGGGAAGGTTCAAAGAGTTTGAGCTTCTTAATTCTGAGTAACGATAACATATTAATATGATAAAATGATGGAGAAAATAGATTGCTTGGGATATTGCTATAAAATATCAAACAAGCATATTAAATAGGCTCTATGCTTCACAAAGTAATATGAATATAAAACAAATTAAACTCATATGTACCATTTTTAAATATGTTGGGACAAGGATGGGATGCGGATAGGATAGGAAGGGAAAGGAAATAGAATAGAGAATAGAATAGAACAAAGACTAGAGAGAATAGATTCATACCTTCCATATTTTTTTTCACTGAAAGGTACCCATGTAGAAGACTGTTTATTCTGCTCATCTATGCAATAACTGAATTATAGAAAAGTGCAACAAAAGCACTAAACTAAGAGGCATATCATTAAATATCATATATTCATTTTCTAGGGGTGGGGTATGATGACAAAGCATTTACCACAAAATCAACTGATGCTGCTATCATAGAATGTCTAGCCCAACATAGTTTTGCAAGAGAATAAAATGCTTGACTTTATGGTATTGTAGATAATAATCCCTTCTTTTATTGCTTGTGACATAGTAGTAGTTCTGGGCCATGTCTCTTCTGTTCATTGGACTTTGTAATCACTGTCTGATTACCTAGGAAGCAATTCTTCATTAATGGAAATAGTAAACTTTATGTCACGTAAAGGACAAATACAAACCATGCAAAAAACTTTCTTTAAGACCTTATTTTTTGTTAATATTTTTTTAAATATTTCTTCTGTTCAGTCATGTCTGGTTTTCAAAGATTGTCTGGGCAAGTTCCTATAGTTCTCTTGGTAAGGTTTTTCAGCAGTAGTTTGTCACTATCTGCTTCTGGGAGTTGAGAGAAAGTGCCTAACCAAAGATCACTCAGCTGGCTTTATATACAAGGTGAAACTAGAACTCCCAGACTCCCAGTTTCCAGCCTGATGCTTTAATCACTACTGGGTTTCTCCTTTTATTATTAATTTCTATTAAAAGTTTTTATGTAACTGAAAAAAAAACAAATATACAATTATAGAAAGAAAAGAAAGAAGAAAAAGTGCAGAAAAGATACAGTTAAAGAAAGAAAAAAAGTTACTTAACTAAAAGACATCTGCTCTTCTTTACAGCAGTTAGAAACAAAACCATTACCTCTCTCCCTTCTTAACCTTACAAGAACCCCTTATACAACCTTTTTTTCAATCATGAAATCCAGAAATTACCTTTTTTTCTATTTTCATCATTTTTATTTTCACACTTCACTAAGTAAATAATGTCCAACAAAATATAGGAATATAAAACATGGATACATCGTGTAACCTTGTTCTACTATTTAAAAAAGAAATATTAAAAATTAGTCTTTTGATTTTTTTTCCCCTTCAAATTGGACTCTGATATCTGTCTTTAACTTGAAATACGGAATGTTTTCTCAAAGAAGTGGATTTCCACTTCTATGCTTGAATATATTTAAATATAGTACAATACCTGAAAGATAATCAGAAACAGGACTGAGAATATCAACAAGGATTCTTACATAAGAACCATCTTTAAGAATTACAGTGGCCAATTATTCAACTCCTCCCTCTAACTTTTCTACACCTGGAACACCTAACCAAAAGCCAGAAATACCTAAAAAAAATTAATGTTCCCCAGAATTAATGGAAACCAAGGGCTTTGTTTACTTTTCACTGTTTTCAGTGTAAATTATACATGTTGAATTTGTATGTTAAAATCAGGGATCAATCATATTTTCATTGTGTAGTCTTGTACAAAAATAAATAGTTTTAAATGACACAACCTTATGAAAATACAGTAGCCCAAGTACTCTGAAATTGCAATACCTTGCTTGAAATTTTACAGCAATTAATCATCTTTACTCTCACATCTGAGAATGTGAAAACTCATGAAATTTGATAAGCCTGTGATGATTTTGCCATTGTTCAAACTTTTTAAAACAGGGATCTCCAACCTTTTTGTTCAGATGGCCCAGTGGGAGAGGGAGGGGAAGGTGAATTACGCGTGCATGAGTAAATGTGAATGTGGTCACATGTGCGCGCATACATACAAACAGGCTGCGAGCATGAGCACCATGCAAATGGGGTTGAGAGCATGTGCGCAAAGCTCTCAGCAATGGAGGCACCTGTGTGAGGCTTGTGGCACCACCTTCAGTCTCACTCCACGGCCCGCAGCGATGCCACCCCTGGCGCGAGACTCACGCTACTGCCCCTGCATGAGGCCTGCACCACGGCCCGCAGTGATGCTGCTCCTTGCACGAGGCTCACGCCACCGCCATATGCAAGGCCCACACCATGGCCCACAGCGATGCTGCCATGTGAGGCTCACACCACTGCCCCCGCACGAGGATCATGTCATAGCCCATCTGCCGCTCACGTTGCTGCCGCCATCCACACAATACTAGCAGTGCTGCCGCTGCCCACACAACACTTACGGCAATGGTGGCACTCACACAGCCTGGCGACCAAGGGACCACAGCCAGGTAGTGGGCCGCAGCCCATAGGTTGGGGACCTTTGCTTTAAAACTCTAAATATTAATTTTAGTTAATTCTGGAGGACAGTGTTCACTGTGCTAATGATTCCCTACTTAATTTGGTAGTTTTCCTGACCTACTTTCATTGGTCATGCTGGTTGAAAATGAATAGACCTACATCTCTGAATAATGCCGTATTAGAGAAGAATTAGACTGGCTTTAGAAAAGAAATATTCAAGCTAATGCTTGAATCATCCTTGAATTGCCATGTTCTATCAGGTAGACCAGACTTGAATACCAAAGTTATGAATGCTAAAACTCCTTTTATGATGGGGTTATGGTAATAGAATTTTGCAACTCTGAATGTGTCTCCCTCCTCTGCTTTTCTCTTACAGCGAATGAGAAAGGGTCAAGAATGAGACATTTTCTCAAATTCCACTCTTGCTTTGGACTCTTATCTCACCACTGCACTGCCTTGGCTACAGCTCTTTCTTCTGTTCCTTGAGGCTTTTCTCACAATCCACTACATCGATCATTATGATTTTTAAAGATGGAATTTCAGAAACTGATCTGCCCCACCCTTCCTTTTTCCTTAAAGTACAGTGTGGTCCGAAGCCCACTAGAATTGTGGGAGCCCAGATTTGGAAGGCATATCAATCCTTCAAATCTGGGCTCAAGCTCTTTCAAATTGCTAACTGAGTAGTCTACACTGAAGTTATTCCCAATGTTTTCAGTAAGATTTGTTCCCTAAAGAGTGGGTGCCAGAAAAGATTTTTCAGAGAAGACTTATAAACATTACATTATCTTAATGTCTGGAGATAATCATGAAGGTTTTGCAGGACAGATTCCCTGGAATATGTTCCAAGGAAAAATAAGATGATATATAAACTATTAAACAAAAGAAACTCAAAGGATTTCCCTTTTGGATTTTACAAATAGCTGAAATATTTAGGATTACAGCCTAGGCATACATTTTAAATTTATATATAATTTAGATTTATAAGGCAACCCAACTCCACCTTGTCACTGGGTGGTAAATGCTCTGATAGGGAAGGTGACTAGTCAACCACTATTTCTTCCTCACTAAATTCATATATTACTAGTTAATTATGGTTTATTATGTCACAACTGAATGTATTTATATACCAATCAAGTTTGCAACCCAAAGTAGCCATATTCATATGATATTATAAGGCAAACCCAAATAAACACATCAGAGCATAGCAGGCTATGTAAATCAGGACATTCTTTTCTAAATCGCACCATCTGCTTCTATTACAAGGAATACACTGCATAATAAGCAGGAAAGAAGAAAGCTGAGAAAAAGATAGATGAGAAAAACAACCATAGAAGCTTAAATTTGAAAGTCCATTCCACGATCTTTTGCTACTAGAGGGGGGAAGAAAGATGGTGCCTCTTCGTTTCATTTGATCTACCAAAATGGATTCTTGTCTCGAATCTAATAGAGTAAGTGTCATTGGATCCATGTCAAGTATCTGCTTCTGCTTCTGAGGGCATCAAACTGGTTTGGAGGTATTCAAGGCAGACACACCCCTATCTGGCAATTTACACCATGGTCTGCTTCCAAACATCTGCAGTATTTAATAATAAAACTGGCTCTGGTTAAAAGTGAAGTCTTTTCTCTCATATAATTTGTAGGCATTTTGCTTTTTCCTAAATGTCTTGTTTGAATGAGTTGGCAAAATTCTCCATGCATCTCACCAGTTACTGCTTAGGTTTAAATTTCCATTAGGTTCCTTTTCCATTAATCTGCAGCAAAAAAGCCAATTAACCAAATTATCCATAACCGATGTATGTTGGTGGGTTTACATAGCAAGCAAATTCATAGCTACATTTTTGGGAAGTTTTTAAAAAGCCACTCAGATGGAAATGCCACTGTAGTCAATGTTCCTCCAGGGCTGAATCAAGAACAATGAATTATTAATCTGCACAACAATTTTCATGATAGGAAGCAGTGGGAAAACCAAAGAGGAACTGTGTGTTTTAGAAATTTCGTTTGGGCTAGTTTACATTTGATTGTAGCTTTTATGAAACTCATTTAAAATTTATGATGGCCCTTATCTGAAACACATTTTTCATTCTTCTGACTTATACAAACAATAGGCTTTACAAACCAAATGTTTGTAAAATGTACATGTATTTTACAGGCAGCCACGGTGCTGATACAATGATGATGATGATTTAAAAGCTATTTTAATAAAAGGATTTTTTCACAGTGGTTTTACCAGGTCAACCAACAGCCCAGCTACTGTAAACATATTCTCCTGGTTCATGTTTCCTCCCTAATTTGTTTGTCAAATTAGCTATAGAAATGGTCTTATGTAGGAGTCTCATTAATTGCATCTTGGCTGATTTAAAATGTTGATGGTTATAATGATGATGATGATGATGACAATGATTCCTCCCACTTGCAGTTATTGTATATTGCTCTGGGTACTTCTTAAGATGGGAAAAAGCAGAATACTAATTAAATACACTTAATGTAATAACAATAAATTAATAGGAATTCCATCATATTCCAGAATTCCCTGAAAGGATTACTTATCCAGTTCTTCTTCCTTTCCCCTTAAAATATACTTGTTCTGTAGATACAATTTTCAAAAATAGCTTCTTGCAATTCTGCTTCATGAGCTCAGCTTTCATGAAAACAGAAAAAAACTAGCTACTTTTCTTGATAGCAGATTTTATAAATCTACACAGCCATAATATTCTTGTTGCCTTGAAAGGGAGGGCGTGGGGGCAAATATATTGCTGGGAGTGCAATATATAGTGCTGAGGGGGCAAATATATTGGGGGTGACAAATATATTGCTGAAACAAACAGGACACCAGCAGCTTTGCCTCAATACATTAATCTCAGAAGTGGCTACATTCAGGTTTGATTTCTGCAATATATTATTTAAGTTTTCTGAAACATGCCTTATAAAACTAACACAGGTCCACATAAAACAATTTACAAAAAATACATTTTCAGTACTGCCAGTACTACTGGAATGTTGGGTGGAAGGTGTAATTAAACTGCATTTAAAAAACAATGAAGTATATGATTTTTTTAAAAAAAACCTAAACCTAAACCTGGATTAGACATCCTTGCACCCTCACCTAGACTGTGACACATTGTGACCCAGATGTACACCTTCAGCTAGAACAGGTTTGTCTGCTCTACCACCAGGCTGAGAAACTGGTGTGGGATGATTTACTGTTAATAGACTCCCACTTTCTTCCTTCTAGTCAAGATGCAGAACATCTAACCTAAGCCAATTTATTTTGGCATCTGAAACACAAATTCAACAAGAACATCCTCTCCTCCCTGACTGTATAATTAACACAGAAAATTTTAAAAGTAAGAGTTTTCTGCCTTTTCATGATAATGCAAACCAGCTGTTTGAGGTGACCTTCTCAGCCTTTTAGCTGCTCACTCCACAATATGAACAAAAACCCAACACTGTTTGACAGCCCTTTCTTAGTCATTCTGAACAGTATTACAAATGGCTGCAAGAATTATACAGGTCAGATTTGTTAATCCTGTTTCCAACACTGATGGGCAGCAGTTGTTCCAGATTTTCTAGCCCTACCTTGAGATCCCAAAATTGTGTCTAGCACCTTGTACAGAGTGCAATGTATGTCTTCTACTGCTCCATCTTTGTAGTACAGATCTGCAAACTATTTTTCCAGATCAGTCATTGCTTTAATAACTATGTCTTATGTTTTTCCTACCAGCTTCAAGAATCAGCTGCTATTAAGCCTTTGGTGCTTCATATGCAACACAGCACCAATAATTATACTTGAGTCAGAGAAGGATGAATCTTTCTATTAACAACTATCTGGAAGAAAAGAATTTTGACTTGCAACTAAAAGGAAGTAGAAAAAGCCTCTAATATGATTTATTTATTTAAAAAAATTAGCATGGTCTCCCATCTTGTACAACATAACTCTAAGCAGTTCACAGCAACAATAAAAATATGTAAGAAAAAAAATCTAAAAAACCCCCCAGCACCCAGTGCCCTAAAACAACAATCCCCAATAACAACATAGCACTAACTGGGCTTCAACACTAGAGCCAGTTTGGTCTAGAGATTAAGCCACCAGGCTAGAAAGTGAGATACTGTGAGTTCTAGTCCTGCCTTAGCCAGAAAGTTAGATGGGTGATCTTGGGCTAATCACGCTTTTCTCAGCCCAACTCACATCACAGGATTGTTGCTGTGGGGCAAATAGGAGGAGGAAAGTATCTTGGATATGTTTGTCACTTTGAGTTATTTGTAAAAAATAATAAAGGGGGATAGACAATAAATAAATAAATAAATACAAAAGGATCAAATATATGATCAAGAATGAAAGCAATAGATACAAAATAAGTATCCGAAACAATGGAACAGGGAGAGGGAGAGGGAGAGGGAGGGAGGGAGGGAAGGAGGGAGGGAGAGAGAGAGGGAAAGAGAGAGAGAGAGAGAGAGCAAATGCTTTGTGGGGAAAAAAGCTTTTAAACAGATGAAATACCAGTTCTGGAAATTAGTACCATTAACTTTGAAGTGGAATTTTCAATTCTAGTTTTAATGAGAACCTTTAACCACCAGCAAAATGTTCTTGTAGAAGTCAAGGTTAAAGCAATCAACTGAGTTGTTTAGAATATTAAATTGAGCAGCTATGGCATTTTGAACAGTGTCCTATGCCAGTTTAGTTATCATTCCTATAATAGGCAGGGACAGAATACTTTTAAAAGCCAGAGGAAGAGAGAAGAGAAAGTAACAGAAAAGGATTACTGAATTAATGTCCAGTTTACAAGTTTTCCAGGAATAGCTAACATTATTCAGAAACAAACAATATTAACATACATTGTTTAATCAACAAAAAAGCTTGTGTATTAATTTCAATACAAGTTATATAACATAGGACTGTTTTATGTAAATTAGCAGAATAACTGCTGCAAATACAATACAAAATATTTACATAAAATACAACTAAAAATTGCCTGAAAATATATACAAGTACAAAATGCTTTAAAATCCGTTTCTTTGGCCATCTGTCAAGAAAACAAACATTAAGACAAAATGTATGGATCATCTTTTTCTGGGATGCCAGCACAGATTTGCTCATCCAATGTTGTACAATAGTTCTCATAGCTACCCTGTTTACCTTAAGTTTCGGCTAGATTCCTTATATTAGGGATATAACTTTGGAAAATGTATAGATTCTTTCTTTTAATACTGTTTTATTCTATGATTATAAAACACAAGTAATACAGTATTATTTAGGTATGGTAGTTTTTATGCAGTGCTAAATGGAGATTATTAAAGCTCTTAATGTTTAGATAACTTAAACCAGGGGCAGGCAACCTTGGCTCTTTTATGACTCGTGGACTTCAACTCCCAGAATTCCTGAGCCACCCATGCTGGCTCAGGAATTCTGGGAATTGACGTCCACAAGTCATAAAAGAGCCAAGGTTGCCTACCTCTGACTTAAACCTTTAAAGACAAAGAAAAAAAACTTTATATCAATATTTATTATGATTTCTAAAATGTTAATATTAATAAGCATAACATTATTTAAATTTACAACTGCTGCTAAATGTGAGATTCATATATGCATCCTTAACAGCAGTATGGCTATTGTAGAATCAATCTCATAGTCCTATACATTTTTACCCAGATACAGCAATGTTAAGGCAAGCCCAAATGAAATAAATTCATTTTCTGTCTTTTGAATTATATCTCTAATATGGCTTGTTGGTTATATAGAACGAAATTAAACAGATCTTTGGTCTGGTACAGCAACACATAAAATACCTTACCTCATTTGGATCCTGCTGATCTCGCAAGGTAATCGTATTCTTGATGAGACTGATAAAAAAACCATTCACTTCATCTCGTTTTTTATTTGGCAAAATGCGAAGTAGAGGGATCATTATACATGGAAATGCAACTTAAATAGAATTTTGAAAGACCAACATTAGCAGTTGTTCAATTATCAATTAATGCAATTAACCCCAACCCTTAATTTCATACTGTTTTTCTTCCAAATTCAGAAATCTATTTTTCTCCCTTTTTAACCTTTTTTAAATAGTCTAGCTTATCTTCTAAAAAATAATAATTTCAGTAAAAATTATTACTAAAAAATTACTGAGATAATTTCAGTAAAAAAAAATTAAAGGGTGCTCCAATTGATAGCATGACAAGGCTTTTTTTTTTAAAAGAAGTTCCTAAAATGTATGATGGCTCTAAAATACAATTATGAGTTTATGAATTCATACCCATTAACCTGTCTTGTTCTGAAACCCAGTCTGCCTCACTGACTAATATTTGCATATTTTTCACAAACAATATTTATAGAATCCTGAAACAATTAGAAGGTCTATCTTTTGGCTGTGGTAAGGTTTTGTGTAAATATACCATTTAATTAATGAACTATGAAACAGAAGGACAGTGAAGACTTTTCATATGGGGAATTTGGCCAGAAATATTTGTCCTTTATAGGAACTATATTGTAAGTGTTATAGTGTAACTTACTGGTGTTAATATTAATAACTTACTTATGTTCACTGCACAAATTTGAAGCTTAATCAGTAATTCTTCTGTAAGCAGCGAGAAAGTGAATGTGAAAGCAGCCATTGTTCTTAAAGTGAAGAACAATGAATTTCTGTTTTACATAGAGTAACTTTTTTTTTTATTGAAAGTTTTTAAATTTTACAAAACAAATCCCTTCCCCAACCCCCCCCCCACTCTCCCATACCCTCCACCACCTCCCCAAACCTCCCAAACCCTCCCCCAACCTTCCCAGAGCTGAGTACAGGCTTAATTAAAATTTTTCAAAAAGAAACTTAAAACACATATAAATCCTAAGCAAATCTAAATACATTAAATTAAATAGGTTATCTTCTCTAAAAAATAATAATTGCAATCATTAAACACGTTATAGTATACTCTAAACATTTTCTAATATCATACTTATATTATTATCCATCATTCTTTATAAACTCCCTCCAAAACATAAATTTAAACATTACTTTCTTTAAATATCTATACCTACAATATAAAATCTAATCTCTCCCTCTTTCTTTATCCTAAAACACAAAAATAAACATATAAACATTCATTATACCATTAAGACTAAATACTCCTTTGAATACTTAAACTAAGTACTTAAACTTAAACTTCTTATCTAAAATTTTCATTCAATCTCCATAATCTTCTCTCCTATCAAAAAAACTTAAAAGACATATAAATCCTAAACAAATCTAAGTACATTTAATTAAACAAGTTATCTTCTCTTAAAAATAATGATAATAATAATAAAAAAGCCCAATCATTAAACACATTATAATATACTCTGAACCTTTTCATATCATACTTATATTATTATCCATCATTCTTTATAAACTCCCTCCAAAACACAAATTTAAACATTACCTAAAACATTAAAATTCCCTTATACATATTTAAATCTTTACCAATAACAAATTCCATCCACAATAAACACATTCCTTATCAGTCTCTCTTATCTATAAACCTCGAAAGAAGTACTTTGAAATCTGCCCTTAAAGGTAGCTCCAAAAAGTTTGTAAATCTTGCTTCTCCCGCAGACTCAGTACTCTTTTGAATACTTAAACTAAGTACTTAAACTTAAACTTCTTATCTAGAATTTTCATTCGATCTCCATAATCTTCTCTCCAGTAACCATTTCCATCCACAATAAACACATTCCTTATCAGTCTCTCTTATCCATAAACCTCGAAAGAAGTGCTTTGAAATCTGCCCTTAAAGGTAGCTCCAAAAAGTTTATAAATCCTGCTTCTCCCACAGACTCAGGAACCAATACTTGTGAGGCTTCCTTAACCTCCTTCTTCTGTTGCTCTTTTTCTTTACGTTTATATGTTGCACGAGTTGTCCTCTGCTCCTTCATCTCGACTTGTTGAGGCCCCTCGAACTGAGATTTCCCATTTTTCATTAATATAGGCTCTTCAGACTGCAATTCTACCCTTAAAGGTTGCTCCAAAAAATTTATAAATCCTACTTCTCCCGCAGATTCAGAAACCAATACTTGTGAGGCTTCCTTGACCTTCTTCTGTTGCTCCTTTTCTTTACAGTTATATGTTGCACAGGTTATCCTCTGCTCCTCCATCTCAACTTGTTGAGGCCCCTCAAACTGAGATTTCCCAATTTTCATAAGTATAGGCTCTTCAGACTGCAATTCTACCTTCTTTTCTTCCAAAGCTTTAAACTTAATAGATGGCGATGAACATACCCCCAGGACCGAAGTATAAAAGTCTTTTGCTTTAGAAACAGTATTAAGTCTATAACGTATCCCCAGGTAACTCACCACCATTCCAGTCGGAACATCCCATCTGAACAAGATTCGTCTCTTTTTAAGTTCATCTGCTAAAAAAGCAAACTCCTTTCTTCTTCTTAAAATTTTAGATGGGATCTCCTTTAGAATTATAACATCTTGTGAAGCAATTTGAAACCTCTTCTTATAAAAAGCTTGTATAATTTCGTTGCGCAGGGATCTTTTCCCAAAGTAAATTACCACATCTCTTGGCAAATTCTTTTGCTCTGCCACCACAGAGTTAACTCTAAATGATTTTTCAATTTCACTAAGTATTTCCTCTTTTTCTTTATTCAAAATCACAGCAAAGTCCTTTGCAACCATCTCTCTCAGGTCTCCTTGCACAGACTCTCTCAAACCTCTGATTCTTAAAGCATATTCCATTTGTCTATATTGAAGCATAAGAATCTCATCTTGAAAATTTTCCATCTCTTTTTCCATGCTTTCAAATTTTCCCTCCATCAATTCCACTTTTTCATCTACCTCTTCTACGCGAGAGTTCAGCTTTTCAAGAACAGAGGCAACTCCTTTTAAAGCCAAAACTATCTCTTGCCTCAAAATCTTATTATTTTCCTCTAAAATCTCTTTCATTTCTTCCCGAATCTGAGATATAACATTTCCCATCATATCTTGTCCTTCACCATTATTGGCTGTACCAAGGAAGAGGGTGAAGCTATTGATTTAGGTTGTTGTGCTGATGATAACACCGAAGAAGAAACCACCTTAGGAACTGTAGGAATTACTGAACCCTTTGGAGCCATCTTAAAAAAATCTTTACTCCTTCTTAAAAATTACAAAAATTAAGCAAAAGAAAAAGAGAGATTAACTCCAAAAAATCAAAAATCCTTCAAAAGGAGATCATTATAATAAAAAGAAAGGAGTTTAAAAAAAAGGAAAAAGGAAGAAGAAAAAAAAATGATTAAATAAAAAAAATCCATTCCATTTTTTAAAAGTACAAAAAACAAAACAAAGAAGTTAAACAAAAATAATAATGCTTCTAAAATCCAAACCCAACATCAAAAAATCATTATAAATAATCAAGTCCACATTCCGTTCCAGTCATTAAAAAAAAAAAAGAAAGGGAAAAAAAAACACCGAAAAGCCTGCCGATCGCCATTTTACTTTCCCTTTCAACAAAGGGGAAAAAAAAGGGAATATAAAAGTAAAAGTAAGTCTTTAAACTTAAAATCCAAATAAAATCAAAGAAAGCAAAAGCTAAATCCTCTACTCAGCTCTGTCCGTCTCTAAGAAAAACTCACCAGTTCACTTTAATCGCGGAGGTGGTTGCAGCGGCTTGTTTTGTCCCTAGGGACAAAAGCAGCTGGGAAGCGGAGACAGTCTGAACTCTGTGGGAGCACTCTTTTCACCCCCCCCCAAAAAAGCCTTGGGGGTGCATAAGAGGCTCTACCACTATTCAGACAACCCTCTTCCCCCCCCTTTGCCTGGGAGGGGGATTTTGAACCGCTGAACAGCTGATGTCCGCTGTTCATAGAGATTCAAACACTTACCCAGGAGGACGGCTACAAAGTAGCCGCCATCACGCGCGCAGATCCACCGGAAGTCCCCACACAGAGTAACTATTGCAATATTGATGGATTCAAAATAAAAGTAAATAAAAATAAAAAATATAAAACTGCTTTCACATACACAGAAAGATAGCTTGCAGTTCAATCCTATGCATGTTTACTTGGAGGTAAGTCACAAAGGGAGGCATATTCCCATAAAAATATTAATAAGACGTTATTGTTTTAGTCACACTAAAACAGGGATATCCAAGGATGATAGAACAACAAAGATACCAATATTATCATTTGCAAAAACAAAAATAATAATGTTCATTTTCACTGACATTTGTTAAATATAAAGTAGCATTGTTAAAGAGATATTTCTTTTATTTTTATTTAAAATATTTAAATTTGTGGCATAATGCAGTTACAGTATTTGCTGGTATACCCTTTTCTGTTTGATGATTTTATATTGACTACATCCAATCAGTACTGCTAATAAAAATATTCTTAAAGGTGGGATAGAGCTTTACAAGGACAAATCCAGAAAAAAAATCAGTTCAAAAGTTGGCATTAGGGAACAAGATAATACAGGTAGTCCTTGCTTAACAACGGTAATGGAATTTCCATTGTTTTTTTTTTTTGTAATAAAATTGTTATTTTCTAATTTTACATTTAGGTATTTAAAAAGCAACATGGTGGTTGGGTTAATCAATAGTTCAGTAACATACAGATTTTTTTAGTAGAAATCTCAAACTACAACCTCAAATATTTCCTCTCTTTTTCCCTTAATATCTACTATCTCATATTTAAGCTAATACAATTCTTATTATATCAACTAAATAAAAACATCATTATTACATTTATCAATAATTTTTAGCTTATACATATCTTAATTACTTTTACATTCAATCTTTATATTCAATCAATGTCCTGTAATTAGTTTTTCCCAACTTTTAGTTTCCCATCAATATTCAAATTTAACATTTGATATTTATAATTTCCAGGTTTTAGGTAACCAAAGTTTTTCCTTTATCTCAATTCATAACAGAATCTAATATTCAAAATACACATCTTATCTATTGGGATATAATCTTGTTCTATTTCCTAAAAGTTATCTATTTCCCCCATCTTACATCATCTAATTAATAATACAGTATCCCCTTTAATAAATCAAAGCCCATTATATATATTGTCTGAGTTAATCAATAAATAAAACATATTCATAATATTTTTTTCTTTTGGTCTAATTTTTATGTATTAAACAAAATAGCATCCTTATTTTTCACTAATTTCCAAATATTTTAAATTTAATGACCAAAATTTCCCTTATCTCAACTTCTCCCTTTGGCCCTCTAATTAGTAATATGAAATCCCCTCTAATAAATCAAAACCCCAATTTTCTTCAGCCTTATTCTGCCTTTTTTTCTTTGCCAACTAGCCTTTCATGTCAACGCTTTTAAATCATCAAATGGATCTTTCTCTATTATTATATATATTGTCTGGAATAAGAGAAATCATTTAGTTGCCATTTTTTGGGAAGTGCTAGCCCATTTGTATTCCTTAAATCGTCTCCCTATTATTCCAAATCCCCACAATTGTCCTGGTACGCTTATCTTCCATTCCTTCTGTTCTTCTTGTTCCTCAAATTTCTTCTGGTTTATATAGAAAGTCTTTTCCATTTTCAGTATTGTCAGTCCCTTTTCTGGATATTCCATTAACTGTATTTGTTGGTCAATTGAGTCCTCTGTCTTAGTATTTGATTATTCCACCTCTTCTGTTACCTTCTGTGTTTTAGTCCTTTAGTTGTAGTCAGAATTGGGTTTGTATATCTAAGCTGACATCTTGTTCTTTTCTGTAACATCTTATTTGAAAGAATAGTTTCATGTATTGCTTTCAACATGGAAGGAATCTTTTCCTGGTTCTGATCCATCTCTTTCATGTGTTTATAAATAGTCTTTATAGTAGAAGTCATTTGTCAAGCAAGATTTTATAGTCCAAGGTATTTCATCATCTCATATAGTAACCAATATTCCTCAAATAAAGAGATAGGAAGCCAATTCCCCACATATAATTCTGAAAGTCAGTAAAGGTTTACATTCACAGTTCAGTTATGCCACCCAGCGGTTCTCATACAACTGAGTTTCTCATAGGTAGCGCCAAGGCCAGAAGAGTCTTATCTAAGGTCTGGGCTTCGAGCCAAGTCTCTTTTAGGAAATAAGAAGTTATAATACCAAACTTTGCCACAAGATGTCACCGATGCCATTTAAAGTTTTTTAAGTCCAAAATTTTTATAATCCTTTTTCCAATCTTATTTCTTTTTCGTAGATAAAAGCAAAAGTCTCCAATAAAAATAGGAAAATTTTTGGTCCCCAAGTTTCAAGAACATATAAATCCAATTAGATTAAAGATATTCTTTTAGTGCTTTAATTCCTCTGGGTAGTCAGTTGCCGCTATTCTTAGAGGGTGGGATAGAGAAGGAAGATTCCCTTCTCTCTCTCCTCACAGTGGGAAAGGTACTTCGGGCAGCTTTTACAGGAAAAAATACTAAGGGTAAAGAGAAGATTAGATCTCACCCAGTCTCACCGCACTGCTTTAGAAGTGCCTGGTGGTAAGTTTGACTTCGGCTGTCTGCAGCCTAGTGATGGGCCATATTGCTATGGCCAGTCTTACCTCTGCCAGTTTGGAGGGCTGCCCTGGATCAAGCAGAAGGACTGCCGCTCTCCCAAGATCAAGCGGGGGTCCCCTTCTTGCTCGTCACCCCTACAGGGTGACTTTCGACCCTTTCCAGGGTCCCCCAGTGGAGAGAAACCAAATGCGGAAGATGGAGCTCGCCTTCCAGCATCTGCGGCAGCCACGATGGCAAACCGGAATTTCCATTGTTAAGTGATGCAGATATAAACCATGATGTCACATGACTGTGTTGCTTAGCAATGGCCATTCCAACAGTCCTTGTTGTCATCATTAAGAGAGGACTGTGGGTCATTAAAGAGAATCTCTTTCATCTTCCTGCTGTTTTCAACAAGCAAAGTAAATGGAAAAGTTGGCAGGAAGTTGCAAGTCCTGAGTGATTAGTATACAGGCTGGTGGGTGGGCAAATGGCTGTTACAATGAAGTCAGAACCTGGCCATGGCAGGGGGGATTATGCAGATGGCAGCTGCCACACTACGTGAACACAGATGGGAGAGTACATTGCTGGCTGCCACTTCATTGTGCAGGCATGTCCTGCCAAGTGCAGGTAGGAGTGTTACACATGGCCGCACAATACACAGTATAAGATCCCTGGGATCTCGTATCCCATAACCACGTTCCTTGAGAGAAAAAGCAGTGAGAGTAATTTGAGACCCTCTGTGCTGACTTCCCTATTAACTTTGCTTGTGGGAGGGTGGCAAGGAAAGTCATAAATGAAGATAACATGACTATGGGACCCTGTAACTGTTATACTTGAGACCTGGTTTCCAAAGGCTCAACTTGCAATCGTATGACCACAAGGGTGCTGGGACAGCCGGTCATTCAGTACCATCAGAAACTGCTCTCTGAATGGGTAGTTATTAAACCGAGAACTATCTGTAGATCTCAGCCCATCTTGATCCTGCAGGTTTAATTAACTCATATCATGTACCCAGCAATTTATTTTGAAGCAGACGAAACAAGACAAGTAGAAAGCATTCTTCAGATCCCAGAAAGCTTCATCTCCAAATATGTATGGGATTTGAGGAATGATAGAAACAGGAAATTAACGTATTACTTGTAATTTCAATCTATTGAACAGAAGATGTGGCGAATGGTTGCCTGCAGCAAAGATCATTGAACACATCTTCTGTGCTTTTTACAGTTATTAAATCAAGAAAAATAACAAAATTTTGTGAAAATTTGATATCTCCCAAAGGTTTCCCAACTTTCCCAGAGACTTGATACCTTTCAGAGCAACTAAGAGGATGCTTAGGCATCTCTAAATGCAAATAGACATGCAGTCACATCATAGCTAACAATAAAGAGCTAAGAAATTTTTCCAGCTTTTGAATCTTTCTTAGCTTCCTCTGATATTTCTCAAACGTTTTGACCATCCATTTGGATTAAATGTGGAAGAATAGATGCAGTCATCAATGTGAGATATACTTACCAGCAAGGATGAGAAGAGGTTTAAATATTAAAGGTTCAAAGAATCTTCTGGTGTACTTAACAAAAATGTCATTAGGAGACTTCTGAGAATCAATAGGGGTACCAAAAGCTACACTTGCAACAATATCCAACATGAAGCAGCCATAATTCCTACAACAAATTCAAAAACGTGGATGTTAATATGTCCTTTTTTTCATTACCTTTTTTTTTGCTGCAAGGCATTTTGAGGGTTTTTTTACGTCAAAGCATTTAAAATTCATATCATAGCATCAAGAGTTATTTATAACAACTTGTCAGTCTATGTGTAGCTTCTTCAATGATAATTTTAAACTTTATTCTTTTTTATGAAAAAAAATCTTATACTTTAAAACCATAAAATGGGAAACCACAATTTCTTATGCATGGCTCTGAACGCAGTACCATTCATATTATCATAATGAAATCTTATGAACAGCTGGAAATCAATTCCTCCCTTCTTTCTCTAAATAGAATTTTCAAAGGGTTGGTTCATCATTTTATGCTTCCCAGATCAAGTGATAATTGCATTTATGAATGTGACATCACAAATACAATTCCAGAATGGATCTTATTTAAGATGTCAATGGCAATGAAAACATGTTACATATTAAGTTGTCAGTCACTAGGTACTGAAATGAATGTAATAACATCTTTTCATTTTAAAAATAAAAAGTAGTATTAATTGCTTTAAAGTTTTTTTAAAATGATATAAACAATTAATAGCTAAAGTGGTATTCAAGAGTTATTAATCAGTAATATGTGGATTAAAAAATATAAATCTAGTGTCACTTTTATCTGCCATTTTAAACAGTACTTTATTTCTTAAAACATTTTTTAAAAAATCATTATATACTGACCAGAAATAGTTTTTTATTCATTTATTCTCAATTAAGAAAAAAAATCATATTGAATCAGCCTGCCTGAAATGTTCTTTTTACTACTAGTAGACATTTTGATTAACAATGAACCCAAATTATCATAAAACAACACCACAGAATAATAAAGTTGGAAGAGGCCTTGGAGGTCTTCTAGTCCAACCCCCAAACTCTGTTCAAGCTGGTTCCTTGGAGTAGTCAGTCATTTTCAGGGCTTTTTTTTGTCATAGAACGCCCAGAACGGAGTTCCGGCACCTTTTTTGGATGGAACCTTGTAGGGTAGGCAAGATGGGTTGTATAACGTGTGAGAAGCATCTTTTTTTTTTTTTAATACAAAAAAAGCACTGGTCATTTTACTTCAGTCACTGACCAGCAAAGCAAAACAAAAAAAATCACATTTAGTCCCATGAAGAACTTCATAACTTTCAGAACTTTTGCCTGAGTGGGTTTCATCCTCTCTTGCTTCTCTATCCTTTTTTTTTCTCTGTGTGTCATGTTTCTTGGATAATAAATCTGTATGGAAGAACTACAGGAAGCCCCTGTGCTAACATGTAGAGTCAATATTTTGTAAATAAATACGTAACCTATCCAACTTCTTCCAACAAACCGCAGTAGAGTGTCACCATAATGTTAAGCTGCAGTTAATCCTATTAGGAAACAGGTATTTTGGATCTCATACTTGTAACTTGTAAAAGGAGAGTTTATGTAATATAGGCTTATTTTTTTTATTAAATGTATATGCCCCCCATCTCACTACTGAAGTGATTCTGGGCAATATACTATGTGTTATCATAACATGTAAATGTAGTTAGAGTTTGGGTTTATTTCCTTTCTAATTTTTAAAATTTCATTTATAGACAGCCTTGCTTTGGATACACAAGTACCAATCATTTTAGTTACAATTACTGTTTTCGAATAAATTATAACCAAATCAATAGGAGAAACGCATGCCTTCGAAAGTGTCAAATGACAACAGAAAAAGAGGGGAAAAATTAAAACATTTGTACAATAATTCCATATTTAGGATAATTTGGCAAGTCAATGATGATAAAACTCTCCAGTAGAAGATAATTTATTAAAGTACCTTTGAATGTCAAAAGCAGTACCAGATTCCGCATAGACCTTTAAGTTATTCAGCAGGATACTGCATGCCTCGTCAATTAATGGAGTCAACTATAAAGAAGCACAGGTATATATTCCAATTTTAAAACATATTGTATTTTTCTACATTAATTATATACTGCAGGAGCCAACTGATCTCAAGAGCTTCTCATCAATGGAGGAAGTTATTTTCTCAAGGAAGAAAGTGAAGTATTGCATTTATACAAATGAGATTTTATATTTTAAAATGCTTTCTCCCGTATTGAAATCCCCTGACAGTCCCCTCTATCTTGATAATTCTGACAGTTACTCTTAGATTTTTTTTTATGACAAAATGGTACCAAATTGTAAATAGTTTTACTAAGAGCTGGAAGAAGGGATGTTGCCACAGACAAGTGAAGTTGCTATCTTTAGAGGTTCCTTAAGCAGAAGGGCCCAAAGCCTCTTAAGGAATTATGCTTGAACAGCTTTCTTAGTAACAGAGAGATTTTGAGTTTTTCGTTGAGTGGTTTAAAGACAACTATAAAGACTAAAAGAGGATAAGATCTTACTGCACGACACCAAGAGCATAGGTAAGAGCAATCAAAGCTATCGTACTGCTTAGTCTTCTTCTTGCTGATCTACCATGTCCCCCGTGAATTGCATCCACCCCAATTAGATTCAAGATTTGTGCAACCACAATATTTTGGTCCAGAAATGAGACCAAAAGTTCTGTTGGCAGCAAGCAGCACCTAAACAAAAAAAACCTGCACCAATTACATACTAAAAGGAGACTAGTAGACAAGTTCTGGATGGCTTGCACATTGACGCTAGTCTAGCAGAAAAGCGGAGTGCCCTCTATGACCTTCTTTGCTCAGCAATTTCTAGTAGCATTAGAGAATAAAATGATATTAATGTGACCCAGGGATGACCTTCCAAACCACTTACGTGATCAAAATTGTACAAACATCCCTTCTATTGAATCTTTTTGGTAAACAAAGGAAGGAGCCTAAAGATCCTATCAAGCTCTATCAGCTTCTTTGACAATCTTTGTTCCTGCCAGCAGGAAAGCCATTCTAGAATTATGACCTTTAAACTCCTGCTTCTATTCATTAATCATTGTTTTTGTAATGCAGTTTGTGCTAGGATGGTATTTTCTCCTCTCCTTCCAATGCCCCCTATCTGGTGTCTTTTGGTTTAGTAAACCTTTGCCCTTAAAAAAAAAGCCCATATCCTTTCTTGCAGCAAATGCTACTTAAAACAGGAAGAATTAGGAACCAGAAGCAGATTCAAGTAGATCCTGCTGACCGAGCCATTGATCAACAATATTTTAGCCAAAGTGGTAACAACTACTGTTTTTAATGAAAGATATTTCTTTCCTGGAGCATAGACTCCATGCATTTTTTTCTTTTGCACTTAACCCTATCATAGTAATGTTGGCTGTGCAAATGTTTACCATTCCAGTTTGGTATAGGCACAAGAGAAACTTTGTTTTAAAAACACAAGCAAGCTATGTGGTTTTGGGAGCACCCCATCATCATGAACTCTTTCTCCTTTCCTGCTCCATTACTTTTTGTCCAATTGCCATTGATTTATTAAGGCGAAAATAGTAATGCTAATATTTATGTATGTCTGTATCTTCCTCTGCATGGACACATACAAATATATCTATGTATATGTACATACACAGAAAGATCTCTTATTGTCCTTATGCTGAATATAAATGACATAGATTCATTTTGCAACATTAGAATAATCGATAAAGCCAGTATTCCACATATACAATGTTTTGTGACTTTTGCCAAATCTGGTCACTTCAGTAAAATCTTTTAGTTAGGACAATGCAACAATTAAGAGATTCTGTCCATCACTGTTCCATGGTGCTAAAGAATCTCCTTATCCTTTCCCCTTGGCCTAAATCTACATAGGAGAAATAAAAACCAGATTTGCCTTTTCTTTTTTTTTATTTAATAACTTATTGATGACCTTCTAAAAGCCTGTAGGAGGATTTTGATTTACTTTTTTATTAGCTAAATCCTTACAGAAATAATAACCCAGGAGCCAGAGGAAAGCAAGGTGTGATACACTTCTCTCCCAATCTTTTTCCTTTATCCAAAAGCAGCTAAGCCATTTTCTATCAGAGCTCATTCAATTCAAGCCCACCCAGCACTTCCAGGAAAGTCTTTGTCTTTTTCTCCTTCCTCATCCAGCAATCCTCCCTCCCCACCTACTTCCCTCCCCCTTCCAGCTTTTTTCTAGAAACATAACCTTCTCTATCATTATTCTACATTCCCTTTATTCTACATAAAGGCTTCTGCCTTGGGCAGGGGATTAGACTAGAACACTTCCAAGCTCCTTTCCAGCCCTAGGAGTCCATCACTCCCAAATTAAGTTGGGTCCATGCAAAAATGCTTCCCTTTAACATGGGTATACAATTAGTTCCTGACATAATAGAGCCTGCCCATTATGCTCATAAAGCATGATAGTTGTAAAGCAGATCATCACCTGACCAATCCAATTTCATGAGCTTTTTGTGGCAGTTGTTAAGCGTGGTTAACTACCATAAACACTTTTGGGCAAAAACTTCATAAACTGTGGTCATGTGACCATACAAATGGTCATAAATGTGGGTTGGTTGCTGAGTACCTGATATATGATGGCATAATTGCAGGAGGTGAGTGGGTGAAGAAGGCAGCTGTCAGAAGTTCATAAGTGAAGGACTATCTGTAGATGAATGATGTGTCTTCAAACTTCCTACTTTCTTTGTAGAGGCAAGAGGCCTTGATGTTGCTTGTTTGGGGAAGAGACTCATATATCTTTTAATCTTACTCTGAATTCTTTATTTCCTTGTCTTGTCAAGAACCCTTGTCATGTATCCTACTGACTTACTTTCTTTTTTTTCTAACTGGAACTGAATAGGTATGATTATATTGATCTCCCCTCAAAATGTCCTGTTTCACCATCTTTATCTGAATTAATTGTTCATCTCTTTCTCATGAAGTGAATCTGTTAATATCCCCACTGACTGTCAATTACTTAAGAACCTGCTAGCTTTTAGACTATGAAGTGCTTCTGATTTCTATGTCAGCCTGTAACCTACTAATTTTAACTACTAAAGACCAAGCAATTATTTGGCTAGCTCTACATGCCATTAGCCAAATATTATATAATAGATTGCACTGAACAATTATTATTTATAGTTTCATTTTTAATTTCCTGAATGCAGAAGCCTGTTTAATAATTTGTAGCATTCAGTTCTAACAAAACTGGTATTCTGGTCTGATATACTGTACTTAAAGGAGTCCTAAATTTTAGTAGTTCTAATCTGCAAATTAAATTTTTACTTTGCTGAAACAGCTCAAATTTTTAGCCATTTGAAAAATGGAAACCTCTCCCTTAATTATTCCAAACTTTTATTAACCCATAGTTAACATTTTATAAAAAGGTATTGGGTGAAGACTTCACACAACTGAACAAATTAGAATATGGAGCTATTGGCCACAAGAAGTAATACCATAGCTAAGTTGTGCAGTTTTTAAAAGCATTTAGACAAATTAGTGGAGGTTAAGACTATCTGTGGCTGCATGTCAAGATGATTATATGCTATCTCCAAGTTAAGGGACACCATGCTTCTAAATTAACAGTTGCTAGGACACAAGTGGAACAGAAAGTTATGTTTTCCTTTACTGAGGAATCTGGTTGTCCACTGTGAGGAACAGAATGCTATGCTACATAGACTTCAGTCTGATTCAGGAGTATTGTTATCAGAACAGTGTTTATCTGATGTATGTCATCTTCAACTTCCAGAATTTTCAGCAATACTGCAGTCATGCAGGCTAGGGAATTTAATGAATTGAAGTCTATATACTTGGTAGATATACAGAGAGAGTTACACTGAACTTCAGCATAAAATAATTTTTTTAAAAAAAATTGAAGTGTTCAATATTCTCCTTATTTGATAAATCATAAATTAAATTTAATTAATTAAGCATCTGCTTAATTATCGCCATGATGATACCAGTATCAAAGCAAAGATAGGGAAGAAGATTGTGATTTGTTGTACTCTTCTCCTATCTTGTACCACAGCTTTCTATCGGATGTTCTCAGACCAATCCTTATTCTTTCCAAATTTTGCTATCTGTAGCAGCAGGCACCTAATTTTCTGATTTTCTTTCCCTATAGTTATCTTTCTTAAGCACTCTTTTTTAATGTTTTCATCATCAGTCCTTTTCATCTGGCACAGATATCGCTCCTTCATAGTTCCTTGATATCCTAAGAATTATTGTAGCCAAACTGGTTAGCAAGATGGGAGACGATAGTCGTCCGAAAGAAGCTTTTTCATGAGGCAACTGGACTTTCTTGTTTTTCCTTTGAAGACATTTCATTTCTCATCCAAGAAGCTTCTTCAGCTCTGACTGGATGATGGGGAATGGAAGGATTGATACTCCTTGCAGATAGCTGATTATTTGCACTTTTAGAGAGTTGTTGAGTTCATCTGGAGGTTTATCTGTGACATCAGGGTCACCTGAATAGTGCAAATGGGTGTGGAGCCTTCTTAGAACTGTTGGAAAGACTGTGTTGTAGACTGGAGATAGATGATGTTACATCCCTCCCCCTTTCTTGAGAGAAGGCTATTCATTCTGACATAGATGGCCTCTTTGACCCCTCTTTCAAACTTTGGATTATTTAAATTACTATTAAATTGTGATGAGACTGGAAAACCACTTCAGAGTACCTAGCTACAGTATATAGGTTAGGGCTGTGGTTTTATTATGTATGTATAAAATGAAAGCAATATCACTTTTTAAATCAGGCAAAGGGAATGTCTTAAGCTATGCCACAAATTTTATTGATGCAAGCTTACCAAGTTGAAGGGCCTCCTAAAAAGTCAGTATTGTAATCTGAGAATAGAGGTACATAATCTGAATTGCTAGGGCCATACGTAACCTTTGAAAAGTTGAGATATGACAACCAAGCCAGATGATTATCATCATACTGTAATTTTATGAAGATGCAAGAGGGAAATTGCTAAATATATGAAGGATGATTGTCATTATTTATAAACCTAACCTAAAGGGTTTTTTTTTTCCTCCCCTCACCCACTATTTTGCCTGGTTCTGCCTACATCTGAAGTAAGCTGAAAAAAAGCGAAGATGGTGGCTTTGTTTTTTGATACATTGCAATCTTCCAATAAATTCTATTAAAACATCCATAGTAAACAAAATACAAATAGGGTTATAATGAAACATATAACAAGCAATATAAAATCAAAATTAACACCACTGAGTAATATAAATAAATAGATGGCAAGAATCACAATTCAAATGCTCTTCTAAATAACTTTGAATGTGAAATTTCAGTCAAGTATTTAATCATGTAATAGTGTTCAATTATTTAATACTTTTCTTCTCTGTCACATTAAGCATTACAATTTGCTAATAGGTTCCTGAATACTATATCCCAGATTTCCAGGAGCTATGTGGAGTTCCAGGAATTTAAATGTGAGGCAATGCTATGCACAGAAATAAATAAGTACGGGGTGTTTTGCAAATGATTTTATCCTATTAATCAAGTTATTAGTAATTTAATTCTGTAATATATACAAGGAAGAACTTCATCAACTATATGCTTCAATTACTTAGGATTCTGTACCTTTATTTAATCAATTTTCCATGGAGTGTGTGGGTAAAACTATACATTGAACTATGCATTGATAATGACAAGAGAACAGTCAGGAAAAATAAAAAAAAATCAATATACTTTGGATTATGTCAGCTAAACAGGGGAACAAAGTTGTTTATCAAACCTGACAAGAGATTCTTCAACATAGGATATTCCATTCTTCTAGTCTATCCCGCAGCACTAAATCAAGCCTTCCTGTAGTTTAGTATAATATAATCAATCATCCATTCTTAACACATTTCCGTAGAAATGAATTGGAATGTCATTAAGCCATCTTAAGACTTAAGAACTACTGCTAATGCTTAGTCTTATTACAGAATTCTTATATGCTATCCTTCCTGCAGAAGATCAGCAGCTTTATTGAGATCTCTCCTCTTTTTATCAATACATGCTGCTATATCATCACATGGCTGTCTGGAGAATTCTGGGAGATGAAGTCACCAAGTTTGTAAAACACTGTTTTAAATGAACAGGAATTGTCCATATCCACCCAGAGTCAATTGTAGGTTTTTGGTTGTTTCGACGAAGTGCTCCTAGAAGCACGAAGCCAAAAACACCAGCCTGAAGATGACAAATGAGACTTTGTCAAAACGTCACCAAGACACTTCCAATTTGACACGGGAGAAAACCCAAATAACCAAAGACCTACATACATACATACATACATACATAC
Source organism: Crotalus tigris (assembly GCF_016545835.1). NCBI lineage: Eukaryota > Metazoa > Chordata > Lepidosauria > Squamata > Viperidae > Crotalus > Crotalus tigris. The sequence continues at coordinate 1,629,519 of NW_024096494.1, read as the reverse complement.
ATACATACATACATATATTTGTTTTCTGAGGTTTTGGCGGGTGTTTGTATGTAGGTCTTTGGTTATTCGGGTTTTCTCCCGTGTAAAATTGGAAGTGTCTTGGTGACGTTTCGACGAAGCCCCTTCCTCATCTTCAGGCTGGTGCTTTCAGCTTCTTGCTCCTATGTATGTATCACATACATACATACATACATACATACATATCATCCACAGTAATATAAATATTACTGTAGAATTCTGTTTGCACATATAACTCTTTAATTATGTGTATGTGTATGTATATTCCAAAAAAGCATTTTCTTGGTTCATTTTTAAATCCTGGAACATTAGGGTAACTGTTTGCTACCCTACAGAAAGCATCCTAAATCAATAATTTTAAATGTAACAAAGAAGAGGAATAACTTCTCAAAAACTAAATGGTGCAGCAAATCTGACAGTCTTATTTTATGTCATATTAAATTGGGTTTTTTTTTTATTTTAAGGTATATCCATTATTTTAGTTCACATTTAAATATTTTCTGATTTTCAAGAGTATACAAAACTGAAATGTAGTTTATAATGCACACTTTTTTGTTGTAATTTCTATTGTAATTTCTGTTGTAATTTAGTGTATGTATATATGTATGTATGTATGTGTGTGTATATGTGTGTGTGTATATATGTATTTGTGTGTGTGTACACATACACACACTTATATATGCATACATTCAGGATAAGAATACACAAATTGCTTTCAATGTGAAAAAAACTGCATTTATGAATATTACTAACATAAATGTGTATGCTTCAAAAATATGTGTCAAAACACATGCTAATTTCAATGCAAACTTTAAAAAAAATTCTCAAGTTCAATTAACCAGAGAGCCAACTTGGTGAGATTCAGTTGCTGGCCTAGAAACTCAAAGACTATGAATACTAAACCAGCCTCAGCCATGAAACCCTGGAAAAAGTGGGCCTGATAGATCAAAAATGACAAACTGAGAGGAGTTAAATGCATTGCTAAATATCAAGCTGCTAAGGAAGTTTATACAAAAGTTTGTAATGAGATATCATCAATACTGCCTCTTCATTAGATTGTTCCAGAGACTAAAATGAGCTGGATACAAGGCAGAGATGGAGAATGCTGGAAAAAAAAAACAGGTGTTACTGAATGAAAGAACTATTTGTTCTCCATAGAGTCACATTTCCGTGAAGTAGATATATAGTCCTGGATCAACTGTGTCACAGAAGTCAGTTTTGTTGATTACACAAAATATATCTTTAGACCTGTTGATGTGTTCACTGGATTGGAACAAATGGAATTTTATAGTTCTTTGAGTTTTATTTTGCTTCTGTAAATTGCTCTGTAATATTTTGTGAAGAACAGTACACAAATTAAATAAATAAACAGTGGAACCTGTTTCATAAACTCAGCAAGGTTGTTCAACTTTTTGATATAACCCACTATTTTAGGTTTCCTCATGATAATGCTGAACTTTAACCCTTCAGGTTGAAATTTTCCATGCTTGATTCCTGCCAGTACTTGTTTTCAACAAACAGCAAATGAAGTAAAATTCCACAAGCGTGTTTTGTGTATTTCCTAGTAACAGCATGCACCTAGCTTTATGAAAGGCAGGGTAAAAACAAGATAAACCTTTTATAATGCTACTAAGTTCAGACTCCTTAAAAAACAAATAAAAATCTGTGTCTGCAGAGGACCTTGTGAAATTATCATTGTTGACCTATACTGTAAATACAAATTTGTAGAGAGAGTCTAAAGACTCCAGCCATAGGTTTTTTTTGGGGGGGGGGGGGAAGGGCACATTCATTTTTTACATAAATAACTGGAAAATATACATTTTACATGAGACCAGGTGCTCATTAAAGAGTTCACCGCATCATCACACAGATGGAACAATGATCAGAAACGCATATTTGAAAATAGTGAATTTGTCAGGCCAGACATATGAAGACAGCCCTCAGGAAAGAGATTGCAGCATAAAACATAATGTGGGCAACATTGAGTAACAACAGAATCTAGTCATTATAGAGATAAAAACCTACAATCCTCATATATTCCTTGGTTGGAATAGAACTGTAGCATTTTATCATGCTAAATACTGAAATGCAACATATTTTCCCTCTGAACTCAAGCTTTACATAGAAAAAGTAAAATGGAATGCAAATGAAAACTGAACTGCCTCCTGCTGTCCCTTTGCTTCTGTTTTGTTCTTTATTGCTATTTGTAGGTTCAGGTAAATAACAACACTCCTCTCCTCCTCCAGATCAATTCAGATATATATTTTTTAAAAACCACCTTGGCTCCAGGTATCTGTCATATCTACTTTCAAAATAAAGCATTGCACTGCATTGCACTCCCTTTTGTTATTTTGTCTTTGCCCCCCTCCCCACACCCTTGCATTCTGTGGCTCTTCTGTGCATGCTTTTAATTCCCAGTGGGCTATTTGGTGGCCTCCCCCATTTCTCTTTATTTTACAGCTAATGCAAATGTTCTCTGCATGGATGGTGATGTTGTATAAGCTGTGTATAATATACTTGCCAATCTTTAAGATTTTGTAACCTGTGATTTATATTGTATGAATCTACTCGATTGTGGCTTATTTCTTGTTAAAATGACTTGCTATGAAGCATGAATAAAAATATTCTGTTGTTGTTTTAAAAGGGCAATTGTTTGTAATTTTCTTCTCTGAGACTACTGCTCCCTTTCCTCTCTGGACATTTTTTGCTTTCCTTCACATTGTGCAGCTTAAAATGCAACAGTGTGAATCTTCCTCTTGACTTAAATAATTAACTCTGTAAACAGAGACATCTATCCCTGCAAAGCACAATATCCAGGAACTATTTGTCCTTCTAAAGCGTGTCTGGCTCCTGCCAGCAGGGTCTGGCTCTGTGTATACCAGAGGTTTTATCTTTTGTTAGATTTAAGGAGGGGAAAGAAGGGAGGCAAAGATTTGTCTTATGCCAATGACCCACAGTAAGAGGGATTAATTTCTGTCAAGGCAATACAAAACTCTCTTCTTTAGCCTCTCTCCCTCCAAATTATAGAGAGCACATTTGCATTTATTGCTTCCCTTACTTTAAGTCCTGTCAAATTCACTATCAAACCAGGGAGTAAGCTAGTTGTCTAGGTACATTACCAATGATATTGTCAGTTCTGATTAATCAGGGGTCCTTCGCAGGCTTATGGCCAATTAGAATTTACCATAATAAGGGGGTGACAGCTGGTGTTGCTAAGCAACAGCTGTCTATAGAACTAAAGAAGCCAGACACATTTAGATGCTACTGCAGAGTTCGACAGCAACATGTCAAAACAACATAGGCTTATGTCCAGTAATTTTATTTTCTAACCAAAGAACAGCCAATGGGGTGAGAAATATATTTCCTTTTTAAGAATATGACTGTGAGGGAAAAGAATGATCTTCTCTGTATATACTGTTTGGAGATGAATTTTCAGTAATGGAAATGCTATCTTCATTTTCAATTAAGAGAACATATTAATGAACTGGAAGTTTATCTCATGATAAATTAAGTCTCCAGATGCTTGATGAGTGGATATAGAGAAATAGGCTATCAGACTAGGAAGCAAGAGAAATTAATACCCCCAAACACTTTCAGAGGCCCTCTCTAAGAGATACATGACTATAATCTAGAGAAATTAATTCTGAAATGATCTATTTAGAAGACAGCAAGAGTCCTTTTTCTAGGGCAGGCCATGGGTAAGGCCAAATTACCAACGAAAGAGTAATTACCATTCCTGAGCAGTCATCTAGGCAAATCCCACTTGTACAAGAAAGATATACTTCTTATTAGCAAAAACAGGATCCAATTTTTCAGTTGGTTTGAGTAAAATAGGCACTAGGCTAATGGGACTATATTGCTGTATTGCATTTCACGCGCTTGTGTTAATCTGAGCTGGAACGTAAAACCTATTGCTTTCCTGGAAGAGCCTAATAATGCTATGGAGGGGCAGAGCTGGCAAAGTAAAAATCAACATTTTTGTGGGGAATTGGATAAAAATAAGCATGTGCTAAAAAATTGTCATTTTATTTTGCACATACCGTTTTGTATGTGAGCCCAGAGAATTATTCGTAGAAATATGTCTGTATATATTGCAACAAGTTATATGAAAAAAATAAATAAACATACAAATGAAGAGAATTAGAGAAATAGCTTCAGGCAGTCCTCATTTAGTGAATGTGTCATACAACAACCATTGCAGTTATGATGATGATAATGATAGTGAAAAAGTAATTTTAAAAACAATTCTCACATTTACAGCCTTTGCAGTTCTGTAAAGCAATAGAAAGCCAAAATACTTTAAAATCATAAGCACAGTTGCAATTTCTCTAAACACCCATTTTGTTTAACAACCAAGTTGCCAGTCCAAACTGTGTTAGCTAAATGCAGACTATCATATCAGCACAAGCTTTAATTTAAAGGTGGGTAACTTGCAGCCAATTCCCCCCCCCCCTTTTAGCAGACTTTAAAGTCTCCTCTGGCATTGGATGCTGAAAAGTGACAGCACTATTTTCCACTATTTGAGTTGGGAAACAGATGAAGAAATATAATATTGTAGGCATTGATGTCGACAAAGCAGGAACAAGCTGTGCATGGGCCAGCCAGAAGGGTTGTGCAAACCCTCTTATCACAAGGCTGGGGAAATGTCTTCAAAAGACAAAAAGCAGGAAAAGATTTGGGATTTAAAACTTGGGGTGGGAGAGAGGGAAGAGAGAGCAAGAGAGGCAGGCAGTCTGATTTATGTGTTTTGCATATATATGATTTCTTGTCTATAATAAAGCAACTTTCCTAAGCTGTCTACAAAACATTTGCTATTTGCTATCCGAGTTGATTTTATGGACAGTAGAAATGTATTCTTACATCTGATATGCAATCTGAGACTAAGGTTAAAGCAGAGATAAGTTAAAAACTAAATAATACTCCTACAACAAAGCCCAACTCACATAGCTGATGTGGTCAGTTTGTGGCCAGTAAATGCTAACACACGCAGCCCTCCCTATTCTAACTCATAGCAATCCAGAGATGAATTCTTTTTATTTGCAAAACACACAACATAGATTCCAATTATTTACCCTACGCCAGGGGTTTTCGAACTTGGCCCTTCTATGACTTGTGGACGTCAACTCCCAGAATTCCTCAGCCAGCAAGTTTGAAGACCCCTGCCCTAAGCCTTTGTTCTCAAAAGTATTTTTTTTAAGAAAATGCACTTTTTAATGATGCATCTTTGAGGAAATCTCAATTTTTGTACACTAAATATGAAGTGTTTAAATGTTGTGGTAGCTTTACTTTTGAGGACACTCTAGGGAAACAAAACACATAATGTCTTGTGGTAACTTCAAAGGCCAACAAATGCATTATTGCATAAACTTTGGCTATCAAAGGCCATGTGCTCAATAATCCCTGCAAAGCTTATGCACTAATAAATGAGTTTTTTTTTAAACTGCCACAACAATTTTAAAGTCATTCATGTAATCTCATGTGGTTTATTAATTTTTAATGTGCCACAACATTCCTCATTTTTCTGCAAAAAGATTAATAAAGCTAGCCCGCTGGAAAGCTCTTGAAGAAAAGATATGCTTATATAAGTGGGGGGGGGGAATCAAGTCAGGAAATTTCCCATTGGCACTGTGAAACTGGTCATTTCCACAGTAGTGACTTATAACTTCATTTGGCATTATTCAATATCCCTGTGCCAAATAAGAGTAATAAGGATAGGCTTTTCTTTGCTGCACTGATGCCTGGATAATGTTATGAAAACACTTTAAGTCACTATAGGAAAATGGCCTAGGGCAGAGGTTGGCAACCTTGGCTCTTTTATGACTCGTGGACTTCAACTCCCAGAATTCCTGAGCAAGCCATGCTGGCTCAGGAATTCTGGGAGTTGAAGTCCATGAGTCATAAAAAAGCCAAGGTTGCCTACCCTTGGCCTAAGTTATTATGAAACCAATTAGATCAAGTTCTTGGATAAGACTAGGTTGTGAAACATAGAGACGTATCACATCACATAGAGACCATGGCAGGAAAGGAGTATTTCCAATCCCTGCTTTCCCCAAGAGATTGTTAGATTGCAAAGGACTGATTCATTTGTGTATTTTTTTTTTTTAAAAAAAGCTTACATCCACAGCAAATAACGATTTGAACTTATGCAGTTCCATGTACAAAAAATAATAAAAAAATGTAGCTACTGGTCACCTCAAAAATTCAGCTGTTAGATTTTTGTCAAAAACAGGGCGTAGAGCAGTTGTGCATGCTCTAAATGCAATGGATGTTGTGTTGCACTGTTCTTCTGAACCTACTGAATAGCAAGTGTCATAGATATTATTGTTTTATGGTATTTCACACATGAAAGTTGTTCTAGTTGAGATTCTGTGAACAAATGCTAACCAAACATTTCTGCCAAATATATACTGAATTTCTATGTGGAAATTGGTCTTCCTGTGTTTATAGGTACCTCCCAATTTTTGGAGAGATTCCAAAGTAGTATAAAGATTTCTAATGTCATATCCTTTGGGGAGGGAGAGAGATCAATCACAGGGATCTGGAGTCCAAATCTGATAGAAAAACACAGATAAACTGCATAAAGGTTATTTGTCCAGTTGAAACTAAGCTCATTCTTCATTTTCTAATTAAACACCTTGATATACTGAGAAACCCTTCTCCTTAAGGGAGCAGTGATTCTGCAAAGGCAGCCAGTAAGGCATTAACCATGTTGCAGTGGATGAGTGGGTCACTTTTTATGTAATAGTGCACATTTGGGAAACAGAGCAGAAAGAAAAAGAAAAGGGTTTCGTATGTGCGATTGTGATACCTGCCTGCATCTTACCTCTTTTATCTTTGCAATACCGAAGGCTGGGGTCAATATGCTCCGGACCTTTTCCCACTTCTCATCACGCAACATGACAATGCTGTCTGCAAATGGCTTAAAAACCAAATCCAGACTCTAATTGAGGACAAAGATAGAATAGTATCAAAAATAGACAAATCTTAATAGCAATTTAACAATTGATGAATAAGTACGATAAATACGAAGTAGGATAATAATGTTCAGATTCCAGAATTCTGAAAAGTTCTGTATTGGTTTGCCTGCACACTCTTGCTTGTGCTTTATACACACACACACACACACACACACACACACACACAGAGTCCTCAAAGCTAATGCACACTGGGGTTTTCTTGTAACTGTGTAGATATCCTATTCCAAGCTCCTGTGGGGGTATGATTTCATTGCTCTAGAACAGGGGTGTCAAACTCGCCACATCACGTGACATGTCGCGATATATCATGACTTTTCCCCCATTGCCGGAGCTGGGGTGGGCATGGTTTTGGCATGATGCATCCGGCCCATGGGCTGGCAGTTTGATACCCCTGCTCTAGAACAAGAATGTTGTCCACAATTGTTCCTACTTGGAGTTTTGTGAACCTCCAAGTAAAACCATGATTTTAAAGTTCAGAACTAGTAGAGACATATTCGAAAGAAAGATTGCAAAAACAAGACTTTATGGGTCCAAGATTTAATACCACTGATTTCAGTTAAACCTAAATTCAGTTTATCTAGCTTTAACCAGGATGAGAATAATATTATGACAATTCAACATTTCAGTAATATTATATGAGAAACTGTTAATCTGCTGAATTATTGGAACCTTTGGAAATGTATATTAGTTGTAATAGCATTTTTCAAAATGCTAGAGACAGGTAAAAATCAGAATGCTGCATCTTGACCTCCCCCATTCATATAGTGTAAATTCTAGCTATGTTCTCTGGTCATCTCATCCATCTTCTAATATATACTGTTGGCCACAGGGTGAACACTTTGCCCTAAGAAACCATAGTGAATGATTTCAAAAAGCTATAGCCCTTATAATGTTGTACAGGGGAATGCATCACTAGTATGAGTCAAGAGGACGCAGCTATCAAGTATGCTATATGATTTCTGATCTGAGAAACTCTGGTTCTCAATTACGTGCCAACAACAAAATTGAGGTACATTTAAATTTGTTGCCAAGCAGTACCACTAAAAAAAAGCAGCACTCCACACTGCAATATTTATTGCAAATCTGTGGTGACTTGTCATTCTGATCAATGATTGTAATAAAGAATGGATCGGTTCTGACCTAAATGCAGGAGTCTTCAAACTTGGCCCTTTTATGACTTGTGGACTTCAACTCCCAGAATTCCTCAGCCAGCATGGCTGGCTGAGGAATTCTAGGAATTGAAGTCCACAAGTCATAAAAGGGCCAAGTTTGAAGACCCCTGCCTAAATGTATACCAACTGAGCATTCCCTTCAGATCCCTCTTCAAAGTCTCTTTTTTTCTTAAAGCACTACAGAACTCCTTAATTCAGTATCCTATACAGCAGTCGTTCTCAATCTTTTTAATGCCGCGACCCCCAACCGGTCGTAAGTCGAGGACTACTCAACCGGTCGTAAGTTGAGGACTACTCAATTGGTGCAGCACCGTTTGCAGAATGGGACTTTTGGCGGGCTCAGCAGGGCAGAGACAGCCTGGACAATTCCTATTGGCTTTTGAAAGCCAATAGAATTAGACTCTATTCAAGAGAGTCCATTCTATTGGCTTTCAAAAGCCAATAGAATAAAAGGGAGTAGCACAGCTAAGGAAAAGGGGGAAAAAATGGCGGACTGCGTTGTTTAGCGACCCCCGTGAAATGGTCGTTCGACCCCAAATGGGGTCCTGACCCACAGGTTGAGAACCACTGCTATACATTATAACCAATCCCAATTCAGTTTTTTTATTTATGTATGTATTTATTTATTTATGTAAAAGATTTATATGGCTGCCCATCTTAAGCAACTTGGCACAGCTCTCAATAGTTTTTCCATGCCTCTATATCCTTCTCCTGCAACTCCTACATCAAACATTAACTTAATTGTTCTTGAGGTAGAAACCTATCTATTTGTGCTTTTCTAACAGGCTTTGATATCATCTGCCTGTAAATGCTACACTATAGCCACCTTTCAAACTAGAAAAGTCAAGCCAATCAACCAGTTATGTTGTCATTTCATTAATCAGACACATGACATATGTCTTTCTACAGGATTCACCATTCTGTGTTCCTCACCCCCTTTTTAGGTTACTATTCCAACTATCATTCTACATTCTGTGACTGCTGATCTTCCTCAGATCTCATCAGGCATTTTTTAATTAGCAGTTGTTCCTTTAAAATGTCTTTAGAAAGGTATAGTGCAGGGATCTTCAAACTTGACCCTTTTATGACTTGTGGCATGCTGGCTGAGGAATTCTGGGAGTTGAAGTCCACAAGTCATAAAAGGGCCAAGTTTGAAGACCCATGGTATAGTGGACTACTGCTACTGTTGTTGCTTTTTCAATCCTTAATGTTCTCTGGAGAAGAGAGATACTTCTTTATTTCTCAGTCTGAATTGTCAGGCTGTCAATATTCAGTCACACTTGAGGAGTGTCATAATAGCCATTTTTATATTCCATAAATATGAATCCTGAAGAAATAGTACACGGAGTCCAAGAGAAGAAGTAAAAAAAAGCTTGAAAGTTTTTTTTAATTTTTTTAAATCAAATTTACATAGCCATCCATCTTACCAAAAACAACTCCACGGACACACAATTACTCATATAGTTGAAATGAATATATTTCTTAGATTTTTTTTCCTACTGAAACTTTATTTGGTAGAACAAAAACAGAAAGCCATGCATTTATAAATGTCTCTTTTTGTTAATGAATTATAATTATATTTATAATCAAGAGTGTTTATAGTGAGTAATGATTGACTTGTACTAGGAAACCATTACCATGTATAAAGAAATGCTATGAACAATATCATCCTTTAATTAATACTTTTTCTTGCCAGATGTTACATGTGTGGAAGAGAAATAACCAGGGACTCTTCTTTAGTTTCATTTCCTTCTTTTCTCTACCAAGTTACAACTAGTAAAAAACAAACGCTATGTGACATAGAATCATTGTAGTGAAATGCACCACAATGCATTTCAAGGCATCCAGTGAAATGCAACATGTACACAGACAAAGCACCCCCCAAAATCATCTGATCTTGTTTTACCAGGACCAGATGGATTACACCCCAAGGTTCTCAAGGAACTGGCAGATGAGATCTCAGAACCACTGAACTATATCTTTCAAAGATCTTGGAGCACTGGGGAACTACCAGAGGACTGGAAAAGAGCTGATGTAGTTCCCATCTTCAAAAAAGGGGAAAAAATGGATCCAGGAAATTACAGACCTATCAGCCTGACCTTAATACCTGGGAAGATTCTGGAAAAGATAATCAAACAACGAATCAGCAAACACCTAGAGGCAAACAAAGTCATTACTAAAAGCCAACATGGGTTTGTCAAAAATAGATCATGCCAGACAAATCATATTGCATTCTTCGACCAAGTGACAAAATTAGTGGATCAGAGAAATGCTGTGGATATAATTTACTTGGACTTCAGTAAGGCATTTGATAAAGTAGATCAAAACCTACTACTCGATAATTTAGAAAAATGTGGATTAGACAGCATCACCACCAGATGGATTACTAGCTGGCTGACCGGCCGTACTCAGCATGTGGTCCTCAATGGAACTGCATCTACATGGAGGGAAGTGTGTAGTGGGGTGCCCCAGGGCTCTGTTCTAGGCCCAGTGTTCTTCAATATCTTCATCAATGATTTGGACGAGGGGATAGATGGGGAACTCATCAAATTTGTGGATGATACCAAGCTGGCAGGAATAGCCAACTCTCCAGAAGACAGGCAGGAATAGCCAACACTCCAGAAGACCTGGACAGACTTGAACACTGGGTGCTATCTAACAAAATGAAATTCAATGGTGAGAAAAATAAGGTTCTACATTTAGGCAAGAAAAACCAAATGTATAGGTATAGTATAGGGGGTACCTTGCTCAATTGTAGTAATTGTGAGAGGGATCTCGAAGTTCTAGTAGACAATCACTTAAATATGAGCCAGCAGTGTGCTGCAGCTGCCAAAAAAGCCAACACAGTGCTGGGCTGCATTAACAGAGGGATAGAATCAAGATCACATGACGTATTAATACCACTTTACAATGCCTTGGTAAGCCCACACTTGGAATACTCCATCCAGTTTTGGTCACCATGATGTAAAAAAGATGCTGAGACTCTAGAAAGAGTACAGAGAAGAGCAACAAAGATGATTAGGGGACTGGAGACTAAAACATATAAGGAACGGTTGCTGGAATTGGGTATGTCTAGTTTAATGAAGAGAAGGATGAGGAGGGACATGATAGCAGTGTTCCAATATCTCAGGGACTGCCCTAAAGAAGAGGGAGTCAAGCTATTTTTCAAAGCACCTGAAGGCAGGGCAAAAAGCAACGGATGGAAACTGATCAAGGAGAGAAGCAACTTAGAACTAAGGAGAAACTTCCTGACAGTTAGAACAATTAACCAATGGAACAACCTGCCTCTAGAAGCGGTGAATGCTCCAACACTGGAAGTTTTAAAGAAGAGACTGGACAGCTATTTGTCTGAAATGGTGTAGAGTTCCTGCCTGAGCAGGGGGTTGGACTAGATGACTTCCAAGGTCCCTTCCAACTTATTATTATTATTATTATTATTATTATTATTATTATTATTATTCCCCCCCCAATCTGTATCATATTTAAATTTCACTCATGGCCTAAGCTATTGTTATTCTCCTTCAACCCAATATATCCTATCAAGGACAGGGAGGACTGTGTACACTGCCCTGAACTACTGGACAAAAAGTAGGATATAATCTGCAAATAAATAAATAGTATTTAGGAAATAGTTCTTCAGCACTTAAAGGCAAGTGCCTTAAAAGAGATGAGCAACACAACGGGCCCCATGAAGTGCCCAACTTCATTTTCTGAAAGCAGAAACATCCACAATTAGTGGATTTGGAGTGGAATAGTTTTGGATCTTCTTCTTTTAACAATCTCCACTAAAGTTTTACACCTATTCTTCCAGTAAAAAGAAACAAACCAACATCACACAGTTGCACACAAAAAAGCAGGGAAATAGCAAACTATCTATCACCATGTGTCCCCTGGAGCATTCAAAGGACTAACACAACCTTGACATAGGGAATATGGCTTTTTCTTCTTCCTTATCTCACTTTTCACCAGCATTATGTTGGGACATAATGGCGTGGCAGAGTGTTTCTCAGTCTCAGGAAATGTAAGATGTGTGGCCTTCAATTTCTGGAATTCTGGCTTTATATACCACACGTTCTCTCCTCTTTCAGGCAGAGTCTATACTGTACAAGAGGAACAAAGGAACTCAGCCCCATAAACTTGTATCTTAAGATACTGCCTAATAAAAAAGTCAAGTGTATAAACAAAACCCTTGAGGCTTTTTATTTTTTTTTCCTGTCACATCTTAGAGCCAATGTCAAAAGATACATATAAATATCACTTTAGCACAGTTACACATGTCATTTTTTTTTCTGAAAAAAGAAAGGCAAGTAAACACAAAAATGTCAGTCAGTAAAATATGTGTTTTCTCCTTTTGTCAAAAAAAGGAAAAAGAAAAAAGGTATACACCTCAACAGGCAAAGCTATGAATAAAGTTACAATTTATTTATAACTGGCTGTGACAATCTTACTCAAAATGTTTGTTTATAACTGCAGAATCAAAGCTGAAGCAATGAATGCAAAGACAACCTTAAGGCTATCTGCCACAGAGAAAGTGCATGCATGATTCAAATGTTGCTGATTTAAAACTGGATTTAAGTCTCCTGGTGGTACGGTGGTCAATAAAGAGGTTCATAAGCAAAATCTCCTTTGTGTTCACACCAGCTTTGTATACAAGCCCATTTAGTTTTTCCTGCCCACAATATGGCAACTGTGTATCATTGTCCTGAGATATTTTGTACTCTAAATATTAATGAGATCAATCTTGTTTAGATTTCTGAGATCATCCAAGATCACCTTGGTGCCATCACCTAGCTAAGTAAGCAGAAGGTAGAAGATAATTACAGTAGAATAAAATAATTCAATGGACCATGATGGCCAGACAGTATAGCTTTAAGTTGCATTGCTAGCATTGGGTGTCTATTGGTCCCTGATTGATTGTGCTTTAATCTCAATCAGTAACATGAGTTCTTTGGCTAAGATGTCAATGGACACTTGAAGCTCTTCTGCTACATCAAATAATGCCTTTTTTCAGCTGCAACTCTCAGTTCAGAACTTCCTTCTAATACACTTTTATAGTACCTTTTTTTCCACAGATCTCTCCCCAAAGCCTTTAGTATCAAGTTCACCAAAAGTAAGCAAAATCCATGTAAGTTAATTGAATTTATATCTTTGAAAAACTAGAAACAGTGACTCAAATTGTAGGTGAACTGCTCAGTGGTTCTCATCGGTGGTATAATGAAGAGAAGGACGAGGGGTGACATGATAGCAGCGTTCCAATATCTCAGGGGCTGCCACAAAGAAGAGGAGTCAAGCTATTCTCCAAAGCACCTGAAGGCAGGCCAAGAAGCAACGGATGGAAACTAATCAAGGAGAGAAGCAACCTAGAACTAAGGAGAAACTTCCTGACAGTTAGAACAATTACCGTATATTCCGGCGTATAAGGTGACCTGGTGTATAAGACGACCCCCATCTTCGGCGCCGAGTCACATGCCTAGAAAGTCGTCTTATACGCCGGAAACTACTGTTATTTCCAGCGTATAAGACGACTCGGCGTATAAGACGACCCCCGTCTTTGGCGCCAATTTTAAAGCTTGCGAAAGTCATCTTATACGCCGGAAAGTACTGTAACCAGTGGAACAACTTGCTTCTAGAAGCGGTGAATGCTCCAACACTGGAAGTTTTTAAGAAGAGACTGGACAGCCATTTGTCCAAAATGGTATAGGGTTTCCTCCCTGAGCAGGGGGTTGGACTAGAAGACCTCCAAGGTCCCTTCCAATATCATCATCATCATCATCATTATTATTATCTTTCATTATTTAATAATAGTTGCCTATGGAGAGGAGCTCTTATACATCGGATAACTGGGTATTAATACTGAAAGAGGTACTCAGCACAGGCTTGCTTACTGCAGAGGGCAAGGAAAGTAGTTGCTTCTAGTGATGATCAATAGGTCAGATCATGTGTTACTCAGCATACATAGAGAGGATCCATATAATGGTGGGTTTTTTAATTGCCTCCACAATCTGGGCAACTGCAGGCTTCAGTTCAGGAAATCTTCACCCCTTTCACCAATGCAACAACTTTTGCAAAGATACCTTACATTGTTCTTCAACAATAGTTTTAGCTGCCACAACAATCAATAAAAAATATTGGGTGGCCTCTTTGGTCAATGCCCCCGGGATGAGTCTTTAAAGATTGCAAGCCGCCTGCAGAGGGAACACTTCTGAGAAGGAAATGCAAACAGCTGACAAGCAATAGAAGTTAAATGTCAGATAAAGGTTTCCACTTTGAAGGGGGGAGGGTTGCAAAGCTTCCCCACTGACTATATTATTTTCTTGTGCAAAAAAATACTAACAGATTTCTAGCCCTATCGCCAATGTTTGTATCTAGATAATCTCGGCTTGTCCTTAAGGGGACAAGTCCTTAATGATTGTATCCTCTGTAAACAGACACATAAGGAATGAAAATGGAATAGCATTTATTTGAAATGCAGCTCAGCATGTTGGTGCATTCATATAGTACGAAGTGATATAATGGTTCAAGTATAAGACCAGAATCACAGAAATCCATGCTCACATCCCCACTTGGAGATCATGTCCATGGAAAGACCTTGTGCCAGTCATTCTCTCTAATTAGGGTTTTTACCCTGAGTTTTTTTGGAACAAGGGTACAATAAAACTGCAGTAAGTAAATGGACCTTTTAAATGCAGCTTAATCAAGTCTCAATGTACTCTGCTAATAATTCTGTACTTCATTTCACATTCCTTTCCAAGCAGATTTAATTCATTACCTACCATATTACAATTATAACCCGTATTTCAACAAGATGATCCTCAAGAGGCCCTATGACAATTACTTACTATAATGCAAGAAAGACTATTTTTTTAAAAAAACATTGAATATAAAAACATACCATGGCAATTAAATAGCAGATCCAGCACTAAAAAAAAAAAAAAAAGCCCTCCCTGTTAAATGCCACCAAATGCTCAGATACATAGAAAGATTTTCAGTTGGCACATGAAGTGCTAACAGAAGATACCCATTAGAAACCTGGCTGCCAGCCAACTTCTGGACACAATACAAAAGGCTAATTATGACCTGTAAAACCACACCAATTAAAAAAAAAAACACCTCAAGCCAAATTATCTTAAGATTGTCTTCTCCTATAAAAGGTGATAAGTGTTTTGAAATTCTCCAGGAAGTCTCTTATTCTGCTGACATCTTTCGTGTGTTTTTTTTAAGTAATAGAGAAAGAACTTTCTTTGTGGGTTCTGTCCTCTTGTAGTCTGTTCCTACATGTGCTGAATTGCCAGGAACTCTCACCATTTAACCAGGAAAGCAAGGGAAATAGCAAGCATGAATAATCTGTACATTTAATCTCTTCTGTTTGTGGTAACACCAAAACAACTTTGGTCAGTCTCAAAAAGATAACCATGGCCAGACTTTGTTAGTATTTGGATGACTGGTCATCTGGAAATCCCAGGGATGGGGGCCAAAAATTAAATCTGAAAGCAATAGCATTTACGTACTGCTGCCATAAACACTGTGTGGATGGATACGTTACCTCATCAGGGCTCAATTTTCCTCCAAAGGAGATGTCCCTTTACCCTATTTATTTTATTAGTTTATTTTACTTCTTTAGTCTCCAAAAATATAGAGATTCTCATAGAACAGTAGTCCTGTCACCACCAGTGAGCAAGCCACAATGTTTTGTTTCAGACAGATGCTTGGGAGCTTAAATAACATTTAGCAGTTACTTTTCAGAAATTTCTATAGTAGAGCTTTTGTTATTTTCCAGCAAAAGCATTTACAGAACACAATGGTTAGCTGTATATAGTTCTCAGCCATCTTTCTTCTAACAAATGCAGACAACAAACTATAAGAGATAGCAGCATAATTTCCAATTGTTTTCCAACATAAAAAGAATACCCCCCTAAAATTTGAAAATATCCTCAAACTTCTGTCTGCCCCCACCCCTCAAAAAATTCTGGATTAAAGATTTTTGGCCTGGAGGCTGCAAAAATAGGTGCCAAGGTGCTCAAGAGAAAATATCCCTGAAGTCATGCTCTCAATAGTTCAGGGACAAAAACAGTGTTCATCCTCTACAGAAGAGGTGCCCAACCTTTTGGGCACCAGGGACCGCTTCCGTGGAGAGAGGTTTTTCCGTGGACTGGAGGGTGCGTTGTTTTGTGTGCTGCCTGCATCTCATGGATGGGGCTTTGCTTGTTTGTGTGGACTGGCTGCTGGCATGTCGTGGCCGGTACTGGTCCACGGACTGTGGGTTGGGGACTCTTGCTCTACAGCAGAAGTGGGGAACTTTTATGACTTGTGGACTTCAACTCCTAGAATTCCTGAGACAGAATGGCTGGCTCAGAAATTCTGGGAGCTGAAGTCACAACTCATAAAAGTGCCATGTTCCTCACCCCTGCTCTACAGGGCCAAAGAGCAGCCCTTTCTCACTCTACCTTCCTCAGAAGAGAGAGGAAGAGGAGGAGGAGGAAGAATAAGGAAGAACATCTCTGATAATTTTAATATTTCCGTACTCTAAGCTACCCAAAGTCACTTTGAAAAGAGATGGGTAGCAAATAAATTTAATAAATCAATACTCACTCATAATAATGAATACTACATCACCTGTTGTCTCCCCGTTATCACTAAGTGCAGCTACTGCATTTTGTAGGCATATATTTACTATTTGGGGTTTTATCATGTTAGTAGAGAGGTATTTCAAAAATGAACAATGAAATAAAATGGCACATTACCACTTACTCTAGCAGTACATATACTTTTTCACAAGCCGAGTAATTTTTAAGTTTGGCCAACCTAGCAATAGTTTCTGTTAAGCATACATGAAATGCCTGTTGTTCACATTTCATTTGGTCACTTAGATGTACCCTTTCAAAACCTTAGATTGATTCTTAAGAAATATTATATGCAAGACGGCCTCAGATCAACTTTTGTGTGACAGAAAGACCAGTCTATATTTATCTTCATCGCAGGTTGTGCACACATGATAGTTCTCCCTACCCTGCCATAAAATCCAGCATGGCTTGCCAAAAGAATGCTCAAGATCATACGAGGAATCTGCCAAGAGATCCTCCTCATGTGAGAGTTGCTGAAGAATAAAGATGAAAATAGATCTGCTTCTCTACATTTTTGATGAATCAAAAAGTAAAACCTGTTGTGGAAATACTGTGATCTGAAATGTGCATATCCTTTTGGAGGGCGAGGGCTATGAGTTTGGCCTCCAAGTTTTGAATCTCAGAAAGGTAAGTCTGGCTGATGAGAGTTAAGAAACTCAAAATAGCTATTCCAGTTCTCCAGTTCTCCCTTTATTCTTTGTTAGCAATCATATATATAATATAGTAATATAGCAATATAGTAAAAAGTATTTTACTATATTAAAAGGTTGCCAAGCTTTCGTTGGGAAAACTCCCCAACATCTTCAGGGCTGAGAGACCGTTTCTAACAAGGTGATTCAAACGGGTTCCATAGACGTCTGCGCGTGGTTCCTAGACTGTGCTAGCATTCCCTGCTGAACAGCTGATAGGTGGGGGGGGGGATCGGAGTAAAGATTTCTTCTGTCGTTCTCTCGAGCACTTTTGTTCACATTTCCGTCGACTTCAGGGGGTATTGTTAAAGTTATGTTCCGCCCTCTCCCGGCAGTATTGGCTCTCGTTGCAGTGGGGGGGTTTAGTTTGATGTCATTGTGTATCCTACCATGGAGGCGGGGCTTCATCGGCTGCAATTTAACATCTTTCCTCTGCTGCGTGCTCCCATATTTATCTTCGCTCGCATAATATAGTAAATATAGTATATTTAAAATAGTACTATTTTAATATAGTAAAAATACTTTAATTGAAGTATTTTAACTTTAAACTCTCCTGGTGAACGCGCTTTATTCATTCCATTTATAATTATGCCCGGGAGTCGCATTTTCACCATCATTATTGAATATACATATATATATATATATATATATATATATATATATATATATATATATATATATATACATACATACATACATACATATATATATATATATATATATATATGTGTGTGTGTGTGTGTGTGTGTATCTCTATCTCTCTATATCTATCTATCTATCTATCTATCTATCTATACACACACACACACACACACAGAGAGAGAGAGAGAGAGAGAGAGAGAGAGAGAGAGAGAGATGTGCTGCTAGAACTGTGTGGGAAGGGCCAGAATAAAAGGAAGGGGTGAAATGAGAATAAAAACTACAAACAAAAACTATAAAAAGTTCTCATTCAACTTCTCTAAATGTTTCTCTTGAGACCATATGGCATTATAAACAGCACTTCAAACCTCTGATTATCCAGATGTTTTGGATGTCCTCCAGTCCATTCCAACAAATGCTTAGCTTTAAACAACTCTTCATGCCCTGCTGAAACTAATGGGAGTTAAGCACATAATTAAAATGCTTTTCTAACTGAGGGTTGCTTCAGAAGTCTACTTACCAGTCTTTGTTTGAATAAGTGTTTCCTAAGTTGCTGACATTTTCATCATAATGAGTGTGACACAGCTAAAAAGTATTTTAAGATTAAGGCTTTTCTTCCTGCTCTTAAGAGCAGGGAGACTAGCTGGCTCCCAGAATATGCTTGTTGAATGAGGATACAGTTTCTTTTGCCCAGGTTTTCATGCAAGGTATACCCTAATTTTACAGTTAGAGATTTTAATAACTCAATAGGAACATGCAATATATTACAAAAAAAAGACTGGGTGTTATTGTGATTGCACGGAGGCCCAGAGAAGCTGACAGAAACAGCATCCTATACCACATACAGTTGTAAATCAGCAGATTAAGCTTTGCTATAGTGCAGAAACATCAAACACAAGGCCCATGGGCCGGATCCAGCCCACGATTAGCCGATATTTGGCCCTCGGGGATGCCCCAGAGATGGCGAGGGACTGGCCCCCACCAGCAAGCTTGGCAGCCAAGGCACACACGCAGGAGGTAGTGAGTACATGGGGGCCAACTGCATCCAGCAGCAGGGGCTGGGTAACCCGTTGTGAATATTGGGCTGGCCCCCAGCAGCAGCTCTGTGGTGGCACTGGCAGCACTTGGAGTCGGGGTTGGCGGCATGTGATGCAGACCACTAGACACACCTACTCCATCCCATCTCGTTTTGGTTGGAGAGCAGGTTGCCATCTCCTCAGCCCCCTAGTGGGTCTTGCCTGTGGTCTGTGGGTGGAATGCATTCCCCTCACGCACCTTGGTACCCGTTGCAGCCGTGGCCACCAGCCACTCATGCAGGTCCATTAGGATGCCGCTCAGAGCTGCAGGCCCGCCCAGCATGAAGAAGGCAAAGGGGACAGCAGGCTGTGGCTGCTGGTGGACGCCGTTGGCCCCCATGCACTTGCTGGCCTCTGTGTGTGGGGGCCGATGGTGTCAGGCAGCAGCCACTCCAGCCCCTGCTTCACCTCACCTCATTCCAGAGCCCAACTCACCAGAGACCCACTGGATCTCCTCCAACCTGCTCTGCCCCTCAGGTGTCCTCCCCCACCCAGTCAGCCGTGACCACTGTAGCCACACCCACCCAGTGGGCCAAGCACACCCAGCCCCCCTGAGGGCACCAAAATGCTGATGTGGCCCTCAATGAAATTGAGTTTGACACTCCTGCTATAGTGACATGACCCTAATGCATGGAGTTCCTCTAAAATTTCTGCCATCCTGTATGTGTGAATATTGAATATTGAATGAATAACGTTTATGGCAATTTGCTGCCAAAGTACCACCCTGGGAATGTAGTCAAAAATTCTACCCACTATAGTAGATAGCTGACAGGAAAATCTGTCCCTCCCTTTTCCCAGTTATCAAAGATGAGCAGAAGAAAGTTTACAGAAACAAGTAACCTAGGTATGTGTAGAAAGAAAAGCTCTTTTGTCTTGTACTGAGTATGCCTTGGCTCTGAAATTTATCAGAGTCCCTCCCCTATCTTCAGTTTTTTGCACCAGAGTATATTTTATTCTGGCAGCTTTTAATTGGTAATTTGAGATGTCTCAGCTGCTCATTTTAACTGTTTTATATATTGCTGATTTTAATAAATTGTTTATTTGGATTCTATTAATGCATTTGGTTTAATATGCTGCCCAACATAATATTTTTAGAAATATATAAAAAAAGAAAAAGCAAAGAGAAACCAAGATGATAATAATACAATATTAAAGATGAGATGCCTGATAGGAAAGCAAGGTCCCAGTCTGACAGTCAAGTAAATACAGCAAAAAGGTTCAGAGATGTCTCTAGAACAGAAATGCACAACTTTTTCCAGACTGAGGTTTATATCCAGCTGTGGCTGTTCTCCAAAATATATAAGATGGATTTGAAACAACGTTAAGTATGATGTTATTTTAATCTATTCAAACAATAATAATATGCACATTCTCTTGTGGAATATGTAAGATTTTCCCTCTTGATGCACATTGAGAATTACAATGTGGTAACAACTGGTGGTCTCCAAGAGCCACATTGAAAGTCTGTTATCTCTATTCCAGAAAGAGTCCATTAGCACCACTAAATGGAAAACTCTTTCTCTTCTAAGTCATCTGTGGGTGGCAACATCCAGTGAAGATGTTGTGATATAGATGCTGTTAACCTTATAACTACCTCAGTAGAAATGTAAGGCAGAAATAGCAAATTACTAAGTGTGTCACACAACCATATGCAATTTTAAATATTTATTTTCAAGGCCAGTTTGAAGGCAGAAAAGTAGAATATAAGAAGTAACAATAACAACTGGCTGTTAATATATGAGTGGCAGATAAAATTTTAATAGTATTAAAAAAATATTTGGAATCTTCCTGAGTATAGGCTTTTTTTACTCTACAAAATACATGGGATACAAAAGGAACTGCCACTAAAGTGAGCTTAAAGAGTGGATTTTAATTCAGTTTACACCAATTCACATGACTTAGTCAATATAAATATGTGGCTATGGAAGCATATATGGGAAAGAAATCCATCCAAGATTTATTTAAAATCACATGCGTTTATCTGATTTTGCAATTCTAGCCAACAAAAAAACTAAAATTTAGTTATCATTTGAAACATGATTAGTCACCATTCATGGCAAATTATTTCAGTTTATTATTTGATCAATTAATATGTAATTAATCAATAAAATGCAAGATGAGAAATGTGTAAAAATGCCTTGCATTAGAATAATTTGTTGTGAAAACTGAATGCATATATTAGGAGAAATGTTCACTAAAATGAATCATTGTTTTCTATGTATTCAAGAGAAATACACTATGCACAAATCATCTACAAATAAAAAATAGAGAAGGAAATAGAATGTGCAAGAACTGAACAAGGAAGTAATGGCCAGCCTATATTATGGCTGAACCTAATATATTTAAAATATTCAGAGTTCAGTGCCAGGAACCGTTATATGTCCCAATGTCACATAGATTGGATTCACATATTAAAATGATGACTTCTCAGCCATGCTTTGCTGAATAAGTTACAAGTCGCATAGATTCACACATCACAATGAACGGTTCACAGAAGCCATTTAAGCAAACCAGTTAAAGTCCTCAAAGTTCTCATTTGCAGAACAAAAATAAATCTGTTTAATTTTTTTGTGGTTTAGTGTGGATGTGGACTATGTTATCTTACAGTAAGTGTGCAAGCTAGCTAGTGAATTCTGGGAATTGAAGTCCACACATCTTAAAAGTTGCCAAGGTTGAGAAACACTGGATTAAGTAAAAAAGAATGATGATGCTATTCAGTCAGTGTCAGTTTCAAGTTATTTCAGAGCAAACTGTGATGACAGTATTTGGGAAAAATACTTTAACCACATCTGAATAAGCTCCATCTAGAATCATTGGCCCAACTATAAAGATATATATTTAATTCTGTGTAATATTTGTGCAATTAATATTCTGTTACTTGGATAGGGGAATGAATATATATCAAGCACTTTAAAATTAAGACTTTATCTAATTACTTTGGAAATGTAATGTTGGGATTCAATTAATAAATAGTGTACAGGAACATTGCTTTTACACTATCTCCTGTCACGGCAAAATTAGGGATACTGACAATTAAAGCAAGAATTACTCCATTTTGCCTTTCCTTGCTTTCTGGTAGTTAAATGCTTCAAAAAGCATTACTGCTTTGTACATAAGTGGAGAACAGTCCAGAGAATATTAAATTTGCAGGTCACAGTTTGGAAAATTCAAGTGCAATTAAATTCATTAGAAACAATCCCTGATAGTAGGGATCGAAATAAGCAAGACTGTGATCCTTTGTAAGTTTGGGAAAAGTAAAATGCACTAAACAAACTGAAAAACTTAATTTAAAAATAATAATGTTTCATTCCACTGCTTTTGTATGATTTAACTGTAATTAATTTTGCTGGACAAAAATTAGTTTGCTGGAGTCACTGTTATAATTCTTTTCCTTGAAACTTAAACATAAATACTTCTCACCCAGGCACACAGATATATACATACAGTACATACACATCACTAAAATGATTCCATGAAAAGATGAGTTTTTTGTCACTTTAAAATACACAAATCAATTCTAAAGTATTTCTACCCTTCTATAAGCATTTACAACAGAGTTCCCAATCTTTCTGGCTTTGCGGACTGGCAGTGTGTGTGTGGGGGGAATGGTTCTGCACGAGCAGCTTGCAAGTTTGTGCATGCACGTGCATGGACGCCTGGCTGCTCGTGCAAGTGTGGATGCGTGAGTGCATGTGTGAGCTTACCCGCTGCTTCCGTGGCCCTGTTCCGTGGCTGGGGGACTGGGAATCCCTGATATATAGATTCTTACATCTGTATCTTCCTGGAAATATTAAGACATCAAAAGTCTTGTTTAACTATCAGAACTTCTTTCATGGAGCAAAAACATGAGCACCTTCCATTACAATAAGCATCTTTAAGCACTTGTTTTAGTTGGAAAGATATAACCATAGATTTACGTTTCCCAAAGTAATTCAATGATTGTGAGTTAATTTGAAGACTTTTTAAGAGATGGAAATAATACATGCAGAAACATACGTATAAGTTCCACAGTGTACAAAACCTTCAACAACTTTGGTCCAAAGTTTAAAGTCCTGGGTCTGTCTCTTGGGCCATTTCTCCATAGCTGCGCCAAATTGGTCATCAGAGAGCTTGCTATTTTTATTTTATACCAATAGAAATATCAGTTAAAATATCCATAAAATAAGAACCAAAAAAGTGAAACCAAAACAATAGCATTTCGGTTGGGCATTAAAATGAGAGTGACAAAACATAACACATATGAAATAAAATTAATACTTTAGAGGTGATCCTCAATTTATGACGACAACTGGGACCAGAATAACTGTTGTTAAGCAAGGCAGTTGTTAAATGAATCAAGCCCAACTTTACAGCTATTTTTGCCATGGTTGTCAAGCGAATCAGTTGTTAAGTGAACCATACAGTGGTTCAGTGAATCTGGCGTTCCCCATTGACTTTCTTCTCAGAAGCCTGGGAAGGCCGCAAAGGTTGATCACATGACCCCCAGGATGCTGCAATTGTCATAAATACATGCCGATTTCTAAGTGCCTGGATTGTGATCATGTAACTGTGGGGAATGCTGCAATGGTTATAATTACAAGGACCAGTCATAAGTCACTTTTTTCAGTGCCTCGTAATCTTGAAAGTTCACTAAATGAATAGTTGTAAATTAAGGACTAGCTGTATTATGTTGGTGATCAGTGCAAAAACATATATTTGGCACAACTATCTGTTGTCAATTCCATACAATACTAATGTATCATAATATACAAGTAGACAAATGATGACTGAATGTTAAGGAAAATATACTAACACTAGGAACAGCTTAGTAGTGGAACTAGTCACCCATTTGTTGGGGGTAGTTTAAGTTTGATTTTCCCACTAAGCAGGCAGTTTGATTCATTAATATCTTCTGGCTAAATGGATCCTCCTCTCCCTCCCTTTTTTATTAATTCACAAGAAAAAATAATTTCAGGGAAAAGTTTACCACCAAGTACCACAACTGGCTCTTAATCTACCTATCCTACCTATTATTAATACAAGAAACCATGTAAGTTTATACAACTGCTTGAATGCACACTATTTAATTAAGTATAGTGGGGGTTTGGAAAAAATGTGCCTTTGACAAAGAGATCTGGCTAGTATTAATGGGAAGCAGGCAATCAAAAGCCGACTATATTAGTACTACTGTTCATCTTTTATTTTAATTTTTTAAAGGAATATGAGTTACAAAGGGAAAAGTCTGATGTAACTAAACACACACAGAATGTTCAATGTTTAGTACATTGAAGTATTCACAAAGAGCCCTGCCTATAACAGGTGAACACCTGTTGAATTTGAATAGCTAGTTATGATTCACAGCAAATATTTGGGTTAATCTAAATATAAATTAACTTTATTTTGTTAGAGTGAGCTAATACTAGTAATAGTAGTAAAGTTGGAAGGGACCTTGGAGGTCATCTAGTCCACCCCCCTGCTCAGGCAGGAAACCCTACACCATTTCGGACAAATGGCTGTCCAGTCTCTTCTTAAAAACTTCCAGTGTTCGAGCATTTACTGCTTCTGGAGGCAGGCTGTTCCACTGATTAATTGTTCTCACTGTCAGGAAGTTTCTCCTTAGTTCTAGGTTGCTTCTCTCCTTGATTAGTTTCCACCCGTTGCTTCTTGTCCTGCCTTCAGGTGCTTTGGAAAATAGCTTAATTCCCTCTTCTTTATGGCAGCCCCTGAGATATTGGAATACTGCTATCATGTCCCTCCTTGTCCTTCTCTTTGTTAGACTAGACACACCCAATTCTAGCAACGTTCCTTATGTTTTAGCCTCCAGTCCCCTAATCATCTTTGTTGCTCTTCTCTGTACTCTTTCTAGAGTCTCAACATCTTTTTTACATCGTGGTGACCAAAACTGGATACAGTATTCCAAGTGTGGCCTTACCAAGGCTTGAAGAGTGGTATTAATACTTCACGTGATCTTGATTCTATCCCTCTGTTAATGCAGCCTAGCACTGTGTTGGCCTTTTTGGCAGCTGCAGCACACTGCTGGCTCATATTTAGGTGATTGTCTACTAGGACTCCGAGGTGCCTCTCACAGTTACTACTGTTGAGCATGGTGCCACCTATGCTGTACTTGTGCAGTTGGTTTTTCTTGCCTAAATGTAGAACCTTGCTTTTTTCACCATTGAATTTCATTTTGTTAGTTAGTGCCCAGTGTTCAAGTCTGTCCAGATCCTTCTGTATCTTAAGCCTGTCTTCTGGAGTGTTGGCTATTCCTGCCAGCTTGGTGTCGTCTGCAAATTTGATGAGTTCCCCATCTATCCCTTCATCCAAATCGTTGATGAAGATGTTGAAGAGCACTGGGCCCAGAACAGAGCCCTGGGGCACCCCACTACACACTTCCCTCCATATAGATGCAGTTCCATTGAGGACCACTCGCTGAGTACGGCCGGTCAGCCAGCTACGGATCCATCTGGTGGTGATTCTGTCTACCCCACATTTTTCTATCTTGTCAAGTAGTAGATTGTGATCTACTTTATCAAATGCCTTACTGAAGTCCAAGTAAATTATGTCCACAGCATTCCTCTGATCCACTAATTTTGTCACTTGGTCAAAGAATGCAATAAGATTTGTCTGGCATGATCTATTTTTGACAAACCCATGTTGGCTTTTAGTAATGACTTTGTTTGCCGCTAGGTGTTCATTGATTCGTTGTTTGATTATCTTTTCCAGGATCTTCCCAGGTATTGAAGTCAGTACTAATGGCTTATTTTGTCTCCAAACTTTAGTGTGTTTCAAGGTTGAAATCTACATTAATTAATACATAATAATATTTGTATATTTTTATTTTTGTTCATTATTGCTTTGTTAGTTGCCAAGATACTCTGGTGATTGGATGGCCTTATAAATCACATAAAAAAAATGGGTCCAGATTCCAGTTTAATTCATGTGTATGTTAAGAAGAAAAAAGATGAGGCCATTACAGGTAGACCTTGACTTAACAATAGTTTGCTTAGTGACTCTTCAGTTACAATAGCACTGAAAAAAGTGACTTATAACCATTTTTCACATTTATGACCTTTGCAGTATTGCCATCGTCATGTGATTTACGTTTGGATGCTTGAAAACTGACTCACATTTATGACGATTGCAGTGTCCTAACTTCTGCGATCTTCTGACAAGCAAAGTCAATGGGGAAGTCAGATTCACTTAACAACAACTGTGTTACTAATTTAACAACAGCCGTGACTCACCTAACAAATGTCGCGAGAAAAGTCATAAAATGGGGGGAAACTCACTTAATAAATTTCTTACTTAGCAACATAAATTTTGGGCTCAATTGTGGTTGTATATTAAGGACTACCTATACTGCATACCTAGTTATAAAGTGGATAAAAATAATATACAGTATTTAATTCTACAGGAAATTAACACTCTGTTTGTTGTATTTAGTTGTCTTTATAAAGTGGACATACCTGCAGGAAATCTCACTACTTTCTGGATCCATAGCTTCCTTCCAGGCCTGCTGCAAATACTGCACATATAATTAATCTAGACCCCCAAAAAATCATAATTGAAAAATTGGGAGGAAAGCCTAAAATGCTCTTCTGGAGAACATTCAAAGGAAATTTGTCTGATGATCTGACAAAGCTAAAGCAAGTACATAGGGTGATACAATCTAAGAGTTGCCCACAAAGGCACAGGAGGCTGTAGTTTAAGACCTGGATCTCTTCCTTATCAGATTGATCAGCAGATCACCCTGAAATCTACTTTTAGGGTAGCTGTTTTGGTTCTGGTAAAACAAATTAAAAGAAAAATAATCAACCTGTTGAAAAGCAGATGATGGAAGCAAAAGTGGGACAAAAGTAAGTATTCCCCACTTCTCAGCTTCAGTCTTTTGGAAAGAGGAATGCAATAGAGACTCACAAGTATGGGTGAGATGCCACAGAACCACATGGAACATGGATATTGCACTTTACCCATTGACATGGCAAGTAGGGAAGCTGTGTGGCATGTTCTGTGTCATCAACATGAAGTGCAAGGGTACTTCATAACCATTGGAAACACAGCAATGACCACTATAAGATGCTATCATACAACACAGCTGCCTTCTACTTTAAGATTTTGCAGCCTACTCATATGCTGTCATGTTATCTCAGTACTTTCAACCATTTAAGGACTGTTCTCTTAGTATATTACTCTAAGTTAACTTCAGCTACTTGCTTTATATATCTCAGATGCTGCAGATACTTGCAGTGTCTAAATATACCTACAATATATACTCTACCTCGCAATGTCACGTGACGTGTCGCGATGTATCGTGACTTTTTTTCCCCATTGCCGGCAATGGGGTAGGCGCGGTTTCGCTATGATGCATCCTGCCCACAGGCTGGCAGTTTGACACCCCTGCTCTACCTACTTCTCATGTGCCTGGAGAATCTTCTCCACAGACTTGGAAGAACTCCTGTAATGGGCTCTGGAGAACAAGTGTCCAACCTGAAATCTTCAGAAGACTAAATCTTGTCCCCAGGGCTTCTCTAATAGTTGCCTTTAAATTGTAATTTTTTTAATACTAAAGAGGAAAATCTTAAATATGTATAATTAAAATGTATAATCATATTTACGTATACTGTACATTACATAAAATCAAATTTGTTATTTTAATACTACCCACTTCTTCATCCTGGCTCTGCCAGCTTTTATGGGTGTGATCACTCAGGTATACAAATTGAAGACCAATTATGTTCCAGACCAGCAGAGCCCAGCAGCTGCTCCAAATAGGAAATACGGTAACTGCAGAAGAAGGGAACTAATAATAACCAAACTGAAGTTTGGAAGGGACCCTGGAGGTCATCTAGTCCAGTGGTTCTTAACCTTTTTGAAAGAATCGCCCCCTTGAGCCAATGAGGAAGTTGTCATCGCCCCCCTCCCCAAACATAACCTCTCAATCGCAACATAGGAAATAATTCTTCAATTTATGCAAACACTTTTTTTATTTTCTTTAAAATTATCATCAGGACATATCGATGCTAATAATTTATTTTCAGTCTTTTTCCCATATCTCAACTGCTTGAAAAATTTTGGTGCCACCCGTCACTTTATTCCCAAACTTCGTGATACATGTATTTCATTATTATCTTATTTATTCAAGACACTTAAATGTAATGACCACTGAAAACAAAATTCAATTGCAAGAAAGTGAAATGCCCGAAAAGAAAAACAGTAACATTTAGTGATTGTGAAATTTAAGATGCAAAAAGAAATATAAAAAGGATAGAGGATGCTGCGCAATGCGCATGAAGATAAGCGATGCATCTTCACATATGTACGGCGTTCTGTACTGAAGCTAGCTGGAGGAACATTTGAAAACACAATTCAATCCACTAATAGCGAGCGATCTGATGTTTTTGTATGACAGATATGCAGCGATTCACTGTACGAAAAAGTCTCAAAAGTGTCCTCAAAACTTCTCACTCCATTGCCCCCATATCGCCCTTTTTGTTCCTTCGCCCCCGCATCGCCCCTTTTTGTTCCATCGCCCCTCTAAAAAATGAAATCGCCCCCTGGGGGACAATATCGCCCAGGTTAAGAACCACTGATCTAGTCCAACCCTCTGCTCAAGCAGGAAACCCTATATACCATTTCAGACAAATGGTTGTCCAATCTCTTCTTTTTTTTTTTATTGAAAATTTTTAAATTTTACAAAACAATACGGTTCCCTTCCCCGAGACATAATAATGATATTATTTGCTTACAGGAAACTCGTATCTTACTTAAAGATCAAAAATATTTAGCTAATGCTCGCTTGGGATCTCATTTTGCATCTCCTGCCCCTGGGAAAAAAAGGGGTGTGGTTATTTATGTTAAGCAAAGTCTACCAGCCTGCCTGGTAGAATCAGATCCTCAAGGAAGATATGTTATGATTGAACTTGGTCTATATGGTAAGAAAATACTTATAGTGGGATTGTACGCACCAAACCAGCAACAGGAACAATTTTATAGATTGTTACATCAGAAAATAACTTCGCTGGACTATAGGTCTGTGATATTAATGGGAGATTGGAATGGTGTTTTAGATACACAAAAGGACAAAAAAGGTTCTTCTACTTTCTTCAAACAGGCTAAATTACCTAAAGTCTTTTTTGATTTGAAAGAGGACTGGGAGTTGAGGGATTATTGGCGTGAACGTAACCAAGAGGAGAGAGATTTTACCTTCTTCTCAGATAGACACCAATCTTTTTCAAGGATTGATTTTTTCTTGATTACAACAGACTTATATAATAGGGTAAAGAATGTAAAAAATTTTCCTAGGTCACTGACGGATCATAGTCCAGTTTGGATGGAATTGGCTGTCGAAAAAGAGGAGAGGAGATCCTAGAGGGTGAATGAGAACTTATTTAAACAAGAAAAAATGTTCAAAAATTAAAGGAGTGCTTAAAGGATTACTTTGCTTTAAATATGTATAAGGGAACATCAATATCAATGGTATGGGATGCAGGTAAAGCCTTCATGCGTGGGATCTTGATAAAGATGAATAATGTTTATAGACAAAAGCAGATTCAGAAACGTAAAGAATTGGAAGATGAGATTAAACTAAAAGAGAAGTTTTCAAAAAGTCTTAAAACAGATATAAACCATAAACAAATCTAAATACATTAATTAAACAAATTGTAAACTAGTTAACAATAATATATGTATAAAAAAAACAAAAATACAAGGAAATACGAGAAAATAGGAAGAAAGAAAAAGGAAAAAAGTCTATAAAATATCTTAAATTTTAAGTATAAGTTATTGAAAAGCTAAATAATATTTTTTTATATCCAACTTATATTGTATAAAGTCTATCCATTTTTTCCATACCAAAAAATACTTCTCTTGCGATTGGTTTTTCAAGAAAGCCGAAATCTTTGCCATTTCCGCCAAATAAGAAACTTTAAAAAACCACTCTTGCAAGGTAGGCAAAGATTCCTTCTTCCAACATTGCCCTACTAACAACCTTGCCACTGTGATTAAATTTAACATCAATATAGTCTCTTTAGTATCACAATCAGAAACAATATCTAACAAAAACAGTTGCGGGGTAAATTTTACCCTTCTTCTAAAAATTCTTTGAATATTCCACCATATCTTAATCCAAAAAGCTTTTATATTTTTGCATGACCATCAGATATGATAATAAGTAGCATCCAGACATCCACATCTCCAACATTTAGGCTGTAAGTCAGGATACATACAAGACATTTTTTGTGGATCAAGGTGCCATCTATAAAACATTTTGTAAAAATTTTCCCTTAAATTTTGGGCTTGTGTAAATTTAACATTCCTCACCCAAATAATTTCCAAGGTATCTAATAGAACCGGTTCAGCAAAATTTTGTGCCCATTTGACCATACATTCTTTAACTAATTCTGCTTCTGAATCCAATTCTACTAACACCCCATAAATTCTCTTAATATGGATTCGTCTTTGATCTTTTATTTGTTTTAATAAATTCTCATCTTCTCTAAGCAAACCCACGTTACGATCTATCTTCCACCTTTCCACTATTTGTCTATAATGAAACCATGAATAAATAATATTTTCTTGTATTAAATCTTCCAAAGATTTTAATTGCCAATTTTTACCATCCCATCTAAGTAGTTGTGCATAAGAAACGCTATCCATCTTGACTCCTCTCCTTATCCCTTCTATCGCATGCCCCGGTATAGCCCATAGTGGAATTTTAAAATCACTTCTATAATATTTCCTCCAAACCCGAAGTAAAGAAATCCTTATAATATGAGATTTAAAGACCCTATCAACCTTTTTATTAAAAATTAAATAGGCATGCCATCCAAAAAGTAAATCCCAACCCTCTAAGAGGAGTATTTCTACATTTGTTAAATTAACCCAATCACTTATTAATGTTAAAACCACAGCATCATAATACAATTTCAAATTCGGTACCTTGAGTCCACCTCTCTCACAAATATCCTGTATAATTTTAAGTTTTACTCTTGGTTTTTTCCCTGCCCAGATAAATTTGTTAATACCTTTCTGCCATTCATTTAAATTAACCTCATTCTTTAAAATAGGTGTCATTTGAAATAAAAAAAGAAACTTTGGCAAAACATTCATTTTGATCGCCGCAATTCTTCCCAAAAGAGATAATTGCAACTTCTCCCAATTTTCCAAATCTCTTTGTATATTGACCCACAGCCTTTCATAGTTATTTTTGTACAATTTTGCATTAGAAACAGATAAAATAACCCCCAGATATTTTACCTTATTGACAACCTCAAAATCTGTCAACTTAACCAAAGTCTGCTTATCCAGATTAGTCATATTTTTAGGCAATATTTTAGTCTTATTGTTATTAATTTTAAAACCCGAAACCTGTCCATACTGATGTATCAATTGTAATAACTCTATTACAGAATAAGTAGGTTGAGATAAGGTAACCACCAAGTCATCTGCAAAAGCCCTTAATTTATATTCTTTTTTATTAATTTCTATTCCTTTTATTTGCTGTGATTCTCGAATTTTAATCAACAGTATTTCCAAGGTTAAAACAAACAGCAATAGTGACAATGGACAACCCTGTCTAGTCCCCTTCTCTATTGTAAACACCTCTGACAAACCCCCATTAACTATAAGTTGTGCCGTTTGCTTTTGATAAATAACACCAAGAGCTTGTAAAATTTTTTCTCCAAAATTCATTTTCTCAATTAATCTT
Organism: Crotalus tigris; assembly: GCF_016545835.1. Classification (NCBI taxonomy): domain Eukaryota; kingdom Metazoa; phylum Chordata; class Lepidosauria; order Squamata; family Viperidae; genus Crotalus; species Crotalus tigris. The sequence goes on along the minus strand of NW_024096494.1, from coordinate 1,597,642 downwards.
AACATAAATTGCCAATTCAGCTGGTCAAAAGCTTTTTCAGTATCTAAAAATATCAATCCTGCAGAAACTTGATTATTTTTATCTAAATATTCTAATAAGTTAATAATTTGTCTGACATTGTTCTTCATGTACCTTCCAGTTATAAAACCCGTTTGATCCATATGTATTACATGATGCAAAACCCTCATAAGCCTGTTAGCTAAAATTTTTGAAAAAATCTTGTAGTCTACATTTAAGAGAGATATAAGTCTATAATTCTTTGGTAAAGTGAGATCTTGATCTTCTTTTGGAATCAAAGATATAAAAGCTCTACCCAATGACGGGGGAATCTCTGAACCCTGTAATATATTATTTAAAAGCTCACTTAAAGGTTGAGTCATCTCTTGTACCAATGTTTTGTAATAAATAGATGTCACCCCCGCATGTAGGCTTTACCTGCATCCCAGACCATTGACACTGAAGTTCCCTTATGCATATTTAAAGCAAAATAATCCTTTAATTGCTCCTTTAACTTTTGAACGTTCTTTTCTTGTCTAAATAAATTTTCATTCATCCTCCACGATCTCCTCTCCTCTTTTTCATCAACCAATTCCATCCAAACTGGACTGTGATCCGTCAATGTCCTGGGAAAAATTTTAACATTCTTTACCCTAAAATATAAATCCGTCGTAATCAAAAAAAAAAATCAATTCTTGAAAAGGATTGATGTCTATCCGAAAAGAAAGTGAAATCTCTCTCCTCCAGGTTATGTTCACGCCAATAATCTCGCAGCTTGTCCAATCTCTTCTTTAAAACCTCCAGTGTTGGAGCACCCACAAATTCCTTCCAGGCCTGCTACATTAATTGTTCTGTCAGGAAATTTCTCCTTAGTTCTAGGTTGGCTAGTAAACACCACAATACTCAAATGGAATTTAATTCGTAAGATAATGAATTTTTCTGGTCTGTAATGACATCAAGCCTGTGAAATTCCCTCCTCAGGGAAATTTACAAATCCTTTCTTACTAGTTTTTAAATGTGAAACCAAGATGGTCTATACTGAAGATTTCTTTGGCCTGCTTAACAATGGACAGATGTGTCAATTTTTAGTTAAGTTTGTTCCATCCTTTTTCTATATTGAGTACTAAAGTATTCACAACATTTTGCCAAACATGCCATTTTTTCCAAGACAGTGGATTTTGTGCATTGTTTTTATGACTATATTTTTCCTAACTCATTTATACATACTGATGAATTTCCTTCCCAAAATCTGGGGACGTGTGAATACCAAAGTGCTTATTCGTAATGCAAAGAAATTGTTTTAAATATGTTGACATTTTTAAATGACATGAATTTCTACTGAGTCTTGAAATCATTTGAACATTAAAAAACAGAATAAATATGTCTAACAGATATGGATTCACATTTTTACACTAACAAAACATGAGTGATAAGATACCCTGAAATTACACTTACGACAAAATGCTTTCAGTATCCCCAATTTCGTAAAACTAATATCTTAACTACATTTTTTTTATTAGCTGCCTTGTCAATCCTTTAATGGAAAAACAGGTTATAAATTAATTCAAATGAATTAGTAAAATATTAGTGACATTTCTTTCTAGTATTATGTAAATATTGAATAATTTCAATCCTCCAATTTTAAAAATGAGTTGATATTCATTTTGGAACTATGCAAGATATTATGGTAAGTCTACATTTAACAAATTATGTCCATTTTTCCCATGAACAAAGGCCTGACAACTGAATATAGGCACTTTAATAATTGTTTAACTTCTTTGTTTTGTTTTTTGTACTTTTAAAAAATGGAATGGATTTTTTCTATTTAATCATTTTTTTCTTTTTCCCTTTTCTTTTTTTTAACTCCTTTCTTTTTATTATAATGATCTCCTTTTGAAGGATTTTTTGATTTTTTGGAGTTAATCTCTCTTTTTCTTTTGCTTAATTTTGGTAATATTTAAGAAGGAGTAAAGATTTTTTTAAGATGGCTCCAAAGCATCCAGTAATTCCTACAGCTCCTAAGGTGGTTTCTTCTTCGGTGTTATCATCAGCACAACAACCTAAATCAATAGCTTCACCCTCTTCCTTGGCACAGTCAATAGGCTTGAGAGAGTCTGTGCAAGGAGATCTGAGAGAGATGGTTGCAAAGGACTTTGCTGTGATTTTGAATAGAGAAAAAGAGGAAATACTTAGTGAAATTGAAAAAACATTTAGAGTTAACTCTGTGGTGGCAGAGCAAAAGAATTTGCCAAGAGATGTGGTAATTTACTTTGGGAAAAGATCCCTGCGCAATGAAATTATACAAGCTTTTTATAAGAAGAGGTTTCAAATTGCTTCACAAGATGTTATAATTTTAAAGGAGATCCCATCTAAAATTTTAAGAAGAAGAAAGGAGTTTGCTTTTTTAGCAGATGAACTTAAAAAGAGACGAATCTTGTTCAGATGGGATGTTCCGACTGGAATGGTGGTGAGTTACCTGGGGATACGTTATAGACTTAATACTGTTTCTAAAGCAAAAGACTTTTATACTTCGGTCCTGGGGGTATGTTCATCGCCATCTATTACATTTAAAGCTTTGGAAGAAAAGAAGGTAGAATTGCAGTCTGAAGAGCTTATACTTATGAAAATTGGGAAATCTCAGTTAGAGGGGCCTCAACAAGTTGAGATGGAGGAGCAGAGGATAACCTGTGCAACATATAACTGTAAAGAAAAGGAGCAACAGAAGAAGGTCAAGGAAGCCTCACAAGTATTGGTTTCTGATTCTGCGGGAGAAGTAGGATTTATAAATTTTTTGGAGCAACCTTTAAGGGTAGAATTGCAGTCTGAAGAGCCTATATTAATGAAAAATGGGAAATCTCAGTTCGAGGGGCCTCAACAAGTCGAGATGAAGGAGCAGAGGACAACTCGTGCAACATATAAACGTAAAGAAAAAGAGCAACAGAAGAAGGAGGTTAAGGAAGCCTCACAAGTATTTGTTCCTGAGTCTGCGGGAGAAGCAGGATTTACAAACTTTTTGGAGCTACCTTTAAGGGCAGATTTCAAAGCACTTCTTTCGAGGTTTATGGATAAGAGAGACTGATAAGGAAGGTGTTTACTGTGGATGGAACTGGTTATTGAAGAGAAGATTATGGAGATCGAATGAAAATTCTAGATAAGAAGTTTAAGTTTAAGTACTTAGTTTAAGTATTCAAAAGAGTACTGAGTCTGCGGGAGAAGCAAGATTTACAAACTTTTTGGAGCTACCTTTAACGGCAGATTTCAAAGCACTTCTTTCGAGGTTTATAGATAAGAGAGACTGATAAGGAATGTGTTTATTGTGGATAGAATTTGTTATTGGTAAAGATTTAAATATGTATAAGGGAATTTTAATGTTTTAGGTAATGTTTAAATTTGTGTTTTGGAGGGAGTTTATAAAGAATGATGGATAATAATATGATATGAAAAGGTTTAGAGTATATTATAATGTGTTTAATGATTGGGTTTTTTATTATTATTATTATTTTTAAGAGAAGATAACTTGTTTAATTAAATATACTTAGATTTGTTTAGGATTTATATGTTTTTTAAGTTTTTTTTTTGATAGGAGAGAAGATTATGGAGATTGAATGAAAATTTTAGATAAGAAGTTTAAGTTCAAGTATCTAGTTTAAGTATTCAAAAGAGTATTTAGTTTTAATGGTATAATGAATGTTTATATGTTTACTTTTGTGTTTTAGGATAAAGAAAGAGGGAGAGATTAGATTTTATATTGTAGGTATAGATATTTAAAGAAAGTAATGTTTAAATTTGTGTTGTGGAAGGAGTTTATAAAGAATGATGGATAATAATATAAGTATGATATTAGAAAATGTTTAGAGTATAATATAATGTGTTTAATGATTGCAATTATTATTTTTTAGAGAAGATAACCTGTTTAATTTAATGTATTTAGATTTGCTTAGGATTTATATGTGTTTTAAGTTTTTTTTGAAAAATTTTAATTAAGCCTGTACTCAGTTCTGGGAAGGTTGGGGGAGGGTATGGGAGGTTTGGGGAGGTGGGGGAGGGTATGGGAGGGTGGGGGGCTTGGGGAAGGGATTTGTTTAACTTTCAATAAAAAAAATAAAAAAAGAAAACTTTTAGCAAAGTTCACTGAATTGTCATCTGACTTTTCTATTAACATCTGCTAAAAATATAGATCTTTGTGCTACATGTCTGGGAAATTTTCTGGAAGTTTTAACAATTCCATCTGGTATCTCACACTTTAAATCCCTGCTTCTTTTAGTTACCTGTTTCTCAGATCCTTCCCTTAATCCACTGAGACATCCTAACTGCATGCATATTCAATTTAATTTGTGGGTATTGATGCTTAATGTTTATTCCTTTCTATCACAATTTCATCATTGTCCCTAGTTTGTTATTTTAATACTCCATCCAAGTCTTGCTAATGTCAGTTAAGTAGTGTTATTCTCCCCCATGTCTCTAAATGTGAAATTTCTGGCAGTTGTACCCATTTAATGCCAGGGTCAGTATTTGACATGAGTGGGCTAGAATAGCTTTGCATTGTGCTGACCTCAGAATTTTTCATTTATCTTAAAATGGACTTTTGCATTTTGGGTTCCTCAAGATTTGTTAGGAGTCTTTTGTGATAGCAAGATGGGTGGGATATATATTTAATAAACAAAAATAAATAATAAATATAAATTAAATAAATTAAAAATATTACACCATGCAGGAGAGCATGTAAAACAAGCAGTCAAAAAAGGGATTTATGAATTTGACTGTAAAAATAACAGCAGAACAGCAGAAACAAATCAACCTGATAAAGACCTGCATAAATTTTTCAAAAAATGAAATTTATTCTAATTTTGATCTTTTTTCAATTGACTACGTTTGTTGAAGTTTTGCTAGGCCTTCTTGTTTAGATGGTCAGTCCTGTGTGAAACCCTTTATTGGTTACTGTTCTTGGACTTGATTGAGTCTCTGCCCAGATTTTCTATCTAGGACTTTTTATCCACACCTAACTTCAAGAAGATACTTAGAAATCTATTTTAGTTTTATACGATTGACTAGAACTAGAAAGGACTACAAGTTGGATCAAAAAATAATGTTACATGAGTCTTCAACTGGACAAAGAACAACAATAAAATCCATTTAGATCATCTCTTGCATGGAAAAGAACTCTTATGGAGCTTGCCTGTCAAATTTCTATGAATATACTGTATATGTAAAACATCACAACCGATAGTGATTTTTGTTATATTTTCTTTAAGCCATCCTATTAGTTTCATAAGGTCAGATCCGTTAGACAAGGGAATAATTTCAATGAGTTTCAGCAAAGGAGCAATTAGCAGATGAAAAAAATTGTGCATTACAAAAATGACAGATCTATAGCCAGCCCCAACATAGTTTTCAAGATGTGAGCTTAAATCAAAATGACTTGCATTTAAATTTATCTCAAAAGCAAAATTGGACATTTATACAGCTGAAACTCGAAAAATTAGAATATCGTGCAAAAGTTCATTTATTTCAGTAATGCAACTTAAAAGGTGAAACTAATATATGAGATAGACTCATTACATGCAAAGCAAGATAGTTCAAGCCGTGATGTGTCATAATTGAGATGATTATGGCTTACAGCTCATGAAAACCCCAAATCCACAATCTCAGAAAATTAGAACATTGTGAAAAGGTTCAATATTCTAGGCTCAAAATGTCCCACTCTAATCAGCTAATTAAGCCATAACACCTGCAAAAGTTCCTGAGCCTTTAAATGGTCTCTCAGTCAGGTTCAGTAGGAATCACAATCATGGGAAAGACTGCTGACCTGACAGTTGTGCAGAAAACCATCATTGACACCCTCCATAAGGAGGGAAAGCCTCAAAAGGTAATTGCAAACGAAGTTGGATGTTCCCAAAGTGCTATATCAAAGCACATTAATAGAAAGTTACGTGGAAGGGAGAAGTGTGGAAGAAAAAGGTGCACAAGCAGCAGGGATGACCACAGCCTGGAGGGAATTGTCAGGAAAAGGCCATTCAAAAGTGTTGGGGACTTTCATAAGGAGTGGACTGAGGCTGGAGTCAGTGCATCAAGAGCCACCACACGGAGATGGATCCTGGACATGGGCTTCAAATGTCGTATTCCTCTTGTCAAGTCGCTCCTGAACAACAAACAACATCAGAAGCGTCTTATCTGGGCTAAAGAAAAACAGAACTGGTCTGTTGCTCAGTGGTCCAAAGTCCTCTTTTCTGATGAGAGCAACTTTTGCATCTCATTTGGAAACCAAGGAACCAGAGTCTGGAGGAAGAATGGAGAGGCACACACTGCCAAAAGCACCAAAACCTGGTTCAATGACCGTGGGATTACTGTGCTTGAGTGGCCAGCAAACTCGCCTGACCTGAACCCCATAGAGAATCTATGGGACATTGCCAAGAGAAAGATGAGAGACATGAGACCGAACAATGCAGAAGAGTTGAAGGCCGCTACTGAAGCATCTTGGTCTTCCATAACACCTCAGCAGTGCCACAGGCTAATAGCTTCCATGCCACAGCGCATTGAGGCAGTAATTGCTGCAAAAGGGGCCCAAACCAAGTACTGAGTACATATGCATGCTTATACTTTTCAGAGGTCCGATATTGTTCTATGTACAAGCCTTGTTTTATTGATTGCTTGTAATATTCTAATTTTCTGAGATTGTGGATTTGGGGTTTTCATGAGCTGTAAGCCATAATCATCACAATTATGACAAATCATGGCTTGAACTATCTTGCTTTGCATGTAATGAGTCTATCTCATATATTAGTTTCACCTTTTAAGTTGCATTACTGAAATAAATGAACTTTTGCACGATATTCTAATTTTTCGAGTTTCACCTGTACACTATCAAAAATTATAGAAGGACTCAAACCGGGCAGCCCTTCAAACAATGTTTTCAAATAAAGGAATGTTCTGTCACTTGAAATATGTTCATTCTAATGCTCAAATTAGCTTATGAAACAGGGAGAATAGATATGTCTCACACATGCCAAGTTCGCTGAAGGGCTACAGAGAATAAGAATGAGGGTTTTTTTAAAAAAAAATTGTAATAGATTCTATACTCACTCTAATCTGAGAGGAGAAAAACAATTCTAAAAACAGCAAGGATATTTTGTTTCAAGAATGATCTGTATTATTGTGGTTACCATTTAAGCCAAAAAGCTTAATGTTTTATTCTCTCCATTTCATCTGAGAGGGGACAGGAAAGAACAATGCTAGAGAGCAGTTTCATTTTTGCAGAGTAGACTGAACACAGGCTCTGAATAAAAGTTTGGAGAGGGTTTATTGGAGTAATATTCAAAATATAGTACTTCTTACCTAAACAGACTATTGAGCTTTACAATTGTCAAAGCTACACAGAATGATTTCTATGTACTCAACTGAATTTTTTCTGTCTCATTGCATATCTGCTGTTGCCTGAAATACAATTATGTTCACAGACTAAGACTTAATTTTGACTGTATTTTATATAAAACAGATTATATAAAACTGGGATTATCACTTTAACCTTACCGAGACTGACAGCAATGTTGGCTTCACTATCAGCTTCTTATAATATTACTGTTGGTGCTAAATTTGAAAATGGAGGGCTGAAACCAAAAATTGTGAGGCTGAGAGTAGCTGGGAATCTCTGGACATAAGAACAGCCAACCCAACTCCAGATTCAAATCAGGAAAAAGTAATGGCAAATTCTTTCTTTATTGATGTTAAAGCAGGGGTCCCCAACCCCTGGTTTGTGGACCCATACTGGTCCCTGATCGGTTGGGAACTGGGCAACGCAAGCATTGGCTGTGTGCACAAAGCTTCATTTGCACATGCCAGGGATCTAAGTTGAGCACATGAAACCATCCCCCCCCACCGATTTCCACCCACTGCCACTGCTATTGGTCCATGGAGCCCGAAAGGTTGGTGACCACTGTGTTAAAATATATAGACATCGCTAAAACATTTGTTTGGGTGCCAGACGAATAGATTCCCTGGTCAAAGATATGTCTTGTTTTACTGTAGAAGAATGCTAGGCTTTCCTAAGGAAATCTGAAGATGATGACTTGATCAAATCTGTCAAGAAGTCTAAACACTTCTTTACTTACTTATTGTGCCATTATTGGAAAAGGAGCTCCTTGTTTTAAACAATATATGCCATTAGAACATAGAATATGAAAAGCATAAACTGGGGAAAACCTAAAATTGCAGAAGAAGGAGGAGGAGGAGGAGGAGGAGGTGGTGGTGGTGGTGGTGGTTATATTGGACATTTTAGAAATAAGTGAAGATAAATAAACTTGCAAGGCTACTGAAATCAAACAATTATATGATGTTCTATTCAGAATTGGAGAGTATACAAAGGAAGCAGTCATAGTAAAAAAAAAAGATGGGAACCCAGTGAGCTTTCAAGATTCTATTATTATAGCCTTTATCACTAAAGTATTTCTTGTGTCTGGCTATTTCCTGACTTGCCTTATCTCAAAGGGCTGGCACCTACAGAGCTTAGAAAGGATTTTTTTTTCCCTACAGGCAGTGATTTATTATTATTTATTCAATTTATATATGCTAACCATCTCATTGACAAGTGACTCCGAGTGGCTTACAACATTATAAAAGTAAGTACAAAATGTTAAAACATTAAATATGAAAATAAACAGAGATTAAATAAAACCCAAAATAAATGGAATACCCCAATCATGTCCCCAAACCAAATGGCAGAATAAAATCTTGAGGCTTTTTTGGAAGGCCAAGACAGTGGAGGTGGATCTCATCTTGAGGGGTATTTGTTTTCCCATTAATTTATTAATGTCTGATTTATCTTTATTAAACAATTATATTTGATGGTGAGGAGGAAGAGGAAGAAAAGAAAAATTTCCACTTGCTGCTCTTATGTCCTTGCCTTGGATAATTGCCGTCTCACAGAGCTTTTGAGAAACAACTGAGCAGTAGCTTCTTCCAGTGCATTCAAAGTTGAACAAGGGAGCTTTTTTCTCCTTTGTCTTTAAAATGTTATTTTGGATTTCTTATTTGAAGTAGCTAGGATTGCAGGTTGAATCTGGTTGAAGTTTCATTACAAAAACATATCCCAAATGATTTAAAACAGATGTATTTGTGCACCTTGTACACATTTTGGTATGTCTTTAAATATTGCACGCATCCCAAATTCTTGGAATTTAAAAGGACAGGAGTCAATGTTAATTAAATATATTAATTAAATTCAGTAGCCAGACATAGAGTGAGAAAATAGCTGAACCTAAAGCTGTCTATGTTGACACCATCAAAGTGTGCTAAGTCTGGGAACGAGACAGGATCATGAAGAGATTATTAACTGGCCAGAGATGGAATTTCAGCCTAAGGCATGTGTGGCCTTTTAAAGTCTCCAGGTGTTTATTTCATCAGTCTTGAATACAGAATTTAGGAGTTGGAAATACAAGGTAAATTCATGAAGAAATTGGCTACACAGATGTAAGCTTCCAAAAGTTATTTTATTAAAGCAGAAATAAGCAAGAACTGGTTGAATATAGCCTTCAAGACCATTATCATTGTATCCAAATTCTGCCACTAGAATACACAATAGAAAATAATGCAAAAATGGCGTAAGCTTTTGCATAGGTTTCATAGTAATAATAACCACCATGCAACCCCTTCCCAATGTGCAATCTGCCTGAAATGTAAATGTAAGCATGTCACACCATCACAACATTGTAACACTGCACCATAACCTCTTGCTATCATTCTTCCCAAAAATTAAAATGCAACCAATGAAAAGTTGTCATCTCTGCTATAAAATAGATCAGTGTTTCTCAACCTTGACAATTTTAAGGCATGTGGACTTCAACTCCCAGAATTCCACAGCCAGCATTGCTGGCTGTGGAATTCTGGGAGTTGAAGTCCACATGCCTTAAAATTGTCAAGGTTGAGAAACACTGAAATAGATAGTGGAGATCCGTATTCTCATCTCAAACTGAAGCTATCAATGAACCAAATTAAAAGATAGTTGCATATCTTACTGCTGTACAGGGAAATGATGTCCCATGTCTTTTTATAAGTTCTCATTCAGTTTGTTGACAATAAAGTCTTTCAAAGGAGTTTTGAAGACATTCTTATGGGTGGATTGTGACATGCATGAATGTGTTGTCTTTTCTGTATTCTTTCAAGAAACCTACAAGTTAATTGTTAAATTCCAAAACATTATGGAGAAACACTGTTCACAGTTTATATACTTTGTTTATGTATAGAGATCCTCCCATTTCTTTCTCATATGCTACCATACTCTATCTACCTCTTTTGAAAACAAAGGATCTGTGACTATAGGTAATTTGGATAAAAAATGTGAGACAATCCAATTCCTTTGCTTTCCCTAACATGGGCCTAGTAAGTCAAGTCAACCTGTATGTTTTTTCAAATGGGTATGGGAAGAGAAACTTCAATTGAGGTAAGGTGTGATTAACTGCCCCAAAAGTAAACATACTGTAAACTACTGTATGTAAATCCTTGTTTGGGATGAGCAGCGTATAAACTGTAGCAAGCAAACAAATAAATAACTCAAATTCTTAATTCAGTCTGTGATCCTAATAGAAACAAGCAATTATGATACTGAACCAATCCAAAGTGATGCAAAAATCTGAGCAAGGGACTTATTGCTGAAACTCTTAGCCATAACATAGTCCCATCCCTATTTGTTTATTTATTTAAAACGTTTATATGAAATATGGGAGAGGTGTTTGACCCTCTTTAAAGTAACTTACATCATACACTAAAGAATCAGTGAAATACTGAAAACAACAACAGTTAAATAGTCCTTGTAGCATTCTTACTATTTTATTTGCTTGGGTTTCCCCCCCTTTAATTTAAAAGTATTTATTTATTTGACTTACTTGCCATCCATCTCACCTCACCTCACCCATCTCACCTATATGTTTTCCTTCAAAACAAAAGTTTTCTTAGTGTGGTTTTTAAACCTTTTAAAGTCACAATTAAATGTTTCAATTAAAGAAAACACAGCTCTTTTAAGATATCAATTGCTTAGAAGCATAAAAATGTGTCAAAAATGCCACACTATAGTATGAATCTAAACTTATCATGATAAAGCCTGAGAAAATGAAAGTGTCTTAGTTTTACACTTAACAGAAAACAAAGTAGATTCCAGGCAAACTATTGTGGGGCATATATTATTGAGAACAGGGCCACCACTGAAAAGATCTACTCTTTATATCTCTACATAGGAGACATTCAGAACAGGACCACTGAAGACAATATTAGGACATGAAACAGAGAATTAAAAAGAAGGAATAACAGTTTTAATCTGCTTACTTACCATTCTGTTCCTGAAGTTTCTGAAATCATCCTCTAAGATACATTTGATCATATCTGGCTCAGATACCACTATATACATTCGTCGACCAATGTAATACCTGTATTCATTTACAAATGAACAGAAGAACATTCCATTAGTGACTAAAGTAAGCAGGCAGTAGATATAAGGACTTTGGTGAAACAGAAACACTAACTATGGAGGGAAGTCACAAGCGTACACTTTCAAATATTATAAGCTGATAAAATGTAAAAAGGATTTGTTCAATATTTGTCCAAAGTTTGCTGGTCACTACAAGTATAATGTAGTAAAGAATCTAGTTTGACCTTAAGAAAAGCAATTTCATTCCTAATTTTTTTTACATGGAGTTGTACATCAATTTCTGGAAGAAAGATTTAGCGGGAGAGATAGACAACAGAGTCTCTATTCTCCCTATTCCAGGAAAGCTAAATAAAATATCAATTAGCATTTTTGCTATGTCCTCAATACAGCCACAATTGCAAAGTTTCCATGCCACACTAAAGCATGATGTAATTTGTTTCTTTTTGACTTAGCATGCTGTGAGAACCTTGTGAACTGTAATATATTCAAGCAATCTTAGATTTATACACAGGATTTAATCTAAGAAGTGTGCTGCTTATTTAGATTTTATAAATAAAGGTCTACCAACAGAGTTTATAGCATAGTTCACCTTAATGTCAGTCATACTACAAACATTATTGAATAAACAAGTAGCCTACATAGTGCATAACCCAAATTCTTACAAGAATACATGCAGCTTCTATGTAACTTCCTCCTTCCAACCGTAATCTCACACTTCATCAGAGGGACAAAGTTAACCATTTGAAAGACACAATGTTCTTGACAGAAACCTGAATAGCACATGCCATAATTATTTCAAAATATATAAGCAAGGGGATGTTTGATAACAGGTCTACCTGATCACCTATAATGAGGTTAACTGTAGCACTTTCTTGTGCCATGATGATGAATTCAGTAACTTTAGGGAAAGAGGCTGACAAAAAACAGCAAAGAGAAATCTTACCAAAACACAAATGAATTTTAAAATAGGGTGAGGGAAATTGAGCAAAATGCCTTTTATGCAAAGATGCCTTAATTGAGCCAATCTGCAATCAGGAAAAAATGTATGAAGAAAAAGTGAAATATAAAACAACCTACTACTTCCTTTCATCTCCAGCAGTAGCTCTTACCTCAAACACTTTGCTCTATTTTTTTCCACTAGCATATTTGCAGTATATTTCACTCAGCCTTAATTGGTAAATAAAAGATGTTGAGGCATGGAAACGACTGGGGGGATGCACTGGAGCACTCAGATGGAGGACTGATGGTTTTGGCTTTTAGAGATTACTAAGTACAACCTTATCATAGGTAAACATCACAAATATTTTTCCTATAATTCAAAGTAATTTCCTTTCAAATTCTTATTCAGATCGTTTCAAAGGGATTTGCAAACTGTGCTCAAAAGGACATGGTGTATAAGTTTTAATGGGTATATCCCATTTAGGCAATGGGAAGAGAACATTTGTCTCCTGCACTCCTCAAGTAAAACACCATTTTATTTCCCTTCATTTCTAATGTGTTTATGTAGTAATATTTATCGAGTTCCACATTGCCTTTCCTCTGTGGAATGCATGCATATATTTCCCTATTTCATCAACCAACAATTTCATGGTGTTGGCCAGAGTAACCAGTGATGTGTGCTGCCCCGTTCCCCTCACACACACATGCAAGTACAGCAAGAGTTCTTGTTTATTCAACTCCCCCTCACCTAAAAAGGTTCTCAGAAAGCACCACCCGTTGCACGGGTTCAGATTCTGAACTTAGCAGGGCAAGAGTCAGTAGGTAACCAAGTCCCACAGGCATACACAAAGTCCTAGAAAGCAGCCCACAAGTCGAACGGGTCAGGATATATGGCATGACCACACAAGGCATGGAACTGGGCACATTGCTCCAGCAATGCTCAAGTCCTCAGGGTGGGATTAAGTAGGCAATGCTGGTACAGAACTTCAAGAGAGGCAAAGTTGCCTTCTCACGAATAGTCTAGTTGACCGGCGTTATGCCTGTCTCCTCTCTGCTCTACATGGCCTTGGAGGTGGGACTCCACCTCCTCCTCTTTGTTAATGGGCAGCAGTTGCTCTCGGTCCTCGCCTGGAGCCTCCTCACCAACTTGCTACAGTGTGGCTCACTTCACTTAGCCTCAGACTGTCTCTCCTCTGATCAACCAAGCTGAGGCTGCTCTGTAGGCTAGCACTCTCCAAGCCCCAACGGAGGCTATGACTCAACTCCACTGCTGACTCCTCCTCCTCCTCCTCCTCCTCCTCCTCCTCCAAAATCGTATCTAGAGAGGGCTCGGGCAGGGTGGATCCATGCTGTGATTATAACAGTGTCCAGTTACACATTGGGTTAAAAATGCAGCATGCAGCTAATACTTTCTTCACTTTTTTATTTTGAAGCTTTTTTATTCTAAAATTGAAGGAGACAGCTGACCACTCTTTAGTTTTTTACTCTGAAATAAACTAGCAAAACTGAAAATCAGACCGGGAGTCCTGTGAGTTAAATTTCCTCATTAATGCACAGTATAAGGTAGAAAACAGGAAGAACTAGAAATCTTCACACAGAAAAGCAAATATGACCTGTAATAGCTATTATAGAAGACTTGCAGAATGGGAATTAAGATTGAAAAGAGGAAAATACAAGTGCCTTCTTGTAGTATCTTCTACTTGTTCCAAAGAAACAGAAAAGGGGAATCAAAATGACTTTGTATGAAAAAAAAAGAATCCAATACGCGTGCGAAGAAATTCTTGTCCTTGAATAAAAGCCTATTGAAAGTATATAGATAAGGTTAAAACCAGTAAGAAACCAAAGTTTTGCCATTGTGGGAGTTTACTACAGGCCATCTACTAGATACAGGAAGTTAACAATGCCTTTTTAAAGTTCTCAAGAGGGCAGATTAGAACGGTAATTGAAGACTTCAGCTACCATGACATTTGCTAGAAAACTCATTTAGGTGTGGGAAATAGAGCAGAATTCCGATATGTTATAAATTTCATCTTTCAGAAAATTCATTTTTTTCAGAAAAGGGAAGAAATACAGAGGTCAACTTTTCCTGACCTAATCCTGACTAACAGAGAGAAATTGGTCAATGGCCTGAAGGTGTAAGGCAGCTTTACAGAAAGTGACCACCTCATGTTTGAATGAGAAGTATATAAGGAATGAAAGATGGGAGAAGTCAGTCAGGTACTTTGGATTTCAGGAAAGCTATTTTTAATTGATTCAGGAAAGTGGGCAGCTAATTATGGGATGAAATCCTCAAATAAATTGAAAAGGAGCAGAAATCATGAAAAATTAGATTCTAAAAGCACAGATATAAACAATCTCCATGAGAAGGAAGAATTGGAAAAGTTTAAAAAGCCAGTATGAATGAATTGTGAGTTCTCTTATAATCCAATAAACAAACAAAAAAAAAAAGTTGTATAAAAACAGAAGCATGGGCAGATAACTAATAAGGCATATAGTAACCAGAGTCATTAGATATGGAATTAGAAAAGTTAAAGGTCAAATGAAGCCACCGAGGACCATAAAATATAATAAAAAGGATTTATTTTGTATATCCAACACAAGAGTCTACAAGGTCATTGGTTTGTTGTGAAAGAAGAATAACTCAAGGGCCTACAGCTAAGATTTTTTAATGTTTATAGAATACTAAAGATATTAGAGAAGGTGTTAGAACAGATTGTCAAGCAGCACATATTCAACCATCAGAACAAAATCTATTTTGAACAAGAAACAGAGCAAAGAATGTCATGGATGCTTAGATCTCAGTAATATTTTGAGTCTCTCTTGGTGTCCTTGCAGAAAAGATGGATAAATGTGGGCTACATGATACTTCAATTCATTGGATTTGCAACTGGTGGAAAAGCTTCACACAAAGTTTGCTCATAAATGGTTTAACATTGTCCTGGAAGAATGTACTGAGAGGGGGGACTCCATATTTAAGCCTGAGCCATTCAACAACTCTATAAATGATCTGGAGAATGGAAGGGTAGAGCTGGTTATCATATATATGAATGATACCACAATAGCAGGATTGGCTAACTCCTTAGAGGACAAAGCACTGGCCAGATGCATCAGGATAATAGTCTATATCAAGTATATCATTATGAATCTGGATAGGCAAATGAAATATCTAGGCACAGTTTTGGGTAGACTTTGTTTGGAAGCACCATGTGTGTAATGGATGTAAGAGTATTTAGTGAACCACCAGCTCAACATGGGCAGGTAGCTGATGCAGCAGCTAAAAAGCCCAATGCAATGTTGGGTTCCCTGAAGAGAACAGTATGTACAATTGTACATGTTTAACTTGCAAAGGATTAAACTAAATGGAGGCATAATTCTAAAAGACTTTTGTCATGTGCAAGGACAGATGTGTTCTCTATTGAAACAGAGAGCAGGCAAAAACTTGTGGATTCAAAATAAAGGAAAGAAGGTTTAAGCTGAAGATTAGGAGGAATTCCTGATATTAATAGCTATTACACGGCGGAACATGAATGGACACACACTCCTCCTACTAGAGTTTTCCAACAAAGGCTATTGCATTAAAATAATAGATCCCTGCACTAAGCAAAGAAATGGACTAAATGTTTTAAAATGTCCCTTTCAACTCATACATTCTCTAAGAAAAGATATTGCCAGAAATGAAAGCTTCTTAGAAAACACTCTTTCTACTATGAAGGTGAGATTTTTTTTTTAAAAAAAGTAAAACTTGATGGAGGAAGAGAAGGGAAGGCATTTTGATTTATCATCAATCTATCTCCAATCCAGATGATAATTCCACAATATAAAAACTGAAGCAAACATACCATTCATTCCACATACAAAGTGCAAATTAAAACTTCACAGAATCTGAAACCCAAGTTTCACCAGTTCTAACCTTTAGGACACATTTGTGTTTATTTCTAGTTCCTGGAAGAATACATAAATGGCCATGAGACCAATGGCTTGCAACATAGCAAGAATTAGGAAAATGGACAAGCAGTAATACTGAACATAGTTCATTAAGCAGAAATTGACAGGAATATAGAATAAAGTTGGAAGGGACCTGGGAGGTCTTCTTAGTCCAGCCCCCAGCTCAAGCAGGAGACCCTATACTATTTCAGACAGGTTGCTGTCCAGTCTCTTCTTAAAAACTCAAGTGATAAAGCACCCACAATTTCTGAAGACAAGCCATTTCACTGGTTGATTGTTCTCAGTTAGGAAACATGTCTAGGTCAAAATCTCTCTTCCCTTACCGAAGAATCTTCTGTTTTTCTGTCTGATTCTCAGACTGTTTCAGGGGGTTGGGGTGATATATTTCAGCTTACTTTATGTGAATGAAAATACTGGTGTTACTTTTTCCTTGCTCCAACATGGTTATAGCTTTCTTGACTCCCTGCATCACAAAGTTTTTTCTTAAGATTTACCCAGAAAGTAAGAAGCCAACTATATCATTTAAGATAAGAAACTCATTGACATTCCTTGACCTTCTCAGAGCTATGTAAGTGCAAGAATCTTGCAACCCAGCTATGTAAATTTCACCATTTGGGGTGAGGTGAGGAAGGCCATTTATTTTCTGCTAGATTTTAAAAAAGGGAACGGCTGAAAAACTCCAGATAGTTTTCCAGAAAGATACAATTTGTTTCCTTCTATCACTCTGATTGAGCCTTATGAACAATCTTGTCTTCATATGGAGCCACATTTTTGTATATCTGCAGGCAATCTCAATTTTCGAATGGTGTTATGAGAAAACCTAGATTATTATGGGCTAGGTCACAGTGTTTCTCAACCTTGACAATTTTAAGGCACGTGGACTTCAACTCCCAGAATTCCACAGCTGGCTGTGGAATTCTGGGAGTTGAAGTCCACGTGCCTTAAAATTGTCAAGGTTGAGAAACACTGGGCTAGGAGATAGGCATATTTTTTTCCCATATTTATCAGAGACATTTGCTCATCAAGAACAATTCTGTTATATCGCCTCAAGAGGGAGCCAAAGAGATTTTGTTCCCACAAATTAGGTTGCTGGGTTACTAAGGTCTGTGTATGTTTTCTTGCAAATTAAAAAAGAGGAATAAAGAAACTGTAAGAGAAAAGAGATCTAGATCAGCATACTGTAAGTTGTCACCCTTCAAAATGTTATAGTTTTATGTTTATTTTCAAAAGGTTGCACAGATCACATACTTAAAAAAAAACAAAAAACAACCACACACCTCCCAAATACCGATTCCTATAGGCAAATATCGATTATTATTGAAAAGTTAAAGATGTATTGCACACACTTCCACTATCCTACCACTTTTCATTTATCTGTACTATGTACACTCCATTCAAGAGGTTTAACTGCTACAGAAAAAAACAAACCACGAAATGAAATAAAGCTTCAAGCAAACAAAGAAACCAAATAGTGAAAAGAGAGACATGCGCAGATAAAATAGTTGTCAGCTAAAGACTTACACATCCGATTAAACAAGAACCTATGCATCACAGGACTTATTCTATACCTATAGTATAGCCTGGGGAGGGAAAGAGAAATATATGTTCCACAATGTAAAATTGCACCCTCCTACTTCAGCCAAAATAAAGGCTGAGATTTGAAAAAGAAACTGGTCTGAGGGCATAAGCAGGCTGATTTGTCAAAAAGTCTATTTATAGAAAATAACAGCCAAAAAAGACATGTTCTATTTTTTATAGACTTTCTCATGCCTGTTCCTAGAAAAATCATTATCCATATTTTTTTTAACTTTTGCAGATGCCTTCTTATTCTTTTTTAAAACATGTACTTCTAAAATGGTCATTTATCAGGGATATACCTTCTTCCTTGGGAGTTTTCTGAAATCACATCTCACAGGAACCTTGCATCTTGTGCCTAATGCATACCAGGGTATATTTTAAACTACTGTTAAACTACTACAGAACAATTAGATATAGAATGAGTCTATCTTTGACCAAAGTGCAGTCTTGTGGTTTTTAAAGTAGTGGCGGATAGTCAGAGGTAGAATCAATAGAATTAGTATAAATAAAGTGAGGGAAGTTAGCCCAGAAAAGGAAATATTAAAAAGGGCAGAAAAATTATTTTTCACCAAAAGGATTTTTAAAAGTATTTTTTGAAAAGCAGAAACCAAACCTGGCCCCCAATCTATCTCTCTGCCCCAAGCAAGAGCTAACCCCATACAAATGCAGATGTAAAACCATCAGAAAGTTGAAGCCAGAGCACTCAAGAAGACAAAGAAAATCTTCATGCCCCACCCAAACTCTAGGAGTCATTAGCCCCATCACCTGGGAAGCAGGATATGATAATAGGATTAAACCACAGATATCAAAGCCTAGAAAAACACTCAGAAAGAGCCTCAAGGTTCATGCCACAGGAACAGGAAACTATTCCAAACAAAAGGCTAGAGGGGGTATAAAAACCTACTGCCCATGTGCTCAACTTCTCTTTCCTCTCCTCTGCTCTTTCTTGCAAGGACCATCTTTCTGCTTCTTCAATAAACTGTAACCTTCTTTCCAAAGCAGTCGCCTTGTTGCTTATTTATCCCCGGCTTGGATGAACCAGGATGAAGACTTACTTCTGACAAAAGCAAAATCATTTTTTAGAAGTATGTAGTGGGGAAAAGACTCAATAGGAAGAATTATGTCCCTTTTAGCATCTATGAAATTTAAAGAGAATGTTATTAGGGAGCATGTTATTATTATTATCAATCAGAATAGAGCTGGAAGAGACCTTTGAGGTCTTCTAGTCCAACCCCTGTTCAAGCAGGAGACCCTGTACCATTTCAGACAAGTGGCTGTCCAGTCTCTTCTTAAAGTGATGAAGCACCTACAACTTCTGAAGGCAAGGAGTTTGTTGTTGTTCTCACTGTTCTCTCCAGGTTGCTTCTCTCTTTTGATTAGTTTCCATCCATTGTTTCTTGTCTTGCCTTCTGGTGCTTTGGAAAACAAGTCAACCCCTTCTTCTTTGTGCCAAATACTGGCACAATACTGAAATAATACTATCATGTCACTCCAGTCCTTCTTTTCTCTAGACTTCCTGCAACCATTCTTCATAATCATTTTAATTGATCTTTTCTGCATTTTTTCCAAAGTCTCAATATCTTTTCTGTAATGTGGTGACCAAAACTGATCACAGCATTCTAGGTGTGACCTTACTAAGGCTTTATAAAGTGGTACTAATACTTCACGTGATTTTGATTCTATGCCTCTGTTTATACAACCATTGTATTAGCTTTTTTGGGCTGCTGCTGCTCACTGCTGGCTCATGTTTCAGTGATCGTCCACTAGGTCTTCAAGATCCCCCTCCCAGAATTGTGCATGTTAATATTTTCTATAAAGTTTGAGATATAAGAAGGCTTCTAGCAAAATATTGTGCCAGATTATTGAGCAACTGAGGATATCTCATTTTGCTGACATTTCTAATTTAGCTCTTTCTTTTGGAAAAGCAAAGTTTTTACACCATAATCTTATTTTTTATTTTTATTTTGATCTCTCTTGGTCACAGAAACAGTCAGCTACACTCTCTGATCAGAAATATCGATAATGGTGTAGTTGTTTGTCCTACTGAATCTCAGTGGATACCTAGTTTCAAAAATCTAAAAAATATTTTGAGAGTTACTTTTCACAAGGAGAAGAACAAGAAAGTAGGGAAGAGCCGGAGAGTAAAAGTTATGATGAAGATCTATTAGAGGAAGTTGATCGAGAGCGAGAAATACAAAAGTTACAAGAAAGAGAAAGGTTAGAAAGAGAAGCAAAAGGAAGACTTATAGAGACAAGAAGTATAAAACAAAATAAAAACAAAAAAATAGATCAAGTTAAAAATGGGAGAGGTATTTAAGCTCTTTTCTATAAATATTAATGGATTAAATATATCAAGAAAAAGAGTTTAGACGTTTAACAATTTAAGGAAATTGGATGTAGATGTGATGTATCTTTAGGAAGTTTACATAAAACAGGATTATAGAAAATTACTAGAGAAAGTAAAATTTAGAAACATTATACACAATATTAGCATAAAACAAGAAAGGAGGAATTATTATATATGTCAAAGAAAAATAAAATTAAATAAATATACTTGGATGAAAAGGGATGAATTTTAATGTTGGAAAAAGTATTAGAGTAAAAACAGTATATGCACTAAATAATATGAGAATATTTGTATGATCACCATGCTTAGATGGAATTCCGGTCGAGTCTTATAAAAAATGTGAGTGTTACTACAATGAATAATGTTGGATTCCTAGTAAGTAGTAGAATATAAAAGAAGGAAAATGTAAATAAGAAACAATGGGGCAATAAGGACAAATATTTCAAAGAAGAGGGGGGAAATGTAAAGAATAGAAGAGTACTGTTACAAACTGCTGTTAACAAAAAAGGATATATTACGTTTGTATGTGTGTAATGTTTGTTGTGTTTTGTTTTGTTGGTCTAAAATAATAAAAAAAGAAAGAAAAAAAAGAAAAAATATTTTGACAATAAAGAATGAAAATAAATTATAATATGAATACAGTATCTTCTCTTTTCACAATTCTTTTTTTACTCTTTAATTTGTATTCTCTTTCTTTCATCTGAACAGTGTGATTTATATTTAAATTTTGGAACTCAAGGATAGCTTTTTAAAAGTGGAACACTCCAAAATGCAATCAAACACCATGATTTGTATCAAAATACAATGTGAAACTATCATACTGACAACAGATGCCTGACACTAGCACTATCAGTGTCTATTGTGATAAGATAGACAGACATATAGACAGATATATAGACAAGTTTGCTAATCTGTTCTTGGTTTCCATTTAATTTATCCATGGAATCTTTTACTGGCAAAAAGAAGTGTTTAAATCTTCAGTGATGCATAGAGTATTATTTTTTATATCTCAAGCTTTCTAGTCAACAACAACTATCTTCAACAAGAGGAAGCCTACAGCTCCAATTAGTTCAATTATATGAGAGACTTATTCATATACAACCAAAGGGCACCACATTAAGGAAATACAATTTAAATAAAATTTACCCAACATTAGATCATTCATCATTTCAGAAACCCTACCATTATTTGCATACTATACTCTGGATTACAAATTGCTGTTATGTATACTGCTCCATGGTAGCATCGCCCAGCGGAATTGATCAAAATAAGCGTTTGGATAAAGTCTTCAAATGTTCTGAGCATTTAATATACATTTTCTTAGCAATACTTATTTTGCTCATCCTTTCTGTGTGAAGTAACACCATTATTATCAATATACTGCAAATGATGGGGTTCCGAAGAATGTTAGCTTCTCAAGGGCACCTTGTGAGTTTGTGATAAGATCTAAACAGAGGACTCAGACCTCAGTTTCTTAACTGCAATGCACAAATTTCCTTGGAGTATTTTGTAATATATTGTCTGCTTTTATAGAATCTTACTTGTATAATAAGAATCATGGACCAATATCTAAATAGTCACAGTTGTTGTTTTTCATTTTAATCATTCTTTTAGACTTATCTACACTCAAGAGTCTTCCTAATGTTTTCCCCCGTCATTCATTAATGCTACATTAGACATTAAGTCTTTATACAATGTGCATTTGCCACCATTTAGATTCTGTCTCGCTTCACAGACAGGCACTTCATAAAGAAGAGGCTTGTATGTGGGAAAACACCTGTGCTCCGGCCATCAACTTGCAGACAGCTTTGATCTCCCTTTCTGTTATCAGTTCTATGCATTTCAAACACGTTGCATGCATCATAATAAAAAGGGAGAAAGAGTAGGGATGTAAAACAAGGGTTTGCTTTATTCTTTAGACCAATGGCTGGCAGAGCCACACAGACAGCACCTGAAAAACCAAATGCAAAGGAAAACGACATTATCTTTTATCTGGCTGAGAGAAAAAGGGGAAAATTGTCCTCTTAAAAGAGAGGGGAGGTGGGGAACAAGCATGCTGAAGTGAAATGCTTTTTTCTAAAGTGTCCATTTCTGAAGAAAACAGAAGGACCGAGGTTGTTCTGTCCCTTATTTTTAGATAGCCACAGTCACAGCAGGTAATGAAACTCCCAGAAAATAAAGCACACATTGACTCCTTTAAAAATAGATATTTGGCAATTACTGCTTGCATAATCATTTCAGAGGTCAGAAAATCATCAGAGTATCCTACTTCAATCCAGTGTGTTGATTCTTTGTAAAAAAAAATTATATATATAATGTTATGTGATTTAACAGGCCACATGAAAAGTCTGTAAGTTGTTTTGACAAAGCCCACAATTTTAAACCTTTGGTGTCTGTATGCATCTATTTTTAAATGAAAGCATAGTTGTATTCATATTTTTTATTAGGTAATTGCATTCTATGGCAAATTTTTAAAATTGCTTTAAGAATGGACATGACCCTTAAGATTTCAAGAGGCAGAGAGATTGTAAGGAATAAAAGACTCAGAAAGAAGGGGCTAACAGATAAAAAAAACAGGGAGGAAAGTACATTTCTATTTTTATATGCATCATAATTATAGGTATATTAAGCAACACAGTTGGCAATTTGCTTTTCTTGGTGAAGAAAGGTATGTCCTTGGCATGCATATTGTGAACTTAGTATTTGTAAGAAATGTACTTTATCACATATATGTAGTGTTTATATCAAAGGGAGAACAGGAAAAGTTTTTGTGGGGTGTGAGATGTGAAGGACATCTTCTCTCTCCCTTGAATTAATATGTTCTTATTGCGTTAAATTATTTTTTTCCTCCAGCATATTTTATATGGTTTTGGAGTAGGCTTGGGAGAAAAACCTAGTAGGAAGCTATCTTCTGCTGAGTTAGAACCCATAATCTTTCTTACCCAGAATTGTCAATATGGTCAACAACCCCAGCCTTCTTGGGGTTCAGGAAGGATTTTTTTCCCCAGCCCTACCTGGAGATGTCAGGAGCTGAAAGTAAATCTTCAGCCTGGTTTTTATAAAGTTAAACATCTGAGAACAGACTCATGCACGTCGTTCTGTTGCATCTAATTTAAAAGCAGTCAGTTATTCAGAAATAATAGGTGCTTATGAACTAATTCTGATTCTTCAGCAAAATGGTAGCTGAATCCAGTGGTTAGTCCATAAACTACAAATGGCAGCTTTTTCAGTGAAGAATTGTCCTATAGTCCATGTATCTAGGCTGGCCAGTGAATACTTCTACCTCCATTATTTTTAGCTGTATAGATTTGATTCACATAGCATTTTAAACTATAGTTTAATAATATACAAACCACAATATTTGATTTTGTCTTAGGTTTATGTATGATTCAACCAAATTCCATTCTAGTTTAGTTTGATATGAAAGCTGTGTCTGAATATATCCATGTAACCATAATTTTGCCTTGATCTTTCATTTTAGGGCTTTCAATTCTGACTTGTTCTTTGCTCCTGCCTTCTGGATTCCCATTCCTAACACTGTTCAATTATTGACTTAACTCAACAAGCCATTATTTCCTACATGTTCTGTTTGAAGCAGGTCTTAATCATATCTTTTGACCTAGACAATTCCACAAAAACTTTCCAGTATTTCTGGTTATTAAAATTTTGCAGAATTATTTTTCTTTTTAATTGGGCCATGTTTTCTAATGCATGATCATTCAGGACCGAGGAATTGTCTGTTCAGGATGCTGACAATAAGCCAATAGACAAAAAGTCTGTTCAGAGGCATCAAAATAATTTAAAGAGCTGCATGTGGCTGTTTTTACTGATAGGTTGTGCAAGGGTTTTCTCCCCTAATTGCATCAATGGCAGCATACTACCCAGAAAGCTTGCTTTGCACATAGGCTACACCTAGACTGCAGATGGTTAACCTTTTTAAAAAAATAAGATTTAGCATAGTCTTATTGCATATTATTAACAACTGTCAAGTGAACAGAGTTTCAAATTTCATCCAAATTAAAATAATCAGAACTGCAAACTGGAAGAAGGGGAAGGAATTCATGGCATGCTATTTCAGATTTACATACACATAGTCACCCTTTATTTATCTTGCTCATGAAAATTAGCAGCTTACAGAAAGAAACAACAATTGAAAAGATTTTGCAGCAGACATAAGGAACTGTCCCACTGACTGTAAATGGATTTTTCATATGTGTATGAACTTTTAAAAACTCTCCCCACTTATCTATACATATATACACACATACACATGCATTTAACTATTTTCATTTGATTTATTCATATGTTGTATTTGGATTGCATACAAAGCCTATAGAAAAAGTGATGACTGAATGAAGTATAAGAAAAATAATCCCACCCATATATCTCTCCTATTCCCTTCCTTTTCTTTCCTTCCTGGTAATGAAAACAGGCAAGGCTGTGACAACATTTTTTATATGATATTGCACACAGACAACTATTCTTTCAACTTGCTCTTTTAAGTGTCACTCTAAATGTATCAGCATAATGTTCCACTTTATTATTGTTTTCTAAAAATTCCACAGTGAAATGTTGGCTACTCTGCCTTAAAAAGTGAGCTTATGTTATGTTCCCATGTGATCCAAAAACATAATCATGTCTACATTTTAAAAATATTGTAAAGGGAAGAAAAGTTTGAGTTGTTAAGTACACAACACTGCTAAATCAAGCTTTCAATGGATGCTGTTTGTGCAGTTTTTCCAAAAATAGTCAACCCATAAAGGCCTGCAATAAACCACTTACTTAAGGGTCAGTAAGTAACAGCCTCTTCTGCTACAGCTGCTAATTCAAGGGTACTTCCAGACGGAAAGCTTTTTAATACCACTCAGTAATTGCTATTGTGTTGTAAGCTACATGTAGAATTTCAATCCATTTTCAACACTTTATGAGTGGTTTCTTAAATATGTGAGGAATATGTGTTAAAGCATCCTTAATATACTTACATGGTATTTTTTATTAAAGACAAAACAAACAAAAAAACAAAAAACTTCAGTGCCACTTAAAAAATGAATAACAGAAGAAAATAACAGAGTTGAAAGGGACCTTGGAGGTCATCTAGTCCAACCCCCTGCTCAGGCAGGAAACCCTGTACCATTTCAGACAAATGGTTGTCCAATCTCTTCTTAAAAACTTCCAGTGTTGGAGCATTCAAAATTTCTGGAGGCAGGTTGTTCCACTGATTATTTGTTCTAACTGCCAGGAAATTTCTCCTTAGTTCTAGGTTGCTTGATAAATTTCCATCCATTACTTCTTGTTGTAAAAATTCACACAGTTAAAGTGGGACTGATCAGAAAAACAGTTGAGAAGATATGCTCAAGTAAAGGAAGTCAACAAGGGAATTCAAGGTCCTGAAATGTGGTTTGCATCAATCAAAACCACATAAGATATTGAAATGAACCACACATTCAATCTGTTGTTCCATTTCTTCCAGTACCAGTGGAATTCTGTGAACTTTGAAAACATGTGACAGCAGTAAGGAAAGGATTTGATATTATACACAGGCAGCATAGATTTTTTTCCCCTGCTACTTTTCCCTGCTTTGATACTCAGTTTAATTCTCAGTATTTCTCTTCTATAAGTCAGTTTGAGTCCTTTGGTACAAAAATTACATTAAATAAATAAATAAAATAACATTTCTCCATTCTGCAGATATATGACCAGATATAGGGTCCATCACATTTGAAGAGTGGCTATACCACAAAAGCACATCTTTTGCATGTAAATTATCCCAGATGTATCTGCAATTAAAACTAAGACAGTAACTAATGCTTAGTTCATACATCATAATTAGCTATGTTTTCAAAAGTGCAGCAATTGGGTTCATCATAACACTAAATCAGAACCACATGATGTATTAACATAATGTGGGAACCAGTTTATGAACAGACATATTAGTTTACATGAATAAAGTCCAATCTAATGATGGAAAACCACTTATATTAATCTTACAATGAAACCAAGGGCTCATACAAACAAGAATCTGGGAATGAAAACAAACATTTGGGTACTGTGCAGATAAGGGGAAAATGCAGTTAATGGAAATCGGCAAATTATTAAAATTGATTAATCAAGGCAGGAATGTATTTGAAGAAAGAAAGTAACTTAATGAAATACACACTGTATCACTTGCAAGTTAAGTGTATAATGCATAATGTGTAGCCTTGTATGGGGGGGTGTCACAGGGGCCCATGCAACCATGGGGCTGATTGGCCCCATGACAACTTCTCCCCCACCTGTATTAACAACTATTAACCTTCTCATCTTGGAACTCTCTATCTTTTGAAATGTTATAATGTTTTATAATTTTAGAAAAAAATAATCTTAAATTATTTCATGTTTAAAGCTTAATTTTATTGATTAAATTGTAAATTGCACAGAGGGGGATGGGCGGTTGAGAAGCATAAAATTTAAATAAATAAACAATTGCTTGACTGGTACCAAAATATGGTTCCTGGGAATTCTGGGGGGGGGGGTCATACAGACCTAACATATCTGAAGGCTACCAGGTTGGTAAACCTGGATTAGCAGATAGCATCCTGTTTGGTGGGTGGACAGCCTAGTATTCCAAGATTATTTTGCTTTCTATTGTTGTTATTGTAACAGGCTTTACCAGAACTACATCGGTGAACATATGTCATCTCTTGCTGCTGCTGATTAGCTGAATCAGTATTCCATTTCATTAATGCATAATGAAAGCAGTTAATAGGATTGTGCTTCTCAGCTCTGAATAGGAATGTGATGCTAATAAGATGAGAGGTCATCTCTCCTGCTAACAAAGGAAGAAACTGTGGACAATACTTTATCTGGGCAACTCGTGGCAAACAGAGTGTTTTTAAATGTTTTTCGAACCCAGTTGCCATTGTTATTTGACCATTTTATTACCTGTGTTTGGTTGTGACATTTTAACTCAGCTCATCTGAGGCTCATTTTGTCTGCCTTTTAAAAAAGACAGCTATTATCTGACTAACCTTTTGTGAAGTGGCAAAGTTTTCAGTGGTCTAGCCTACCGCTTTCACCAACTACGAGGGCACGGTTGTTTCAAAGATGATATTCTCCTCTGTACACTTAAAAATAGTTTGTTGATTTATTTAGTTATTTTATTACATTTAAATGTTGCCCATCTCACTATCAAGCGACTAAGAAAAACAGTTTGTATCACTTACATTTTCTTAACACAGAAATGATTAAAATTAAATATATTGAATATAACTATTAATGTATTACTCTGATCAATTGGATAAATATTTTATGTGCATACAGTATCTGTGTGAGCAAGATTCCGGTATGTGTTGCTATTTTACATACACACAAACACACAACACTCCATGCATATTCAGTCTATTTAGATACATAATGTACAATGTGAGCAACGTCCCTGAAGAAAATAAGGGAGAAGTGAAGATAGTAGGCATTGTGTAAATTGATGACTTTTTGATTTTACAAACCTCATCACATTTCTTATCCTATTTTAATACTGATTATATATATTATATACATACAAACAAGATCAGAGTTGGCAATCATATATATGATGACCTTGTGGCCCTTCTAGTCTTTTGCCTCAAAACATATTTTACGTTTCAGGGCACAATGTATGAGCAAATAAAGGGCACCCCCATGGGGTCACCTATTTCGAGTGTTATTGCTAAGGCTGTATTGCAGCAGTTGGAACACGTAGCGATGACCCAATACTGCCCAAAGTTTTGGGCCCGCTACGTTGACGACACGTTCATCATAATTAAGAGGAGTCAAAAAGCTGACTTTGTGGACACACTTAATTCGGTGTGCGTGGACCTGCAATTTACGGAGGAGGAGGAGTATCAGGGTAAGCTGGCATTTCTTGATGTCTTAGTCCAACGCCAGCCAGATGGGACCTTAACCACCCGGGTCTATCGCAAACCCACGCACACCGATAGAATTTTGCATTACAACAGCAATCACCCGGTGGCCCACAAAGTCAGCTGCATTAGAACCCTCTTTAAGAGGGTGGACTCCCACTGCAGTACAGCTGAAGCTAGGATGGAGGAAAGAAAACATCTCCTCCGTCTCTGTAAGTACAATGGGTACCCCATGAAATTCATCAGATGCCACAGTACTCTGTCCAAACCATCCCCAAATCCATCAAGTGGGATGGTACCATCACAGACGACCCGTATTACCCTCCCTTACATTAGCAATGTCTCGGAAGCCACCACCAGACTATTGGCACCCTATGGTGTAAGGGTTGCACATAGACCTGACCGGACGTTGCGTTCCTGCATTATGAGACCAAAGGACCCACTCCCCATAGTTGAGAGATCTGGAGTCATTTACAGGATTAACTGTAATGACTGCCCAGGCAATTATGTGGGAGAAATTTCCAAAAGGGTCGGAACAAGAATGCAGGAACACAAGCTGGCAATAAGAAGAGGTGAGCAATACTCCCAAATACTCATTCACATGGAGGAGTTTGGTCATAAATTTAATTTTGACGACGTAAGGGTGGTTGCCAGTGACACCTCCAAGAGTGGTAGGTTACTCAAAGAAGACTGGTTTTCAGACAGCATGTCAATCAATTGACATGTGGACCTACGCCCAGCATATCAGACCATGAAAGCGTGGGAAATGTGTAGACGACCTGGGAAAAAACATCTGAGTAACAAAAACTCTGGGTGTCCATTAGATGAAACTGGCAACAAAGAAGAGAGACATCTACAATCTAGACCCCCTTTAGTTAACGATTTGTGTGTACATCCGCCGTTAATTAAGAAATTTATTGATATTAGTGGCCCATCCTCGGATGCCCCAGACACCTCCTTGCATTATACCTAATACTCAAGAATAAGAACAACAAGTGTCCCAATTAACACAAAACAAACTCGTTACCCCAGTGACCATATCGGCTCCACTGTCCCCAATGGTGCCCCTGCTACAACACACCTGGTCGCCGGTGCCTTGGAAATGGATAGGAATTCAAAAAAGGCAATACCTACTACGAGCGACGGCAGAATAACACCTTTGCTATGCGGCCACACTGATCGGAGCCACCGAGACAGAGACATGCCTTCAATGGATGTACAGAAGATCAATACTTACAGCCGCCCCATTATGGGGGTGGTCACGCGCTCCCGGAAAGCGGCGTTACGGAAGACTGAAAGAGAGACAACCGGATTGAGAGTTGCACCGGATGGCACGAAGGAGGAGCACGGAGGATGCGATATGCTGGGAACAGTGGGGGGAAATAAAAGTGTGGATGAGATTGGTGGCAAGGATTGTGGGGGGATTGAAGGAGTGACAGGATTGAAGAATGCAAATGAGTGCGATGCATGCCGGAGGAGTGGAGGAAAGAAACGTCCCGAGGAACACAGGAAGAAGAATCAACTCAATAGTGCAGAGGACCCTTTAATTTTGAGAAACACACGTTGCCTATATGACTCAGGAACTAAAGGGAGGGGGGAAGTGGGTGGTTGTGTGGATGTAAGTAAGAGCTATAAGAAAGAATCACTGAAGGCTGTAAGTGAAGCAAGGATTAGTCGGCTTGGACCTGTTACAAGGTCCATGCATAGAGTTTAGGCGTGGCTAAGCAGGTTTCCTCACTAGCTAGCTTATATTCTGACAATGATGGCAGGTGCTAGCCATTGAAAGCTTGATTTTATTTATTAAAACCTTGGTGTTTTATTTCCTGGTGATCGCTTCCTTTTTTACTGAAAAATATATATATATTATATATATATATATATATATATATATATATATATATATATATATATATATATATATATGTAGGTCCCACGTAAAATTGGAAGTGTCTTGGCGACGTTTCGACGAAGTCCCATTCGTCATCTTCAGGCTGGTGCTTTCAGCTTCGTGCCTCGAGCAGCAGTGTGTGGTCTTGGCTGTTTCTTCCTTTTAACTGCCAGTGGAGGTATGAACTGATTGGGTGGGAGCTTGGCTGTGTTCTGATTGGGTGGAGGTGTGTTCTGATTGGTTAGGGGCTTGGCTGTGCTCTGATTGGCTGGGGGGTTGGCTGTGCTCTGATTGGCTGGGGGGTTGGCTGTGCTCTGATTGGCTGGGGGAGTGTTCTGTTTGGTTGTGCTCAGGTTAGTCTGAGTTGCAGAGGGATTCAAGATTTTGGGCTGCCCTGCCATTCCTTGGCTTCGTGTTCGTGGTCGTGCTTCCTCTTCATGGAGGGTGTCAGTTTGCTTCATGTATGGATTGGGGGGGTTTAAAGTGGCTAATGATGCAGCTGTGGTCTGGCTTCTGGTTTGTGGTCGTGCGTCGGTGTGTGTTTGGGTTTGTTTTTTGCGTGGATGTTGGTGGTGACCTCCTGTGTGGTTTTTGTGAGTGTGGGTCTGGTATCATTTTTTGTGTTAGGGAGTCGTTTGTCAATGAGGGCGGGTTTCCAAATGGCTGGTAGGCGGGAGGTATCATCTCGCTTGTTCATGCTGTGTGGGCGTTTTTCTATCTCGATGGCTTCTCTGATTATTCTGTTATTAAAATGTTCACTTTTGGCAATGGTTCTGGTATTTTTAAAGTCAATTTCATGTCCTGTGGCTTTAAGGTGTTGGACCAGGGAAGATGTTGGTTCCTCTTTTTTGACTGAGTTCTTATGTTCTTCAATGCGTGCACTTATTCTTCTGTTGGTTTGTCCGATGTATGTGGTGGGACAAGTGGTGCATGGGATTTCGTATACTCCTTGATTTTCTAATTCAATTTTATCTTTGGGGTTTCTAAGGATGGTGGATATTTTTCTGTTTGTGCAGAATGCTGTTTTGATGTTGTGTTTATGGAGGATCTTACTGATTCTGTCTGTGATGCCTTTTATGTATGGGAGGATGGCTTTGCCGTTTTCTTGTTCTTTGTCTTGGATTTTAGTGGGGGTTTCTTTTTGGATTAGGTTTGTAATCTTATTTCTATGGAATCCATTGGATGTTAGTACATTGGTGAGAGTGTGTAGTTCGGGTTTTAGGTGTTGTTCGTCAGCTAAGCGTTTTGTTCTGGAGATGAGTGTCTTGGCTACAGAGTTGATCTGTGATGGGTGGTGGTGTGAGAGAGCGTGCAGATAGCGGTTTGTGTGTGTTTTCTTCTGGTAGATGGTGTGTCCTAGGGAGCCATTGGATTTCTTGTAGACTAAGACATCCAGGAAGGGAAGTTGGTTGTTAGCTTCTGTTTCCATGGTGAACTGTATTTTGGGGTGTAGGCTGTTGAGGTGTGTGAGGAAGTTGTCCAGTTTTTCTTTCCCATGTGGCCAGATTATGAAGGTGTCGTCTACGTATCTGAGCCAGAGTTTGGGTTTGTGATCCGATTTTTCTAGAGCTTGGGTTTCAAAGTGTTCCATGTAGAGGTTGGCAATGACAGGTGAGAGGGGTGATCCCATGGGTGCTCCTTCTGTTTGTTTGTATTTTTGTCCATTATAGATGAAGTATGTGTTGGATAGGCAGTGGTTGGTCAGATCTAAGATGTGTTTGGGGGGGTTATATTTGTTTTGGATAGCTGTCAAGGCTTCTTTGATAGGCACTTGGGTGAAGAGGGATATGACATCGAAGCTCACTAGTAGGTCGCTGGGCTGTAAGTTTTGTTTCTTTATGATCTCTATAAACTGGAATGAGTTTTTTACGTGTGAGGTGATGGATTCTGCATAGGGCTGTAGTTGTTTGGCGAGAAATTTGGCTAGGTTTTGTAGAGGTGAGCCTATGGAGCTGACTATAGGTCTGAGTGGGGTTCCTTCTTTGTGTATCTTGGGGAGACCATAGAGTTTGGGGCATCTGGATGATTTCTCTCTGGGAATGATTCTTTGCTGGATCTCTTCGCTAATGGGGGAGGCTTTTATTTTGGATCTGGTGGTTTTTTCCAGGTAGGTGGTGGGATCTGTATTTAGGGGTTTGTATGTGGAGTCTTGGAGTAGGTTGGTTAATTTGGTTTGGTAGTCAGATGTGTTCATAACCACCGTGGCGTTGCCCTTGTCTGCTGCATTCCAGTTTATAGAGTTTATAGTCGCCAAGACACTTCCAATTTTACGAGGGAGAAAACCCGAACAACCGAAGACCTACATACAAATACCCGCGAAAACCTCAGAAAACATATATATATATATATATATATATATATATATATATATATATATATATATATATATATATAGGTTTTTTTGTTAACAAAGAATAAAGAGAGAATGGTATAGCTATTTCGGGTTCCTTTAACCCTCATCAGCCAAACTTACTCTTCTGAGATTCGAACCTGGGCTATCTGCATGTTAGGCAGATGTTATAACCTCTAAGCCACGGGTTCTCTCCCACTTTGTTAGCTACCAGGAGAGAGACAGGGGGAGGAGATTTTTACCTTGAATGAACACCCTGTCAGCCCAGATATGGGAGAAAGAAATCTTCTTTCTTTTCTTTTCTTTTGCCTGTATCAGCTCAATCTAGAGCCATCCACAAGCAGCAGTCACTAACTGCGACATCATTTTACATTTTTAGGTTTTTTTGCTAACAAAGAATAAAGAGAGAATGGTATAGCTATTTCGGGTTCCTTTAACCCTCATCAGCCAAACTTACTCTTCTGAGATTCGAACCTGGGCTATCTGCATGTTAGGCAGATATTATAACCTCTAAGCCACGGGTTCTCTCTCACTTTGTTAGCTACCAGGAGAGAGACAGGGGGAGGAGATTTTTACCTTGAATGAACACCCTGTCAGCCCAGATATGGGAGAAAGAAATCTTCTTTCTTTTCTTTTCTTTTGCCTGTATCAGCTCAATCTAGAGCCATCCACAAGCAGCAGTCACTAACTGCGACATCATTTTACATTTTTAGGTTTTTTTGCTAACAAAGAATAAAGAGAGAATGGTATAGCTATTTCGGGTTCCTTTAACCCTCATCAGCCAAACTTACTCTTCTGAGATATATATATGTTTTCTGAGGTTTTCGCGGGTATTTGTATGTAGGTCTTTGGTTGTTCGGGTTTTCTCCCGCGTAAAATTGGAAGTGTCTTGGCGACGTTTCGACGAAGTCCCATTCGTCATCTTCAGGCTGGTGTTTTCAGCTTCGTGCTTTGAGCAGCAATGTGTGGTCTTAGCTGTTTCTTCCTTTTAACTGCCAGTGGGGGTATGAACTGATTGGGTGGGAGCTTGGCTGTGTTCTGATTGGGTGGAGGTGTGTTCTGAATGGTTAGGGGCTTGGCTGAAGAGATCCAGCAAAGAATCATTCCCAGAGAGAAATCATCCAGATGCCCCAAACTCTATGGTCTCCCCAAGATACACAAAGAAGGAACCCCACTCAGACCTATAGTCAGCTCCATAGGCTCACCTCTACAAAACCTAGCCAAATTTCTCGCCAAACAACTACAGCCCTATGCAGAATCCATCACCTCACATGTAAAAAACTCATTCCAGTTTATAGAGATCATAAAGAAACAAAACTTACAGCCCAGCGACCTACTAGTGAGCTTCGATGTCATATCCCTCTTCACCCAAGTGCCTATCAAAGAAGCCTTGACAGCTATTCAAAACAAATATAACCCCCCCAAACACATCTTAGATCTGACCAACCACTGCCTATCCAACACATACTTCATCTATAATGGACAAAAATACAAACAAACAGAAGGAGCACCCATGGGATCACCCCTCTCACCTGTCATTGCCAACCTCTACATGGAACACTTTGAAACCCAAGCTCTAGAAAAATCGGATCACAAACCCAAACTCTGGCTCAGATACGTAGACGACACCTTCATAATCTGGCCACATGGGAAAGAAAAACTGGACAACTTCCTCACACACCTCAACAGCCTACACCCCAAAATACAGTTCACCATGGAAACAGAAGCTAACAACCAACTTCCCTTCCTGGATGTCTTAGTCTACAAGAAATCCAATGGCTCCCTAGGACACACCATCTACCAGAAGAAAACACACACAAACCGCTATCTGCACGCTCTCTCACACCACCACCCATCACAGATCAACTCTGTAGCCAAGACACTCATCTCCAGAACAAAACGCTTAGCTGACGAACAACACCTAAAACCCGAACTACACACTCTCACCAATGTACTAACATCCAATGGATTCCATAGAAATAAGATTACAAACCTAATCCAAAAAGAAACCCCCACTAAAATCCAAGACAAAGAACAAGAAAACGGCAAAGCCCTCCTCCCATACATAAAAGGCACCACAGACAGAATCAGTAAGATCCTCCATAAACACAACATCAAAACAGCATTCTGCACAAACAGAAAAATATCCACCATCCTTAGAAACCCCAAAGATAAAATTGAATTAGAAAATCAAGGAGTATACGAAATCCCATGCACCACTTGTCCCACCACATACATCGGACAAACCAACAGAAGAATAAGTGCACGCATTGAAGAACATAAGAACTCAGTCAAAAAAGAGGAACCAACATCTTCCCTGGTCCAACACCTTAAAGCCACAGGACATGAAATTGACTTTAAAAATACCAGAACCATTGCCAAAAGTGAACATTTTAATAACAGAATAATCAGAGAAGCCATCGAGATAGAAAAACGCCCACACAGCATGAACAAGCGAGATGATACCTCCCGCCTACCAGCCATTTGGAAACCCGCCCTTATTGACAAACGACTCCCTAACACAAAAAATGATACCAGACCCACACTCACAAAAACCACACAGGATGTCACCACCACACATCCACGCAAAAAACAAACCCAAAGCCACACCGATGACGAGGCACGACCACAAACCAGAAGCCAGACCACAGCTGCATCATTAGCCACTTCAAACCCCTCCAATCCATACATGAAGCAAACTGACACCCTCCATGAAGAGGAGGCACGACCACGAACGCGAAGCCAAAAAATAGCAAGGCAGCCCAAAATCTTAAATCCCTCTGCAACTCAGACTAACCTGAGCACAACCAAACAGAACACTCCCCAGCCAATCAGAGCACAGCCAAGCCCCTAACCATTCAGAACACACCTCCACCCAATCAGAACACAGCCAAGCTCCCACCCAATCAGTTCATACCCCCACTGGCAGTTAAAAGGAAGAAACAGCTAAGACCACACATTGCTGCTCAAAGCACGAAGCTGAAAACACCAGCCTGAAGATGACGAATGGGACTTCGTTGAAACGTCGCCAAGACACTTCCAATTTTACGCGGGAGAAAACCCGAACAACCAAAGACCTATATATACATATGTGTGTAGGTCTTTGGTTGTTCGGGTTTTCTCCCGCGTAAAATTGGATGTATGTATGTATGTATGTATGTATGTATGTATGTATGTATGTAAAAAAGATTGTGATCTTGTTGCTATCACATATTTCTCCGGGGCACTTGACCAATTAATTCCTTCCCTTCAGAACTATGGTTGACTGTGACATTGGGACAACTGCCTCTCGCCAGTTCAGCCTGGTTTTTACATAATTCTAAGCTATATAAACAATCTCACTGTTTTCTGAAAAAGAAACTTGATTATGTAGCTGGTCCCAATACAAACTGAGAAACAACACAGCTGTTCTCTGGATTTTCAGTCTGTTTTGCTCTAAAAACATCACAATTGTTTAGCTGTATTAAAACTAACTCCACATACAGTACCCCAGGATTATGCATATATCCCAGACAATGCATATCACACACACACACAAACACACACACACACATTAGAAAAGTTATTTAATATTGGGTTATTCAGGTTACCTATAGGGTGACAAAAGTAGAAAAAAGATTCTTCATTTAAAGTCAGGATTTAAGGGTACGTCTTGTGACCTCTTATAATTTAAATCTGAAATCAATGGAATAAGAAAGCAATATATGTAGATCAGAGGTCCCCAACCTTTGGGGCACCAGGGACCAGTTCTGTGGAGAGAGGTTTTTTCCATGGACCGGAAGGTGCGTGGTTTTGTGTGCTGCCTGCATCCCGCGGATGAGGCTTTGCTTGTTTCTGCGGACTGGTTGCTGGCATGCTGCAGCCTGGTACTGGTCCAGGAACCAGGGGTTGGGGACCCCTGATGCAGATGTTAGGTAGGCTTACAAATAAATAAATAAATAGGAACGCAGGTTTCTGAAAAACAGGGACCTATGTTTATTTGGTATATTTTATCAGAATGGGGCTCTGCGGGTAATGAAGCTCCTTATGTTCTCTGTCCCTGCAGTGCCAGATATCAGTGAGTAGCCAGCTGGCAGATCAGCAACTATGAGCTTTTCTCCTATACTCTTAAGCAATGAGCAGAAGAAGTAAGAATGACTTCTAATGATAGATACGAATGGAGAGGTATAGTGGCTTCTGTTGGTATAAACAAGATTTAACTACTTCTCTTTTTTATCTTCTTATCTCAGGTCTTTAATTTTGTGGGCCTGATGGTTTTACTTTTTTTTTTTTTTTTTGAGTCACAAATAATACTCTTTACTCCAAAAGGAAATAGCTAGATGGGTTAGTAAGTATGTAAGTATAAACAAAAATACTAGCAGCTGCTTATAAAACTCCAATAATAAAAGAGGGAAGAATAATTTTTACAATGAGGCACACACATTCACATATGAATGATTGTGCCTTACAACACACTATGATCTGTCACACATGCCACTAAATGAACACACAGCTCATTATCACTAGTGATATCATTCATTATTAAATGAATATGCAGGTTATCCAGGGAAGGATTTGGCTGAATACTGTATGGTATGAGAATCCAATCCATTGTGACTGATTGATTGATAGATTTTGTGCCTTTTGATTCCGTGTTGACTCCTGGCAACTGCCTAGACAAGGTGCTGCAACTTTCTTAACAACCTTCTTCAGTGATAGTTTGCCCTTGCCTCCTTCTTAGGACTGCAAGGTCATCTGGCTGTCTTTGTGCCTAAAGCAGGACTAGAACTCATGGTCTCCTAGTTTCTAGCCCAATATTTTAATCACTAGACTAAACTGGCTCTTTGGCAAAATATGATTCCAGTGTATTTGACTTTCCTGGGTTTGGGGCAGTGTCATTTTTTTTCCCATTCCAGGAAAAATAGCACAAACATTGCCTTTGCTAATATGAGATTATTTTAAGCCTGAATGATGGGAAATATTTTATATTCAAGTACACTATTTGTTTTGTTATGCTATTTGACAGGATAGCAGTGTTCCAATATTTGAGGGGCTGCCACAAAGAAAAGGTGGTCAATCTATTTTCCAAAGCACCAGAAGGCAAGACAAGAAGCAACAGGCAAAAACTGAAAAAGGAGAGAAGCAACCTAGAACTAAGGAGAAATTTCCTGAGGGTAAGAACAAACAATCAGTGGAACAGCTGGTCTTCAAAAGTTGTGGATGCTCCAACACTGGAGGTTTTTATGAAAGAGACTGGATAGCCATTTGTCTAAAATGATAGAGTCTCTTGCCTAAACAGGCAGTTGGACCAGAAGACCTCCAATGTCCCTTCCGACTCTGTTATTCTGTATTTTGTATTCCTTGAACTCAGTATTGTTTTCTTTGGCAGCAATTCAGATTTTAGTGTTTCCTATCACCTATTCCCAGATCTCTTAAACTGCAAATATCGTGGACTGTATCTAGTAATTAATGTATACAAAATATACATTCCACCACTGAGCCCATACCAAATGTTTTGATACAGTTAAGTGAACTTATCCATTTTTAAGGTGTCACCGAACAATGAAATTTGTTTGTATTTGGACCCTCCATATATAAAAGCAGGCCCGATTTTTCAATTACACCCAGAACTAAAGGTTATCTAAAGGGGAAAAAATGTGCCCTACAAAACCTGAACTGGAATAATTTCCCAGAACTTGAAGCCTTTCAGAATAGATAGAATACAGCATATTGTTCTGACTTGATTAAAGCTGAAAAGTTGATTTGACATCCTGTTGTCAAGGAGACCAGTTCACACCGAAAGAAAACAAATTGTGATCCTATCAGTCAAATGATTCAAGTGACCTTAGGAAAAAAAAATAATAAAGGTTCAACTTTCAAAGCTCTGTGTTCATCAAAATGAAGGAGGGGGTAAATAAAGCTCTTCATATTCATTTGGAAGCAGTTTTCAATCTGGAATGCATAAAATGCAGCCTCTTCTCTAACCCTGCCATGTCAAACCCTTGAAGTCAGTTATACGTATAAGGCTTCCACCCAGCATTCATTACCAGCATTCAGAAGAACCAAGAGAATTGCAAAATCAAGCACTAGCAAAGCTTCTTGAGTGACAGAAGATGATGCTTGAGACATTTTTCAGGCATAATAATACTGATTGTATACAGGATTGTGTGTGTTCCACAACACCCGCCAACAATTTGTGTGCCAAGAATAAAAACACAAAACGCATTTTCTTTGTACTTCAGTAGATGGTATAATCTCTCCTGCTGCCCAAGAGTCGGAGTTTCAAAGGATTCTGATATCAGCAGAGAGTTTTTCATATTTTGATAATTTCTTTTATTTATCCATGGCGGACATGAAATGAATTTTCCTCTCCACTGCCACCAGCTGCAGCGATACAAGAGGGAAAATAAAGAAACACAATATATAATGTATGCAGCTCATAAATACCATGGATGTGGCCTCTAGAACCATTCTAATACTTGCCATCAGATGGTATATTCAGCAGTGGCAGAAAAGGGAAATGACTAAACATTCAGGGAGTAAATCTATTATTAGTCATCTAATGAAATGTAATTTTAATTCAATTTAAATGGAATTACATTCAGTTTTTGTTTGTTCCACACATTTCTTCACCTACAAGCGACTTACATTGGGAGAGTGTTCTCCAAAACAGCAAACAAAACATGTGAACTGTTGTCTTCAGGAATCACTGAAGTCCTAATCTCATTTGCACAGTTGGTTAGGGAAAAGTCAGGGCGGCATATCGGAAGCTGGATTGAAACAAGTCA
Source organism: Crotalus tigris (assembly GCF_016545835.1). Lineage (NCBI taxonomy): Eukaryota > Metazoa > Chordata > Lepidosauria > Squamata > Viperidae > Crotalus > Crotalus tigris. The sequence goes on along the minus strand of NW_024096494.1, from coordinate 1,558,541 downwards.
AAGTATGACTGTCCCAAAAGTGCTTTCTCAGGAGGCAATTGGGCTTTCTTGTTTTTCTTAGAAGACGTTTCACTTCTCATCCAAGAAGCTTCTTCAGCTCTGACTGGATGGTGGGGAATGGAAGGATTTATATTCCTTGCAGACAGCTGGTCATTTGCATTCTTTTAGAGAGTTGTTGGGGCCATCTGGAGGTTTACAAGTGTCCTCAGGATCAGCTGAGTAGTGCAAATGTGTGTGGAGCCTTCTTGGCTGCAGGATGTTTTCTGCTCTGTGTCCATTCACTCTTGAAAACAGGCACTCTTGAAAATAGGCTGTTGGGGATGAATCTATGTTGTATGCATCTCCAACTAAAGTGCAGATGGTTCATGTAGTCTGCAATGTTTTCTGGAAATCTGTTCATACTCCTGCACTACTCGAAGGATGTTCATCCCAAGGGAATAGCTAAATTCTACGGAGATTCTCAGTCATCCAGGTCATGGTTGTCCTAAAAGTGGTTTTTCAGGAGGCAGCTGGACTTCCTTGTTTTTCTTTGAAGATGTTTCATTTCTCATCCAAGAAGCTTCTTCAGCTCTGACTGGATGGTGGGGAATGGAGGGAATGACCAGCTGTCCACGAGGAATATAAATAGATGTCAAAGTATGACTCCGGCAGCTGAGGGGCAAGTCTCCAGAGATTCACATCAACTCTTTTCCTGCCCTTCCCAGAGACGACCTAGATGGGCATAGCACATGCAATATGTTCTTCAACAATGTCGAAGAACCTCAACAACCTCACTTAGTTATAGTTGCTGAACTGCCTTACACTAAAGAAAAATTCATCTCTTCATGGCTGTGTAACAGAAGCAAAGTGTCAACTTTACAATGAACCTGGCTGCAGCCATTTTGATCGTTCTAGGTTGCCACAGGAATGGGAAGGGTGTGGAGGATTTCTACTAGTCTAAACATTTTACTGTCCCATAGGAAACAAGATCATTTCTGTTAGTCAGATGGGGGAGGTGAGCATTTGGTTAGAAAGCCCACCAAACTGTTTTATTGGGGAATGTAGCTAATTGCATAGCACTGGGGTGGGAAGTTCAACTTTGTAATATTGTCTCTCTTTGAAGGGAATTTCAGACTTGGTTTCACTTTTGATCATGTTGATATTATGTAATCAATAAACATATTCTTTGAGGAAATCTCAGAATTCTCATTTGTTTGGTCCTGTCTATCGGAACCTTGACACAAAGTTTTCTTTGAATGAAGTTCAGCTTCTAAAGACTCATGGATATGTCCATGCCAACTTCTTGGCAACTGTATGCAAGCTGGTTGAAAAAGCTTGTTAGTAATCTATATCCAGCCGAGGTGAATGAATTTGGTTACTCTTCTATTTTCAGTACTTAGTTTGTTGTTATTTTTACTTGTCTAAAGTTCCCAGATCCATTAACAGACACTCTAGAGTGGGATCTAATGTCACAACAACCAATTTGTTCCCCAGTATGAGCTGCATTTCCTGAAAGCTTCTGTCAAAAATTCACCTCAGAAACCTGGAACAATGTCACAAGTGCTGTTTGTTTCTAGCAAATAAAATGCTTCTGGCACTCTCCGTATTATTCACCTCCACACTTTTCTATGTCAATTTGCTCCATAGTAATGGAATACTACATGTGCTCAAATGTTGGCACTCTTTCTAATAACAAAGAGGCATGCAATCTCTAATGAATGAATCAGCTAGAAAAATTATTTTAAACTGTTTAAAATCAGTTTTTAAAACCAATTAGGTTAACATTCTTTTTTCTGTTTTTGGTCTTTTTAAAGAAATTAATTGTTTTAATGAAAATATAAATATATACGAATATACCAAGCAATCCCCTATCGCACATAAGAAGGAAGATGTTTTAGTCAGTTATAATCAGAACATATTTGAATTTCAGAGGGCATGTTCTGAGGGAAGTGGTGGCCATGAGGGAGCTTTTCCATTCACAAAATATTTGTCAAGCCACAAAATGGTAGCTGCTTTAGCTGAAAAAAGAAATCTATGTGTTTGTATACTATACATCTAGGTACATTCACTAGGAACAAAATAAGTTTAAAGTATAAACTTCTGAACAGAGATATGGAAAAGCATTTGTTTTAACTAGATAGTCAACTGATTAAAAGGAAATGGATTAAAAAGGAAATTAACTATATCATAATTTCCCCATGTACTAAGGAACTGCTATTTTGTACAGTATATATTTTGAAATATTCTACAATTTAAACTGATTTGTCTTCTAGAAACCATAGAATGTTTTTAAATTATTGAAGAGCTTTTAGAAGCCTAGGCCCTAGAGTGATACATGACACTTAAGACAGATGACTGTATCATGTTTTCTAAGTTTAACATTTTTTTTCATTTGGATGTTTCATTATGTTTCATTATACTAAACAGCCAATATTAATTATTTCAGTGATAAGACAGAAAATGAATATATAAGAAGAGAGTATTTTGAATATTGACTAGAGGGAACCAGAGAGAACTAAGCATTATACATAAAGTAGCAGAGACCCATTATGACAACAGAAAAATACTATTTGACTAAGGAGTTTGGGTTCAATTGTGGTCATAAGTCAAAGATTATCTGTATTGTTTGTATTATTTTTTTATCTATTTGTAAACTTTAGAAAATTATTTCAATTCAGCATTCCATTCACTATTATTTTAGAAATATCACTTCCTTTTAGAATTTTTTTACAAAATGTTTTTGTACTTTTGCCAACATTGGCTTTTCTTCAAAGCAGCAGATCTTTCCACAGGTATGGAGTGAACAGTTGTGCTACCAATTCATTTGGGGGAGGGGAGAGAGGGAAGAATTGCTAGAAATCTAGATTTTAGCAAAGAACTTAAAAAGTGCAAAGTTTTGAAAAAAGTAAATGCTAAATACTAAAGAATGAATATTCTGTGTCTATGACTGAAATAAATCAAAATCTTAAGTTTTTGTATCACTAACATAAACTTTGAATATCATAATATAATAACAAATGGTAGTAAGAGAAAGATAACACACAAAATTTCTTATCAATATTTTATCAGTAGTTAACAGTAGTTAAAATATTTCAGTATCTAAAATATGGTGCTTAAAATAATTAGCATTCTCTTTTTTGTCATCAGAAAGGGCTTAAAAGTGATTAAACATGTATCACTTGGGAATTTTTGGTATTTAAAATTGCAGAGATATGACATTTGAAGATTCTGGCTTTTGTTTTTAATGGCTTTAAATACAAGTGCCATCATTCAGCGTTAAAAAAGCATAATCTCAGTAAAATGGAAGGTCAGTCCTCAAAAATGAAAAAAATATTGAGAAGATAAATCTGAAAAGTCACAGCTGTGTTAGTTTAACAGAAGTCATATTCAAATAATTGTCAAGAATCTAAAAATGTTCCATTAGAAATTACTGTATGCATTTATCCCATCTGACAAATCTGTTCAATATAGTAGTGGGGGTCTTCAGAAGGAGTGTTAAGGGTCTGGATCCTGGATGGCAAAACAGATGGGTCATTTGACAGAATTTAGAAGACATAAAGGAAATAATCATCCCCTTTAAAATGATGATAAATGGAGCAGCCCCCCCCCCAAGGATCAATGAAAGTTGTAACCCACTGCATCTTTAGGCAGAGGTTTTCTTTCAGGTGATAGTAAAAAAACTCAGCAATCTTTGAACAAGAGGATCAAGTGTGGGATTTGCTTAAGAACAGAACAGAACAGAATAGCAAAGTTGGAAGGGATCTTGGAGGTCTTCTAGTCCAACCTCCTGCTTAGGCAGGAAACCCTATACCATTTCAGACAAATGGCTGTCCATCTCTTCTTAATACTTCCAGTGTTGGAGCATTTACAACTTCTGGAGGCAAGTTGTTCCACTGATTAATTGTTCTAACTATCAGGAAGTTTCTCCTTAGTTCTAGGTTGCTTCTCTCCTTAATTTCCATCTGTTGCTTCTTGTCCTGCCTTCAGGTGCTTTGGAGAAGAGCCTAACTCCCTCTTCTTTGTAGCAGCCTCTGAGATATTGGAACACTGCTATCATGTCATCCCTTATCCTTCTCTTCATTAAACTAGACATATCCAATTCCAGCAACCGTTATTTATATGTTTTAGCCTCCAATCTCCAAGGAATGATAAGTATGGGTTTGAACATGAGAAGTCCTGAAGGGACATTCTGAGAGTGTAGAAATTGACCTAGTTTATTTTACCTGGTTGAGCTTGAAAGAGGTGTACTACTCTTTGTGTTCACTCAAGTTTCTGGTTTTGCATCAGCTAAGAGCCCACCCTCCTGGCATTGAGAGGGTTAAGAGGTCAGATAAGCTTGTGTGCTATTAAAATGGATGTTCATTCTTGGCCATTTTAAAAAATATTTTCTCTGTGGTGTACTGCCATTTTTATAATTATATTGATGTTTTTAACCTTTGCTTGCTGACCAGAGTCACATATGTAAGATGGGTGGCCATATAAATTGAATAAAACACGTAAATAAATAACTGGATCCAATTTATAATAACCTTAGGGAGAATAATGAAAATTCTTATTCAATATAACTAAAAAATACCAGATCAGGGATGGGTGATGGCTAAGCACATGTCAAAATTCACAAGAAGTTTCATGCCCTAAGTCAAAACGTGCTCTACATGGGGCTACCCTTGAAAAGTATTCGGAGACTACAGTTGGTCCAGAATGCAGCCGCGCGAGTGATTGTGGGTGTTCCTCGGTACACCCACGTTACATCTATCCTCTGTGAGCCGCACTGGTTGCCTGTTGGTCTCCGGGTCCAATTCAAGGTGTTGATTATTACCTTTAAAGCTCTATATGGCTCAGGGCCAGGCTATTTGCGAGACTGCCTACTACCTCATAGTTCCCTTCGTCCGGTTAGATCCCACAGGTTGGGCCTCCTTCAGGTCCCGTCGGCCAAGCAATGCCATTTGGCGGGGCCGCGGGGGAGGGATTTCTCTGTGATGGTGCCCACGTCTTGGAACCAGCTCCCCCCGGAGATTAGGACCGCTCCCACCCTGTTGGTTTTCCGCAAGCTGCTTAAGACCTGGCTTTTCCGGCAGGCTTGGAGTTTATAAAATCTGACCCCTGGATGAATGTTACTGTATTGTTTGTCTTGTTAAGTTATATTGTGTTTTTATTGTTAGCCGCCCGGAGTCCTACGGGAATGGGGCAGTCTATAAATTTTAATAAATAAAATAAATAAATAAAATAAAAAGCAAACAGGAAAAAAAAACTTACCCACAAGAAGGTCCATAATCACTGATCAGCTTGTTGTGGCTCTCCCAAAAGCCCTGAATGAATGCAAAGAGATGACAGAAATTATAGCTGGTTCTTTGCCTTACCAACACTGAACTGTCCATCGGATTTCAAGAATTTTTACAGATAAAAAAAAAATCTAGATACAGAGATAAAGGACTGAATGACCTGACTCAGTAATTCTCTCAATTCAACTCATCTTGGATTAGTTGTTGTTGTTGTGGGAAAAGTAGGAGGAGAAAGTTTTGTTGGATGTGTTTGCTTCCTTGAGTTATTTGTAAAAACAATAGAAGTAAGTAAAGGAACAGGCTTTTCAAGTATCTTCCAACATAACATTTAATGGTTGTTTAAAAAGCAGACAAAACAGTCTCTAAGAATAACAATGTTTAAGAAACACTGATACACTTCATTTATGCGCTGCCACATACTGTATTTTCCAGGAGCACGTAGTGTTTCTCATAGTATTTGCAATTTTTAATATAACACAAAATATTCCAATAAAATTGTCACGGAATATGAATTTCAAAATGCACAAAATAATAGCTAATAAGGCAGTGGCAGAGATATTCAAACTCGAAACAACATTAGGTTGATAATGCTGAACATCAGCAAAGAATGACAAATGAATTGATTTACCAAAGGATCATTTAGTTGAATTATGATACATTTGTTTTTCAGTGTAAACCCTGGATTTTTGCAAGGAAAGTGAGATATATGGTTTCTAAATAAATATTTTATAATGCCTTATTGAAACAGAGAATCAGCTGCCAAGAATTAAAAATTGGCTTTAGGCAGTTTAGGAAGAGCCACTGGTTCTCATCTACGCCTATGGTGACATCTAAAATATAAAGCTGTGGTGACTTGGTGGTGGACATTAAATCCAGTGTAAATCCAGCCATTAACCTTCTTAGCCTAAACACTGCAAATGGGTCACTATAGTCAGATCTGAGAATGACCCATCTTCCTTGTCACAATCTCCAAGTTAGTACCACAATTTGGAATGTATTTTATGTGCAGTGTCTAGCTTTCACACTGAACATTCCTTGCTTGTATAAAAATGTCAACAAAGCACTGACTTCATGCAGAATTGAAAAAAATTGAAAAATCTATCAAATTCAAAATGTCAAAAATGGATAGATTACAAATCTCCTGAATCCAGTCCTTAATATCTGGAATAATATTAATTTTCAAATTTCTCAAACTGAAACTGTGATTTCCCATGCCCAACATAGCCAAAGTTCCTCAAACCAATATATCAGATTGAAATATAAATAAGTACATTTCCCCCAAAACTTACTTATACATATTGTTTCCAAAAGATGCTAATAACTCACAAGGTCAAACCATATGAATCAATGATCTCTCAAAGACTATACATCAGGCAAAAAAAAAATCTCTCCAGTGACTATTGTTTAAATACATTTATTCTTAATAAAGCAGGAATAAGCATAGAAACCAGTTGCTATACACATGTGCATGAAATTTTATGTATGCCATCTTTTTTTTAAAAAAATAAATCACATACACAATTTGCTTCCTTTGATCATCATCTCTAATAGTCATCCTCTGTGGGTAATATTCTTTCATTTATGTGTGTGCCATTTCAGATTTTAATGCACATATACAGGCCTTCTAAATTTAATAAAAACAGCTTTTTTTACCCTTTAGAGTTATTGAGAGGTTAGTGTTATGTAATTAAGTTAATCCTCATTTGTAAATGCTAATTAACTAAATGCTAATTGAATCCATATATGAATATTAGCACAATGCACTCTCATTAGACAATTTTAAAAAATTACCTTAGCTAAACCCAAGCAAATTATTTTGCTTCTTATAATCTTTATAGAAAATGGAAAAAGGAGGCTATTTGATATAACAGCATGCTTTTTGCCCTCGATTTGCATTTTCTTTGTCTGACAAAGTATACAATCAACTGCTATTGTTGCCTATAGCATTTTACCTAAGGCTGAAATTCTATGCCTATTTACTTGTGAACAAACTCCAGTGAACCTATTGGGATTTACTGCTAAATTAAAACATGGAAGATTGTGCTATAAAGAAATTTATAGTTAAAACATTCCAAGCAAAATCAAGAAAGTTTTTGATTATATAAATAATAACCACAAGTTGTAGTAGGTGTATCTTGCCATCTTGGTTCTATTTCATATTTGAATAAATTGTCCACAGTAAAAGTCTTGTCTCCTTATCCTCAGATCTATGAATCATGAACTCAGAATTTCCTAGAGCTTTTACACAAACATGCCTCTTTTTCTATACATCATGACAGAGAACAGATGATGAAAAGGGACAGCTTCCTACAGCTGCTACATACTTTCCCAAAACACATCATAAAAATAGTCAGTCTGAAAAAGTAGCTCAATCAGCCATTATTTGCCAAATAATGAGGAGCTATACAGTAGATATGTGGTGAAGGGCTGTCTATATCCAAGGCACAAATGCTCTGGAAGATTTTTAGTATTCTTTTATGGTCTCAGTGAGGAAAATATACAAAAAAGTCTTAAATAAATAATCTTTCTGTTCTCCTCATTTGAATCATATCAGGGGAGTCAAATTTGTCTATTGTGGAGTAAATAGCCTCTGTCTTAAATGATTATATTGGGGTCTTCATCAAACATGCCATGTGTATATGAGCTTAATAAGCAAAGTCTACTCAAAACATTCTAGCAAGTTGACAAAAAAGAAGCGATCCAGAAATTTAAAATCTATGATGGGTATTCTCCCTCCCATAACTGGTTGTTTGTAAATTTTAATAGAAGTAAAAACTATTTCTAGTTTTCTACTAATTATTGAATCAGCTCCTTTTTTGCACCAGGCAGCAACCACCATTTTCTCTGAACCATCAAACATTTCCTCAAACTCTTCATTTCAGTGAAATCTTAAAGAAAGAGACAAAAAAAAATTAAAAGTGAGAAAACAAAGGGAAATTAATCTGTATCAGGAGAAATTCCTTCTTTGTATAGTTTTAAATAATAAAACTATGTTTTTAAAACCTTGTGTTCTAACATTCCATTCCAATCTTCCTCGTCTTGATGGTCTTCTGAATACATTGTTCAATTCAGCTGTGAATCCTGGCACCTGAACTCTAATACACAAAGGGCATCAAGTTGGAGGAGAATACTGAATTTCTGCATTCTCAATTTGTTACACAAAACATTTGTATTAGAAATTATTGCTAAAACAGCAATAATTTCTAATACAAATGTTTTGTGTAACACTTAATGCATCTATTGTTTTAAGCTTTTCAAATTAAAAAAGGGATTAAATATTCTGCATTTAAGAAATGCAGTCATAATAAACATATGGGCATATATTGATTTAGGCAAAAAAATTAAAAAAGCTATTATGGAAAAAATAAAACTGGACATATCATAAGCAAGAAAGAATTATTTTCTATGAATGTTTTTGAGTTTCAGCAGACATTCTATGCTATGGCATCTAAAGCTTTTACAAAGAACAACATTTAGAGAGCAAAAACAACTGTCTAGTCCTTTCATTCCTGAGCAGTATCCAAATATCTCAGCCAATGTTCCTAGCTAATCTTCTTATTTGTTTTAACAATACTGCCTTATTAGAAAGCTGAGAAATAATACTAATAATTAAAATAAATAAAAGAAGGAAGTGTGGATAATTGATGTGGCAATATCTGGCCACAGTATAATAGAAAATAAAGAATTTGAAAAGTTCTTTCAAGTTGAAAATTTGAATTTACATAGATCTGGAAAGCCAAGTTGAATGAGTTTGATATAACCAGCTGTGGTAATCCCAGTAGTTACCAACAGACTGGGTAACATACCCCAAAAAATTTGGACAATACTTAGAAAATTTATGCACTGAAAAATTTCTATTGGCCATTTACAAAAGTCCACACTGCATGAATCCATATATAAACTATGCCAATACATTAGGACATTGTTGGTTCTGGAAGAACTTGATGTTTATGAAAGCCAACAATGGAAAGAATTAGCAGCTGTGATTTCACATTATTGTATATTTAATAATGCCATGCTTATCATCTACACTACAGGAGCAAAATAGTAAAAACAAATTAAGGAATCAAGATGCCCTACAGAAATAATATCAGTGTGTGGATAAAGAAAATCACTACAGATACCTGGACATTCTTCAAAATAACAACATCAAGCATACTGAAGTAAAGAAGAAGGCTGGAAATGAATATATCATGAGAGCGAAGAAGATCTTCTTCATGTCCAAACTCAGTGGAGGAAATACCATCCAGGCAATTAACACCTTGCACTGACAAAATCACCATCAGTCAATTGCAAAAGGCAGCTTTACTTGCAACTGCTTACCTCCTGTGCCTATACCTTTAACCCCATTCAACAACATCTGCCTGTCACAGGTCCTTGGGAAGGACCCGATAGATGGCTGAAAATGCCAGATCCAGTCTAAACATCTGGCTGACTGTAGGAACAACCATAATAATAATTTGTTAATTTTATGTGCCGTCTGGCTCCCAGTAAACTGGGCAGTTTACAGTTGCATTTAAAAACATTTAAAAACAAAAAGCAATATAAATCACAAAACATCACAAGACAAAAGAACATTAATGGCAAAAAATAAACAAATACACCCAAAGTGGAAATAATAGGAAGAAAGTGGTATCAATCGTAGTTATCAATGGCCAGAACACCAGAAGTCTCATGTTATTTGTTGCACAACTGAAACAGAAGCATTGCCAACAAATGATTTCTTTAAAATGTTGCACTTTCTCTTTCTCAAACCCTTCCTTAAAGTAAATGTTTCTTCTTTACTAGCTGACTAGTAGAGTAGAGAGCAATTAATTGACTAACAAAAAGGATTGTAGGGAAAAAAATAATAAATATGATGATACAGAGATGTCTGCAAAAAGTGATCAGAGCCTTACATCCTTGCACTGTTGCTTTCACAACTATCAGTGCACAAACATAATGAGATCTGAGAAGACAAATGGAAGGTATTGTCACGACTATGGATAGGTCCATATACTGGATGAATCCATTATGTGGTTTATTTGATTTTGGCTAGTTCTAGTATAAAACCCAGCCATTATAAATCTTAATGTGCTATGTGAACCCAGCCAATAGTGGCTTATTCAGTAAAACATGATGAAACAAAGCATGATATGTACATCTGGCCAGGCATCATACTTCATAAAGATTAATGTAATCAGCTGACTAAGGGAGGTAATAGAAGTTCAGACGGTGGGAGTCTAAATAAATAAGATTTGGGGGAAAGATTCTCCAGCAAATTCTAAGAGCCCTGATGGAATGCCAGATTAACAACAAAAGAGGAGCTATATGGCATGAAACAACCTTTTAGTATGATGCTAATAGTGCTTGATTTGAAAAGTATTTCTTAAGTATGCAATAGCCTCAATGCTCAATTCTCTGCATGAATAAAATAAGTGCCCCAATATGAGAAGAGGGGTGATTAGAACTACAGGCAGATGGATATAGAAGAATCCACTGAGAGGAAGACAAACCATAGCAAGATGCCTACAAAAATAGAGATAACAGCCTTCTTTTCCCAACACGAGTATCATATAGTTGTTCTAGAATATACTATCAACAAGTCTGGGGAATGGTTGAGTGAAGCAAGAATTGTATGGATTCTTGCTTCAATTCATGGATATTATGACATCCTACAGGTAACCTTATCAACATAAGGCATAGATAGATGCCCTCTGCTCTGTAAGCCTGAAAGAATTAATCTTCTGTAAGGCAACAGAAATAAGACAACAGTTCTTTGTCATTTACTTTGCTCCCAGCATAGCACTTAGTCAAGCTCTGCATAATTACTGTACAATAAAATTCTCCAACCTGGCACACACCATCAGACTACGATTTTCAATGCTCGTAGCCACAATTATAGATAATGGGAACTGTATATTACTGGAGGGTGCTATTCCAAAAAAGTCAGGTCTATACAACAGGCCAATTACCCCTATGTTCTGCATTGTGAAAAGTCACACAAAAAAGCCGACTGCTCAGGTAACCAGAGATAGCCTTGTCTTCCTAAATGTATTCAACATATTCTGAGAAGTCAAATGCTAGCCATTCTACCATAGGAAGTATACTGCAATCAAATGAATGAAATACTTAGTTTTGAATCTCAATAAATCTCACTTTGACAAAATTTGAGAATCCTGGTCAAAATGTTATTCATAGAATCAAACTGTTAGACTTTCTTTTGGTGAGCATGCAACCTTCAGCATATAAAGCAAGGGTCTTCAAACTTGGCCCTTTTATGACTTGTGGACTTCAACTCCCAGAATTCTTCAGCCAGGCATGCTGGCTGAGGAATTCTGGGAGTTGAAGTCCACAAGTCATAAAAGGGCCAAGTTTGAAGACCCCTGATATAAAGCATAAACTACAGAAATTTAATAACATATCTTTTTATTGAAAAATCACACAGGAAAGCTATTTACATTTCAGAAACAGAAGGTGTGTAATTTAAATCCACATGGAATGTAAGAAGAAATGAACATAAAAATTGCCTACTATGGTTAGATTAATTCAAACAAGCGTTTTTAATTTTAGCAAGTTCAGATTTATCATAGATTTTATTTAATGCATTATAGTGTTATATTTTGCTTTACTTTTGATTTAGTATAAAGTATACAACCTGATTCCTTCAAAGCCTTTACTAAAACATTCTTGAATTACTTCAAAAATTGACATACTTCTAAAAATTATTTCATTTATTATTCAAATTAAGTCCCTACCCACTCAGGGAAAGTAACTCAGGGAAGCATACAACAATCCAGTGAAACATTGAAATTATTAAAATTTATAAATTGCAAAAGTTGCCAGAAAAAATATAACTATACTTTTCACTGTGAAGAATTTTGAATAATCTGGTCAAAATGTATAGAGTTGGTTTCAGCCTTTCTTTTTTATAATTTAATGTGTAGAGCATGTAATTATCAGTATCATCATCATCATTCTAGCCATTATCTATCCACTGCACATGAAGGCCTCTTCTGCATGTTTCCAACCAATATGGTCTTGAGCGTTCCTTTGCCAGATAAGCCTGCACTCAGTACTTGCTGATGTCGTCAATCTATCTTGTTTTAGGTCTCTTTTGTGGATGCTTTTTATCCAGTGGAATTCATTCTATGACTGCCTTAGTCCACCTGCCAATTATCAGTATATTTCATTGTTTTAAAAAGCAAGCATACACCGCACAAAGGATTTAGAGTGTTAGACATACTAATGAAAACACTGATATTCCAGAGCCCTTCTCATGTATATTGTGTAAGCAGAAAGCTGATACAAACTGATGTCAGGGAAGTGGGGTGATGTAAAAGCTCATCATTCCGTCTGGGATGGATGCCTGAGGGGCACCCCTATATCTTCATGCTCTGTAGAGTTCCACTTTCATGAAGAGAGCCACAGTTAATTCCCCTTGCCTTCAAGAGATTGTATACCAGAAAGAATAAGTTAATTAGCCAGATTCTCTGATTGCACTAGACTGCTCTTAGATGAAAGAAGGACGTGTGAGTGAGTAGACTAAAACCACAATGCAAAACAAATTCCTACATAAGGGAAATTCTTAATTATTTGTTTCAATTAAAAATTGCTGTCACTGCAAAGATTTTAATGTGTGGGGTCATGATACAGTAAAAACAGATGAGATGAATTGCAATTTAATGCCTCCAGCATTTGCTGTGCATCAGATAAAAATCCATTCATACATTTATATAAATCTTATTTATGTACTGGAATTTGTTAACAATATATTTTTATAGTGCAACATAAATCTTGTTACTAGATTCTGATTCTGTCACTTTCAAAGTAACAATCAATAATGGATAATCTTTAGACAAATAGCTGTGCTTAGAAAATCTTTTGGAATAATTATAGCATTGTGGTCTTTCCACAATGTGTAATATAACAGTGTGGCTTGCTTGATTTAAATAATCAAAAGCATAGCATCAGTTCTACTCAAGCACATATATTTATGAGTAATTCTTACTATAACAATTTAATATGCTATTTAGGATAGATTTCAATGCTCCGTATTGGTTTACTTTTTAGCTTGGACTTAAAATTATGTTGCAAAAAATAAATTAAAACTATTTATCCTTTTTATTTATATATAACAATAGCATCATAAACTGCATCAGATCAGGAAGAGAAATTGAGAAATTTGCCAAAATATGTTGTGAATAACAACTTGCTCATGTGTAATTATTTTATATATTTAATGTGATACATAGTAATTTACTCCTAGTTTCCCCAAAATACAGAAGATTAATGAACAGTCAGAACCACAGATCAATATCACACCCATCTGGATTCATTTGTGCCAATCAGTATCCAATTTGCAGGAAGTACTGGTACTCTGAAAATCTTCAAAAGCTTAACACATAAAAGATTCTGTAACATTTCACATTTCATACTATACATTATTTAGTATGATACTCAGCAGATTTTGAATTGTAAAAAATTTATAAATGTGAACTAAGCAAACATACGATTATCATTTAAAAAAGGTAATTGTGATGAAACAAGTGATAGCAAATTGTAGTTATCCCTCCACAGAGAAGATTTTGCTTTTGATTCTATGAATCCTGCTTGTCCATTAGGATGAAATGAAGTATAGTTAGCCTAGAGTTTACTTGAAATTAGAAATATTCAAATAATGGATTGTGATGGTTTATAAACAACTATAGTTAAATTTAAAGAACACGGGGTCAACCTATTGTCCAAAGCACCTGAAGGCAGGACAAGAAGCAATGGGTGGAAACTAATCCAGGACAGAACCAACCTGGAACTAAGGGGAAATTTCTTGACAGAACAATTAATCAGTAGAACAACTTGCCTCTAGAGGTTGTGGGTGCTCCAATGTTAGAGGTTTTTAAGAAGAGATTGGACAAACATTTGTCTGAAATGATATAGGCTTTCCTGCTTGAGCAGGGGGTTGGAATAGAAGTCCTTCTAGATCCCTTCCAACTCTGTTAGTCTGTAAACCACAGTCTCAACTGTGATTAATCTACAACTGAGATGCACCTATCTTCTCACAGCACTGGGGGAAGCACATGGACATAACATTTACATATTCATCAAAAAGAGGGCCATCTATTCCTTCTTTTATTTTTGCTATAAAAATTGTAATTTATAATTGGTATATTAAAAATACAAGTTAGGGCATGTCTATTCTGGCAGCATTCTAGTTTGGTTTGAGGTACCTTATTAACAAATGCAATAGTTACTAATACAGGACAATATAGAATAAAAGTTTACAAGTATCAAAGTTCAAATATTTAGGAAAACATTCAACAAAGATGGTAAAATGGATGAAGAGATTAGCATATGATGCAGTAAGGCAAACCAAGTATCGGGACAATATTGCTCCATTCCTACAACATAAGGCAGTACTGATCAAGCACAAAGAAGCGTCTAATACAAAGCATGTTCATCCTTACTCTATGTTACCAGTGCCAAACATAGACCACTTAGAACAAAACAAAAACAAAAGTTAGTCAACACAGAAGTGAGTTGTTTGACCAGAAGAGATAAAATCAGAAATGAGACCATAAGAGAAAGAACAGGCATAGAACCACTCTTAAATTACATACAAAACCAGCAAATAAAGTGGTTTGCTCACCTGGAGAAGATATCGTGGGATTCCATACTGTATCAGATATATACAAAAAAGAGGAGACGGTCAAAGAACATGAGGCGGATCCAGAAGATGAGGTATCAAAGACATACTACAACATCAATTAACAATGACTGAGGTTGCCAAAGAGCAAAAGCAAGAACTCTGTATCTCCCTCAACACGCAAAGCAATAAAAGAGGAAATAAAGGAGAAGACAGAATAAAATTGAGAATCACCATAGTACCGTTACTATAGCCAAGATGTCTAAAATATTCATAGGACCAAACACATATATTGGATTCCACTAACATCCTGGCCCTAAACCTGAGGGGAAAGCCAAGTCTTCACACTCTTCTGAAATGCCAATGGGATCAAGGTTATTTGGATCTCAGGGAAAAAGCTGTTCCAAAGGGCAGATATTGCAACAGAGAGTCCTGCAGGATGATACTATTTCACAGAAGGGACCTGGAGCAAACCTATCCTGCCAAATCTGGTAGTGTGGGAACAATCATAGAAGACAAATGATCCTGCAGTGAATGTGGCCTTGGGCAATGCAGCAAAACTTTAAAGATGATTACCAATACCTTAAATTGTACACATCTTACAGTTGCTGAGGTTGAAAAATACTGCTATAGAGAATTCATACAGAACATTCCAAACCAAGGTCATTATCACTGCAGACTGCATAAGATCTCAGTTGGTCCATGCAACAGAGGTACGGCAATATCCAAAGTTCCTTTTGAAACCCCACAGGATCCAATTGTTATACGGTTAAATGAACTATCATCAGGTTGGAGAAACTGGGCTCATAAGATCAGATTTCCCTGCCCCTTCTGCCCCCCCCCCAAATGTTATGCTGAAAGATTAAGAAGTAAGTTGAACCTGGGGACCTAGATAGAGACATGGGAATTTTTGTGAAGGGAAAGCTTCTTAAGGACATCTCTGCAGGAGAGAAGTCTCTTCTCCATCCAATGGACTATCCTCTTTAGTAAGATCTTCCAACCTATTGTGTATATGGGATGGAGGGAACGCTGTAGAGAAGAGGGGACAAAAATATTGGTGCATGAATTCAAGCCTGGACTTAATCTGTTATTTAGAGATCGGTCATTAATATATGCAATTTAATTTCTGTTCTGATTAGAAATATTGTCACCCTCCAAGGAATTGCATTCAAATTAGAAATAATTTTTCTAAAATAACTTGCTGAACAGAAGACTCCAAATCCTCCCTTTTTATAACAGTGAAAGATTGTTGCTTTCATATTTCCAAAAAATGCAATAACTGGGTTTAGATATTATGATTTCAAATTTGAAATGCGAAGCTTCCTCCCTATGTTTCCGAAACGGACCTTACAGAAATTTGTACATTGTGATCTGTTCAATCCTTGCAAACATGATCATGGCCACGATTTATTTTGGCTGAAAGGATCTCAATTCACAGTTTAATTGGTTTGACCATTACAATGAATTCTGGGTTCAACAAGTAACCAGTATTCCACCAAGCCAAGGGCACAATAGTAAGGAGTTTTTCTCTTAGATTGCAAAGCTAGTTGAATCTATACTATCTTTTCAACCCGTCTAACTGAAGCTGCCAACATTAGGCTCCTCTTAATTCTGATTCTGCTGAACCTCTGCTCATGTCACTTTGTCATTCAGAATATTGTTGAAGACCTACTAAGACTATTCCCAACTCAACCTTACCTACCATGTTATTTGGTTAAAATAGCACATGTTAACTGCTTGCCAGATCAAGTTAAACGTTTTGTGCAAACAGTGGTGTGCCACTTTCCCTTTTTAAGATTGGCTCTCAATGGAGAGCTGAAGTTATGCATACAAGATCTGTGCATGAAGGCTTCCCCACACAATTGCACTGGGTTCAACAATGCCCAGATTGTGAGTTCTACATGTGAATGCATTGCTCAAACAATGCTAAAATTGATCTCAATGCCTTATTTTGATAAACATGCCTGGAATAGTTTCAGCAGAAACTCCAAAACTTGGAGGCTTCCATATTAGACAGAAAACCACATTAGGGATTCTTTGGGGGAAACATGCAGGTAAATGGGGCATGAAGAGAAAGAGAAAGAGGAAAAACTATACTAATTGAATAATTCACACAAAATGGAATTGTTTCCTTAATTAGACTAGCCTACTGTCCCTATTTGCAGCTCAATAGCAGAGTCTACTTTTTTTTCTGCCTTGGGGAGCCATTCTTAGGGTCAGAATAATTGTTTTATTTCTCCTTCCAGAAATTAAGTGTCATGAAAGCAAAATTCTGTATTTACAGAGGTCACATAGATGAGAAGGGGGAAGCATAAAAAGCAATGATGAAAAATGTAAATATACCTGAATATAGGAATCTACGTATGTCTTAATTTAATCTATCAGGATTCTTTATTAAAGTGGTGACCTCTGGTAGAAAGGCAGTTCTACCTGTGGTCCATATCACTCCATTATAAACTGCCCTTCAGTCTCCTTGGTTATGAAGGCATTCTTCCTATGCTCCACCTGTCACTGCTACCTATGTTAGTATTTATCTTGCTCAAGGGAATCAGCAATTTGAGAAATAACTCACAAAACTCCCTGCAGTATAGATATAAGCTGGCTTTCTCTAACAGGGTAGACACTAGAGAAATTGCCTTTGTTTATATTTTATGCATGAGATCTATATCCTTCTCAGGAGCTCAAGACAGCTTACATGAGGATCTCTCTTCATTATATTTCCACAGATACTCAGTGTGGTAGATTGAGATGAAAGTTATTAGATTGGCTGGGAATGATGGGAAGTGTAAGTCAACATATCGGAAGGTTTGAGAAGTCTGGTGTAAGTGGGCTGGAAAGTTGGAACTGGCAAGGCAAGAATCCAAGAGCTTCAGATCACAAAACCATTATGTAAACATAATGCCTCTGCCCTGAATGATGGGAAAAGAGACACAAAAATCTGCTATTATGAAAGAGAGGAAGGAAGGAGGAAAAGAGCTAAGATTTAAACCCTGGGTGCCCTCATACACACACCAAAACACACAGCCACGTAGCTATATTCCTATATGCTATAGTAGTCAACCTTTTGCATAGATATGATTTCTAGTTTTCAGCCAAGCTTTCATTTACTGTGCTGGGTACTTAAATGTCCTGGGATTAGCTGGTATTAAGTATGGCAAGTTGTGCATCTCAAAAGTTGTGAATCAAGCCATACCTGGGTGATGTCCAAAAGCAGAAGATAAACCAATCAGCTAATAATATGATGCAATAATCATGAAATGGTACATGATTCATGGATTACTATATTTCAAATTATTGAATTTTAAAAAAACTGAAATTATGATTGTTGTGTCCTGAGCCTGCAGAGGCAGGCTCGGGACGTTGCAATGGTCCCGGGCAGTTGCAAGCTGCCCGGGACCAGACTGGCTGGTGCCGGCTTCGCGGGCATGCGCAAGGTGTGGAGCGCGCCAATTGTTGCCATTCGGCCCGGGGAAATGTTCTTAAGAGAAGCAGAGAGGCCTGCGAGCCTCAGAGCTGTAACGGAGTAGAAGAGACTACAATAAAGGCTTCTTGACACTACAAGATGTTCTGTGCTTATTCACCATTAAGCCGAGGACTCAACACTGGCGACGAAGGTGGGATGCCTTACAATTAAGAAGAATTGTAAGCTTACCCAGGAGTCCTGAGAGCAGCTAGGAAGATGGCGTTAAATTCAGCACCTGCCTGCCAGTACAGCGTCGCTGGAGGTATGCTGGCTGATAAACCCCTTCCTTACAAAGGAGAAAATGGCAAAGATAGGGAGACTCTCTGAATTTGATGTCACGCACCCAGAAAGATGGGAGTCTTATGTGGCCAGATTAGAAAACTATTTTAGAGTAAACCAAGTAAGAGAAGATGGCTTAAAGGCCGCTACTTTGCTGTGTGTCTGTGGTCAAGATACATTTGAAATTGCTGAAAACTTAGCAGCCCCTGCGCCTCTTGAATCTGTCACCTACACAGATTTGAAAAAATTACTAAAAGAACATTTTCAGCCCAAGTTGTCTGTTATTGCATGGAGACATACTTTTGAACAGAGGGATCAACGGGCTGGTGAATCAGCTAAAGAATACATTGCAGCTTTGAGAAGAGCAGCTAAGCCCTGTGAGTTTAAAGACTTAGAAGAAAGGTTGAGAGACGGATTTGTATGTGGGCTTAGGAACAGAGACTTGCAGCAGAGACTTTTTGCAAAGGAAGACATATCGTTCCAAGATGCCTTGAGAGAGGTCACTGCAGAAGAGGCAGCAGGTGGGGCAATCAAGAATATGAGGCCTATCAGAAGCACTCCAGAAGCTGTTTCCATGCACCATGAGGGAGTCCAGGAGAGCTCAGAAGAGGATCCTGAAGACAAGGTGGATCATCTCTACCCAGCCAAAGAAAGGAAGCAGAAGGAAGGCAAAGAAAAGTCTTCAGCTGTACCCAAGTGCTTCCGGTGTGGAGGTCGCCACAAGAGGACTGACTGCAGGTTCCGTTCTGCAATCTGTAGAGCATGTGGAAAGCAAGGCCACATAGCAGCTGTGTGTCTGGGCCGTCAGAAGGTACAACCCCAAGAAGAATTGCACCTGAAAGGTACCAGGGTCCCCAGCCAAAACAGGGTGGGTTTCTGTGCATCACGAAGAAGCATTTATAGGACAGGCACACACAAGCCACTCAAAAAGAAACTGTCACTTAAGGTGAAGTTGCAAGGAGTTCCATTGGTTATGGAACTAGGCACTGGGTCTGCACTTTCAATTATTTCCATTCACACATTCAGAAAGATTTGATTGTGGGTTCCAGGCCAAGCTTAGGCCATCCAATATAGTTCTAACAGACTTTCAAAACTCCAAAGTGTGTGTTAAGGTGGAGTCCACCCTTAATGTACAATACAAGGATTTTGAAGGTCCATTAGATGTATTGGTAGTTGGGGGTGAGCGCACGAGTCTCATAGGACTCGATTGGCTTGAGGCCTTGGGAATATAAGTTACGGGGCTTAACAGTTTGCAAACAGTAGGTCTACAAGAAGTTTGCAAAGAATTTGCAGATGTCTTCAGCCCGCAGCTGGGTACATACAAAGGGCCCCCAGTTTCCTTAAAGCTGGACCCCACTGTCACTCCTACCAGAGTAAAAGCAAGGAGAGTACCTTTTGCTTTAAAAGGAAAAATTGATGCTGAATTGGACAAATTGATTCAGCAAGGAGTCTTAGAATCTGTTGACTCAAGTCCTTAGGAAACTCCCATAGTCATGCCTCTTAAGGCTAATGGGGACATTCGCATCTGTGCAGATTACAAATGCACTCTAAACAAGGCATTGCAACAACATGCATACCCTGTACCTGTAGTCAGCCATATTCTGGCCTCCCTCAAGGGGGGGCGTGTTTTTGCAAAGCTAGATTTAGCACAGGCTTATCAACAGTTACCTGTTGATGAAGCTGCTGCTGTAGCACAAACCATTGTAACACACAGGGGGGCATTCAAAGTCAAAAGACTACAATTTGGAATAAATGTGGCTCCTGGAATTTTCCAAAGCATAATGGAAAATACTTTGAGGGGTATACCAGGGGTTTGCCCCTATTTTGATGATGTCTTAATAGCTGGAGACTCCACTCAAAATTTAGCTGAGAGATTGAGGGCTGTCCTGCTGCGGTTCTCAAGCTTAAAAAAGACAAATGTAAAATTGGGGTGCCTTCTACAGATTTTCTGGGATTCAAAATAGATGCCAATGGCATTCATCCTGCTGAGTCCAAATTAAAGGCTATTATGCAAGCTCCTAGGCCTAAGTCCAAAGCTGAACTACAAGCTTTTCTGGGCCTCTTGAATTTCTATAATGCATTCATTCCTAACAAAGCTAATGTAGCTGAACCACTTCATAGGCTTCTGGACAAACAGGCAGTGTGGCAGTGGTCACAAGCACATGAAGCAAGCTTCAATAAGGTTAAGGCCTTACTTACATCCAATAATGTGCTTGCACATTTTAATGAAACTCTTCCTGTGTGCATCGCTTGTGATGCCTCCCCTTATGGGGTGGGAGCAGTACTTAGCCATCTAAGACCTGATGGAACTCAGGTTCTTGTTGCTTATTACTCCAGAACCTTGTCTTCTGCTGAGCGAAACTACGCCCAGATAGACAGGGAGGCCTTAGCTGTTGTTGCTGGGATTAAAAAATTCCATGATTTTTTATATGGCAGACATTTCACGGTCTACACTGACCATAAGCCTTTGTTGGGGTTGTTTACTACAAACAAACAAACCCCCCCATATCATCTCCCCCAGGATGCTGAGATGGTCCATCTTTCTGTCAGCCTATGATTTTTCTTTAGTTCACAACCCTGGCAAAGAAATGGGCCATGCTGATGGCCTCAGTAGATTACCCTTACAAGTGGTAGAGGCTGACCCCGCCGCTGCCATCAACATCCTTTCCATTCAGGTGCTGCCAGAGTCACCGTTAAATGCCAGGGATGTGGCTGCTGAATCAGCCACAGATCTCACACTCTCTCGTGTATTATCCTGGGTTTTGTCTGGATGGCCAGAGAGTTGTCCAGGTACTGAGTTTCAGAGTTTCTGGCTTAAGAAACATGAGTTATCTACTTTTCAGGGTTGTCTGCTGTGGGGCAGCAGAGTTGTTATTCCTACCTCAATGAGATCTAGGATCTTGGCTTCCCTTCATCCTGGCATTGTAAGAATGAAGGCGCTTGTGCGCAGCCATTTCTGGTGGCCTGGGTTAGACAAGGAAATTGAAGCTAAGGTGCATGTATGCCACCTGTGTCAGCGCTCACACCCAGAAATGCCTCAGGCTCCTGTACATAGATGGGAGGAAACACAGTCACCTTGTCTAGGGTGCACATTGATTACGCTGGGCCCTTTCAGGGTCAATTCTTCTTGGTCCTTGTTGATAGCTATTCAAAGTGGCTTGAGGTTGTACCTGTCTCGTCAACCACCGCTGCCAAGACCATTCAAGTACTGAGGGGGATTTTTGCTACACTGGGCTTCCGGATGTTTTGGTGTCTGACAATGGCCCTCAATTCACCTCTTCCAAATTTCAAGCTTTCTTACAGGCCAACATGATTCATCATGCCACCTCTGCACCATTCCACCCTTCCACCAACGGTATGGCTGAACGGATGGTCCGCATCACCAAGGATGCTTTAAAGAAACTAAGTTATGGGGACTGGCACCACAGGTTGGCAGATTTTCTTCTTGCGTACCGCACCACACCTTTAACTTCTACTTGGAAAAGCCCAGCTGAACTTTGCTGGGGGTGCAAACTGATCACCAAACTTGACAGGTTGCACCCGGACAGACTGCCTCCTAAGGCTACACAACCCAGGGCACTGAGGTATCTGCAAGTGGGTGCCCCGGTATGGACCTGTAATTACGGGCCAAGTTACTTGTGGGTTCCTGTTGTAGTATGCAAGGTTACTGGCCCTTTGTCATACGAGGTCTCGTTGGATGACAGTCATGTCCTTCGGCGGCATATCGACCAGCTGCGTACAAGACTGGACTTACCCTCAGAAACTCCTGGGCCTTTTGCAGGGGGGGGGAGGGAGACCACTATGGGCAAAGGGATGGGTGTTGGCAGCAGCCGGGCCCCAACAGAGAGGCCACAGACGGCCCATTCCAAGATTCCGCAAGTGTTCCAAACAGGAATCCATGGCAACTAGAAAGCACACAGGCACCAATGCCTACTCCAGCCAGGGAGTCACCCAGGGGGCATACTCATCATTCACAATACCATTCAGCACTCCAGTCAGGGAGAATAACCGGGAGCATCCTAATAACTCAAACATTGCAAGAGAACTGGCACACAAACAGTCTAGTTGGCCCAGTACTGCTACTGTTTTCAGAAGGAGGTATTCACACAGGGAGGTGGCCGGGGAGGCAAATCCAAATTCTGACACCTCCTGCACAGATGGGGGGGGGCAACTGAGTTTTGGGGAAATACTGAAACCTCAGACAGTCCCATTATGGGACTGGGGAGCGAAGGAATGCAGCCCCTTGATAGGTCCAGTGTGGGCCTGGGAGGCTCTACAGAGTTGCCTAACAGTGGCAGTTTTATAGAGGGGCCAGAGAGCCTGCAACTAGGCAGGTCAACCAGGTTATTGGGAGAACAAAGTCCTGGTCTGACGAGCCCGGTGGGCAAGCAAGCAGACCAGGCAATGGGGCACGGTCCATGGGGACCACCAGGGTCTGAAAGAGAGGGCAACTTCATGTCATCCTCTGTGCAAAAAGAAATTGGGGATTCTCAGGGTCTAAGGAGATCACAAAGAGTCAAGAGATCTCCTAAGTATCTTGAGGACTTTGTAACTCTGCTGGCAAAGCAGAAACAGTGAGAAGGTGTCTGTTGTTGGGAACAATGGAAATATGGGCATTGGGTATTAATCCCCAGAACAATAGCCTGGTACCATTTGGAGCATGGGTTGGCACACCACGCTCGTGTTGAGGTTGCGTGTAACTATTCATATAGTTTATTAGTCTTAGCCGAGGGTGAAGGGGTGTTGTGTCCTGAGCCTGCAAAGGCAGGCTCGGGACGTTGCAATGGTCCCGGGCAGTTGCAAGCTGCCCGGGACCAGACTGGCTGGCGCCAGCTTCGCACGCATGCACGAGGCGCGGAGCGCGCCAATTATTGCCATTCAGCCCAGGGAAACATTCTTAAGGGAAACAGAGAGGCCTGCAAGCCTCAGAGCTGTAACGGAGCAGAAGAGACTACAATAAAGGCTTCTTGACACTACGAGATGTTCTGTGCTTATTCGCCATTAAGCCGAGGACTCAACAATGATCACATTTATATTTATATTAAAGAATAATATTTTCAGAGTTGGAAATAAAGCAAAGGAAAAGTCACTATGATGCTAGCACCTGTGATGCTTGGAATTTAAGTGAATAATTTGGGGCTTTTGTTAAATGTACTCATTAAGCTGCCAAACAATAGAAACAAAAACTAAACAGACATTACAGAGGAAAAACACAAATCAAAGTCATACCAAGATTTATTTACTAACCTGGGATTGATGATAATGAATTTAATGGATGTTTTAATTGGAGAAAAGAAAAACAAAGGAGTGAAAAGAAGACATGCTCTTAAATTATGAAATAAAACCCTCCTCCAAATTAAACATGAAGGTTACATCAATAATAAAGCAGAAGGTAAGAAAGAGAGAGAGAGAATCCATAAAAAGACAGAGAAGTCATTAAATTTTTAAACAATTAACATTTACAAATGTTAACCATATATAATGTACAGATATTACTGTGGAAGCCTAGTTTCACATTATGATGCAATCTTATCAATTGCATGATAATATCGGAACAATCTTAAGAAAATTTACTCCAAATATCTGCACAATTGTTGCCTCAGTTATTCATATTTGTATGTGTAAAAGTTTTGTGTGGTTTCACTAGCTAGCCTTATAGTTTGTAAAGGAAAGGAAGAACAGGAAATGGGTGAATTTCTCCATTAAAAAAAAACAATTTGGGAAGATGATTCATACAGAGAATCCCAGCTTGACCAAAATCTTGAGTATCCCACATTTGAAAACCAGTTTGATGTAGTGAGTAAAAGCACCAGGCTAGAAACCAGGAGAGTGTGAGTTCTAGTACACTTTAGGCATGAAGTCAGCTGAGTGACCTTGGGACAGTCAGTCTCTCTCTCAACTCCTAGAAGGAGACAAATGCTAATTGCTTCTGAAATCTTCCCATGAAAACTGTAGGAACTAGACCAGGAGTCAGCAGTGACTCAAAGACAGAAAAAACAAAACCAAAATTATACATTTAGGGCTTGTTCATACAAGGGAGCTACCAAGCATAAACCAATTAAAATTGCTCCAGCAGGCTTATTGAACAGTCATAACTTGGTATAGACGGAAAGTCCTGAATTCATTAAATTATGTATTTATTAGCCTCAGCCACACATGTATCTAAAATCTTGGAGGCCTCGGGATGGCATGCAATCTCCAAAGGTTTGATGTGCAGCTCTGGAGAGCACCAGAAGATTTTTTAAAAAATAATTTTTAGTTTGGTACAAGAAATGATTAAATTCATAACTGGAGAGTATAATTGGAGAATCAAATATAGATTTTTTCCTTGGCTTTACCTATGGAGTGTGTGTGATAAAGTCCTAGCTAGCACATCTAGTCAAGTGCAGCCTTCAAAGTGTTTTTATTCATTTGTTTTATGGTCAGAGATCAAAAGAAAAGTAATAAGACAATGTAAGCCAATAAAACAAAGTGAAAAATTAGCATATTAGAGAACAGAGGGTACTGGCAAACAAGTAACTGCTGGCATTCAGCAGCCAGACCAACAAAACCTGAGCATAATTCAAACCCAGAGTTGTTTAACAACAATTTCAAATGAACAGAATTCGACAACTTATTCCCTTCTTATTAAATGCAAGGGCTGGCTTGAAATGGAGTTTGCCTTCTCTTTGTGAACAGAACTATTGACAGAGATTTCTAAGACAGTTTCCCTTGTTTTTTTAAATAGTGTAGCCTTCAACTTGGGAAATGTCTGAACAGAGGAAGTACAACTATACATGTTTGGGTGTCAATCCAAATGTTATTAAAATTAATACAACATGCACATCCACTTTTCTCTTTCAAAATATTTGCCAAAAATATCAGCAATCATCTTAAATTAAAAAGCCTACATTTAAACAACTGCTGAAAACAATGTCCAAAAAGCAATATAATTATTTCCCACAACTAAGAGAAGAGAAAATACCCCAAAAAGCCACTGCCAACACTAAGCTCAATGGATAAATAGACTAACCTCTTCTAAACAGCATCCTCAGATGCTCAGGACTTGCCAATGAATTTGTAGATAACCATCACCCAAAGGCAGTTTAAGGAGGCCTCTGCAGAACAGTCTTAATATTCAAAGAAATGGAACTTCTTATTCTGCAAAACTAGCCTAATAATGACAACTCCAGCAAAACCAAAAGCCCCTACCTCAGTAGCACCTGTCATAAAACACTAATGAAAATAAATTGATATCTATTTACCCATATGCTGGAGAGCATATGCATAATGTGTTTAGATATCACTAATAACGTTAAGTCTCAACTAAATTTATTGTCTGACAGATAAAGACTGATCTCAATAGCAAATCAAGGTTGACAGCAATCTTGGCTGTGCAATTGCTCCTTGGGAATTTGTTTGGTGTGATTTTTCTTTAAGTTGTTCACTTTTTTTTTAAAGTCATTTGGCCCTCATGAAATTTCAGAAGCATGATCAAACCAACTCATGGGCAACAGGAATCAGGCGGGGAGGCTGTGAATAAAGCAGCAGTTTTCTAAGCTCTACAACAGTGGTGGCGAACCTATGGCACAGGTGCCAGAGGCGGCACTCAGAGCCCTCTCTGTGGGCACATGTGCCGTTGCCCCAGTCTTGCCTCCCCCTCCTCTCCAGCAGCCCCCTGAAGGAGAGTCACCCTTGTGCGTGGCCCACGTGGAGCAGCACAGTCAAGGACAAGGCAGCCAGGCAGCATAGACAGGACTCTGCCCTCACAACCCATCATGCACAGTTGATGCTGCAGAGCGCGGGCGGAGGGCGTGACTGCCATAGCACTGCTGGGCTGCCTGGGCGATCTGCGGCGGGCCCTGGAGGCGGTGAGTGGCCCTGTGGGCAGGCAGGGTGGGGAATGGGGGGTGGAACGGGGGCAGGGCAGGGGGTGGAGTGGAGGCAGAGCCAGTTTTTGGGCACTCGGTCTCTAAAAGGTTTGCCATCACTGCTCTACAACAAAGAAGGGAACAGAAACTGTTCAAGGTAAGATTTAACTTCTGATAATTCTACCTCTTGAGGAATCATGTGACAATCATTCTATTTCACTAGATTGTCTAATGCCAGGTTGTCTTGATAGGCTGAACTGCTTCAACTAAATCAGCTTGTCACTGGAGGACCATTAATTAACTTTTGATATTAGACCATTTTCTGTTCATGTACTTTCCTGGCCCAACATTCTTTCTTATTTTGGGGCAACTTCACACATACACTTTCTGATCTCCAGAGACATTAGCAATACCACTTCTTTTATCACACTTGCTTACAAGTCTTTTCCAGTTAACTGATTTAAATAACCCTAGCTTTTTTTAAGGCAATGCTCACTTTCAATGAGTAGACACAAAAGATATATAAAGGATTAATCAGGACCTTCTTAATAAAAGGTTAAACAGTCAAATGCTGCTGTTTAGGATTGCAGTTAATCATGCATTTTTCAAAGAGATTCCATTCCATTTCTCATCTCTATCATTTCCAAATCTCTCCAACAGTCAGTCCTCAGTCTGTGCCACTGAGCCTTCTGCAGTAGAAAGCCACAGGAGTTATCGATGAAGTGATATAAAACCCTGTTGACATAACAATATGTTGGATTGAGTCCCACAGCTATTCAATGTGTTTTGCAGCTAGCAGAAATCCGGCTGGCAGACAACATATTCAGGCTGAACTGTTGATGGATAGCTAATGGCATGTCTACTTTGTCTTTCTTGAACCAAGCTTTTCTTCCTACAATATTACCTGGGCTAAGAATTTAATAGTGACAATCTAGACTGATCAGATCACAGAAACATACCCCATCATGCTGCTGTGGAAAGTCATCACTGGTAAATTCACATGCTAGGTGACATCAACAGTAAGGTACTTTTATACCTTACTGAGCAAGAGATCAGACTGCTAATCACAACAGGTGGCAATGCCCAGTTAACTTTGGCTGATTTTGAAAAAAATAAGAATTATAGGAACTGTAACCCGAAACATACACATAGAGGGTGCCATGTCTACCCTGTTGTGGAGTGGGGTTAGAAATAAGACACTTGGGGATGCAGCATAATCCAAAGAAAAAATCAATGAGATTTGCTACATGTTAAGTCATGGGAACTGGCATCAATAAGAGCAAAGAGGAACAGTAATCTCTGCTTACCTTCCTTAGAGAGTGTGCATATTGGACCTAAAGGTGAAGATCAAACAAATGGATTTACTGGCAACTGGAGGCAAAGAGGAAATTGGGTCAATAAGAAGTCAATATTGCTCTGGGAACCACAAAAATCTGCAGATAGCTCTGATCCCAATTACTACGGGCCATGTCTCCCTTAGACTATCATGAGCCAAGGAAGATTTTGTAGTTTTGGTCCATCAGTATGGAAAAATGCACCCTTGGTTAGTTAGAGAGATGAATTAGAGTTAATCAAAATAATACCAAAGATTATATAGGTATTCAGATTACCTTATCTAGTAATCAAAGTAGATGTCAAAGACAGAAGATGGAAAAGTTGAAGTCCAAATCTCAGACCAAATATTATGCCAATGAAATCTGCAGCTCAAATTTGGGGGGGAGGGGCAGGATGGGTTGTAATCTGAATGCATTTGTTAATTATAGTTGTCGTCAGACATTTAAAGATACAAGAGAGAAAAGTCCAGGTGAGAGTTATAATCTGCTTTCAAAACTCAGAAAGCTCATCTGAGGAATACTCTGGCCACAGGATGGATGAGAGTCAATGTGGTAAATGTTCTAATAAACCATTTTGCAAGAGTAAATTGTCCTCCTAATGATGACTAAATTAAATCATTGCTATTACCACACTGGGTGTTATTAGCATACACTTGTCATCCTGCTTCCCATTTCCAAAGAGCAACATGCTGCTTCCTTGGAAGGATATTTCTGTTACATACTGCATTAACTTCCTGATGGGTAACAGGGCTCTGTGAAGTTTGACCATGACAAAAATCAGAGGGAAAGTTGAATTGTTTTTCAATTAAATCTGACATTACTGGCAGCGAGAGACCACAAGTACTGTAGGAGGCAAAGAGAACACATGACGCTCTTTCAGAATCTTTGGATGTGGGTGCAGAACTGTGATCAACAGCTTGTAAAATCCATGTGACCAGAAACAAAGGAAATCTGGTGGAATGTTTGATGGAATCAGACTTACAACAAATCTAACTGGGCAATTAAATGCATTTTACCTCACAGGAAATAAATGATTTAGAGAAAATGTTCAGAGTTCAACTTTTAGGATTACCTGATTTCTCCTTAATCTGAAGATTATCTTTCACCCAGGATTTTGGAATTTTTAACTTCACAAAACTCATATTATTTTTAGCCAATTAAAATTATTTTGCAGACTACCAGTTGAACTTGCCTTAAGAAATAGAGCCTTGCTAAAAGATACAGAAATGCTGAAGAATTAAGATTTATTTTACATTACTACTGGTAGACTAGCACTCATCTTCAAACCAATCTGATTGAGAAGATAAGCGGAACGGAGACATATTCTTATTTTCTTATATATACATTTTAAACAATTATTTGAATACAGTATGAACAAAATGTGGCAATCAGAAATGAATACAATTTCTATGGTAGTAAAACGATTTGCAAAATAAATCTTTAATATAGTACTGTCCAAGAGGGCATGTTGTGACCACAGCTTCTAGAATTCTCTGCTCTGGAATCTATTTAGAGGTCACAACAGAGA
This sequence comes from Crotalus tigris, assembly GCF_016545835.1. Taxonomy (NCBI): domain Eukaryota; kingdom Metazoa; phylum Chordata; class Lepidosauria; order Squamata; family Viperidae; genus Crotalus; species Crotalus tigris. The sequence goes on along the minus strand of NW_024096494.1, from coordinate 1,529,204 downwards.
AAGCTACTTTAGAGCTTAGCCGTATCCAAATTTGGGAGGGGAAGAAAACATTAGGTTTTGGGTTTTTTTAACTTCAATGTAAATATCAGGCAAATGGCTAGAAAATACTCCAGTCAGTTCCATTCTATTTGTCTTTGTAAGAGCAATCTTAACTATATGCAAACATTTTACTCTCTGTGTAAATGATAATTAAAAGTGGGACTGCAAACACTGTATACTAAGTCTTCCACTTCATTTTACTATTTATTTCTTCAATGTCCAACACTGTTGGTACAAGCTTCTGCTCTCCAAGATATAAGCACTGACAATATAGTTTTTAAAGTAGGCCAGCATTTGATTTCAACAACATGGTCCTAGTCTGTGTTTTGTTTGTCTTGCTTATCAAAGGGAGTTTAATGTGGAATGAAGAATGTGTAATGTCTTCTCTCTCTTTTCCCTACTCCCCTCATCCTCCCAGCAGCTATAAAATAGCTCAGCCCAGCCAGAACCAAAAGCTCAACAAAGCTCCCACATCCCTGCCCCCATCAGCTCCCATCTTCCATTCAACCAAAATGGGCCACTCAGGCAGAGCATCCAGGAGTTACAAATAGGCCAGACAGGAATAAACAGAGCAAACAAAGAATATCCTGTCCACTCTGAGAAAAGCTCAAGAAAGTGATGTCTCCATTAAAATTCAACCCAGGGAAGCTGCACGCACCCTGTCAACAGCTTGGCTAATAAAATAAAAGGGGAGGGAGGGAGGAAAGGCTTATAGAGGGAGGAAAAAAAGCTTATGAAGACATGCTGACGTCAAAATTATTACAGCCAATATTTTACAATATTATAATTTTACTCATCCATTGCAACCAAGCAGAGCACAAATTCAAACCATGTTCCCCCAGCACAGGGTACCCCAACTTCCATTCACTTTTCAAGAACATCCATTTGGTAGCATTCCCAAAATCATTTCTGGGGCTCAGTGGTTTACCTATAGTATCTGAGGCTGTATGAGATTATCCATTGTTTGTAAAGATAATTAAAATAAATAACTAGGAGATGATAGTGTTTCTGATTTAAGGGGTGGTGTTGAATTTGGGGCCCCTCAGAATTGCAATGCTGAGATGTCATCCTACTGACAACACTGGATAGCCTTTTGGCATAGAAGGGTATTGCTTACCTCATTTGCAAGCTTCTTCTCCAAATGCTGACATTCTAAATGTAAACAAACCACTTCATCTGTTTTGTGCAGTTTTGATTAGCACTTGTGTAATATTAACTGCTGAGGAAGTTTTAAGCAATACTACTTAAATGTTAATGCTGGTTGCAGGGTTGAGGAGAGATATTGTACATATTCCCATTCCTTATCTCTAGGTGTATTCATTTTAAAGTTTAAATAGAACTTATGTACATCTATCTTCACACAGGTTGAGCCACTCTGCACAACCACAACAAATGTAATACATTAGCCTGGACAAGTTACATTTATTTTAGCTGTATGTTTGGCACACAGAGTTAGTGTCTTGGTGTGGATTAATGAACCATAAATAAAAATGGATATAAAGCACCATCACCAAATCACTGATGCTAGGAGAAATAAAAGGGAAAACAGGGAAGTAGATATCTTGCTGAATTATCTCTTTCTGTAAAAGCCATTGGAACAATGGATTATAGATACGGACCTTTACATTTCAGAAATTAGAATAGCCTCATTAAAGTTCCAGCAGGTTTTTCAATCTGTATATAATCAATGTAAACTATAAGGTGGTCAAAAGGCAGGATAAATAGGGTTTCTTTAGTAATGTCTAAATTCATTCATTCAGTCAATCATTTATTATCACATTTCTGTACTGTCTATCTGTATTTGTGTGTGTATGTGTATCCTAAAAATGTTTTTAAAATTTTAAGATGAGACAAGAGATTAAAATTACTTAAAAGTCGAAGGGAGGGGTTTCAAGGGACTAACCAGACCCAGGGCTGCATGTTTCCTTGGGCTCTTCACGTGAGGCCACAGAGCCATGCCTTAACTCCTTTTCAGAAGTCCAAAAGAATGGACTGTCTCACCTCCAAGGGAAGACTATTCCATAGGGTGGGGGTGACAGCAGAGAAGGATCTCTTCCTAGATCCCACCAGTTGGAATTCCTTAACTCACAAGGTCTGCAACATACCTTTCCTGCCTGACTGGATGGAATGGACTGATGGGACAAAGACTCCAAATTGCCATCATTCAAAAAATTTCTTACCTCACGAAAATATAGCAGATTTCCAATGAAAGGCAAAGATGGAGGATGACGGACTCCCACTTTATCAAGCCTGGAGAATGAAGAGGTGGTGTGCCTGAATTTAAAAAAAAGTGAAAAAGTTTTCACAGGTTTTCAGATTTGGAAGAATAAGGCTCAGAACTCAGGTGAGAGGATAGCTATGAAGCTCAAATGGCAGAACAATCATGGGAAATTCCCACAACCACTTGCAGTGCAAGATGGGATAGGAACCTTTCATTCCATTTTTATTCCCAAATTTGTTATCACTTTACTTCAGAAAAGGCTGTTGATTCAAACTAGATATATGAAATAAAATCAGATTCTCAGACTTCAGTAATCTTAAATCGCCCCAATACTAATAATGGCCCTGGTAGATACTTTCTCTCACACAACATTGTGAAATCCAACCCTATTGATCTTACTAGACCAGCCATCACCCATCTGGTATCCACTGAATAATTCTGATTATGGCCTTCATGGGCGATGCAAGTGGTAGATTTATGGAAATTATCATCTAACACAGCTGGAGAATCCCACACAGAGAAAGTCATTTTAGATGCCTTCAATACAACTCAACAAGATCTAATGTTTATTTATGGAATTACTTGCTTGCTTTCCAAAATTTCTGTCTATTGCTAGCAAAGAGACCCCAGGAGACAGTAATGGAAAAAAATCACTACTCTTTTTCCTTCATGGTATAATAGGAAATTCTGCTTTATATATTATAACATTTTTCCTGGTACCATTAAAGCAGAGACAGGCAATATGGTGGAAGAACATGAGCTATTCTGTGACAGGATACAACAAAAAAGCCACAGTGAGCAAAGAGGTGATTTATAGTAAAAATGGGATTTCAAGGGATGGTTCCTTATGGGTTTTTTTTTTTAATGAAGGGTAGGCTTTTTTGTGGGAAGAGATAGCTAGGTCTAAAAGATAGCCTGCATATCTTTTAATATTTGGGTTTTCTCTGCCCTCCACTCTGAAGAAAAAACACCCTTCTTTTTGTCAAAGGCAAAATGTCTGGGTGTTCTTGATTATAATAGTGAAGGACAAAAATGGATTGCCGGTTCCTATAAATACTTTCACAAGATTATTTTTCTTCAATTTTGTTAGGAAGCAGAAACAAGTGCTGGCTGGTACTCCAAGCAGATGAACATGGTTTTCCCATCATTGTTTTCCCATCATTCTTCTAATAGTTTTCTCATAGAAGAGAGTTATTGGTCTACAACACTTTCTGTTAGCTCACATTATCAGAAAAATATTAAACAGGTACAAGAAAGAATAGGCCAGCCAAGGCTTCAAAGCTGCTGGTAGCCCTACAAGCTTTGAGTATGGTACTATAGCTACCCTCTGAAGGTCACCAAGAAATTGCCATTTTTAATGTGACAGAAAAGGAATGTTCTTAAATACAACAACAAAAACTTTATTGTCACTTTGAATGTACACCAATTGGCATACATTAAAATAAAATTTCGTTGCATACAGCTCTCAAAGGATCACCACCTCCGATATACACTCCATGGCCAGCTCAAGTTTCAGAATGTCCATTTTAGTCTCTAGGGAGCGAACAATGACAAACAGGACAGATGGAAACGGAGCTCCATGTGAATTAGCCCTCAAATTAGCTTGTATTCCTGTAGGACAACCTCACCCCCTTTCCTTTTTCTGATCCTGTTTCTTAGATGCAAATTTGAGGGGGTAATCAACCATCAATTAATAATTGATAATTATTTAATCAATAATCAATCCAGCAGTGAACTCCAACTCCTCCTCCTTTTTTATCATCATCATCATCATTTCATTCCCCAAGCTCTGCAAAGTTGGATTAACTATAGGCAACATTCAACATTGTACAGCTGCACCAGATGTGCTTTGACTACTGCTACTGATCAGATATTAATCCAAATTAAAACATAGTTGGAGATGAAACATGGGATTTTGCATAATCAGATGAATAAGTGTTGAATAAGGCAGGTTGTAGTGCTTGCAAATCCCCATTCAACGGGATTTCAAGTTTTTATATTACAGAACATGTGTAAGCAGTAGTACTTTTGAACTTTAAGAAACAGTTTAGTGGATCCTAGCTAAATATGTATCCTGATGACAGGAAATATAAGTCAATGTTAGTATCCTAAAAAAGCAAACTCAATAGCTATAATTTTCTTGTTTTACTGAAGCTAGGGACACATATGATTTTACACATACTGTAACTTGTCTTAAACATGATGTACAGACAAATAGTGTCAATTCATCCATAATGTTAGATATAAACCATGGTTTATAAATCATATTATGGCATAGCATAGAATGTGAGATTAGCCTCTGTTTACATAAGGTTACCAACCGTCCTCCTTTAGGGAGGACAGTCCTCCTTTTGTGAGTTCTGTCCTCCCTCGAAAAGTGTCCTCCTACGTGTCCTCCTTTTCAATATTTGAAGACTAATCTGCAGGGCTTTTTTTTTCTCATAGAACAGAGTTCCAGCACCTTTTTTTGATGTTTTTTTTTTCAACCTTTGGATGAGCTACTCCCCCTATTGGCTTTCGAAAGCCAATAAGAATTGCTGCTGAGCGCGCCAAAACACCCGGCCGGCAAACTTTGCACATGTAAGTTGTCTGCAGCGAAGGCGAATTGGCAGGAACTTTGCACCCCTCCCTGCTACCCAACTACACCATCTCCTAGTTAGACCCGAAGATACCTGGAGGAGACTGGAGCGGCGACGCCACGGTAACTTTCTCTTGATCTTTGGCCCTGCTAGGGCAATAATGGCTGCAGGCGCAAGAGGCAGGGGCAGTGGGGCTGCTGCGGGTGGGGGTGTGAGGGGCAGTGGTGGCTGGCTGCCCCCTGTGCTGTGGGAGCTGCGGGGCCTGCTCTACACAGGGCTGTGCAGGGTGGGCGGTGGTGCTGGCGGGGCGGCTGCAAGCGAGGTGTGTTGATGGCGGGCTGCGCCCCAGGGCCGGAGCTGGCGCAGCTGGTGCTTTGGGAACCGCGGGGTCCGCTCTACACGGCGGGGCAGCAGTACTGGCGGGGCGGCTGCAGGAAGGGGCATGGCATGTAAGCATAATTACAATATAAAATGTTATTGTTGCAAATGTTTTTTATTATGCATTTATCATATTATAGTGTATTCTGTATTATTGCAATGAATAAAATGTTTCTTTTATTTATGATTTTTTTTCTTCAATTTGTGTCCTCCTTTTCATTGTAAAAAAGTTGGTCACCTTAGTTTACAACCCTTCTTTCTTTTGGTCTTCCAGTTGACAACGACAGAAATGTCACTTTTCCATAAACCACAAAGCAATGGATTATGAATAACTCAGTTTTTGTTTCAAATCTATCAGTGAACAGTAATATTTGGCAACACCTGGGACAAATGTGTCTGCCATTTGTCTGAAATAGTATAGGGTTTCTTGCCTGAGCAGGGGGTTGGACTAGAAGATCTCCAAGATCTCTTCCATCATCATCATCATCATCATCATCGTTAATCATTGCACAGTCAGCCAGATGTTCAGACTGGATTTGACATTTTTGTCTATCTATCAAGTCCTAACCAAGGATCTGGGATAGGCTGGGATAGATGTTTGATGGTATTATAAATATTGTTTCAGGATGGAAGCAGTTCCCAGTAAGGCCACCTTTTGCAATTGACTAATGGCGAATTTGTCAATGCCAGTGGTGTTCAAGTGGTACTCCAGTTCTTTTGGGATTGCACCTAAGGCACCTATTACTATTGGTACTACCCTTGCTTGCCTTTGCCACAGTCGTTATCTTTGATTGTTATCTTCTCCAGTTCTTTCTTTTCTATTTTGCTGTCTCCAGGTACTGCCACATCCACTATCCAGACTTTTTTTGTCTTTCTTATCAACAATTGTTAAGTCCGGGGTGTTATGTGGCAGGTGCTTGTCTGCTTAAATTCTAAAGTCCCAGAGCAATTTAATGTTATCATTTTCTATGACTTCCTCTATTTTATGATCCCACCAGTTCTTGCTTGCAGCAAATAATATTTCTTGCAGATCTTCCAATGCACCATTGTTGCTACTTGGTCATGCTGCTGCTTGTAATCAGTCTGTGCGATATTCTTACAGCAGCTTACCAAGTGGTCCACTGTTTCTTCAGCTTTTTTGCATAGGGGCACTTACTGTCTGTTGCTGTCTTCTCAATTTTGACTTTGTATGCATTTGTCCTTAAAGCTTGGTCTTGTGCAGCCAAAATTAGTCCCTCAGTCTCTTTCTTCAATTTTCCTGCTTTTAGCCATAGCCAGGTATTGTTGTTGTTGTTGTTGTTGTTATTATTGTTGTTGTCATTGTCATCATCATCATCATCATTTTCACCAAAGCTACAAAGATATTTGCTACATACCAGCCAGTGGATGATATGTATTAGTTCCCCCCCCCCCCAATTCTATCCAGTGTCCTAATTAATTCACTGTAAACCAAGAAGAGATTCTGGGACTAAAAATGACAATTATTTATTCATTTATATCATACAGGAAACATACTAGGTACTAAATAACATCAAAAATATATTTTTACACTTTCTTCAATCTCTGACAGAGGGAAACAGATACACTTGCTTGCTGTATATTTAGTGAAACAAGGTATGGTAATGAGGAAACCATGATAAGCTAGCCATTATTATGACATGCTCCAAGGAATTTTTCCACTAACAATATCTAGCTATACCTTACTGATACAAAAGCATGTTTGGTATTATCTTGCCAAACTTCTATATATTTTGGCAGACATCTATCTCATTCCTGAATATTAAAGATATGTGAAATTGCTGTACACATTGTCAACCAGAGTCTGAACTTAATTGATTGTCTCATGCTAGCAGAATTACAGAGTGATCTTCCCATCATAGGAATGAATCCATTAAAGACTAACACTGAATATACAGATAGTCCTCAACTTACGATTACAATTGAGCCCAAAATTTCTGTTGTTAAGTGGGTTTATCTCATTTTATGACCTTTCTTTCCACAGTTGTTAAGTGAATCACTGCAGCTGCTAAGTTAGTAACAGGGTTGTTAAGTGAATCTGGCTTCTCCACTGATTTTGCTTGTCGAAAGGTTGTAAAAGATGATCAAATGACTTTGGGACACTACAAGGGTCATAAGTATGAGTCAGTTGCCAAGCATCTGAATTTTGATCACATGACCATGGGCATGCTGCAACGGTCGTAAGTGTGAAAAATGGTCATAAGTCCCTTTTTTCAGTGCTGTCGTAACTACGTGAACTGTTGTTGAGGACTACCTAAATTTATTTACATGCAATGAGAAACAGGGTCCTAATTCACCATATGTTGCAGTGATGTGAATAAACAATTATGCCATAAACCTGAACCATGGTTCCATAAATCATAGTTTATAAACAGTGGTTCACACAACATGCAAAACTATAGCCAAACATGCCATATTATGGTTTAGTGCGACTAAGTGGCCTCATCTGGCAAAATGGATGACATTATGTGATGCAAGAAGAAAAATGCAGCAAGTCTACTATTATTTTATTTTTTTAACAAAAATGAGCAGATAAATATTTTGAAAAGTTAATGGATATATTTGGGGAAATTGAAACAAAAAAAATGCAAGTTGTATATAAAAGGTGGGCTTTTCTAATGGTCTGTCTTAAAAGATGTTACATTCATTTACAAAATGTAACAAAATGGTACAAGTTGCAATTCTGAAATAGACCAACTTTAAATTGATTTGATATCTTGAGTCCAGATATCACAGCCCAATTCCACAAACATAATCTCCTAATTACATGTCCAGAAGGAACATAACATAATTTTTCCTTGATAAGTTCTGGATATGTACTTTCTTTTGTTTTATATCAGTGGTTCTCAACCTTTCTAATGCCGCGACCCCATAATACAGTTCCCCATGTTGTGGTAACCCCCAACCACTTATCCATCACTGGGTGCCAGGGACGTGGCCAAAGAAAAGGGGGGAAAAATGGCGGACAGCCTTGTTTGGCGACCCCCGTGAAATGGTTGTTCGACCCCAAATGGGGTCCCGACCCACAGGTTGAGAACCATTGTTTTATATGCTCTTAATTCAGGAACAAACACAGAAAATTTATTATGCCTTTGAAATGTGATAGTTTTAAAAACGTTTCAATGCAATTTCAACTAAGCAGCAGAAAAATTCATAACACTTTTTCATCAAGTAATTACATGTCTTAATTATATAATTTGATGTCTTAATTGCATAATTAAAAGGACATGTTTCAGCTTAATTAGAAATCTTAATTATTATGCAAGATCATATGCTAGCATTGCGATCCCCTTTGCAAATGTAAAACAAGTGCTTCTAGATACAACTTCAGCCATTTTGAGATATCAATAGGATGAACGAATTCTGATCTAAATACACTGAAACACATGAGAAAGAGATGGAAGCATCTGCCCTGTTGTGTGATTAATATTCTTTGCATTAAAATGAGTAAGATGAGCCACTACTTTCCCATCTTTTAGAAACAGCACGGAGATATCCCTTGTTAATTATCTGAGATATGGTTACAGCCTCAATAAAACTATCCAACTTCTCAAAGAGAATTGGGCTCATATATTGTCTGTCACACACTCAAGTATCCAGCCCTTTGGTACTCCGTATGCTCACCATTTCACAGCTGACAAGTCAGTATACAAGGGTCTGTTTTAAACAAAACAGGTCAAAAAGAAAAGAAAGAAAATACAAATTACAACAATGAGTAATAGTGTGTACTATGTAAGAAGAGAATGGTTCAGACTGATAAAATCTAAACAGAGAAAAATAAAGACTTCTAGAAATTGCAATAGAATTGATCAAGGAGGGCTCTATGCTTGCCCAGTGTGAAATTTCTGCCAGAAGATGGCCATTCAAGATCTGTAGATCTAATTCTTAAAAGAGTTGTATTATATATACAAGTGTCTTCAACATTATTCTTGGGTTCTCTGATTAGCAAAGGGGATCAATCTCTAGGATGGCAGAATTTGGAATATTGTTCAGGCTTAATCTTATGTTGAATTCCCTGACTATAACAATATAAGCAGATGGGGAGCATAGCCAAAGACTATTAATGTAGATTTCCACTTTTGACCAGATTTCTATGATTCAAGGTCAAGGTAATATTATAAGGCATATAAACATTTATTAGAAACAAATTCTAGTGAGTGACTGAAATATGGATGTTCAAATCTGCAAAAAATCTTGTCCTGTTCCAAGGGCTGCTAAGAAGAAACAAGTATTTATTGCCCTCAATATGCAAATCACTAGTTCCAGTCTCCTGAAACAAAATAATTTTTAACTGGGTAATATAATCAATACAAAAGCTACAAGTGGTGCAAAGATCCATGGAAAGATCCATGCTTGGCATTGCAAGACAAGATAGAGAGACCTGCACATGGATTAGAAAAGAAACGAAAGTATACAATATCATCAAGAGAGTAAAAGAACTGAAATGGAAATGGGCTGGTCACATAGCAAGAAGAACTGATGGCAGATTGACCAAGGCCATCATAGAATGGATTCCACTTGATAAAAAGAGTCCACATAAGAAATCTAAAACAAAATGGATCAATGACATCAGCAAGTATTGTGGGCCCAATTGGCAAAAGAAAGTTCAGGACTGTATTGGTTGGAAACACGCGGAAGAGGCCTTCATTCTGCAGTAGACAGACAATGGCTAAAATGATGATGACGACGACGATGACATGGGGGAACAATAGAAATATCTAAGATTCTGCCACCAACAAGAGAATCCAGCACCCTTGAAAAGCAATTGGATTCTTCCAGATCTTCATTCTGCAATAATTTTGACAATAATTAATTTGTCAGGGACATAAGTGGTATCTCAGTACTTACTCTTAACTGGTTCTGGGAGGCATGCTGAGTGCCCAAAATGATGAATAACAAACAATTTTTCCCAATAAGGAATAATGTAGTGAGTCACAAGGCAACTGACACCAACAGCTTCTAGCTTATGCGTTGAGTACCAAACAAATGATGAGTACTGGGACAAAATTTTCATGTCAAAATGCATTGAATACCAAATTTGATGAGTTTCAAAGCAATTGAGTACCAAGGTACCAGTGTATAGTTCAATAAATCAAAAAGGCAAGGATTATGAATAGAATCGATCTTGGTGCAGCAAAGGATGAACAGGGACTTACATCCCTTTATTTCATATACTGGGCAGGACATTTAGATACAATTGAAAAAAGATAAATAGCCTGTTAATGGATGATTTGCTATTTACTGAAAGCAAATATTAACTGCTTTTCTAGAATTCACTTCAGCTTTTATTAAGGATTAAAAAAATAGACCAAAGCAAACCAAAGAGTTGACCGAAAGACAGAAGACCAATAACTTAGATATTGTAAACCAATTTATAGGGGAAATGGGCAGCATAAAGAATTAATAAGATAAAATTAGTTTGGAGTCAGATGACTCAAATGGGACTAAATAAATGGTTGTTTGAATCAGGGATCACCTCACTATTTTTGATTATACAATGGCCTGGCACAGTTACTCTACTCTCAAATTATTATTGATCACATTTACTTGGCTGCACATCTCACAAAAATTACCCAACTCACATGAGACTTTGGGCAAGATCTCCATATCTTGTGAGATTTTTTTTTTGGTGTGAGACCATAATTGTTAACTTTTGGTATGAGAGTTTCAAGAGGTCCACTGAAGTCAATGACTCATAATAAACCAGTCTTTCTCCAGGAACTTGTCATTTAGAGATATATTCAGCAGATATCAGCTAATGCAGGAAGCAGAATGACAACAATCCATTAAAAAAAAGGATTTTATTAACATATTTCGAATTAGGAATGACACAAAATGAGTAACTTCGAACTTACCTCCAGCTATTTTCTTCTGTAATTTTCAAATATGCAGCTTGTTGAAAATAATTTCTGGAAGTCAACCACTGTTTTTCACTCTGAAGACATAATTCTGCATCTTCTCCAACAACACCATTTATGTTATCTGTACAGTAAGAGCCTTCTCTAACTTGGCTGCTCCAGATTTACACCAGCCCTGTTCTCTCTCACACTAAACAACTGACAGAACATGACATGTAAACTGCTTATCTAAAACTTGATTGAGAATGCCAGAATCTATTGCTATTGCTTCCTCATTTTGGGTCCATATTTAAACACAGTTCAGTTTTACATCAATCTGACAATGGGGGAAAAAGCTATTCTGGGATTTCTCAAAAAAATGACATAAGCTTAAGTCTCTATCATGCTTACCATGAATCTGCTTCATGTTTCTTTGGAAAAGATATGGATGTTTTCTAGGAAGAATGCCAAAGACTGGAAGAACGAAATGCCACCCAGTTTGACCCCTGCACATGCTTACCTATTTCAGATACCATCCCATATTTTGTGTCTGTTTTATTAAGGGAGAAGACAGTTGGCTAATTCATCAGTTTATTGTGTTGACCACAAGTCATAACAAATAACGTGCTTTAATACTATCCCGCTTGATACTGCATGAGCCTCCAGAACACTTGGGGGCAATTTGTGGTCACTGTCCATCTCCACTACAGTCTGTGGAGACATACACTTGTAGTCACTGCAGGTAAGACTGCAGTGGGGAACTGGACATTGCCTCACCAGAGGAACTACAAATAACAGCCTGGAGCAGGGCAGGCTCACATTTGCTCTCCCTTTAATTTTCCTGGTAATATCAATAAGCAGCCCTCCACCAGCACCCCAAGACTTTGGGGTGAATGGAGGAGGATATCAGGAATTCAAAGAATAGGTCTTTCTTCTCAATCCCAGCAATTGTGTAAGGATTGTTGTACCTGCAGTATGTTTACATTAAGGAAGAGCCAAAATTTCTCTCTAGTTTTATTGCTCCGTTTCAAGCAACCTGAACCAATAGAGTCAAAGTATTGGCAGAAGCAATAGGATCTGCCAGTCGGATCAAAGTGTTCCTAACAGCGATTCTGGCAGATGTCACATAGTATGAATACACATGCATTTTGGTTTAACTTAATGCATAAACCCACATAGCAGCTCCATTCCTGTCCTTAGCTCATTTAACAACATTCAGCAACTACTTGAAGTTACGACTGTGCTGAAATAAACAAACATCCAGTCTTCAAAGTTATGGCCATCACAGCACCAGGGATTGCAGAGTTCAGGGCAGAGATGGGGGAAGAGAAGCAGTTGGAGGAAGTTCAAGTGGAAATGAGAGCCATAGGGCAGAAGAAACATGAGATCGTCCTCTAACAATGGTGCAGCCTAACAATCGCAACTGACATTACTAAAACTAACATCACTAAGAGATCACATGATGTTTTGTCATTGACTGCATTGCTTAGCAATGAAAATTCTGATCCCAATTATGGTCATTACACGAGGACTATCTATATGATTTTGCATTTTCTTTACACCATTAACATTAGCAGCAGACTTTGGGATACAAAAATAGCCTCCAAAGTCAAATCAGAGTAAAGGCTTGCTTTTTTTTTTTTTTTTTTGACCTTCTGCAAAACCTATGAGAGGATGAAGTATGAAAATTTTCTGCAGGCACCCCTTAATTTTTTGCTCACAAAGGTTATTGCTAAAATTAGTTTTCTAATCAATCACAATTTCCTTTCTTCAATAAAGACTGATTCCTTGCATCTTTTTAATGTCTTGCTTTTCTCCTACAGCCCTAAAACTCTGTTATAATGGGGGGGGGGGACAGGAATTTCCATCAAGGGAGAAATCATCGGAAACATGTTAGTCAAAATGTTTTCCTCAAAGACAGCAGATAAGAAGAAGTTTGCATTTTTCAGTTATGACTGCTGGCATATTGGCAAGTAAAAGGCTGAGCCATCTCGCACTTACACACACCTGGTTCATGGAAGACAACAACAAACAGGAGAGATGAGTCAGTGGTGCTTATGAAACACACATCCTCTGATCCTGCTGTTGTATCCATTGTTTTGTTAACAAGCTGCAGCTGGTGATGATAAACCAGCACAAAGGGTGATGGGGTCTAAGCTCCCTAAGATTACAGTGTGGTTAGATTACCAGGGCAGAAGATCAAATCTAGCCCGACATACTGTTGAGCTGGCTAAAGAAGAGTAATTGGCAAATGGGAACTATTCATAGCCAAGACTATTTTATTTATTCTATTCACATTTCATGCCTCTATTGATCATTTACTTCAGCTTTCTAAGTCACTCATTCTATTTGAGCCAATTAGAAAGCTGCAGAGGTGGAAAATCTCTGGGCCACAGGGGTTCATTGCTAGCACCACTCCACACATACGTTTTTCAGAGGCAACCTTTATACCTTACAAAGAAAAGGTATCTCATATCATGCAATTGTCATGGATTTCCATGGATTTCCCTACTTCAGTTGTAAGCATTAGGAAGCTAACTCATGATGTGGCCTACACTTGCAGTGAAACGATGGAACAAATTTATTCCTTTCTTTTAAATAATCCCCTACAAAAGATTTGCTGGCAGTAAAGAACAGCCTAGCAGGATTGATCTCAATCTTTTTCTTCTAAGTGCGGTGGTGGAGAAGACAGGAGAATTACACATAGATTCTTTTATGTATTCAGGTAGAGCATTTGCAATGGAGTCAATTTGACTTCTTTAAAACACATTTTCTACTGAATATGTGACCTGACTGAACACCAAGCATATGAGACATATTTGACTGCAGTTCCACACATTAGAACAGACAATCATAGGGCTGGAAGGGACCTCAAAGGTCTTCGAGTCTAACCCTCTGCTCAAGGCAGGAGACTTTATATCATCCTGGTCATGTAATTGTCCAGTCTAATTTTGAAAACCTCCAATAATGGAGCACTCACAACTTGAAGGGGGAGAGGGAGGGAGGAAGCTATTATAAGATACAAGCCTATTTCCAAGACATCTGTCTTCAAAACATCTTCTGGCAGTACCACTACCACACCAGGTACCAACAGTTAATTTCTCAAGATTGAGGAAAGTGACAGTTGAAAACATGAGTAAATCATGTCTAACTTATTACATGATTCCTGGGTCTGAGGTCTACTCTCTGCATAGCGTTAGCTTATCTCAATCTGGCATCCTGTAGACAAGTTGATGAAAAAGTTTACAAAGCCCAGCTACTCATCTTTTTCGCATTTTCCTCAGGAATCTGCTGATCAACGAAGTACTGGGACCACAAAAAAGGGAATAGCAGCACCCCCTCAAAACACCTTCCACGTCCATGAGTCACTCACTCCCAATTTAAGGCATTAATCTTTACAGAAAATTGAAAGATCCAAGAAACATTTCTTCCTTCCAACAAATCCATGATTATCACTGGGGGAAAGAGAGAAGCCTAGTGGTTTTCAGTAACTATAATAATTCTATGATCAACAAAAAAGCTATGTCTACTGTATTCATATAGGTCTAATATCTACATAATATCTAATATCAATAATATCTACATAATATCTAATATCTACAATATCTATATGTAGACCTGGGTGGCCCAGTGGCTAAAATGCAGTATTGCAGGCTAACTCTGCCCACAATCAGAAGTTCAATCCTGACAGGCTCAAGGTTGACTCAGCCTTCCATTCTTCCGAGGTCGGTAAAATGAGAAGCCAGATTGTTGGGGGCAATATGCTGACTCTGTCAACTGCTTAGAGAGGGCTGTAAAGCCCTATGGAATGGTATGTAAGTCTAAGTGCTATTGCTAAGTACTGTCTTCCTGCCCATCAATCAACAAGATCCGTAGGGCTAAAAAGTATCCTCATTTTCCTCTGCAACATAGACTTTTCAGTTAATATATTGCTTTTATGAAATAATTAGCAGGTGTATATAAATGAGTAAAAGTTTCTACCTAATGCTCTATTCCTTAAAGCCAAAGTATATAAGCATACAATGTTCTTAACATAATGCAATACAAAAGTCTCATTCTATAAAAATGTCAAAGAAAAGTTTCACCTGACCTAGATGAAGCAGTTGAAAGCTAATCTTCAGAGGACACTTGCACAATCTATATTTATCCAGGTTTAAGAATGAATCCCTTCAGGCTAGTAAGTCAGTGGTACAGCAATGACCTCTGAAATCCTTCCAGTATACAGATCTACTGGATAACATGAACAAGTGTCTAGTTATGTTGTGCTGACTTGCAGTTTTCATGCTTGGATTAAATGTAGCCTCTCCTTCAATGCTGAAACTGGCATTTGAAGAGCTCCAGAGTTTTCAGTTCAACATTACAGGTGAAGTGAAGAACTTGCCTCTGAAGGCATCTAGTGATATGTTTCCCTCTCAGTCTAATTTTACATCATTTTTCAAGTTTAAATACCACACACTTTTGAAAGACTTCAAAATTGCCCCAATACCCTTTGCATAATTTTCTTTTTATATTAATCCATGCAGTCTTGAATAAGGAACAGTATTTTATCCGTGATCTCAAATCAGATTAATAGAGCTTTGTTCTTATAATGTGAGGAGGGCTTGAGTCCTAGGCAATTAACTGAATACCTCTTTTTGGAGAGTAGACCTATTACAATGACAGGTGCCAGACAACCTTTAAATTCCACAGAGCTCAGTCTATAGCACAGATTAGTTAATAAACTGCATAGCAAAAGAGCAAATAATTTAATGAGTCAACTGTGTACTGTCAAGAGTTCAACTTTATACCTAGGAAGATCTTTTATACCAGATTAGATTTTTTTTTTTTTGACAGACTTTTGCCCTAAATATTCAGTTCTTGATTGAAAGGACCTTATGCCAAAGACCTTCCCATCATATCTTGCTAGAAATGCTAGCAGTTACATCCAGGATATAGGAAGGGAATCTGAGGCTATCAAACTTGGCAAGTTAGGAAAAATGCTAGGAGTTTATTTATCTGAATTACATCCCATATTTATTTATTTATTTATTTGTGGAGTCCTTGGTGCTCTCTGAGCTTGGTTGTTTTCTTGCAGGTGTTTCATTATGATTCACCAAATGATGTTACATTATTTGGTAAGGAAATATCTGCAAGAAAACAATTAAGCTCAGAAAGCACCCAGGATCCCACAGTAAAACCTATATAATAAATTTACAGCCTCATAAAGGTTCTATAATTCAAGGTGGCATATATAATGTTCCTATCTCCTGTTTTCCCCACAAAAACCAGCCTGTGATGTAGTTTGGACTGAAAAATCATGACTGACCTAAAATCAGCCAACTAGCTTCTTGACTAAGGGAGGATTGGAATTCAGGACCTCCTCACTTTCTAGTCTAGCATCTTCTTCAATTAGTCCTATCTTTTATTACAGTCACAGAACAGAATATTCTTTGTTTATTTTTTAACAATGGAAACTCTAGAATCTTTGTTATAAAAATATTTAAAATTACACAGCTTCCTTCTTAGGTTCTCAAAAGTATGGAAACATAATTCAACATTTTGATTTTGATTCTAATGAATTGAATGTTTTATAATACAGTATGATATCCCCCCCCCAAAATGTATGTAAATCATCAAAACAACATAAAAATAGTTTAAACGGAATAAGTCTCTATAAAATAACATTAGATTAATCACAGTGTTTTGGAAAAGTTGTAATGACATAATTTGACCGAAGTAATTTATACATTCATAAATAAACAGAACAAATGATACCTAATTCCATTTCTGGTGGCAATATTCATTTAGTTATTAGTTTTAGTATAAACATTTTGGGGGTATGAAAAAATATTATTTTATTACTTTTATTTATAGTATTTTATTTATATTATTTATTATTTATTTATATTTATTGTATTATTTTTATTTTTGTTTTTTTATTTCTGTTATGTCTTCCTT
Source organism: Crotalus tigris (assembly GCF_016545835.1). NCBI lineage: Eukaryota > Metazoa > Chordata > Lepidosauria > Squamata > Viperidae > Crotalus > Crotalus tigris. Next base: position 1,512,195 of record NW_024096494.1, on the reverse strand, counting down.
ATACATTTCCAGCAAGATTTATAAAATCATATGATATAAGAAGCTCATTCAGTTTTTGTTGCAAACTGCCAGAGCGTAAAGCATTGAAAATTAAGTACAGTGTATATTTCTTTGGATCAGTGTTATTTAAAAATATAGGAAATATCACTGTCATAAATTAATAGCAACAGAGTCCTGAGCAGTCCTTTAATTGGAGAATATTTTATTTATATTAACAATGATATTCCTATATAAATATATTTTATATTTTAGGACAATATAATGAAAATTGATAAATTGATTCTACACTATGCTTTTTAAAAAATAATCTTACATAATTTTTTCATTATGCTATTTCTTAGTGCTGATGTTTAGTTAATATACTGTTTTGTTGATGTACTGTTTGCTTAAATAAAAGGTTTAAAAACACAAGATCCTATCCATATTGACCCCAAATATGTTGAATTTACTTTGTACTAATTATGTCCAAGATTGTAGTCAATCACAGGTAGATCCTCACCTTTTTCATTCTCTAATGGAAGAACTGGAATATTATAGTCTCAGCTATAAACACTTAAACTACAATCGTTCTAGTTTAGTGTGATGTTGACATTAGGTATACTACTGTAGAGACATTACCTACAAACTTTCAAGTTGCAAACTTTTGCCGATACTAACAAACATATTTGCATCTGGAAGTCGGGAAAAGACAGGCAGGCTTGTTCATACTGGCAAAGTACATACACCATGTACCAGAAACCAAACCCTTCCAGCCTTCTCCTGACTCCTGGATCCCCCTAGATTACAATTACAGACATACAATACTGTCACTTGTATGGTATTCTCAACCATACAATTGGCAGCATTGCAGCAAAATTTGATAGGTCCTGTGAAACCCCGGCCAGCAATAGGAGAAGGAAGAAAAGGAAGATGGGAGAAGACAGGAAAAGATCAGCTTCTACCATGCCATGTATGTGTGTGATGTGCCAGAAACCAACACCTTTTGACCTCTCCAAATCTCTGCCCCACACCGCCTCCTCCCACCACCCAAATCTCACTGGATTACTTTGTAAAGCAAGGTCTGAACTGAGCATATTTTTGATGCCTATTGGATTTGCAAGCAAAACATATTTACAAATGCCCTCTCAAAATATAGTTCATAAGTAGGGTAATATTTGTAGGCTATAAATATGCCTTGGAGCTTAGCTTTTTGTGGGATTACTAAGGCATAGTCAATAAACCATGGTTAACTAAAAGCTTTATGTATTTGCATGTGTCATTTACTGATATCTGGATTGTGAGTTCTAGTCCTGCCTTAGACATGAAAGTCAGCTGGGTGATTTTGTAACAGGTAGTCCATCTCAGCCCAACACACTTCACAGTGTTGTTGTTGTTGTGGGGAAAATAGGAGGAGGAAGGATATTAGTTATATTCATTATCTTGAATTATTTATAAAGATATCAAAGGTAGGACAGCAATATAATACAAACACAATAAAAAGCTCTATGATTTGCCAGAAAAAAATTGAAATGTTAATCTGACTCTAATTTAAGGATAATTTCCTAAAAAAAAAAAAAAGGATGAAGATGATCCTAGGTACATGGTGATGGAATATAAATTTTAAATAAAGTGATTAAGTTACACTTTTTGGGAAAGATATACAGATTGTAAGGCTGGGGGCTTGTAATTAAGGACCAATCCAGGGCTAAATTTGATGTCTCCAGATATTTTTGAGTGCTGGCAAGCTTAACAGTAAAATTAAATTTTATTTCCAAAATGATCCAGATTCAGCCTCCAAATAAACAATCACAAATAAGAGAAAAGGCAATAGTCTCAACTTGAAATCTTGGCAAGATAGATTGACAGGCTGATTTGACAGCAAGATTTTGCTCCCAGGTACCTGAAAAAGTGCTGAAGAAATGCTGCAGGATTTGGATGAAATCTTATAAATTTTCAGTGTTTGAAAAGAATTTGTAAAATCTCACTCTATAAAACTGGAATCTTGTGCATCTACACAGACTAATTCATATAAAAGGTACAAGTTCTTTCAAGCTTTAGAAATCTCTTGACATGTTAACAACTTTATGCTAACCTCTGCTGTACAAAGAGAGCTGTGTATGGATTCTATTCTAGTCACAAACAAAAAAAAATCCTATCATAGCCAAATTTTCATTCAGAAATTAAATAGATTCTTTCAGTTTTCTTTATACTTCAGAAATAAATACTTTCTAATCCTAAGAAATCTCTCTCTCTTCTTGTTCAACATTCTCTTCCTTTACATTCTTGGTCTTCACAAGGAACATAAACAGGAGCCTTCCATATGAATGAAATCTTTCATTTAATTCACAGGTGCTGCTGTGTATAACAGGGTGTACGTAATAAATATGGCAGAGATCCAGGCTCCTGGCACATCTGTTATGTCCTGCAAAGTGACCACCTAAGAATCTATTTTTAAAAACCCGCTCAAGTTGAACACAACCAATAATTATGCACCTGGATTAACTTTTTTGTTCCTTGTATTAATGAACACAATGCAAATATCCCAGATTATACAGATGCAAGCAGGGCCGTGTTATCTCAAAATAGATCTCTGGATGCTTTCAGCACAAAAGTTTGATGTTTGCCTTAGTGGCAGCATGAAAGAAATCTGCAGAGGAAAAATGTTGCACAAACAAGATAATTCCAACTGCAACTAACAAAGTGGGGATAGAGAAAAATAGGGCGAAAGTGGAAAGTTATGCTTTTGTAACCCAGCATACATTTTCAAGCCAAATTCAACAGAGACACAGGGAACAAATGAAGCAAAAATATTCTGGTGCATTAGATCGACACATATTCAGACTAACAGTAACTGCTAGAATCCATGAAGTCTATTATTGACCTTGCAATATGTTTATTTAATATGTTTTCATAATATTTGGTGACTCACATGGGCAGTTACAGATAACCAAGAGACTTGTAACCTTGCAACACCAACACATTTACAGTAAGTACAGTATAATTGATATGGGGGTTGGTGCTGCTACGACACTGGAAGATGCATAGCATTTTTTGTCAGGTCCAGAATGTAGAAGATAGATCTACATGTGGAAAAAGAAGGAAGTCGTCTCCAGGAGACCAAATGCTATCATTCCCTATCAAACTCAAACAAAGGCCCATTTTTGGCTCTTTTTGAGCTTATGAGAATGATATTCCCATGATATCTGAAATGATAGCAGGGGACCTCTAAAAATAAATCACACTCTATTCAGCTTTTAAAAATTATCCAAACCTTGAAAATGGCCTGAACACATATTGAAATACAGCCAGTGTGTTACTGAATTTTGATGATGAGATCTTATGGTTAGGAGGATGCAGAATAATCCCAGAAGCCAAGCACAATCAGAAGCATATGCATTGGTACTGCACATTAAAAAGTGCACAAGTAATTAGGCAAAGATGGACATGCTTTCATTATTTGATTTATAGTCAAAATAATTACCAAGGTAACCTAAAAAACAAGAGTGATAAAATACAGGTATGTGATTCAAAACAAAATGGAACAAAATAAGCAGCACAAATAGAAAACATTCAAGAAAAAAAGTCAAGAAAATATAAATCACTTATCACAGAATCAAATCCACTTTTCTATATGGGAGGAGGGACTAAAGTAAAGCTGAGCCCATAGGATAAAAGAATGGGGGTCTTAAATCACCTTCCCTGGAAGACTTTGGAACTATATACCCAAGATCTGTTTGGCATGCAATTTGGTAGTTAATCCTGCAACCACCTGTCTTCAAGAAGGATGTCTATCCTTCCCATTCATTCACAGCATAAATGGAAGACGTGACCCATAGGTTATGTCCTTTACTGGCCAAGGAAAGGAGGAAATAATAAAAGGGGAATACATTTGCTAGCTTTGGCTCTGTAGCACTGAGGCATGGGATTAGAAAAATCAGCCCCTCCTCTCCCTCCATTTTAATGGGGAAACAGACCAATCTCACAAGAGATACATAGAATAAAACTTTATTTTTTAAAAAAGCAGAGAATGTAAACATTCATTTTTAACTTTTAAATAGTCATCTGTAAAACACTCAATGGCAAGGTACATAACAAACATACAGCTGTTGAAAACAGGTAAGAGTGTGGAAAGAACCTACAATAAAAAAAAGTCCCCAGGATAATCTTATTTATAGTCTCTGAGCAGACCACAAGAAGAAGATATATAGATTTTCTATATAATCCAGTCTATCTACAAGTAATAAGATTGTCAGGATGGCCATTTTTATCCTCTCTTCACTTAGGGGTTTGTGTATTTGTTTTTATAGTATTTATCATTTATTTCTTAAGGCAGTTTTTTATATTTTATGTTTATATTTTTATATCTATTGTTTGTATCCAATTATTGTACATTGCCTAGAGTTGCTTTTGGTGAGATGGGTAGTTGTACAAATTTTCTTAATAAATAAATATGATGATGCAATATTTTGGGAGTTGAAGTCCACCCCTCTTCAAGCTGCCAAGGTTGAGAGGGTACACTTTGAAGAAAGTTGGCCCAAAGCCACTTTTCATTAGTACAATGGGAAAGTTAAAAAAGAATATATTGAATAGCCAAGGAGACGATAATACCGTATTTTCCGGCATATAAGGCGACTCGGCGTATAAGATGACCCCCGACTTTGGCGCCGATTTCCATGCCTAGAAAGTTATCTTATACGCTGGAAACTACCGTAATTTCTGGCGTATAAGACCCCCGACTTCAGCGCCAATTTCAACGCTTTAGAAAGTTGTCTTATACACCAGAAAATACGATAACTGACCATGTAAATCTCCTAGGAAAGAACATTTCGTAGGCCATCACCAAAAGATTAAACTTCATGGAGTAAGTTACTCTGTAAGTTACATGGAATTCAGAACAGTTATTTATAGGTAGGTATAGGCAGTTGCTAAAAATGGAAAGGCCAGGCCAGATATAATAACTTTATCTTGGAGTGGTTTTTTTCAAGATAATTGTGTCATGCTGGATCCAGCTCTCTCACACATCTTACCTTTCTTTGCATGGCGAGTGAAACTGAAGAACAGTTATATTCTACTGATATATATATTGTACAAGTTACTTTACAGATTGCAGTCAGGTTCAATGAAAGGCATGCTTAGTAGGCTGAAATATTTAAATGTTAACATTAATACTTTTTGTAAAAAAAACTTTTGTTAAATCTCTGCACTGTAACTACAAGGAAATATATTACTTTTAGAAGCACCTAGTAACAGACAAGTTCCAGCAGCTTTGGTAAACATCTTACTGGCATCACTGAAATGTCATCACATTCATGAAGGCAGTTGGATGCATAGCAAAACTCCATTTGAGAAAACCTGTGAACATCCATAACACATACAGCGGGGGCTTCAGTTGTTTAACATTAGAATATAATTTTTTCTCACAGCCCTGTGCAATACAGGCAGAAGGTCAGCTGCTGCATTTTTACAACAAGGTATATATCAGCTTGTAAGAGTTTTACTTCAGATTTATGGCTGCTTGAAAAAAACTATCCAAATATTTCTGGAATAGAAGATCTGTAAATAAAGAGTGCTTTCTCACTGTTTTAATTTAAAACAAAGTGAACCAGCTTTGTTAGTTTTACTGGATTGTTAGAAGTCATCCAGAGTCACTTTCTGTGAGATGATCAGCTCTATAAATCTGATCAAAACATAAATACATAAAAGTAGCCCAAAAGAAGCTTACAAACATATAACACAGTCACAGGATATTCTAAGATATTTAAACACATTTTCTAAAGTTCCCCAGAATAGAACTGATGTGGACATGCATTTTTTATTTCTTAGTACTAAATATTTCCCAGGAAGCCATACTATTCAGATACACAGAATTTGCAGTTATATTGTAGATACTGGTAAATCTGTCCAAGTACCAGCTTGGATGCAAGCTACAGAGGCTCATAAAACTCTTTTGTAGAGTTGGTGGGAGTAGGGAGGCATGCAAATTTAATAAATTACTATTTTCATGGTTGATCACACAGTCAGCCAGATGTTTAGATTTGGCATTTTTGTTCACTTATTGAGTCCTTCCCAGGGATCTGGGATAGGCAGATACTGTTGTTTAATGGTGTTAAATATATTGTTGCAGGCTGTAAGCTGTGCTAAATAAAGCTTCCTTTTGCTACTGATATGATAATTTTGTCAATGCCGATGGTGTTCAAGTGGTACTCAGCTGTTTTGGCATTGCATCCAAGGTGCCTGTTACTGTTGATACTATCTTTGCTTTCTTTTTCCAGAATTATTATTATTATATTAAACAGAAAAGTGGAGCAACATACAGTCCCTAATTTTTTCTAGCTACAGAACTCCTGAGGAAAGTAACTGGTTCCACTGCTGCTCTTTATGGTAAATAAATGTCCGCAATACATTGAAGACATCTAAAGCTTTTTAAAGTAAATTCTGCATTGTAAAAATCAGAAAGACTTCCATTTTAAGAAAAATCTGTAAAATATGGTAAGACAACTTAGAGCTACCTTTTAAGAACATTTGCATAATGTTTTCATCTGCAACAAAGCAACAGACATTTTAAAGAATTCACCCTTCCTCTGATTTTAAAAGTTTCCCTTTCCTTTAAAACATTTTGCATTTGCAACACTGTGAAGGCTAAAAATATTTAAAACTACCTCTCATCTTCTCTGTCTAATTTAGCAATATCAGTCCTGAGATTCCATTCAATGTTTGGAATTATGCAACAATTCTTCTAACAAAGACTTCTTAACAAAGTTCAGCAAGTTAATTTATATATATCAACACAGACCTTAAACATACTATTACTATTGTAAAACATTTTGTCAAACAATTATACAGGGTTTTTTTAATGTTCAGTTTTTAAAATTATATATTATCAGATTGTCGGTAACACTTATACACATACTACCTATTCTTTGGGGCCCTAATTTTGGAATATTGAGACCTTTTATGGTTCCAGGTTTTTCCATGGTGAATATGGCCAAACATCCATTTTTATTAGTAGGTACATTATTAAATATTGCTATTCCTTGTAGACTCCCCAAATTTTCTATTTTAGATTCTTTTATATATTATTGGTTCTCAAAATACCCTTAAGATGCGTTGGTAATCAAGTTCAATAGTTCTTAGCCTTTCAGTCCAACTTTGACATTCTTCTTCATTCCTAGAACAATCTAATGACTAACCTCAACATAATAAAGGTAAATACATAAATACATGTTATATAAATTAAACAAAACAAAGCTGCATGGCTCACATTGCTTTTGTCTGGTTTCGGTCACAGATAAAAAAGACTTCGCGTGTAAAATTTCTACTTGTCAAAAGTCTTTGACAAACAGAGCAGCTTCAGCAGAAAACAGGTGGCAAACCTACTATCAGCTTGGCAGAAATATCTTCCATTGGGGGAAAAACTGCATACGTTGTATTTTATTTTTCTTTTCTTTTTGTAATGAATGGCAATGCATAAATTCATGCTATAAAATGTGAAGTGGCTCTATTATTAACATCCCTCCATCTGTTATTTTCTTGTTTTGTTCTTTTTTTATAGTTTTAAAACATTTTTCATAATTAATGATAAATGGTTTTATGTATGTATTCTTTGTTTTGGCTTTGTTGTATGCCACTTAGAGATACTTTTGGTGAGATGGGCAGCTATATAAATTCAACAAATAAATAGATTCAATGTGCAGAATTATCTAGTCTTCTCCATTTCCTTCTGGCTGTAATCTTACCAAACTGTAGCAGAAAGCAAGTTTCTCTTCATTTAGCAGGATTTTCTTCTGAATAAACCTGCTTATATCTATATTTCCTGAAACCGAAGATAATGTTTAAGACAGTGAAAAATACAATCTTATGAAACTTGTTCGATTGATATTCCATAATTGGTATTGAATGTTTCTTCCTACTACCTCCTTCCTTCTTATTATCACTAAGCACATTTGTAAAAAACAGTATGTTTTGAATCCATGCAGCTCACATGACAAAGTCCATAATTTGGAGAGAGAGAGAGAGATGCTCTGCCATCAAATATAGATTCTCACTTCATATGTCTCACTTCATTCTCCATCTAAAAGAAATGGACACCAGCAATGTGAGTCCAGCAAGAAGCTGGGCTTGCTATGGTTTCTACCAGTCACAGAATGCCAGCTGGTGGAGACTAGGAAATGTGCCTTCTCTGCCATAACCCTGCCCTCTGGAATATTCTCACCTCGGAGTATGACCCCAACCCTATAAGCCTTTTGTAAAGCCTTGAAGTTCTGGCTTTGTGTTCGGGCCTAGGCGCTCAATGTGTGAAGGTCCCTGTTTCCTGCCTATATTGACATTTATAATGACATTTTTTTCTTAGCTGCCATCTATATTTAATTTGTACTATATCACAATTGATGTTAGTTGCCTTATGACTGTTAACTGTCCAGAGTTACTTGCTTAGATGGGTGGCTATAGAAAATGGATGGATGGATGGATGGATGGATGGATGGATGGATGGATGGATGAATAAAAGTTAATTTACAAAAAAGGTTAAGTCCAGATTAGGCTAGTATGGATAAAGATAAGATTTTTTTCATAGCCTACTTTCATGTGAAATACCATTAAAGAACAACAAAAATAATATAAAAGATAAATGTGCTTCATTATTCCAAGGACAGAAACTTTTAAACTGGGGAAACCGTACCTGGCTTTTAAAGGGCAAACCTGGAGCACACTCCAAAGGGATGGATAGGGCCAAGGCAAAACATTAATTAGATACAGCTGATAAAATTATTCCAGGATATTAATAATGTGCTTTTCTGCCACAATGAAAATTAAAATTTGGTGACAGTTTCTGGACAATCTCAGAAAGGGTGCACACTGGAGCCCTGGAGACCATCTTGTACACCTCTCCACTGTCACACCTGAATGCATTCATATTCCAAGCAAAGCTGTTTAAAATACAGTATTGAATTTTAAGTTTTTATAGTTCACTTTTGTGTGAACATCGTAGAACCTTATCCTAAAGTAACAGGGTAATAACTGAATGGTTTACTTGTTCTTTTTCTGTCCCTTTGACAGAATAAAACTATGCATGGAGATTGTATACTACATTTTGTTTTTATTTTTATTTCAAGCTTTTTTCATTGGGAGAAACATTGACACTTCCAATTGCATCATATCTCTCTCACACACGCGCACAAATTTTTATCTGATACGTTCCTTAAGCACAGAACTTTCATTACTGCCAGGGAATGCAAAAACAAAAAACAAAAAAAAACCCACCCCACCCCAGAACAAGAAAAGCTATAATTTCCCCTCCATTTCATTATTGTTTCACCTTCAATACTTGTTGCCTTTGGATCCTTTTTGCGACTGGATATAGTCTTCACTGTTTAGACATTTTACAAAAAGCAGCTTTTTGGTGCCAAAAAGGAAGGAAGTGTTATAATTTATTTTTGCTTCCAATTGTCTTTGGAGTAGCTTTTAAAGAACATATTTTTTTTAAAAAAAAAGAGTTATGGCTCATATCTTTACTACAAACTCAATTTTATCATTCCTAATGAAAATATATGAATGGCTCAAATTAGATTGTGCTAATATTAAATCAGAACAATCGTTCTTCTATGTACCATGTTTTCCCCATCCAGATGGATTCCTTTCTAATGTATAAAGATAAATAATAAAGAAGAATTATTTCCTCCCAAAGCAAGGGCAGAAGCATTTTTTAAAAAAAACAGTGTCCTAATGGGTACAATTATAGAGAGAAACTATTTTGCTTCCCAGCATGCTCTAACTTCAAGACGTTATGAGATGGATCAAAAAGAGTGGTCAACCTCTGGTTCCATGCTTGGTGACACCTCCCTTATGTTTTCCAATGCTGCCCTAGAGAGAGAGAATATGTGTATTTATATGCGTACACAAAGGAACTAATTAACTAAAAGACAGTTCAGGAAGAACAACTGTAGGTCAGATTCTGGCAGTAATAAACCTCATGATGGGATATGGTAAAAAAAGACGGCAAATGTGGAGGAACATTGACTGTAAATAGCACATATTATCATATTTCTCATTACGGCTAGACTGAAAAATCCCTAAGAGCAGATATAGCTCTCTTAACCATAAGAAAATAAAAACTGACATACATAGTTTAGAGCAAGTATAACACTTATTTATACTTCTTTGTTCACACAGACATTATACAGTTTGCTTGATTCGCTCATGAAATCCCATCACTGTGACTTTACATAAATCAGTGTTACATGCGAACTAAGCCACTATGGCTTGTTCAACAAATCATAGCAAAACAACTTATTTGAATATCTGACCTTAATCACTAGCTAAGTTCTTATATGAAATGAACAATTTAGCCAATTTTTGCTAAATAAGCCACAAGGGTCTGGATGCGCATATTTGCCAAGATAGAAATCATGATTTACAGTGCATGTTGGTTGAGTTCATCCAAGATAATAAACCATGTACCATAGCATGATTTAGTAACCCTCGACTCAGACTATCCATCCATCTGTCCCAAATGTCACTCCAACTGCTCAGATAGATGATTTTACTCAGCCCCTCCCCCTTAAAAAAGTAATATGTGAGATGGGTGGCTATTTGAAGATGTTAAATAAATAAGTAAGTCAGTAAATAGGTAAGTAAATAAGTAAGTAAGTAAGTAAGTAAGTAAGTAAGTAAGTAAGTAAATAAATAAATATTAACCAGAAATGCTGGAAAATTAATTTGGGGTTTTCTGTAAATTCAGCCAAGAACTATGGCCTCACTATTCTGTACATGAATTCCACAGTGCAGTCTTTAAATCCCAGAGAGCAGAAATGGGGCTCAGTCTGGGCAAATTCAATTCCTGCCATAATACAATGGGCCAATAGAAACCAAGACATCTTTATGTTTTTAAAAAATGTGTAATTGCATTTATTACTGTCAAAACCTGAATCCTCCCTTTCTCTCCCAGTACTTCTTTGCCCCTTGGTAATCTTTCAATTGAAAATTCCTAAAAGCAGGAAATTATTTTTTTTTACCCCCCATGTTATCTTGTAAGTTTTTCTGTACCTTCAGACACTCTATTATCTCACCAAATGTGAAAAAATAAATTCCACTACTGCAAAATGTAGAAAACTGTCCCTAGATTCAACTCTGTACTAATGTTCTAGTTAGATCTAGTTCCGCTATTTTTAAATTTTCTTATATATAGTGGCAACAGTGAGCTATGTTAGTATGAGGTTGAACTTTTCTTCTGCAAAGCTTCAATAAATAACACCAAACCAACTCATAGCTATTTTGGATTTGATTTTTTTTTTGGTTACAATAATTTAAATCCAGGCATTCTGGGGTATTTTCCCCTCTAAAGCTTAATAGTTGCTTCCAAGAAACAGAATTTAGAAATATCATAACATACTAAAAAAAACAGTGTTTGGGTAAAGAATCTGTTGAATATCAACATTTAAACTTCAGGAGAGAATCCAGAAATCATGGAACATAAACAGTAATTGTTTTATTAGATAGAACCTGGGCAATGATGACTTTGAGAAAGTTAAACCATACTTTGCAGAATCAGCTGGCAAAAGAAAGCTCAGGAGCATATAGGTTGGAAACATGCGGAAGAGGCCTTCATCCTCCAATAGATAGACAATGACTAAAATGATGGTGATGATGATAATACATACATACATACATATATATATATGTATGTATTTTACGCGGGAGAAAACCCGAACAACCAAAGACCGACATACAAACACCCGCGAAAACCTCAGAAAACATATACATATACACGTATACATACATACATACATACATACAAACATACATACATACGTAGCAAAGGCTATGGTAAACCTATATATATTAGCTGCTTTGTCTTCATAAGATTGTCCAAGACTCTTGAAGTCTGTTTTTATCTAAGGTAAGTCTAGCTCCACAGGTTATAAGAAGCCTTACAAAGTAGTCAAATTAAATCAAACCAACAACTTATTCAGCCATTATTATTAAAATTATTATTAAAGCCATTATTCATCCAAAGTTTACCATAAATTCCATGATCCTCCTGGTCTAAGAAGTAAGGACACTATGCAGCATTGATCACTTGTGGCTGACACTCAAACAACATTCTCCTGGATGTTTTTAAATACATTTAAATTTATTTAATACCAGTATAAGCCATTACTCCCCCCCCCATTTTCTGAGACAATCTGTTTCTTACCTTATGCATCCATATTTATATTGCCATACACCCTATACCAGGGGTAGGCAACCTTGGCTCTTTTATGACTTGTGGTCTTCAATTCCCAGAATTGTGTGCTGTGCTGGCTCAGGAATTCTGGGAGTTGAAGTTCGTGAGTCATAAAAGAGCCAAGGTTGCCTATCCCTGCCCAATGCTATACCATCTGATCCTTGCAGTCTGCTGTTGATATGTCCATCTCTGTTCAGCATAGGAGTGCCTGTTATACTGTATAGGTTGTACTATTTTTATCTCTGTGATATAATAATACAAATACATGACAGCACCCAATAGTGAATTTCCCAGTCTCCACCTGGGCTAGTATAGATGAAGAATAGGAGGAAGGAAATTTATTTATTTCAAGCTGTTGTGTTATATTTTCTTTCTACTGCTGGATTCAGCCATAGAATGGTTTTCAAAGCTCTGTTTCCACCTGCACGAAGAAACAAAGTCTACACCAAAAATGCAAGAGGGATCCATGTTTTAAAAACATGTCACATGGGCTACTGGAATGCATTGCATTGCTCCTTGGACATAATTTGAAGCACAACACAGAAGTCAAAATTTGGGGGGATTGGTGTGGTTCACTGAGAATAAAGACCATCCATTTTGTGAGGTCTACACTGCTTACAAGTTTCTTGACCTTGAGATCTAAAACCTGAGACCTAAGTATCTTAAGGAACACTTCCTCCAATCTATTTGAGCTTCAAAAACTTTCACTAAAGCTCTTCTCACCATGTCAGAGATTAGATTGATGGCAATAAAGACAGACTTTACTGTCTGTTGTCCTAGTGATGGAATTCTTTACAGTGGTACGTCTTAAGGTGCTGAGTGAATATAAATTTATTATGGCAGGCATTTCAATCATTTGCATTTTAAAGAACTGGAAGGATACTATATTTTAAGCAGTGCTGTTTAAATGAATAATTCTGTTATTGATATTAACTGAGCTACTATATTAGGGATAGTGCTGTAGCTTTTGTTTAATTGCACAGTAAATTGTCCTTGGACAGAAGTGGAGGATACAGGTAAATATACCTTTAATGATGTGAACTAGACAAAAATACAACTGGAGTAGCTTAACAACTGTGGCAAAAAAGGAGATAAAATTAGGTGTGACTCATTTAATGACTCCATTGCTTAGCAACAGACATTCCAGTCCCAATTGTGGTTGTAAATTGAGGACTATCTGTATAACTACCTCTTGTGCTTCTAGCTCTGGTTATAAGAGCCACTCTAATTATTTTCACTATCATCACAAATTTTCCTAGCCTCCCTCTGATCTCAAAGTAGCAATCCTGACACAGAAGGATCTCAGTTCTTCCAACACAATTTATTGATCTTATTTTAGTCACATTCACATATTTCACTGAGCCATTTGTTTTAATGCTAACTAACCAATTTGTGATGCACATCTTTCAATTGCTTCCTGCTGCACAAGCAGAGAACCAACTTGGTTTTTTATTATCAAAAGAGATAGTGTGATTCTGGGATCATGGAACTACGCCCAAATTTATATGTGATTTAACAACCACGTTGGCTGGGTTCTCATAACACGTTAAGCCAAAATTAGATAAGCCATAGCAAAGTTGTGGTACACTATATTCCTGAATTAAACACAAAGTCATAAAGAGGTCTCTTCAGTTTTGGCTTCATATGCTGACTTGGAATTCTGCTGATTGTAGCTCCAGCATACCCGGAGGGCATCAGATGGGGAAAGGATGGTTTGTTTTGGCAACTAGTCTTTAGGGTCTGAGGCAGATATATTTCCTGTTGACATTCTTCATCAGCAATGGCCAGTACTGAGTCTGGTGTGGCATGCAAATAATGGGTTCTGTAACTACGCTGTGGTCTCTCCACACAGCCATTAAATGCAGTGAAGCAAAAAAGTCTCATGGTAGCAAGGACGGTGGGATTTTCCTCCCTTTTGCCAAACAAACATCTGTGAGGGTTTTGAGCCCAAAATCTGGCTATGTGATTCTATGGAATTTAGTTACTAATAGCATATTCTCCTCTACTAAACAAGAGACAAAGCTAAGCCATTTCTATTAAGAAAAAATAAAAGGGAACTGAGTTCTATAACCAAAGAGCTGACAAAAATACACATGCCAACAGCTAAGAAGTTGCTCATTCAAAAAGCATGAAGGTTATCTTTGCAGGTAAATGACAAGTGACACAAATGTTTTGCTACCAGCATTAGCCCAGGCACATCAGGGTTGCTTTTCTATCAGCCAGCATATCATTTAAAGCGTGGCATTCCACGATATGTGCCTAACAAAGAGGCCATTTAAGACACAGCTCTGCTTGTGCTAATCTTCCAAAACTGAGAAGGGAGACCTATCGCAGCTCTGTTTGGGTGTTTAACTTAACACTGGAGAGCTGGATCCAATAGTCTAATGCAGAACAGCGACAGTCCAAGAGAAGGGCTTATTACCACTGTTTCTGCTGAACAAGTAGCTTTTGGAAAATCTAGGAATGCAAGGGAATATTTTTCAAAGAAGCATCCAGGCTATCCTTCTACCATTAAAGCAGAGTTAGTATGCTGCCAACAAACACCAGTGAATCTATAAACATTTTATTTGATATCTGCCAGGTGGTCCCTACTCCAACTTTTAATTTCAATTTTTAATTGAAAATGGAAAGTTGTCATGCTACAAAGAAAAGTATAACCTACAGCATCTTGTTTTCAAGGTCCCCCAAATGCCCAATTGGCATTTAACAAAACAAAATAAAATGAGAATAGAGGGAATTGGTTCAGTGTTATATGTGGGAAAGTGTCCACTTACCTACAAAAAAAATTAAAGATACATTGGAGTGATATACGCAGAATCCTATGTAGCTAGAACTGGTTTTATAGTAAATGGATGGTGTATGACAGGCTATATTCAGTCCGGTAGCCATTTTGTGAATAAGTGCCCCAACAATAGCTGTTTTGGGAGGAGACTTATGAAATGCTTTTAAAATTCCAAATGTGCTCAGAAGAACAAAAATACAGCAAACTATTAATTTATAATAACAATAATAGCAATGATTATTAATAGTAGTACTATATACCATTATTCATACCCACAGCACTTTACAGAAACCTGAGTCTACTCTAAAAAGTTTACAAGATAAAAATTGATTATAAACATTATAAAGCAGGAAATCTTTGGATAGCAGAAAATGGTAGAGCTGGAAAAGTAAAAATCATAAGCAAAGAAGTATCAGAAGAAAAAAATATTTCCAGCTGACAACTATTATTCATTTCATTCCCATTATTTTGAAACAAAATAATCACATAAGTATAAATTAATTCCTATGGAGACTTGGAAAAGGAAAAAGAACAATTACCCAGTTTAAAGGTATTTAGAACAGTCATTTAATTATAGTATCAGTTTTCAATATATTTTGTGTTACTTATAGTTGTGAGCCTGTTTTTTGAAAAATTAAGTCAATCAATTTCTTTGTTTCCTTCTATTAATTGATCTCAATAATATAGCATAAAAGTCTCTTAATTATTCTAATAGTTTATGTCAAGGAGAATCACAAACCACATATTGTTATGGAAATAATGTTGAATGACATGTCTGAATCAGAGGTACAAAGAATGGTTTACACCAGCATCTACACAGAAACTCTTTCATAGGGTCTAATTAAAATTTAACTGACATAGTTTCAAACAAGCAACCAGATGATAATGTTGATGAATTCCTGCAACTATAAATTTAACTATTTCTAATTTCACAAATATATTAATCTTTAATATGGTATTCATAGTCACATATATTCAACTTTCTTGGATTATTCTAAAGGGATTATTTTAAAGTATTTATCAGAGGTAACCTTTTGCAGACCTGAGTCTACTTCTTGAGATGGATAGAGTCTGACCTTTAATTTGATAGTATCACAAAAGTCTGTGGATTTTTGTTCTTCAAAAATAATTTTAATTTGGAAACCAAATAGTTATGATCTCATTGTTCCTTTAAACTGTATTTGAGAAAGTTTAACTCATAAGTCCACTTACCAAGCAAGGAAAGCCAACATTACCACCAGAAAAGTCAGCGTGGCTGTTGTAACATTAGCCTCAATAAAGTCGAGCCTCAAGACATCTGTAAGTCCCATTGTCTTCAGCTGGAGAAGCACTCTAGTCAAACAGGCAGAAAAAAAGGATGTTTCATTATTTAGGAGGTGACAGACTTCCAACCGTTAATACAAATGACAAGCGACAAGCGACAGCAAAAGAGGAACCAAGGAAGTTAAGTTACATCAAAGTCACTCCAAAACCAAACACCAACTTTTCCTGTTCTTGCAGCTTTAGATAGACAGAATCAAGGGTTTCCTGCATTAGTAGGCCAAGACAATGCTCTTCCAATCCTCCCTTCAACATTAACAACTACAGCAGCAATAAATATTTACATAAGTGCTGCCTGATATCACAGAGCTGGCATGTAGAGATGAATAAAGGATAAGAATGAACTAACCTGGTATAGATTTCAAAGCCCAGAGGGCAGTGGGTAAAAAAAATCAATGAGTTCTTCATCTCTGTTTAATAGAAAATATCTTACACAACATGAAGACTGTGGCCTTGCATTCTTGATTAATAGCAATACTGCTGGACAGACAGCTCTAGAAATAGGCTATCCAAAGACTTAAGCAAATTTTGAATGAGCCAAATTGCTTTTTGCAGACTTGTCGATATCTCTTTTCCCACCTGCACCTAAGTGGAGCAGAAATATATCTGGCTTCCACTGTGTCTTTGTGGCATTCCCTTCATCTCATTCCTAGATTATGAAGACCAGCTTCAGTCATTTTTTATGGCTTTTCCTTCTAACAGCAGCCATCAATAGCATCCATTAACAAGGTTTGTAAAATCTGTGACACTTTCCACTTTTTATCCTGGAGATAAAGTCAGATGATCAATAGTGGAATGGAACAAAATATTGGCTTTTTCAGGCTGACAGTGGAGCGTTTTTTTTGTTTTTGTTTTTTTCGTTCTTCCAGTCCATAGTGTGTCTCATCTGCTGCCATTCTGCTGTTTATTTATTTATTTATTTATGAGACTTATATACCGCTTTAAGTGCAAGCACTCTCTAAGCGGTGTACACCAGTAAGCAATGTATATATATATTTACATTGCCCCCAACAATCTGGGTCCTCATTTTACCTACCCCGGAAGGATGGAAGGCTGAGTCAACCTTGAGCCGGTGAGATTTGAACCGCTGACCTGCTGAACACAGTCAGCTAAAGTGGCCTGCAATACTGCACTCTAACTGCTGTGCCACCTCTGCTCTTCTGTTGTCTCTTTAAAGATGCACTGGTTCAGGTTCAGGTCTATGCAATAGTGCTACACTGATCATCCAGTAACTCTATAGTTTAGTGCAAGGTTGAAGCAAGGTACTCATGAAATGCGGGAACCAACCCAATTCCCCCTCTAATTGTTCCTGAATAGAGTGTGGAGGAAACTGGATTTCAGCAATTTATTGCTTATTTTATTTAAAGAAAGAAAAGAATTCTACCTAAAAATGCTGCTTCTGATTCAGTTTGCTCTATGACTTTGGTCTTTTTTTAAAAAAAAAAATATTCAGTTCAGTTTTCAACAAAATAGGGTAGAGGAGCCGGAGGACTAGGAAGAGTTTGGAGATGATACCAGAGTTTTGCACCCACATATGCACTGCACTGCCGCATTGCCTCGATTAGCAAATGTCTTTCCTGACAGCCAGTAATGTGCAGAAGAGGGAGGATGTGAATTAATCGCTTTGCTTATCACATGTTCACATGCACAGACAGGACAGCACCATTCAGTAGTGAATGAGAACAAAGCAACTGAAAGAGAATAGTGATCAGCACTCAGGCAGCAAATGTCATAGTTTTCTGCTGAATCGAGGATTGATAGTACTTTAATGCAGTAGTGGGAAAATGACCTACATTAAAAATCACCTCTAGAAATGAAAACAAAAAAAAATAGGTCTTTGTGGAAGTACCATGCTTGGCATCCAAAGAGAAGGTTAGCTAACATGTAAACATGTCCTCCACTGAGTAGATCACTGATTCATTCTAGCTCAGCACTAAATTATTTGAGTAGAAATAACCATCTACCCTTTAAGTCTTTTTCAAAAGCCTGAAAAAGTTAAAAACTAGCAGCACTGGAGATTAAATTTGGGAATATGCAATTGGCATCAAATGGTACTATTGTGGCACTCAATTTATAGAAACTTAAGGAAATCCCCCAACAGAAGGGGCATATTCTAACTCTACTGCTATCAAGGTATATGTTGAAACCTAATTATCTATGCCACCTTTTGATTTCGCTCAGCTAATGGTTTGTGTTTTATACATTTTAATATTATTTGATGTGTTTTACTGCACATTCCCTGACCATTCATAACCCAACAGACGAGGGATCCCCAACCCCGACTGTGGACTGGTACTGGGTGCTGCATGCCAGCAACCGGTCCACACAAACAAGCAAAGCCACATCTGCAGGATGCAGGCAGCACACAAAACCACACCCTCTCCAGTCCACGAAAAAACTCTCTCCACTTAACCAGTCCCTGGTGCCCCAAAGGTTGGAGACCTCTGCAATAGTCTTTGCACAAATAAGAAGTCATATAATTCGTCACATACATCTGTTGAAGATTATGAGAACAGAACATTGGATTACATAAACTTCTAGTTTGTGCTAGAAGACTTATCTAGAGTTTTAACAACATATCATGAGCATTTTCACAAAATGACTCCTATAGTGGACATAATGTATTCATTGGTGCAAAACTAAGTATCCATTGATGCCACATCCCTTCTAGCCACCCAAAATATTCTTCACTGTTTTGGATAAGTGTTTTACTCCCTGGTAAGAAGACCCCCTTATGAATAAAATAAAGCAACTCCACACCATTTAAACATGTTGCTGTGACTACTTCTGGTCAAGATATGAATGGAAAGGAGGTTTAGATCAGTGTTTCTCAAACTCAGCAATTTTAAGATGTGAGGACTTCGACTCCCAGAATTTCCTAGTTGAGCTGGGAGTTAAAAGTTCACACATTTTAAACTTGCTGACATTGAGATACATTTCTTTAGATTCAGCATGGGCAGCCTCAATCTATCTCTAAGCAGCACCTCAAAGACAGCAAAAAGGCTCATAAAATGTTTGAGGAAGTGGCAAGACAGGTATAATATACTGTAGTTTTACATGGTCACAACATTCATAATGACTTGATTTTAAATACATAATTCTTTTTACAAGCTGCTAACAAGTGTAGAAGCAGTGTTTGGATTCTCTGCCCAAGTCACTTCATTCTGGAATACTGCAATAGGTCTTACATGGGGCTGCCCTTGAAGACCACTCAGAAGTTACAGCTGGTCCAGAATGCAGAGCACAAGTAGTAATGGAGTACCTCAGTACAGCCATGTAACCTTCCTAATTGTACTGCATTTAGTATTAGCAGGCTTCCAGATACAATTCAAGGTAATAGTTATTGCTTACAAGGCAGCTTAAATGGCATAGGGCCTGGATATCTGAGGGACAATTTTTCTCCAATTGTCTCTGCCTATCCCATAAGAACCAACAGAGTTGGCATACTTTCTCTGTCACCCTCTTGAACAGTTTTTCCCCTGAAGTTTTTTGGATTATTCTCCTTTGATTTGGATACTTAGGCTCTAAACATTCCGAGTGTGGCTTTATCAAATAATTGTTTGACAACATTATGCAAATTTTAAAATCTTAAAAGTCAGGTTTTTATACCTTCTCTGGCAAGTCTCAGAAACAAGTATTCTATATTGTATTCTCATAAATATAAAGGCAGACCTTCAAAACAGCCTTTCAGTTGATTTTATGGCTGTTTTTAATGCCTCCGGTTTAATTTGCATATTAGATTTTACTTTACATTTTAGTGAAAGCATTGATAGAACTGGGAGTAAAATAAATTTATTCGATAATGTAATTAATCCTAAAATACATATTTTATTTAAGATTTAAGGCTTCTCTAATTTTCTATTATATTATGTATTCTTATCACACCAAAGCACATGGACATATGCTCACTAAATCACCAGTATAACAAAAGTCACTCCTAAGAAGACTGGTCCATACAATAGCCAAACTAGAGTTTACCCTCTGTTCTAAAAAAGGCATGCAGTGCCTTGCCTGTGTATTCCACAGATTAAGTAAAAAGATCAATGAGTTCACTAGCAGCTTTGCAAAGCATTTCACACATCCAATGTGCTGTGCCTGTGTTTACAGCATTAATAGCACCAACACTTCCAACTGCAAATCTAAATCAATAAATGCATTGCCACATCACTCTGGTCCAGCAAGCACCTGCTTCAAAACAGGGAAATTGCAATCAACCAGCTCTTCCCTATCGAGTGATTGGACTGTTCTCCTCAAGTCAGTGTCAATATTTTTTTTTATTGTGTCCTTTGCCAGCACTATTTGATTCTAAATGAACAACCCATGTCATGCAAAAAAGCAGTAGTTACGGCAAGCAGGATACAGGAAATCTTGAACTTATGAGGTTGCTTTGCATTCTGCCAAAGTATTTGGCATGTTGATCCCACTACTGGCAGCTCTGACTGGCAGCAGCTTTCTAGGGTTTCAAGAAGGCAATTTTCCCAGGTTCTGGTACATGAGATTATAAAGAAATCAGCCATTGTCAAAGGTTAGGATCAGGGCATGATGCAAGGCATCCCTTGAAAGATAAATTGTGGCAGCAAGAATTACCAAGCTGCTACAGCAAGAAGGAACCGGGGCCAGGATATACAAAGACCCAGAGAGCTTCTAGAAGAATGCTTCTCAACCTCAACAACTTTAAAATGTGTGGACTTCAACTCCCAGAATTCCCAAGCCAGCATGTGTTGAATCCCACACATCTTAAAATTGCTGAAGTTGAAAAACATAGGGAGAGATCTTTGAAACTGCCAGCTTTCCATATTACAAGTTTGGCTAGACAGCTATAAATGCAAAAAAACAAAAACAAAAAAACCCACCCAGTTTTTTAATATTTGGAAGAGCTAGGTGAGCAGAGAAAAATGTTTAGAGGGTAAAATATTGTTCCTTAAGTACTTCCCTGTTGAACAGAGGTCTTTTCACAGGTTTATTTCCCTTTCCAACAATTCCTCCTCTTCTACAGAATTTCTCTAGAGCAGTGGTTCTCAACCTGTGGGTCGGGACCCCATTTGGGGTCGAATGACCATTTCACAGGGGTCGCCAAACCACGCTGTCCGCCATTTTTTTCCCTTTTCCCTAGCTGTCCTACTCCCTCTTATTGGTGGCCACACCCACTTGGGGGTCACCATAACATGGAGAACTGTATTATGGGGTCACGGCATTAGAAAGGTTGAGAACCACTGCTCTAGAGGCACCAACTGGAACTTCTGAATTATATAAAAAGGAAAAGCAACATATCCAAAGATAAATTTAGCTCAGTGGTTCTCAACCTTTTTAACGTCGCAACCCCCAACCGGTCGTAAGTCAAGGACTACTCAACCGGTCGTAAGTCAAGGATTACTCAACTGGTGCAGCACCGTTTGCAGAATGGGACTTTTGGCGGGCTCAGCAGGGCAGAGACAGCCTGGACAATTCCTATTGGCTTTTGAAAGCCAATAGAATTAGACTCTATTCAAGAGTAGCACAGGGAGTAGCACAGCTAAGGAAAAGGGGGAAAAAATGGCGGACTGCATTGTTTGGCGACCCCCATGAAATGGTCGTTCGACCCCAAATGGGGTCCCGACCCACAGGTTGAGAACCACTGATTTAGCTTGACTAGGTGCTTTAATAAGAAACAGAACTGGAATTTAAAAGAATTGGGAGCCCAGTCCTTATCTCAATTTAATAATACAATTTTGTGATTTTATATTTAAAAAAGTATTTGAGGACTACAGTTTCTTTATGGCAATGTGTAGTGCTTCACCAACTTTAAAGTCATAAGCAAGTTGTGAGTCACTGGACCTGAGGCCCTTCCTGGTCTACAATCTCAATGGGAAACCTTAACTGATGCTTTTTTCTGCTTCTTTCATTCTCCTGCAAATATGAAAGTATATGGAATTTCTGAATAGCTATTTAAAAAGAAAATACCATAAAGTCAACACTTTAGTCTCATCAAACTGAGATTAACTTCAGAAAATGTACAAGAGCTTCCCAATGTTAACCTAATTAGCTACACTAAGGAGAAGAATGCTAATTCTAAGTCCAAAATACATTTACCTGCAAATGAAGAACTTCTTAATTATATTGGAGAAAATTAATTTGACAGCATTTTTTAAGGAAGAGATTACTCCATTAGTGCCAGTTGGCATTTTCTCACAGTGCCAACAATGCTTTCAGAAGAGAACTTCCCCTCTCCCGCAAAAAAGGGAGAAAAAAAGGAAAGGATGGATTAAATTACCCTCACCCTTTATATGCAAACTCAGTACATCAGCCCTAATATGATACTATAGGCATTAAATTTCTAAGCCTGCCTTCTCCAACCAGAATTCACCCATCTGATTTGCATGTCCTGAGAATAGAATAGAATAGAATAGAATAGAATAGAATAGAATAGAATAGAATAGAATAGAATAGAAAAGAAAAGAAATCTGGAAGGGACCTTGGAGGTCTTCTAGTCCAGTCCCCCACTCAAGCAGGAGAACCTATACTATCTCAGACAAGTAACTGACCAGTCTCTTCTTTAAAACTTCCAGTGATGGAGTGCCCACAATTTTTGAAGGCAAGCTGTCCTCACTGTTAGGAACTTTCTCCTTAATTCCAGGTTGCGTCTCTCTTTGATCAGTTTCCAACCATTGTTTCTTATCCTGCCCTCTGGTGCTTTGGAGAATAATTTGACCCCCTTCTTTGTGGCAGCCTCTCAAATACTATCATGTCACCCCTATTTCTTCTTTTCTTTAGACTAGCCAAACCCACGTCCTGCAGCCATTCTTCATATGTTTTAGTCTCCAAGCCTTGGATCATCTTAGTTGCTCTTCTCTGAACTTTTTCCAAGGTTTCAACGTCTTTTTTGTAGTATGGTGACCAAAATTGGTTGCAGTATTCCAAGTGTGGTCTCACTAGAGTTTTATAAAGTAGTACTAACTAATACTTCAAGTGATCTTGATTCTATGCCTCTGTTTATACAACCCAGGATTCTATTTTTGGCTGCTGCTGCATATTGCTGGCTCATAGTCAAGTGATCTTCCACTAGGACCACAAGGTCCCTCTCACAGTTACTGTTTTTGAGCCAGGTCTCACTTAATCTGTACTTATATCTTTGATTTTTCCTGCCCAAATGTAAAACTTTGCTTTTCTCCACATTAAAACTCATTTTGTTGGGTAGGGCCCACTGTTTCAGTTTGCCAAGATCTTTTTGAATCCTGAACTTGTCTTCTGGGGTGTTGGCTATTCCTGCCAGTTTAGTGTCATCTGCAAATTTGATGAGTTCCCCTTCTATTCCCTTCATTGAAGATATTGAAGAGTACTGGGCCTAAGACAAAGCCTTGTGGTACCCCACTGCTTTCTTCTCCATGTGGATGTAGTATCATTGAGGACTACTCATTGAGTACGGTTTGTCAGCCAGCTACAAATCCATCTGGTGGTGATGTTGTCTATTCCACCTTTTTCTAGCTTACCAAGCAATAGATTGTGATCTACTTTGTTGAATGCCTTACTGAAATCTAAGTGTAGTATGTCCACAGCATTTCGCTGGTCTACTAATTTAGTCACTTTATCAAAGAATGAAATAAGATTGGTTTGGCATGATCTGCTTTAACAAACCCATGCTAGTACCAGTTATAACTTTGTTTGCTTCCAGTTGTTCGCAGATCTGTTTTTTGATTATCTTTTCCAGGTTCTTTCCAGATATTGATATTAGACTGATTGGTCTGTAGTTTCCTGGGTCTGTTTTTTTTTCCCCCCCTTTTTTGAAACTCGGGACTACATCAGCCCTTTTCCAATCCTCAGGTACTTTCCTGGTGCTCCAGGGTTTTTGAAAGATATGGTAAAATAGTTCTGAGATAACATCTGCTAGCTCCTTCAGAACTAGGGAATCTGTAATCTGTTGGGTTCTGGTGATTTATATTTGTCAAGGTCAGATAGGTGTTCTACTATCATTTTCTTGCTTATTTTTTGTTTCTAGTTTGTCTTTTGCAGTATTTTTGGGAGTATGTGAGACTGCAGTTGATCCCTGACTTTTGTAAAATGAGGCACACAGGCACCGTTTTCCAATGAGTGCAACTGGATTACAGTACAGCCTTTCTCTGGAAGTGAGATTTACTCTGATATTGTTAATCTTCTATTACTAAATAGAGAAATTTTTCAGAATCCTTGTAGAGAAAAAGAGGTTGCCACTGAATACCTACTTATTACTTATAAGATTTTGTATTTTTTTTTACAAATGGGTTAATTTCTATTGAATTACCTTGGGCATTGTACTTATATTCTTATATAGTTACTTTGCTATTAACTATCTTGTTTGATTGCAACTGTATGCAAATCTAATCAACAAAAATCCCCAGGGTAACTTCAAAGAGGCATTTTATTGATTTATTTTACTAGGTTTTTATGTTGCTCCAATTGTCGACCTGTGTGCTAACCTATTTTGCAGCAATACCTACACTTGTCAACCTTCAGGTTTCTTATATCAGGTAAGAAAGTTAAAACACCTGGGGAGGATATAAAGGGAAAGAGAATTTGACTAGTGGTATTGTGAGGTCTGCAGCAGATTAGTGAATTGCTGTAAGAATCTGCAGGGTCCTATCAGACATGATGTAAGGTATTATCAAATGTGTTTTGATATTAACAGATCAATTTTATGATATTCACACTAGAGGTTTGTTGTTGTTTTTTTGCTTCTTCTTAGCAAACTTTAGAGACCTCTAAGTAAGGACTGTACCAGCTGCTCAATTCACAACCTCTTGCTTTATATAAACCATTGCATCATCCTTTACAGCTCTTGCAGGCCACCACATAAAATAGGCATCAGTAGCATAATGCCTATGAATGAATTCGAGGGGACACTCAATAAACACTTTTATAAAATCTTTTATTTTTTTTTTATAATGCATAGTATTTGCTGACATTCAGAAATCTCATTATTGTAGGTTGGGGGTCCCCAATTCCCAGGCCATGGCCCATTTGGAACTGGGCCACAGAAGCGGTGGGCACAGGCAGGCAGGCACGCATGCAGCTCCACTTGTGGAAGCAGTGGGGGAGTGTGCATGCAACTCCCATTTGTGTGAGCAGCGGGTGCACATGCTCACTGCTTGCACAAATGGAGTTGCACGCACGCTGCTCACATAGAACCATCCCTTCCATCCCAGTCTGCAAAGCTTGAACACTGTAAGGTGTTCTTGCCTGATCACTTACAAGGTGTAATGCATTATTTCCCAAACTTGACAATTTTAAGGCATGTGGACTTCAACTCCCAGAATTCCACAGCCAGCGTTGCTGGCTGTGGAATTCTGGGAATTGAAGTCCTCATGCCTTAAAATTGTCAAGTTTGGGAAACACTGGTGTAATGTATGTGAGAAAGACTTTAGGAGACTGGGCAAAGAGATGCTGCCAAGGGAACAATTAGGTAAGAGACAGCATAGCCTGCAACTGGGCAGTAGCTAGGATAAGAGGCTCAGAAGAAACCCTCCCTCGTTTCTTGGCAGTAAAGGAGTAGTGGGGGAGTGGAGAATTTAATTTCATACTTCCAAGATTCTGTCAGTGTAGGTTTACAATAAAGTAGAAATAGCTAATCTGATTGTGGTTCCTGTCTGGTTTATCCTGCAAGGCTGATATCAGGTTAAGCAAAATGCTAAAAGTTTACCAGATTTAGCAATTGCCTGAGTTATTTTTATTTTATGTCCACACCGTAGACTATAGACTGGAAATCACCAGTCGGTATAACCCAGCAAAATGATATGCCATCAAGTCATTTTCAAACTCTTATCAAACATGTAAATAGGAAAAATAAAATAAAAATAAACCTGTAAGAAAAAAAATCTCATACTGAGTTGGGTTCAGACATAGTGTAAAGTTATATTGTGTTTAACCATACAGGTAGTCCTCAACTTATAACCATTCATTTAGTGACCGTTCAAAGTTGCAACAGCACTGAAAGAAGCGACTTATGACTGTTTTTCAGACTTAACGACTGTTGCAACGTTCCCATGGTCACATAATCAAAATTTGAACACTTGGCATATATTTGTGATGGTCACAGTGTTCTGCAGTCATATGATCACCTTTTGCAACCTTCTGACAAGCAAAATCAATGGGGAAGCCAGATTCACTTAACAACCATGTTACAAACTTAACAACTGCAGTGATTCACTTAACCATGCCAAGAAAAATTGTAGATTGGGGTAAAATTCATTTAACAGCTGTCTTATGTAGCAACAGAAAATTTGGGCTCAACTATGGTCATAAGTTGAGGACTACCTGTATGTAATTGTGAAGCTAAATGGCTGGGTTTTCACAACATGTTTAAACCAACCAAGCTGATTATGCCTTAACCCAGTGCATGAACTGTGGTGTTCAAATCATGCAACTTTATGTTTTTTTGTTTTTTTGCTTCACCCACTATGGGAAACAAGTCATCTCTAATCATTCCCCCACCTAGTTCCTTATAATTATCTAGGCACAGTTCACAATCAGAGTCACTCAAAGAAATGAAATTCTGAAGAAATGAAGTTGGGTAATATAACTGACTGCAAGTTAACCTTGAAACTTATTCTAAATCAAAGATTACTCTCTCTCTCTCTCTCTCTCTCTCTCTCTCTCTCTCTCTGTGTGTGTGTGTGTGTTTTACTTTGTCATTGTGGAAGACATTATAGTAGATTAATTGGACAAAAATGGAAAAAATGAATTTCATCAACTGTAGAATCAGGCTGCAGCACAACAAAATTGACAAAAGTGAATGGAGTCTGAATTCTTTCTTGAGTGCTATATATATATAGCACACTATATATTAGTAAGTGCAATGCATTGTACATCAGCAGCTACGGTATATACTACAAATTAAAGAGTAAGAATTACTAGTATAGTATCACAAATGAAGCAATTAGTAAATTTGTTTCTCACATTCACACCCCAATACTAAAGACCCAGGATGCATTCCTAGAGACCTGAAGCATACCAGTTTGAAGGTGATTAAGTTGACTAAAAAACTCACTATCCTTTTTATTTTTCCCATCAAGCACTGAAGTATGTATTTAAGACCATGAATATCAGTTTCCATATCAGTTACCATATACTTTGGGTGTGAACAGTGAAAGTCCACTGCAAATATCAAATATACAAATAAGCCCAAGTAAACAGGCTATGCCCCCATGTGACTTCAGAATGAATTGTTTTCTGTTTCAGTAGGAAAACAAAGCTGCTAGAAAGACAATAAATTCATGTTACTATCACTTGGTGTTGGAGATTTGGCTAGTCCTGTGTTTGATTTAGAGATATATGGTAACTGTCAGTACTCCCAGCTGCTTCCAAAATTTTACAATACTTACTTTCTCTCACCTGGGATTAATATCTGATACATAAATTTATAAGGCAGTTTTGTACACACTCAGGAGTAAGTCCTATTGAACTATGCAGCCTTACTTCTACGGCAGTTTAATCTAGATTCTTCTTTGAACAGGTAAAAGATGCAACAATATCAAGTAAATCTAATAAGGTCCTTCATATTATTTAATAATATCCAGAAAGATAGCAATGTGGATCTGCTGCAGCAAAAACAATGGAATCATGTGGTATTCTAAAGATTAATTTACACAATAATAAATTTAGTAGTCTTTAAAGTGATTCTTTGTTTACTCCACTGGCTAAAATCTCTATTCAGACAAGTCTGAACACTTTTAAGGCCAAGAATCAATTATCTTAAAACATATTAAGTTCAAAGAAAATAAGAATATATAATTTCTGGTAGGTATCCATCTGGTAAGAGGAAATAAAAATATAGACTTTAAAAAAAAATATTGCAAGTAGCTAATTAGCCCTCAGGGGAAAAAAGATACTTAACCTTATTTTCCTCTGTGAACTAGCTCCTACACTATTTGCAGAGAATATATGTTATCCTTAGGGACCATTGAAAAATATGATACATCCCATCACCTACAGTCTGAAATAATAATAACCAGAATTCTATATCTTTTTCATGATGCATAGATTACTTTTTAAATGCCAGATGAAACTACACTGAACAATTTGCTACAAAAGCCCTCAGTGGCTTCACAAAGACTGCTAGAAGCATCTTCATGCATCAGATAATGCTCCAACACAGGTTGCCTGCTTTTCATCGATAACTCAATAAGAATCCTTTTAGGAGAGCATTAGCTTAGACTTTAAAAAGGTAGTACAAAAAACTACCTTTTTTGTACATGAATCAAATGTCTTATATTTTAAAATGCACAAGCATTAGAAGCTCTCAAATACAGTTTGATCCATATTATTTGTATTGATCATGATTTTCAAATCTGATTTCAAGTCAGCTAAATATATCCAACATAGATATTTTTGCTTGTTTTTTTTAAAAAAAATATCAAACCTGTAATTATTAAAATATATTGTCAAAGGATAAGCATGTAAAAATGACCGCATGCAATATCTGATTGTAATTTATTTCATGCATAATGTACTATATCTCATTTTAAACTAGTGTTTCTCAACCTTAGCCATTGTAAAATATATGGACTTTAAATTCCAGAATTTGTCAGCCAACGTGAAGAAAATAGCTAAGGAAAACAAAATTTCTTCAAAAATGCCAATAAGCCAGGAAGATGGCTAGCTTATAAGATCAAAAAACAGAAAGAGAAGAAAATAATACATAATTTAGTAGATGGGAAAGGTTGTTTACAATTTAAAAAGGAAGAAATAAGAAAGATAATTAAGAAATATTACGAGGAATTATATGGTAAAGAAGAGGCTGCAAGAGAGAGAATTGCTCAATATCTAGAAGAAAGTAAATTGCCAAAAATTCCAGAGACATTCAAAACTATGTTAGAAGAAAGAATAACAACGATGGAGATATTAGAGGCTATAAAATGACAAAAAAATGGGAAAACACCAGGCCCAGATGGGCTACCGGCAGAACTTTATAAAAATCTACAAGATACATTAAGCCAATGGTTCTCAACCTATGGGTTGCGACCCCATTTGGGGTTGAACGACCATTTCACGGGGATCGCCAAACAACGCAGTCCGCCATTATTTCCCCTTTTCCTTAGCTGTGCTAGTCCCTTTTATTCTATTGGCTTTTGAAAGCCAATAGAATAGACTCTCTTGAATAGAGTCTAATTCTATTGGCTTTCAAAAGCCAATAGGAATTGTCCAGGCTGTCTCTGCCCTGCTGAGCCCGCCAAAAGTCCCATTCTGCAAACGGTGCTGCAAGTTGTCTGCAGTGAAGGCGAGCTGTGTAGAAGTTTCCACCCCTCCCTGCTGAGCAACTACTAAAAATGTAAGTAAAAAAGGGCCAGGGGTGAGAGGTGGGAGGCCGGCGGGCGCAGGGAGGGTTGTTGGTGCGCGTGGGGCCCAGCGGGTGCCTTAACTCCCTTGGGCTGGGCCAGCTGGTGGCCCAGCCGGTCGTCGGCCTGCTCCGTCTCTGCCGCTTGCCAGCTACGCCTCAGCTGGCACAGTGGGCAGCACCACGCATGCACGACGCTCCCGGGCAGGGAAAGTCCTCAACTTACAACCGGTTGGGTAGTCCTCAACTTACGACCGGTTGGGTAGTCCTCGACTTACGACCAGTTGGGGGTCGCGGCATTAAAAAAGTCGAGAACCACTGCATTAAGCGAACCACTGAAAGATGTTTGTAATGGACTATTGTTAGAGGCCAAAATTCCAAATACATGGATAGAAGCAAATATTACTTTGATACCAAAAGAAGATTCAGACTTGACATATATTAAGAACTATAAACCGATTTCATTACTCAATGTAGATTACAAAATTTTTACTTCAATAATGGCAGAGAGATTGAAAAAATACTTAGTTGAATTTATATATCCAGATCAAAATGGCTTTTTACCAAAGAGACAAATTAGAAACAATTTAAAGATGATAATGGACGTATTAGAATACTATGAATTACATCCAGGGAAACAATTAGCATTAGTGTTTTTAGATGCCCAAAAGGCATTTGATAATGTTTCCTGGCAATTACAAACAATGGATTTTGGAAACAATTTTATAAATATGATAAAAACAATATATAGCAACCAGACAGCAAAAGTGAGAGTGAATGGAGATTATACTGAGAGCTTTGAGATAAGAAAAGGTACGAGACAAGGGTGTCCACTATCTCCATTATTATTTATCTTTACTTTGGAAGTACTAAATAGAAGGATAAGACAGGACACAGAAATTAAAGTATTGAAAATAAAAGATGAAACATATAAATTACAAGCATTTGCTGATGATTTAGTGTTTATCTTGGAAGAACCTTTAGAGATGATTCCTAAACTATAGGGAAAGATAGAAGAGTATGGAGAAATGACAGGACTAAAAATAAATAAAGAAAAAACTAAAGTAATAGTAAAGAACCTCACAGATAAACAAAAAAAGGCAAATATTAGAAAAAACAGAAGTACAAATAGCGAAAAAAGTTAAATATTTAGGTATTCATCTTTCAGCTAAGTGTTCATCAATAAAAGAAGACAATTATACAAAATTATTGAAGCAAATAAAGCTAGACTTGGAAAGATGGAAAAATCTGCAGCTGTCAATATTAGGAAGAATTGCTACAGTAAAAATGAATGTGCTGCTGAAGATTTTATTTCTATTTCAAATGATTCCGATAAAACTTGAGAGAAAATTCTTTCAAAATTTAAATTCATTAATTTTGAACTTTATTTGGCAGGGGAAAAAAGCTAGAATTAAGATGAAAACATTACAAGATGCTAAGGAAAATGGAGGTTTTGGGTTGCCGGAATGGATGTTGTATTACCAAGCATCTGTGTTAACATGGGTGAAAGAGTGGATAACACTTAGAAATAAAAGGTTGTTGTATCTAGAGAGACATGATTTACAATTGGGGTGGCACGCTTTCTTATGGTACAGGAAAAACAGAGTCCATAAGTACTTTCAAAATCATTTTATAAGAAATGCCTTGTCAACAGTATGGGAAAAAATTAAAGCTAAAGTATATTTAAAAATTCCAGGATGGTTATCAACAATGGAGGCATTTATACATCCAAACTTGGTAGACTTTGAAAAAATATGGACATATAAAGATATTCTAAATATTGATGGGAAATTAAAATCTAAACAAGAACTGGAAAATCAGGGAATTAACTTGTCTTGGTGGGCACATTTACAGATACAAAGTAGATATGAAAAAAATGTAAAAATGTATGGATTTTATAAGGATCAAACTGTGTTTAATAAGATTTTGTTAACCTCAGATGAGAAATTAATTCAGAAAATGTATAACTCTTTGTTAATTTTGGATATGGAAAGTGAACAAGTGAAAGAAACAATGACAGGATGGGCAAAACTTTTTGGCTATAATATAGAATTAGAAAAATGGCAAATGTTATGGGAGAGAAACTACAAATTAACAATTCAACTTCATACAAAGAAAATATGTATAAAATGTTTTATAGATGGCACCTGCCACCAGTAAGATTAGCAAAAATGTTTAAAAATATGTCAGATAGATGTTGGAAATGTAAACATAACATAGGCACATACTATCACATTTGGTGGACATATGGTAAGGCAAAGGCCTATTGGAGAAAGATACCGTATTTTCTGGTGTATTAGACAACCCGGCGTATAAGACAACCCCTGACTTCGGAGCCGATTTGAATGCCTAGAAAGTCGTCTTATACGCCGGAAACTACCATAATTTCCGGCATTTAAGATGACCCCCGACTTCGGAGCCGATTTGAATGCTTTAGAAAGTCATCTCATACACCGGAAAATACAGTACATATGTGGTTAGAAAAAATATTGGGTGAATGTGGATTTTAAACCTGAACTTTTTTTTACTAGGTATTATACCTAAAAATACTAATAAGCAAAAATTATATTTAATCTTACACATCACTACAGCAGTGAGAATAATTTTTCCACAATACTGGAAGAATGAAGGATTGCCATCAGAAGAAGAAATAATCAGGAAAATTTTGGAATGTGCAGAGATGGACAATTAACTATGAGGTTGAAAGATAAAAAAGATACAGACTACTATCAAATTTGGGACCTTTTTTATTCTTGGCTAGAGGAAAGAATGAAGGATTAGGAAATGAACATGTATTAGCATAGCAAACTCCAGACAACTTGTTGATTGGAAAAATTAACATATGTTGATGAAAAAAAACCCAATAAAATCTTTATTAAAAAAAAAAAGAAAATAGCTAAGGTTGGGAAACATTATTTTAGACCAATAATCCTAGAGAGGCGGTCTTGTTATGAACATTATATTTTCCTGTTGTGGAATGTGTTATATTTTGTAACTTTGGAAAAAAGGGTTCTTTCTCCTGAATAGAAGGTGGTGCAACAACATATGTGGTTCATATGATAACAAGAACTACAGTTCCTTCTCTTTACACCCATCTCAGATTAATTTTTTTTCAGAGTTTTTTTTTTCAGGTTGGATTTCCACTGGCCATTCTTTAGAGACAAGGTACAGAGATTGCCCCTTCCTCCCAGAGAATGCATTCACATGACAATTTTTAGATAATATACCAAATTCTCATGATATATTAACTGTACCTGGTCTATCTTATTTTTGCCTCCTGCAAATAATAATTCTGAGTTCTCTATAAATCCCCAAATTGTATTAAATGTCTGCAAAGATACTGTTTTATGCATTATCACAATCCAATCCTTCAGAACCCAATCTCCAAACAAAAGGGCTTGTACAACCAGGGGTGATATATTAGTTACTTAGATTGCAATCCATAAACGTGTTCTTGGGAATAAGCTATGTGGAATTCAGTGCAATTTACTTGTGAATAGACTTGCATAGATTATGCAGCAAAAACCTAGCTAGTCTTCTACAGCGCCAATATTATTTAGCATGAACTTTCCCTTCCATTTTAATATACTTCAGGAAATGCTACATAGTTTTTCATTAAGTTTTCATCTCTAGAAACAATTGAATACTACTCACCAACCAATCCCTGCTGTCAACCACACATAAAAAGATGTCTCATCCCATACTTCTCTCTTTAACCAGGCTATGCTGGAAGCAGACAAAGATACACAGCTAAGATTGGTTATGCATTCAATGATCATTGGAATAAGTCCTTCTTGTCACACTTCTCCCATGCACGTACAGAGGAAATGACAGGGAAAATCTCACCTCCTAAATTTTTGCTGGTCAGGTAAGTGTTAATTTCATGGGATGGGGAAGTGCCAACTTTATTAGCTCCTGGCTGTACTAAACTCTTCCTTTTATCCCCTTCTTGCCCAGAAACCTGTAAACCACACCACAAGCCTGTGCAAGACAGCTCCACCCTTTGGACTTTGGATCTTGAAAAATTAAACATAGCAGCACAATTATGGCCTATTCATTCATTATCTAAAAATACTGACTTTTTTTCCTCCAGTGTTTAGACATAACCATTGTTTGGCTTTGTTTGGAGTATACCCTACTTCTATAAACTAGTTTATGATTTAGCACAATTGAACAGGAAGTAATGATGTCCTTGCAGTTCTCATATAAAAGTGCAATTTTCATATATCAGCCACCCACATGTCCTTTCTTCTAATTTTAGCACCCAAGTGCTACAGTAGTGCTAATAAAGGAATGGCCTAAAGACCTGTGTACAGAGAGTCCTGCAGCCACTCATAATTTCCCATTGCCAATCACTCTGCCACCATTACAGCAACATTATTCTGGTAGTTTACTATTAGGCATTAATTACATGTTATCTTTAGGTTCAGGGCAGCTCCCCCTTCAGTTTCCAATTCAGCGTCCCCAGCCAGCCTTTATAACAAGCCTGTTAACAAACATGTTAAACTAAATGACAGTAACTGATTTTAAAAAGGCAATATAGGCCTTATGGTAAAAAGTATTTTTTCCTCTTTATTATACTGTTACAAGTCTTGATACATTATATTTTTTTTCAAAACTACATTTTTACAGTATTACTGTTTATTATAGTATTGTCTAATGTTTAGATAAAGTGGAGTATTAGAAATAGAGGGAGGGGAAGCTACTTTATCAGTAATACAATTTAGGATATGGATATTACAGGTGTGAAATTTGATTTTTTCATACAAAGTTAAGGAAGAAGAAAGGGTTGATTACCTCAAAATGTTATAAACACTGTAGGTTTTGGTTTTGAGCAGATTGATATTGAAGTCTCTATTATACACACAGATACACATACAAGGCGAAAAAGAAAAAACAGAGCAGCAGATCGCATTTAACAAAAAAATAAATAAAACAACCAGAAGGGCATGTTTTCACCCCAAGTTTCCCAGGTTCCAATCGTTAGGAGTTCATAGCATCCCGGCTAATATATGGTTGCTAGTTTGTGCCTCTGTACTTGTACAAACACAAGTCGCTTAATTCGATTAAATAAATCATGAACTAATCAGTTATAAACAATCTATCCAGGTACCAAGTCCAGCCTCTCCACCAGATTTTTCTAAATTCAAGCTAATCTCCTGAGAGGCATAAAATACACCGTAAAAGCGTTATCCTTTCTCGCGTTTTCACCCAGCAGCTCTCAGCGGGAGGTCACCACGTCCAAAACCAGTAAAACTAACCTGCTGTGATAGTACAGGCATTCCAAACATACCCCCTGGTGACCCCCCTCCATTTAGTAATTTTGTAAACGGGAAAAAAAAACTCGGAACAAAAAACGAAACAATGGGAAAATCAACCCCGAAAAAAAAGATTTAAGAAACGTCTCAAGACTGCTAAATCCTCGCTTCGTTCATTCTTAGTTGCAATCGCACACGCGACTCTCACTTTGGCTGGTTCTTAACTCTTCTATGAGTGGTTGAGACCCTTTATTCCTCTCCGGGACGCAGCCACAGGATCGTTTGCAGGTGTTCCCCGAAAAGGTTTACTTTAGGATTTCCTCTTCCCCATTAACAATACAAACGTGAAATTGATAACTCACAGACCAAGCAAACCGAGGCTGTTAATCAGGTGCTTCTGCTACACTTTAACGGACCGAAACGCTTTGCCTGAAATTTCCACATGGCAGGACTAAACTCCTGGCTCTCTCCAAGACGACGTGGTTATTTGCATAGCCCAAAGCTGGAGCCTGCTTGCAAATGTTCTTCCTCTTCCCCCCCTCAAGAAAGCATTATTCGAGCTGAGACACGTGTTTCGAAAGCTAAGCAAAGCAAGCTTAAACTACTACCAGCCCATGCTATAGCAAAGGAAAACTTTCTCGCCAGTGCAAAATGGATTCTGGGAGTTGTAGTGCTAATGTTTCCGGGCTGTTCTTTAAAGGAAATGCTATATCTTCAAAGAACATACAGCTCTCATTAATGCTTGTCGATATATAAAGTCGAAAACGATGGATGCTTTGAGGGGGTTGACTTGTGTAATGGCTTCATGGCAATATTTCATTATTATCAGAGTAAACCGACTACTAATTTTTTTTTTAAAAAAACACACAATTCTGATTTAATAACACTGCAGACATTACTCTCAGGAGAGACAGAGACTTTTAAAGATGTTTTAATTTAATGGATCTTATTCAATATACAATCATTAAGCCATTAGTTCTAAGTAACTAGATTAATTTAAACTTTAAAAATGCAGCGCTTTGCTCTTTTAGATTCTATAGTTACAGAATGATAGGGTTGAAAGGTCTTCTAATCTAAACTAATAGAGTAGGAGTTGTTCCTTTTCCAACCACATTTTTCTCCCACTCTCATATTGGAAGAAGTGTTTGAAAGAGAGAAATGGAGGCAGTATGTTGATGAAGGTGCTCCTTTTAGTTGACACTATCACAAAACTTTCCCCATCACACCTCCATTTCTCTGTGCAAAGATAGAAGGAGAGAGTTTATTTCAGATCAATTGTTCTTTCGATTTAGACCATAGTGTCCAACCTTGGCAACTTTAAGATTTATAAACTTTAACTCTCAGAATTCCCCAGCCAGATAATTCCGGCAGTTCAAGCTCACAAGTCCACAAGTTTTAAAGTTGCTAAGGTTGTACACTTCCCCTGATTTAGACCTATCAGAATATAATGTTCAGGCAGGATACCTCTCAGTAATCTCTCTCCTAGGCTGAGATTGCTGGGGATTTTCCATCTGGCTAAGGTGCCAGGGCTGCCCTTGACCTACTTCATTAAATTGTAATGGATGGGAAAATTCTATTTGATAAAACTAACCCCATCTCTCAGGAAGCTTCCTTCAGTTCTATAGGCAAGGCTGTAGTTCTTGCTGCTCCATTCCTTTGAAGCACCCTGAAATTTAATGCTAAGTATTTTGCTTTCTGTACAAAATATTTTTGATGTGGTATGTGACAAACTGTCAATTTAGATTAACTCAGTTATGGACCTCTTCCCACAACAAGATGCTGCTCAGGGTCTGCTTAATGTCTGGTTCCTGTGAGAGATAAAAAGGAAGGTGTGGTTTCTCCAAGGTGGCCCCAGAGGTGTCCTTGATTTTTATCAGTTTGACTGTCGTCCCCCCCAAAAAAATCACAACAGCAGTGTGACTACATAATCAAAGTTCTGCCTCTTTTTTATGTGGTACACATAAATTAAAATTTTCACTCCATCATTCCCCATCACCACAGGTGCTTTGCTTCTGGCATTCCAGAAGGCACTGAAAACCAATGTTCTTCAGCAGGCTTTAGATTCCTAGCAAAAGAACAATAGGTGACTTTTAATTGTGTTTCTTTCAGTTATGCTCTTGTTATGCTTTAGTGATTTTAATGAGGGTTCATGTAGGGTTATTTTCGTAGATGTTGTGCTTTATGAATGGCTTTATTGCCTAATGCCAAGAGGTAACTGATTGGGGCAATGTGAAAATGATGTGAAATAAACAAATTAATACATAATCTGTACCATTACCAGTGCATCACATCAGAGAGATCACATCACAAACTATATCATGCCAGGAAAAGAAAGAGCATATAAATTAATCCTGTTCCTGAACACTTAGTGAAGAATTACAATAATTGAAATGAAGAAACAAACAAAGCTAAAAAAAAAAACCTATTATCCACAGGCCACAATTATCTACTAATATAAACTCTCCGTTTGCTCTCTTCAGCATCTTTGAAGATCATCACTGCTTATTTCTTGGTTGTGTTTCCATCAATCCATAATTAGCTAATTGTGTTTTGTGTAAACCCAACTGGACTGATTATGGTTCAGTGTCTTTTGATCCCAAATCTAGGTTAATAGAAAATTCATTGGTTAGCTTAAAGATAGGTAGTTGTGTCTTATGAGCACAACTCTGAGGATTATGCATCTGACCCAAGACTCTATGATATGTGCAATTCTTTATGCCACAACCAATAAGCAACTGAGACAAAGTTTGTTGGTGTATATGATTATAGTACCTAGTCAGATTTTCATTACTGAAGACTACATTAAAAACAAATGGAGTTCAAAGGCAGGGGTAGGTAAGGCAATAATGCAAAGTAGTTAGGACTTGGATTGTTTTTATTCTCCCACACTTTTTGGATAGGTAATTTTTTGCATTTAGAGAGTTAAAATTAAGGTAGGCTTTCCACTATTTGTGTGTTCGGTACTGCTTTGCTCAAAAACTGTCACTGAAATTCAACAGTGCAAGTTAAGAAAACCATGGGAGTCCCAAAATAGGATATGCAATGCTTATGCAGTTCTACAGTTGCAGTTATCAGCACATGCTTTTAGTGGAAGTGGTGGGTTCAGTTTTTTAAGCTTCCTAAATTGGTGCTATTTCAGTTTCCACAGTCTGGAGATAGCAATAGTGTGGTCTCTGGCTTATCCAACTGAGTCTCCTTGAAGAGCTGCTGCAAGCAGAAGGCTAGTTTGTATATATTTCTCATGATTTTGAGTGGACATTCCTTTGTATAAAAAAATTAAATAAACTAACACTTATTTCCTCTTGTAGCTCACATCTCATGTTTGTTTTACTGTTCTACTACAAGCTCAGCGTGATGTTCAAATCCCCAAGGGATTCCTTCTAAAATTAATTAACTATAAGAAGCTCTTTTGTGTTTTACCCATTCTCACCTACACCATTTTCAGTGAAAGCTTTACCCTTTGTTATTGCCACTAAGACAAATGAAATCTTTTCACATGTAAAATTGCACCAGTGTCTCTCCTTTGCTTAATAATAATTGCAAACATCTGAGGACAAAACAACCAGTGTTGCATATTGATTTAGCTGCTCCTTGTCTCTGTTGTTAGGTATTTTTATTTGGAAAAGTAGAAGTCACACATGCAGAACAATTTTAAGCAGAAAGCTTTAAAACCACAGATCTATGAAACAATTAATGGGAGGGGCCTGTAAAATATTGTTGAATGTTATGATAATAGATGATGTGAGATATGTATATAAGAAAAGCAAGCAACCCATCCACTCCGTATCCTGTTTATACATTTCTTTCCCCCCATCTGCTGAAAGAAATACACATTTCTTTCCCCATCTGCTAAATGATGCCACCATCATTTATATAGTTTTTGTGGGGCATATACTGTATATTTAAAAAAACCTAACGTAGGCAAATTTACTCATAAGCAGAGTAAAATATTAAAAAGGGTTTGAACTGAGACAGCTTCTGCATGAAGAGGTCTCCAGACTAATTGATTCATGCATATAGGAAAGAGACATTCTTTGTTTCAATTTCTGTTCTATTCCCTTTTTAAATGTTTATTTTTCAGATTTAAAATATGTTGCAACCTAATGTCTTAGCTGGAGCAAGTTATAAAAATATATATTTATCACATTACTCTTAGGGCTGTTGGTGGAATACATTCTTTATTCCAAAACCAAAACTTAAACCTTAGAAAACAGCAAGAAAAAAGGAAACACTGTACTCACACAGGAAAAAATGAAACTATTTGCAGTTTAAAAATAAAGATCATATTTATATTTCATTAGACTGTAGCATGCTAATAGGTTTCACAAGTAGTCCAATGTAGAAAAATATTAAGTTGATGTATTTCAGTGCAAAGATGGTAAAGAGTGAATTCCAAAATATTGGTTGAAATAACACACTGAAATTGGTTGACATATTTTTATATTCTGATGAAAGCTTTTCATTCTGATAATGTACAGACAGCTGATGCTATCCAAACATCTGTTATAACAAATATTAATAGGCAATCTAGTCAAATAAATATCTTTGGGTTGATGGCGTTTTTGAACCCATAAAAAAGCAGAACAGGTTATAGGAGAAGAAATAACACTTGTGACAGTAGCATGGTAGGAAAATGGCTTGGTGTTAGGACAGTGGCTTTCGTAGAACAAGTGTTTGTTGGGTCAGAGAATTAATCTCTTCATATCAATCTCCTGGCAAATACCAAGATGGAAGACCATGTATAAAGAAGCACGTTATATTAGCTATTTATTTAAATGTGCTATGATATTTATATCAGAAAACTGGATATGAGAAGGAATGAGTTTAGATGGGTATTATTCAATTGTCCTGCCAGCCAATGTGAATGAAATTAGCAGAAGCCCAATGAAGGGGTAGGAAAATTGATTTATTCCAAATTTTGTGTTTCATGTATTAAACTGCCCCCCCAAAGAGTGATAGCCAGGCACTATTTATTATATTTAAACATATTAGTCTCATACTAGTGAATGCATATCTTCCTTCCAACATTACTAAAGCACAAATTTATTATTATTGCTGTTATTTGAAGACCTCTTTGGACAACATGATAATGGGCTATCGGGAAGCTCACTTAACAGGAGATGGTGATTTTAATGCTAGACTAGAAATGAGTTAAATGGAAATTTCAGCAATATTCACCTCCCTAGAAGAGATGCTTTATCTTCTCTAGTACAGCAATGTAAAAAAAATCAAAGTGCAATTGAGCCAGACTTAATTGGGTTCATACATTCATATATGTGGTATGTATAACGGAAGATAACTCATACCTACTGCCTGGATACCACAATGAATACCTTAGACTGTTTGGATATTTCAGGTAGCATGTTGCATCCATGATTACATTTAGGGTGAATTGTTGCTTATTAGTCATTTACTTGTGATGCTAAGGCTTCAACTTAGAGAACAAGATTTATATACCAAGGGTAAACTGAAACTGGGTATTAAGGAGGAGATTTAAGTCAGACAATAAGATAGATAGAATAAAGTAAAAATATCCTTAAAAGATAAATATCCTTAAAAGATAAAGGTTTCTCCTGCTAGTCGTGTCTGATGCAAGGGGCTGTGCTCATCTCAATTTTTTAGCTGAGGAAGCCAGCGTTGTCCAAAGACAATTCCATGGTCATGTGGCTGGCATAACTATATGCAAACGGTGCACAGTTACCTTCCCATAAACAAATAAGGAACTGAAAAAGAAATAAAAGATAATGGAAAAACAGGATCAACTATTGAAAGTTGCTGAATCAAAATACACTTCCAGATTTTGGAGATTAGTATCTTCATCTCTCTGGGACTTGCATTGTAATGTCATATCCCAGCTATGAAATATTTTCGTGCTTTATATGCACACAAGCTTAGTCCTATAGTCTCTTCATAAAGAGATTTTGAAGTGTATCATTCCTATTTTGTATCAGAACATTAATCAATTAACAGCTGGAAAAGCAGTAGGGCAGATGACCTAATTCCCCTAGAGCAGATTAAAAATAATCTGGATTTGCAGGGTTCAATCTTAATGTCCTTTATTCATATATATAGATAGCACAGCCATGTATACAAGACAAGAGGGTAGGACTAGAGCAGGGGTTCCCAACCAGGGGTGCAAGACGATATTCCAGGGGGTGTGAAACTTGGGTTTAGAAGTTTCAAAATTATAGTGTATATGCATAATTCGTTATTTCAAACTTTTATAAGGGATGCGGGAATATATCAGAAGTGTTCTAGGGGTGCGGAGTATAGAAAAGGTTGGGAGCCGCTGGGCTAGAGTAATCTTTTAGAAGAGAAAAGAACAAAGTGGCTACTTACTGCCTGGTTTTGTTAAACCTAGTTAAGACTTATATGACACCTACACTAGAAGTCCACAAATTAATTTGCAGAGTATTTTAACACAAGAGCAAGCAGTTAGAAGCACATTCGTGCTGTGAATTGTGTTCTAAGCTATCTCGTGGAATAATATACGTCGCAACTTAAGTTTGCATTATATGCTGCATTTAATAATTTCAAGCAGGCATTTGACCATGTTTCAGCAGTAAAACTATAGGGCAGACTTGGAGCCACATCAATTGACGGCTATTTACCTGCTCTTATTTATAAGATACTTTAAGATTAGTACTTTCATATACTGTAAGATGTAACATTGTTGGTTACAGTTTGACTTATTACTCACTAGAAAAGAGGTAAAACCAGAATGTTTATTGCCTGTTGCTCTGTAATTTCCATATTTATTCAGGCTGAAAACTTGAGAAAATAGAATTTAATCCCCTTAAATTGCAAATAAATATATCCCACTGGAGTAACATACAGATAGTGGATTTCATTACATACTGTACATCTTTAAGTATGGTTTTTTTAAAAAACCAGGAACAATATTTATAGTTGAATTATAGTATGGCAAACATGACTTTTTCAAAAAGACCCAGATTTGAACAAGGATTGTTATTGGGTAGAATTTTGAATCAGTAGTACAATTCAATTATCTGGAGAGGATTTTTCATTTTTTCGGTAATTTTAAATTCCACTTCCTACATGCTGCTCAGAAATCACAAAAGAAACTTTCAGCCTTGTATTTTTATATCAGAGGCATCCAACATACCAGTCACACTACTCCCAACTAAATCTTTAATACAACTTCTTTATGGAGTAGCACGATGTTTAGAGATTAAAATAACAGAAATTGAATTATCCCAGGATATGGTCATAAAGTCAACATGGCAGCCACCAGGGAGGGTGAAGCTCCATGAACTTGTGGAACTTAATCACACCATCACAATTACTTTCTTGACTTCTTGACTACCTCCTGAGAGGTACATCTGCAATAAAGACTGTAGAGGTAGTTCTTGATTTATGACCTGTCACTTAGCAACTGTTCAAAGTTCTGACAGACCTACCTGGGGGTTATTTATGACCCAGATTCAAAGTTCCAATGGTTGGGGACTCCCCCACGATTTCATGACACCACTTTAGGTGTTTGGCAACTAGGCTGCATTTATGGCTGACTACGGGATCCTACAATAACGTGACTGCATTTTATGATAGTTTTGTTGAAACTGGCGTTTACTTCCAGTGTTTGGGGAAACTGCACTCATAGCAAATTATTTGTTTGCTTAACAAGAGTGATTCACATAACAACAGTGGTGATTCACTTACGGAACGCTACGAAAAAGTTGTAAAATTGAGTCATTCATGTGACCAATCCATTTTATGCCTGTCACAAGTTACGAACCTGAAGGGCAGGTTCCATTACGGTTGTAACTTGAGGACTACCTGTACAATCCAGGTTCTTTTAAAAAGGTTTTTCGGGCAGGAAATCATGTCTCAAATGCAGCACTTTGATTAAAAGCAAATCGAAAAAGTCAGAGTCCAACTTGGCTAAGAATAATGAATTTTTGGCCTAAGAAGAGCTTCTGCCTACATGACCAAGACCCCTGATCATTCCTGGCTTCCAGTGTAGGAGGTAGAGAATAGAATGATTTGTATTGGGTTTGCCTTATAGATGCTTCTGAAGCAGGGTTTTTTTTTCTCATAGAACGCCCAGAACGGAGTTCCAGCACCTTTTTTGGATGGAACCTTGTACAATAGGCAAGGCGGATTGTATGACATGTGTGAGTTCCGGCACTTTTTTTTTTTTTTTTTTTTTTACAAAAAAAGCACTGCTTCTGAGAATGGCATACAATAAAGCTAAAGTACTGCTAAGACAAAAGATAATTGATATTGACATAGAGATAGAGCATAATAGAATCATACAGATGTAATAATTGGAAAGGGGATGTTCAAACCACAGGTGACAAAATATTTGGAACATCTTTCTCTAACAAGATAGCATACAGCATTTACCTTGGCTCAGTTTAATATCCTTTCCTCAGCAGATGCGGAAGGTAGGTATGTAAAAAAATACACTATTACAAAAGACTTTGTCCTGGTGGAGTAGACATAATCGAAGTGATGTCTGGCTCACATTCTTTTACACAGTTCCTTTTATAAGGATTTTTGCAATACTTTGTTGTATTCTACAGTTAGCAAAATCCCTGATGGCTCAGATGATTTTTATGTTAGCCATTTATTTGTGATTCTAGAATTACACGGCAAGTGGTAAGTTTTTGTCCGGCTGTTTATAATGGTTGAGTGGCAGCATTTAGAGACGAATGAAGTATATGTAAATAGAATAACGATTCATATGTTTATTAGGAGTAATGTTATCTAATTTTCTCTGACTTTAAATTTTACATTGTGCTTGTATTGTCTGTTGAGCATATGAACTTGAGCATCGATCAGTGGCATTAATAAAACTGAATTATTAATAATACAAATGTCCATCTGCCTCTTTGCCACTCTCATTTACTGCCTGTGTTGAACCATAAATAAACCAATAACTTTGGAACTAAGCAAGAACTGAGTCAGCAATTCGGTGAGATATGCTCACACCAATCATTGGTGTTCAGAGCCATTTTGGTAAAGCACTAGGCTAGAAAACCAGAAGATGTGAGTTCTAGGCCTGATTTAGGCACAAAGCCTTGGGCTAGTCGCTCTCAGCCCTAGGAACAGACAATGGCAAACCACTTCTATAAAATCTTGCCAAGGAAATTCCAAGGACTTATCCAGGCAGTTGTCTGGAGTCAAAAACTAACTTGAAAGCACACACATACAAAAACCATGGAGTAACCAAAAAAACTATAGTTAGCCATCAGTTAAGCATATGTAAACATAAATACCATACA
Source organism: Crotalus tigris (assembly GCF_016545835.1). NCBI lineage: Eukaryota > Metazoa > Chordata > Lepidosauria > Squamata > Viperidae > Crotalus > Crotalus tigris. The sequence continues at coordinate 1,468,106 of NW_024096494.1, read as the reverse complement.
TTAGCATGTTAGCATGTTGCATGAACCAAGCCAACATAGTAAGCTATGATTTGTTTTGATTTGATACTACTCTTGATCTTATTTATTTATTAAATTTGTTTGCAACCCATCTGTCTGCAAAGTGATTTTTAGCCAGATGGCTGATCCTGTTTAGTATGTTGCGTTTGCATTGCTTTTGTCTTTCCATCATGGATTGTTCAGACACTAGTGAGTTCTCACATCAAACATAGCTCTGATTTTTTTAGAATCAAGATTTATTGACTAAGCTAGCTTTATACATCTAGCCAGAATAACTAAAAAATTGTAACATTTTGATTCACACTTCACACTATCTCAAAAAGACCTTCCAACACTATCTCAAAAATACCCCAGTCTGAAGGATGGTGTTTGGATTCACATATTGTACTCAACTGAAATAAAATAGCCCATATTATGACAGTGTGATATATTAATCCATCCATAATGCCTCTACCTAACCTACCTCACAAGTTCTTCACAGATATGTGTTTGGGTTTATGTATCTCATTAGGCCGTAAAAAGATTGGTTTTGGAGATTTCAGATGTGTGAATGAGCCAATGAGTGTTTCAAAGCACTGCTATTATGCCATATATCTCTAGTCAATTCTGGCTTATTCAACAACCCATGAGTTAGCAAGTTGTAAAGTAGCTTATCTGTGAACCCAGCCTGAAAAAAACAATATAGCCCACCTGAGGTTTTCAAAACAAAAGCAGCATTGTTTTTGTCTGTATGAACTTTTCATAACTATCCTGACATTGTCAGTTTAGCTTTGGATATTTTGAATATTTGAATATTATTTCTCTTGTGCTGGTTAATGACTGCAATAAAGTAATTTACTATTTACATTTATCCTTGAAATAATAGGCCTTGTGCCCTAATGCGTTTCTATAAGGACCAATTTGCCAGGCTCCCTACATCACCTGACTTTAATTATTTAACATTCTTTGCATTGAAAATCAATAAATAGGAAAGTAGTGTGCTTCCAAGCAAAATATCAACTTCAAGTCTTCTATCTTTCCTAATGATGCCTGTGGGGTCCAAAGTGGCATATTTTGAAAATAAAATTGTGGTGAGCAGCAACAAGTGTTTTGTCTGAAAGTGATCTATTTGTCAAGGAGAGCAAATGTATTGGGAACAACCTGGGTAGGAATAGCCCCATTCTGCCATTTGAGATTGTGGTTGGCCAATCATGGTAGCCATTTTGTAGACATGTCCATTGCGTGTCCTCAGAATCCCATATCTGCCCTTTAGCCCCCAAAGAGGGTGGAACATCCCTCATTTCTTAGATTGGGGATCACAAATAATGTAAACATGTTGGACATAAAGATTTTTAACAAACATAAACATGATTTTATATGTATGTTAATCTTTGATTGGGAGCCTTGCTTGTTTGAAAGCTGGGCGGCTGAATCAATGTTCTAAATAAATAAACTTAAATCATTATCCTATAGGATCACATTGTGTTCAGAATACTGGGGAGCCCCTTTCTCATCCAGTGGGATTGTTTGCTTGCTGGAACTATGAGTTCTAAATTTGTGGATTTTCCCAAGCTTTTCTTAATAGGGCAGGCATTGAACAGCAGCTGTGGGTGGAGTAGGAAGCTTTTCCTCTTTGTGGTTATCAGACTGAGCTAAGTTTAGCCTCTGTTTACAATTCTCCTATTCTTGCCTGGAGTTTAGATGGGGTTTGGCTGCTTCTTCTTTTAAAAATTTATTTCCCAATAAATAATACTTCCAGGCTTGAAAAGAGCATAGGCTGGCACTTTAGAAGAGAGGAAAGGAATGTTGCCTAGAATGAAAAGAACAAGCATGTTTGGCATAAATAAAGCTGAAATAGGATTGGAATGTAAAACAAAGAACCCCACCTTCCAACTGCCTCCCCTTCTCTAGTTTATCTTCTGCTGCTGATCTTTTCTAGCTGTTACCTATAAGAAAATATGTAATTTCAGATTCTTTTATTGCCATCTATTTGGTTTATCCATAAGAGATCAACTTATAGTCCTCTCTACCTGTGAAGGTAGAAAAAGGAGCTGGCTCCCTTTCTAGCCAGAAAAGTGCAATAGTGCATTTTTAGCCAGAAAATTTCAACCTGAAGTTTTCAACATGCAGGACTCGCATAATTTGATGGAATTTATGAATTAAAAGCTTCCCTCTTTGTCAAAATAATTTCATGCCTGAGATCAGCTGTTTCTTGGATATACTGTCCAAGAAACAGCTTGGACCACTCCCCTGATAATCTGACATAAGATGACTTAAAAAAAAAGGTTAAGGTATATTTTCTCCATGGGCATCTATAGGGGGAGGGATAGGGGAAGACAGTGACGTCATGGACATCATGACATTGTGCAAATGATGTGATCTGAATTAAAGATTGCATTGCATTACACAACTATTGCATTAATACAAAATCAAACATTAGTATAACAAAATGTGCTTAAAGCTTCTTTAACACTTTCCAGTTAGTGAAACAATGCTCACCTATCTATATAGAACACTTTCTTAATACATTTTTAAATTCATGTCCAAAATTATTGTCTTTGTTTCTTTTTTGCAGGCTTGTCATTATTTATTAGATAAATATTTTCCATTTCCTCTAAGAGCATAGATTACATTCCTTCTTTCATTTCACCCCTACTGCCCAATGAATAAGCTTAATTGAGATATAGTGGCCAGCCTAATATATGTTCCTGCAAAACTGAGAAAAAAGAGGAAATATCTTCTCATAAAATTTAAAAAGGAACTAAAAATGGGAAATGTTTTCACTTTTCTCTATATTTCTAGCTAATATATCTGCATGTCCGTAATCTGACATATTTTAGATATATAAAGAACTAAAATATATTGTTAGATACAAGTTTAGAAAAATAAAGCAAAATATCTTATTTTATAAAGTCCAGCAAATAATTAAATTAATAAACATATTATCAAGACCGCAAAGAGGAATTTTTAACAGCACCCTGACATTGTAGCTATACGTTCTTAGATTTTGCTAAAGCCATATTAGATAGTAGTTAAACATTAGACTCAGCAGATTTTGAAGTTTTACAATTTAATGCATGTTGTTTCTGGACACAAATGCACAATGCAACTGGTTGCAAGTCAGCTAAAAGCTCTGTAGATCCAAAGAGACTTAATTAGGCCACAATGCATGAACTTGAATCATTACAACCTACTTGGCAGTGACACAGACATACATAACCCTTTCACCAGAACAGGAGTGCACAGAATTTGCATGCCCACCTTTGACAACAAAGTAGCATTTACTTCAAGACCTGGTGCCAAACACAAAGATATAAAACAAATGGACACAACCACATAACCTTTTCACTGCTCAACCCCGCCCAAACGTCTCATTATAGTAAATAATGCTGCTCCTTATTTTAAAAGGCAGTTAAATAGGGGGTGAATCCTGATAGCAGGCCATGCAGATCACCTGCCAAAAGAAGGCAAAGCTAATGCATATTACTTTCAATAGCAGTCTTCAAGAAATTCCTCTGATGGCTTCCAGGAAGGCAAGTAGAACTTAAAAGTGATATTTTGCTCATGGAATGTTAATCAGTGTTTTGTAAGGCCAGCCATCTGCCAAGTGCAGAGTGGGTGGCTTTGCCATTAAAAAACGTCAAAATGGAAGCCACAGTCAAGTGAACCAATTTTTTACATGTGTCACAGCAAGTCTTCAATCACATAATCATGGCCATCTTGGCTGCTTTGACATTACTGTCTCCCCCTCCCCCCTGCAAATATCATTTCATTTAATCCTAATGTGATTTGCTTGGGTCTAGTTAAATCCTTTCTGGCTTGAAAACCATGCATTACTATGAAAACTAAAGTAGTGCTTCCCAAATGATTTCCTTCATTATCTAAACCAGGGGTCTTCAAACTTGGCCCTTTTATGACTTGCAGAAGTCCAGAAGTCATAAAAGGGCCAAGTTTGAAGACCAGAAGTCATAAAAGGGCCAAGTTTGAAGACCCCTGATCTAAACCAATGTTTCTCAACCTTGGAAACTTAAGCATATGTAGACTTCAACCCTCAGAATTCCCCAGCTAGCCTTGTCCACACATCTTTTGCGGAAGTTGAGAAACACTGAATTCTAAACCACTTATTAGAAAGTCTTATCAAGCGTTGAGGTCTAAGTTCCTTCTTTCAGCATTGTCATAATTTCAAATGGTCAGCAATCAAATGATCATAAATTGAGGACTATCTATATTATAAAAACAGCATCCTTAAATGTCATTTCATAAATAATTATGTCATTTCAATAAATTATCATTGGTACCTTCATTTATTTTTGTGTTAATAGGAATACTTTGGGAGAGTTTTTAATACATGTGGCAATTTTAAAGTCTATTTAAGTGTTCCTATTGTGATGGGTAATGAAGTCATGTGTCGTTAGTCAAACAAAAATCACTTTTAGTCAGTTTGGCGTATTTTATATACACGTTTGGGAAGAACTGGCTTAGAGCTATGGGGGAATATAATCAATGGTGTTTGATTCAACCAATTATAATCTTTGAGGCAGAAATCTGGGCACTTTCAACCAAATGAGGAGAAAGACCCCTAAATGCAGCTGGCCAAGGACCAGCCTTGTCATTGGGCAGATTGGAGGAACTTATCCCAGAAAGCAGATATTGACAAGGTCAGCAGCATCCATGGGGTGGTCATTTCTTTTGAACCCTTACCCTTCCCAAAATACTTCACTATGTTTAGTGTCCTATAAGACACTAAAATGCTCCCTCAAAAATTCTGTTACTTCCCTAGGATTGTCAGTTGATTTATATGCACGAATGAGATGTGTAAATAGGATCCACTAAATGCAATGTGTGAATGCATCCAGGGAAGGAAACTATACAAAAGGCAAAATCTATTTTGTGCTACATCTTCCAGAAAGACATCCAGAAGAAATGGCCAATACTGAAAATCTTATAAAACAAAATAGGGCATGACCCCAGGGAATACTCTATGTCAGTGTTTCCCAAACTTGACAATTTTAAGGCATGTGGACTTCAACTCCCAGAATTCCACAGCCAGCGTGGAATTCTGGGAGTTGAAGTCCTCATGCCTTAAAATTGTCAAGTTTGGGAAACACTGCTCTATGTAATCAGTTTTACCTAGAATTAAACTCTGCCATAATTCTGATCCCTTTCTCTCAGGAAGGTTATTCGGGAGAGAGGGGAATCCTATATAAAAAAGAACAATAGCAGTAAAAATCTTTCTCATAAGGAATAGTTACAATGGAGACTTTTACTTTTGAAAGAAAAAAAAATGAATCAGTCAATGTGGGGAGAAGAACATATTAAAGGTTTTTACAATTATAAATACAACGTGGAGAATATCTATGGTGATTCCCAGTCATCCAGATCATGGTTATCTCAAAGTGCTTTTTCAAAAGGCAACAGGACTTCCCCCCCCCTTGAATACGTTTCACTTCTCATCAAAGAAGCTGCTTCAGTTCTTAAATGAGAAGTAAAACATCTTCAAGGAAAAACAAAGAAAGTCCAGTTGCTTTTTGAAAAAAACATTTTTGGGACAATGTAGAGAAAGTGAATCCAGGGAAGCTGAAGCATAAGAGATTCACAATAGATCAGTGCTTCTCAACGTTTGTGTGACGGCGACCCCCGTCACACAAACGTGCCGCGCATGCGCGGCGGCACCCACATGTGCGGCGCGCATGCGCGGCGCCGCCCCCGAGGGGGAAAAATGGCGGATCGCCTTGTTTGGCGACCCCCGAGAAATGGTCGATCGACCCCAAATGGGGTCACGACCCATAGGTTGAGAAGCGCTGCAATAGATGAATGGAATACTTGTTCACACTGCAACTAGCTAACCTATGCAAGATATTAAGATACCTATCCTTTGGGATACTTGAAAAGAGAATTAGGCATAAGATTTGCAGTAGTTAGAATGTCTTTTGCTATCAGTTTCTGGCCAAAAAGAAATAGGATAACATTGCTGCTTTGGTGACCCATTAACATTTACTTGGCCATTGTGAAAATGCTGTGTTAGGTTTGCTGGATGGATGACCTGATTGTTTGTCTCAGGTCTTTGGCCAGTATCCTAATAATTTTCAGAACTGATTTAGTTTTGAAATACAAAGGGGCTCATTTTTTCTTCAACATAAAAGAAAATATTTCATAGCATCTTCTCCTGTGAAATTATTTTCCCTAACTTTTCTTGCTGTTCTGATACTCAGCCTCTCTTATTATCTGAAGACAGATTGGAATCATGGAATGAATGGAAAATGCACAATTCTGACAACATTTTATTTTTCATTCTGCAGTAGAAATGTCAAAGGAAAGAATATTCTACAATTATACTTCAGAAAGACTATAATTACTTTCAATTAAATTGTGGTCCTTAATGTTTGAATGATTTGACCACAATTAAATTCCATTATCTGATAATCATGTTTTTCTTTTCTTTAAAAAAAAAATCATTTAGACTTTATTGGCAATGTGTGTGAGTGCGTATGTCTCTGTATTGTGAAGTTTGTATACAGACACTCCCCAGGTTAAGAATGCCTGACTTAAAGATAACGCATAGACATGAATGGGCTGCCTACAACTAAACATGGAGGATGTCATTCTCCTTCTTCAAGCCATTGAAGTGCTGAAGCTGTGCATTGTATACAGCCTGTTTTTAGCCATTTTCAGTGTTTCCTGAAAGCATTGTGCACCTTCAGCACTTTGTCAGCTCAAAGAAAGACAATGTGGTCTTCATTTTTAATAATAGGCAATCTCTTTGCAAGTATGAGTTGTGATTGAAATACGAATTTGGGTTAAAGACAGAACTAGTGAACAATCAATCAGAACAGAGCTGGAAGGGACCTTGGAGGTCTTCTATCCAACCCCTGGCTCAAGCAGGAGACCCTATACCACAGGTTGGTATCCATGGTTCCAGAGCCGCATGTGGCTCTTTGAGCCTTCTCCTGCGGCTCTCAGCCTCCTCTGCCATTTGCACAGAGAGAGACAGAGACAGAGAGAGGCACTTGTGCTTCCCTTCTCTCTCTCTCTCTCTCTCTCTCTGTGTGTGTGTGTGTGTAAAAAAGAGAGTGGCCTCACCCTATTCTTCGATGAGCTGACAAGCTTATTGGGCAGGGCTCCTCCCTTTGCTGCATCTCTGCAGGAAGCAGGAAGCAGAAAGGGCAGGAGAAAGCCAGCCCAATAATGTGTGTCAGCTTGTTGGAGAAGAGCCTGAAGCCAGTTTGCCAGGTGAGCAGAAGATCGGAGAGAGGGAGGGGGGGAGAAAGAGAGAGGGAGAGAAAGAGAGAGAAAAAGAGAGGGAGGGAGGGAGGGAGGGAGGGAGGGAGAGAAAGAGAGAGAGAAAGAGAGGAAAAACAGAGAGAGGGGAGATGAAAGAGAGAGAGAGAGGAAAGAGAGAAAGAGAGAGGGAAAGAGAGAGAGAGAGAGAGAGAGAGAGAGAGAGAGAGAGAGAGAGAGAGAACTCATGTACAGCAGCCTCTATTTCTTTTTAATTAAATTCTTCAATCAAGCTCCCCCGTGCACGCTTGAATGCGCGCACAAGTTTTGCGGCTCCCAGTGTTTTCTTTTCTCTGGGAAACGGGTTGAAGTGACTCTTTGAGTGTTTAAGATTGCAGGGTTGCAGACCCCTGCCCTATACAATTTGAGACAAGTGGCTGTCCAGTCTCTTCTTAAAAACCTCCAGTGATAAAGCACACACAACTTCTGAAGGCTAGCTGTTCCACTGGCTAATTGTTCTTTTCACTATTAGGAAGTTTCTCCTTAATTCCAGCTTCAATCCTTGATTAGTTTCCGTCCGTTGTTTCTTGTCTTGCCTTTTGGTGCTTTGGAAAATAAGTTGATCCCCTCTTCTTTGTGGTAGCCCCTCAAATTCTGGAATACTGCTATCATATTCCCCCTCGTCCTTCTTTTCTTTAGACTAGCCATACCCAATTCCTGTAATCGTTCTTCATATATTTTAGTCTTCAGGCCTTTAATCGAGTTAACCCAATCCCTGGGTTAACAGAGCCTATACAGGACTGCCTGTATAAGTCCAAGACCTTAATATAATATATTAATAACACAGGGCCAGTCCCTGGTTAACAGACCCTAGTTAACCCCAGGACTGCCTGTATAAGTCCAAGATCTTAATATTAAATGGAACAGCTGCTAAAAGAAGATAGGCTTCTAATTTGCTTAGAAAGATTTCCCACATTCTCAAGAACTAATATCTGACATTGCCCTTATGTTTTCTTCTTCTCATTCCATATGATCTCACCTTTACAAAAGAATCTTATCTGCAAGTTATGGCCACTGAGAAAACTACCATTGGTTCTTAGACCCTTACGCTAGCTCAGCATGGCACAATGCCAACAGTAGAAAAATTCAATTCTACTGTAGTGCAATACTTATTATTGCTGTAACCTTATTCCTTTAAGGTGCTCCATAATGGGAAAAATGAAAGAAAGGGCAGCGTTTTGATCAGGAATGCAGATCCCTCTTAAGCCTGTGGCTCTTTATAAATGTTGACTGCAGTCTCCAAAATTTGCTACCAAACTGTAATTTTCAATGCAAAAGGACAAAATCTTTTTAGGCAAAACAGAAGCCTGAAAGGTATATAGCTAAAAGCCATTTTTCAAAAGACTTAATAGTTCATAGTATTAAGTATTTTGAAAAATGGCTTAGAGGGTTTTTGGTTTTTTTGTATGCCAGTGCTTTTCTTCTTCTTCAAAACCCTGTGTGAATAACCAAAACTGGTCATACAATATGTAAACTAAAACAAACAAGCCAGACTATGCACACAACTTCTTGTTTCAAATTCGTTTTCCAATTGTTTCTATGAATCTTTAATGCATTCTAATTTTTAACATGTACAACTCAAATGTTGCTATCTTGAATTTTGGAACAGGATTCAGCTGTTCAATATTTTTGAATCTGAAGCCAGATTCAAATGTTCAGAAGAAAAGCACAAAGTTAAAATCACTTGTTTCTTCTATACCAGTGGTTCTCAACCTGTGGGTCGGGACCCCATTTGGGGTCGAACGACCATTTCACGGGGGTCGCCAAACCACGCTGTCCTCCATTTTTTTCCTTTTCCCTAGCTGACCTACTCCCTCTTATTGGTGGCCACACCCACTTGGGGGTCACCACAATATGGGGAACTGTATTATGGGGTCACGGTATTAGAAAGGTTGAGAACCACTGTTCTATACAGTACATTCAAATAGAATGTTCTCTGTCTAATTATAATAATTATCAATATTGCCCAGTGCATCATGCAACTGAGTTGCATTGCTGTGATGTTATGCAACAAGGGAATCAATAATAAATGATTAGGTTCAGATTCAGGTTCTCTAACAGGACTGGAAACAGGAATTGAAGTCCATTATATTTGGAGGAGACTAACTTAGGGAACACCACTGGTGTTCATACTGCTAGCCAAGCACAAGCATAAGAACTGTATTCTTCAATGACAATGTGTTGGGGTAGGCCAGGATAGGTGGGACTGAATCCAGGAATGGATTGGGTCAGAACAATAGAAGTGAGTCTTCTTTTGTCTCTGTTCTTTCTCTCTCTAGACAAGGTTTTTCTAAAACGGTTTATCAATTGCCTCAGAGCCACCTCTAGATGGCAGTAAGGAGTTATCACTTTCCTGCCATCTAGTGGTCCTTTTGAGGTTTGCAGCCCAGATCAACCTTAGTTGATACCTATCTATACTATTGGTAGAAGAAAGATGTAAAAAGACAGCATGGTTACAAATAGGAAAAAATATTATTCTGTACAGTTTGAGGCAGAGAAATTACTATACAAACACCTCATTTGAAGGCACATTTCACTTTCTTGTACACACACTCACATTTTCCCCATTTGGTCCCCCTCTTCCTTCCCATCCAGAAAAGGAGGGATAGATTGTTTTAGTCAGATACCTGACCTTACCATTTATAAAAAACTGTTTATATTTAAGCCAAGACTACATGTAATTTTGGGGGTGCTGGTTGTCAGTCTCCCAGGTTTAAGTTTTTTCTCATCCAACACTGCAACAACTATTTACAACTATTTCAGTGACACAGAAAATCATACTTAAAGATGCACAAAGATCTATGGTTGTCCCCCCCCACACACAGGGTTTTTGTTTTTGTTTTGCAAAGAGAAGAAATCACTCCAACCAAAGCAAACTTTTATTTTTCTGAACAAACCATGTTGTACCTTCCTGCTAAATCTACATAGCTTCCCTACTTTCTACATGGAATTTAGACTGGAACGTACCAGTCTCGGTGTTCTTTGCTATTGATTAATGTAAGCTGCAGAGGGTTAGCACAAGCTATCAATCCACAACAGCTGGCTAGGCTGGCACTTGCAAGCCACAGACACAGCAGTCATTGCTCTGTGCCTGGAAAAAAACACAATCAGTACATTCAGTACAACAGTAACTATTTTGTGTGCTGATTGCATTCTGAGGACAGAAACTGAAATGGCAGATGAATCATTGTTTAAAAATATGAGACACTCTGATGCAAATAAAACAGTCTCTCTTGACACTTGTGTGCAATAACTCCGTTTTCATTAAATGTTTTAAGCTCTAACTGCAACGATCATTTAAATTTTAAAAAGCTTGTGCATATTTACTAGGGGAAAAATCCTTATTTATTTGCAAAAAGGTTTTAGGTATCTGTTTTTATTACTATTTAAACAGCTTCTCTGTCACCGCCTTTTTCATAATAGCTAATATATATATATATATATATATATATATATATATATATATATATATATATATATATATATATATATATATATATATTTTCTAATGCTGTAAGGACAAATAGTTCAGTTTAACAGTCTGTTCAGACTCATCTCTTCTTCCATTAAAATCCCTAATATTTTGTTCATTTTCCTTTCCTTGCTTTTTTAATAAAAATTCCCATCCCTTTGCACACTTTTTTAATAAATATTTTATTAATTTTCTAATTTTACAATCATAAGTACTTAATAAGTAACATGTTGTCTGGGTCTATTAGTAATTCAGTGGTACATATTAACTTTCTCAGTCTAGTCCAATACTATATCATCCAGTGCTTCCTTGGTCCTCTCTTCTTCCAGTAGTATGCATTTTTCCACACTGGGCAAATACAATTCTTGTTATTGTTAATACATATACAATTAAATATAGACAACTTCATCACATTTTTCTGGTATTATACATATCGATAGTATCAATTTATAATATCTTCTCTAGCCTATATATATATATATATATATATATATATATATATATATATATATATATATTGCACTTAAAATCCACTTATTCAAGCAATATCCTGTTTTTCCCGCTTTAAAAAAAATTAATTTCCCATCAATGTTCAACATATCTCTATAGCTTATAATTTTCTCATAATAAATTATATTTGGGTAACCAAAAGTTTCCCTTATTCAAACCCTTTTAGAATTTTTATATTTCCCATCTCATAACAAAGTATAATATTCTAGTTACAAATCCTATCCTTCTAATTATAATAATACTTTTATTTCTAACAGTTATCTATTTTCTTAGTCATATTCAAACGTCTGTTTAGTAGTATAATATCCATCTAATAGGTCAGAACCTTAATTTCTTCAGTCTTACTCTAGCTTTCTTCCTTTGCCAAATAACTTTCCAAGTCAGTACTAAATTGGTGCTAGATAAGTGTCAATGGAATAGTGGGGGGTGGACTTGGATTGTTTGTGGCAGTGGTGGCGAACCTATGGCACTGGTGCCAGAGGCGGCACTCAGAGCCCTCTCTGTGGGTACGCACGCCGTCGCCCCAGTCCTAGGCCTTCAGCTGGGTTTTATAAAACCTTTTTGCTTTAGGCCTCCACCGCCATATGCAAAAAAAAAAAGTTCAATCAGTCAATTTCAACTTCTCGCGGGAAAAAAAAAGATCTTGCAAAGTTGGAATTGATTGATTGAACTTTTTAGTCCCACCCAATATGCCGTTACCACTGCAGCCACCCCACCCAATGGGCCATGCCCACCCAATTGGCCACACCCAGCCAATGGGCCACACCCACCTGGCACTCAATGATGCATAAGTGCGTTTTGGGTTGCAGTTTGGGCACTCAGTCTCTAAAAAGTTCGCCATTACTGGTTTGTGGTATCACAAGGACTCTAAATGGATGGTGCATTTAACTCCCCCCCCAGCTCTGCCTGCTCTTCTATGAACATTTTAAATTAATACATAGAACAGATCTTGCATTTGCTGGAAAATGCTAGCAAGAAAAAGAAAGCACAGAGCAGGAACATTGGTTCTTTTCCAGTCATGAATTTGCAAAGAGTTACTTCTTTGAAGAAAGGAAGAAGCTCCAGATGATCTTGTCTTTAATTTGTAGACAAACACTTTTCTTACTTTTTTTCCCAGCCAAAAAGATATCCTATTAAGGAGGGGAAAACCCAATGGCTGGGTAGCTGCTTTTAATTGATAGTGGTGGATGTGTTGGTTAGAACAGGGGTAGGTAACCTTGGCTCTTTTATGACTCGTGGACTTCAACTCCCAGAATTCCTGAGCCAGGCTGGCTCAGGAATTCTGGGAGTTGAAGTCCACGAGTCATAAAAGAGCCAAGGTTACCTACCCCTGGTCTAGAAGCACCAAGTTAAGGGTCAGGGCCCACATTTTCTAAAACTGTTTTTCTAAAAATAAATTTACTTAGAAATAAAATTAAGGAAATTCCTGAGTGGTATAGTTCACAAATTGCACTAGTCATAAAATGATTTATTTGGTTTTGGCTTACAGGTAGTCCTCAACTTACAACAGTTTGTTTAGTGAGCACTCAAGAGTTAACAATGGCACTGAAAAATGTGACTTATGACTGTTTTTCACAGTTACGACCTTCGCAGCATCCCCATGATCATGTGATCAAAATTCAGATGCTTGGCAACTGGTTCATATTTATGACTGCTGCAGTGTCCCAAGGTCATGTAATCACCTTTTGCGACCTTCTCACAAGCAAGGTGGGAAGCTAGGTTCATTTAACAACCGGTGTACTAACTTATCAACTATAGTGATTCACTTAACAACTGTAGCAAGAAAAGTCATAAAATGGGGCAAACCTCACTTAACAATAAAAATTTTGGGCTCAATTGTGGTTGTAAGTTGAGGACTACATGTATTGTATTCTACAAACAAGCCATTGTGATTCTGTTAATAAATCATAGTTAAACTAATCATGATGTAATGTGTTGTATAAACCCAGCAGTTGGGGTTCACTCAACAAGCCATGATTTTGCACAATTTGTGATCCAAATCAATATCACAAATTCTAATCTAGTTCATAAAACATTGTTAAGCTGTTTTTATGTTACATGCTAAAGAATTTTTCAATCGTTGTGAATTGGAAATGCACAATTTACTATGTTCACATCCCTTTATACTTTACAAATCTCAGTGATTGGTTTCATGCAACACTATGCCACATAGATATCTATAGAATTATATGAGTTTAGCAGTTGCTGGGGGTTGGGTAGCATATAAATTTCATAAATTATTAGCAGTATTATTACTGTCATTTGATAATAATATGCAGAGTCCCATGAAAAATGCCACAAAGAAACACATTTTGGCTTAGTATTTTACAGCAATGAGCAGTATTTTCACTCACTTAGAAATTTCCATTTCAAAGCTGGAGAAAGGTATTAAGACAGATATCCTCCAATGCAGCCCCACATAAATTATTATCCAAAGAGAATTTCAAGTTGCTTCTTGCTCTCCCAAGCCTAACTCTCACTGCAACTGCAGAGATTACCCATGTTTCTGTCCAGGAAATCTCCAAGGCAAAAGCTAACTATGTAATTCTGGCAAACCCAGGCAAATGCATGGCTTTGAGTTATCATGGAAGGAGAGTTATGAGATTAATAAAATGCCTTAATACATAAGTCAGGAAATCACATGGCGCCATGGGGCAGGTCATCGTGATTAGGAAGGAATGTGTCTTTCATTTAGGTGTCTGGTATTTAGCAATCACCTCCACTCCACATACAAAACATTTGGCTGGCCCAATGTATTACAGCTATATGGTACTGTAATTGCTGTACTTTGATTTTTGCTTAGCATATTATTTGAAACCAGCCCTTGTGGTATGTAAATCATGGTTTCTAGTCCAATGCATTATGTCAGGGGTGTCAAACATACTGAAGCCGTGCCCACCCCATTGCCGGCAATGCAAAAAGAGTTGCGATACGTTGCGACACGTCACATGACGTGGCGAGTTTGACACCCGTGCATTATATGATCACAGCCAATTTTGGTTCATTCAAGAAATCATAGTTAAATCACTCAAGCAGTCATACAGAGGTGAGCAAGATATGAATGTAGTTGTTTGCTTTGCTGACTCCAGGTACAGGGAAATTGCATTTTGCTATTTTCAGCAGCCGTCCCTCAACTGGCTACTCCAAATATGGAATAATTACAAATTCTAGGATTCCCAAGAAATCTCAGAGTTGCATTCTCAGCACATTTGGAGACTGTCATCCTTGGGAAGGAAGTTTTCTAATCTTGTTGAGCATCACTTTTGGTGGTTCTTCTGGGAGGAAGCAATCTATTGCCTGTTAACAGAAGATAGAAGAAATGCATAATACATATTAAAAATTCAGGGTGCTCTCTTATGGCATCGAAATAATGGATTTTGGTCAGCTTTGGACAGATCTATACAATATTTGCTTGAAGTGGAGAACCACTGCAGATTCTGTTCTCCATTTAGTGCAAATCTGAATGGTCTTCTCTGGACAATCCGCCTGGGAAAGCCAAGGGAAAACATCGAAACAATTAAAAAACGAAAATTAGAATATTTCGGTCATGTGATGCAACACCCAGAAAAATGTGACATACTCCATTTAATCCTCCAGGGAAAGATTAAAGGCAAACGAGGTCCAGGCAGAAGAAGAACATCGTGGCTTCAAAATCTAAGGGATTGGTTTGGACAAAACTCAGCAGCACTTTTTCGTGCGGCTGCTGATAAAAACAGGATCGCCAACATGATCGCCAACGTCCGATAACGGATATGGCACAAGAAGAAGAACAAACATGACATTGGTGCAGTTTCTTCCAGACAGTCTTTCTCAAACAAATGCTCCCTTTTCAGGAACATATCAAGACAAACACCTTCATGATGGCATAAACCTCTTAGTACAAATTTGTCAATGATTCCATAAGAAGTCTTAGGTAGAGTGGATGCAAGGATACCTTAACAGCTGATTGTTGTTTGGGGGATAAATCCAGAGTCTTTATAATGCCTCCAATTAACCACCCAAAGCACTGTTTGTAGGAGGGGTTGGAGGATGGACATGGAACAATGCAGCATGTGAGAGTCATATTACATTGAAAAGAAATGGCCACAATGAAAGAATTTCTTTTCAGGTTAAAAACAAGTGGCACTACTTGTTGACCCATCAAATATATTTTTGCCTCTGCTTCACATAAAACTTGAGGTGATGAAAAATTTTGTGAAAGTGATGAACAAAGAAGGTAAAGGTTTTCATGATTTGAGACAAATGTTTCCAAAAATATCTGATGCCAAGATTAAGGAAGGCATTTTTGTTGGTCTACAGATCAAGTATGTCATCAATGACAAGCGGTTCAAAGAACTGTTAATTGGACCAGAGAAAATCACCTGGAGTGCATTCAAAGATGTCATTGAGAATTTTCTCAACTATAGAGCATCAAACTATATTCAGTTGGTTGACAAACTTCTTACAACATACAAGACCTTGAAGTGCAACATATCATGGAAGATTCATTTTCTGTATTCACACTTGGACTTCTTTCCCTAAAGTCTTGGAGCAGTATGGATGAATACGGTGAAAGGTTTCACTAGGACACTGCCACAGTGGAAAAATGGTACCAGGGCAACTGGAATCCATAAGTGTTGTCTGACTGTTGCTGGACAATACAGCGAGATGTATCAGACATGGAGTACAAACCAGAATCAGCAGCAAAACACTTTTAGCCATGTTGAATTCATGTAGCATGTCAGAAATATATTGCAATTTAATACTTTAAAGTCATTAAAAGTGAATTTATTTCTCAAGATTCCTACATAATAACAGTCATTCTGAAATTATATTTGTGTTCAGTTTGAAGGGGACTATCATAATCACCAAACCAGGAGGCAAAACATTTGAAAAAAAAGTGACTTGTATAATTAACATGCATTTAACTGGGTTGCAGGATAACCTTTGTTAAGATTTAGTCAGTGCTTCCTTGTTTTGGGAAGCTATTCAGAAACAGTTTGGAACAAAAATACTATTGGTCTGGACTTGTCTTCCCTTATATTACATATTTATCTAAGTAGCCTGGTGTAGATAACAACTGATTTGAGGGTATTTGTTAGTAAGAACACCCTGGGAGGTGATCCTAGGCCTAGGGTCAGTTTGTATATTGTGAAAAACACAAGAGTTGTCTATAGAATTAATTTCCATTTAAAGCTGAAATAGAAAGAATTTTGCTAGCAGCCTTGAGAAAATGCCCTGAAGACAACTTAGAAGGAGAGAGCTGGTAGTGCCAGGACAGAAATTGAGCAAAAGAGATGGACCACTTAAAATGAACACAGGAGGGGGCCGCTTGCCCATCACACTCAATATATCAACAGTGTTTTGATGTGGCATTTTCCAGGGGGGAAAAATATCTTGAAAGCAACAGTGCATGTTTATCTAAAAAATGCACTCCATAAATATCCACTCTGCTTATAGCAAATGACATGAGGGGAAGCAATTTAAAAATAAAAATGGCAACATCTTACAACTTTTGTCAGCCAAAGAAGATTGCAAAATGCAAATAGAAAACAGAGCATTTGTTTTTGAAAGGGACTTAATTTTATTGCAAAATGCATATTGCATTGCAAAATAGATCTTGCATTGCTGGGATGTGCAACCTTTTGAAAGCCAAAGGCCACAGCTTTTTGTGGTGCATGCTCCAACAATTGGGCAGGCCGCTGGACAAAATCCGAATTTCACTAACTTTGAATAAATATAATTCCCCACATTAGTTTATTTTTCTAGTCCAAATAAAATAAGCAAACTGCTGTTACTTGGAAGTGGCAGGAAAGCTGCAGGCTGCGCACCCTTGTTGAAATGCAGACGTTGCGATTACATTTTCGTTGTCCCAAATAGAAATGGTGAGAATTAAAGAAATAAAATGTGAAAGGAGAATTTATACGCACAACAGAAAAACAGCACTTTATTGTTACTTTTAAAATAAAATAAAATAAAATAAAAGCAGCATCCTCCGTTTCCCTGGCCTGGTACTACGTACAAAGCAATGGGAAGAAGCTTAGAGAGCAGATCGAAGATAGTTCTGCGCCCCAAAAGCAATACAGTCTGAACGGCCGGCTGATCTCCCCGGCCGCCGGAATCCGCAATTCCCAATTCCTTGTTCTTTCTTCACGCTCCACGCCACCTCCTCTCTTTTCTGACTGAAATGCGTGGTTAAACCAGATTCCACCTCCTCCGGGCAGCGGGGAGATGGGTTGTTCGGGATTCGCCGGCTTGTTTGGGCCTCTCTATCGCCTCCCCTCGCTTCTTCTGGGAAGCGACGATCCATGCCATCGGCGGTTGATTATGTGCAAAGTCCCTGGGCTTTTTTTTTTTCCTCCCTCCTCCTCGCTCTCGCTCGCTGCTCATCTACTCTCCGCTCGCTCGCTCGCTCTCCCCCGTCACTCTCTTCCTCTCCCCTCGAACGCAACTTTTGCAGAAATCTCTGTCCCCCCCCCAACACACGCACAGACATGTTGAGCTGAGAAGGTCGGGGGATCGCTCCTGTCCCCCCTCCCCGCCCCCAAACCCCTAAATCTGGGGGACCTCCAGCCACCCCCTCCCCCTCCCCACTTGACCCGTTCACTGGGCGACGACCCCCTCTCCTCCCCTCCCTCCCTCCGCCCCCCCTGCCCATCTTCTATTTTGGCTTGTCCTTCTTCTTCGGGGGCTGGTGCAGCAGCTTCTGGATGGACTCCTCCGCGCCTTTCCCTCGCCCGCCGCCTTTCTCCGGGAACTGAAGCGAGATGCAGGAGGCTGGTGGCCGCTTCGGCTGTACGGAGAGACACAGGCGCAAGATGGCAGATTTCTATTGAGTTTAAAGGGGCGGCGGGGCGGGGGGGGAAGCTGAAGTCCTGCTTCGTTTTTCTTCCGTTGCCATGAATAACAGAATCCCTTGCACCGATGGCTCCCATGTACGAAGGTAAGGGCAGCTTTCGGATCTTGGGCTTTCTCTTCCTGCTTCGACATCGCTCCCGTACCCGGCTTTTCCTTGGGGGCGGAGGGGGGGAGGAGAAAAAGAGACGGGGGAGGCAGGGAAAGGAGGCGAGGAAAGAGAGGGGAGAGCTCCCCCCCCCACACACACACCTCCACCGGCTGCCTTGGATTTCCCGGGAGCGGTGGGGAGAACCGGCTCGAAACGGCGCGGAGATCCAGGAGGCGCCGATCCCTCTTTGTATGTGAGCCGGGAGAGCAAATGCAGATCCGGGGAGCGCGGGAGCTTTTCCGTGGGTTCGTCTCGTTTGCCCTCTCCCCGTTTAAAGGCAATTCCTCCCCCCTCGCCGCCGCGCCGCTTGTGGGGAAAGTGCGAGCACACGGGGGTCTCTTCGCTCTCCTGGCGGTGCCGGGTTGGAACAATGAAATTGACAAGGCGGGGGCTGCGCCGCCGGCCCACCGGGCGCTCTCTAATGCGGGGCTCGCTCTCGCACACAAATGGGAGTCCCTTTTCCTCCTCTTCTTCCTCCTCTTCTCCCCCCCCCCTTCCCCAAGCTGCGTTGCTCATGAAGGTGTCCGTTTTGTCTAAGCGCTGGCTGAAGCCCCGAGGTCCCGTAGTTGCCATAGGGGGAGATGTGTCTTACAGGTACACGCCGGCACCTGAGCTTCTCCGGAGCCGAGTGCGTGGCCAGATGTCAAGGTTTGGGGAGGGGGGGGGAGAGAAAAAGAAGAAATACACGCGCGATTTTCTGAGCTTCATCCACGTTCAGTTCTTTCAGTTTCAAGCGAAAGCAAACTGGGCTGGGTGAGTGGGTGGGACTGAAGTGGTTTGCGGGAAAAGATCGTGAAGTTGATTTTTCGCCTTTTCATTGGAATCTAAATTGGGGAAATGAGGTGTCGCCCCCCCCCCTCCCTGCCCCTGTGTTGCTTCTGGTCCTCCTGTGTCCACCACGAAGACAGAACAATACCTAAATCCGGCTTCGTTTAAAACCACCTTGCGCTTTTCTGTCGTCCCTCTCCCCCCCCCCCGCGTTCCCTTTTCTCTTTCGTTCGGGCTTGGTTTTGATTACCGAAAATGCGGGAGAGTCGTCCCGTTTAATTATGGCTTCAGTTCAAGGATCGTCTCGTCTTGATTTTTTTTATCGCAGCCACAGAAAAGTTAAAATGAGAAACCCGGGTGAGTGTCGAAAGAGAGAGTCTGTGTGAAAGAGAGAGAGAGGTTTTTTGTTTTTGTTTTTTTGCCAGACGAAGGAGTGCAATAAAACTTAAGAGAAACCCGACGTTAATTATACAGACAGATCTTTTCTTCGCTTTGTAAAGAACTGGTTTCTTCAGGCCTGTAAAAGTTATGATCTGAAGTCGACTGTCCTAAATGCATGGATTCATAAACCGCTTTCACCCGTTTCTTTAAATCCTTTGTTGCTTGGGCAGAAATTATAGACCTAAGAATAATAGAGTCTCAGGTATGGAGGTATAGTTGCAAATTTCTCTCATTCTAGATGGTGAGTTTATCAGATCAAAAGGTAGCCATTAGGAAAAGAAAGAAAAAGCAAAAATGTGTAATAAAAGTGAGGAGAATTCAAAAAGATAAAGGCCACTGAGGTTGGAATTGGGGGTGGGGAAAAATAAGGACAAACCCTCTGTTGCTTTAAGAGACAATAAGCAAAGTCTGCTGTTATTAAAACTGAAGAAAGAAAGAAAGAAAGAAAGAAAGAAAGAAAGAAAGAAAGAAAGAAAGAAAGAAAGAAAGAAAGAAAGAAAGAAAGAAAGAGGTATCTGCAGCGATTAGATCGGTCTGGCATGCCTAAAAAAATAAAAAGGGGGGGGGATGTTTCTCTTTAAATAACTCTCTAGAGCGCCCTCTGCTGAACAAATTGTGTGGTTTCTATTCTTGAAAAGTCATTTTACAAATGAACAAGTAGATCTGTTAAGGCTACTTTAAATGGACTTTTTCCTACTGGCTGTAGCATTTTCTTTTTCTTGTGATTAAGGACATTGTAAATCATTTTCACCGTGCCCTTTATCCAACAACACAGGACCTTCCTCATATACATGGGTCTTTCTCAAAACAACCTTGGCAGATATGAAGGTTTAGACCAGTATTTCTCAAACTTGGCAACTTTGAAAATGTGTGGACTTTAATTCTCAGAATTCCGTAGCCATGCAGGGAAATTCTGGGAGTTGAAGTTCATTCATCAAGTTGTCAAATTTGATAAACACTAGTTTAGGCTTAGGCAGAATGAGTTTGATGGCTGACAGTGAGCTTTATGGATGACAGAACGGGAACTTATCGTTTCCTCCATGTTTGATGCTGCCATTTGGCCTTCCCTTATATAGTCTCCTCTGGATATGTTGGAATACAGTTCCTATAATTCTCCGTAGATAAAACTGACTCTCAAATGCCTGAAGGGTACCAAATTGGGAAAAGCTGAGGAAGTAGGTTTTCACTTGTGTGCATCCTTTATCCAAACTTTTTATTAGACTGTGAAGGCTACTGTTTGGTTGATATGGTGGCGAGAATAGAGTCAAGATAAAGCTGGCAGTTTTCCTACCCCCTGCTTTCAATATCTGGGCTTCTGGTAAAATGACCTGTAGACCTGACAGTACTTTTCCCCTGTGCCCATAGAGTCTGTTGCTGTTCTAAGGAGAAATCTTGTTTGAGTTTGGATTTTGCACTGGCAAGGAAAGCTATACTTTTTCTCTATGCTCTGTATTCTGCACAGGGACCATTGTGCCTTTAGCTACAGATTGGGGATGGGGGGGTGAGGAACTTGCTTGCTGCAAGCACCCAAGAGAGGTTCAGCTGGGTCCAGTGGATGTTTCTATCCATGTTTTTTGCTGTGTCTCTTGGTTTGTTCTACTGAAGACTAAAGATACTCTTTTAGCAATTTAGGAAGCCTAGCACTATTTTAGACTTCACTAGCACTGCACATTTCAGAAGATGTTATCACTCACCTTTGCCTGCTTTGTGACTTTAATGAGACATTTTTGAAATCCTTTTTAAAAGTGCTATTAAGCACTGCAGCTTTATCTTTTCATCTTGCCTTTTAAACATTTTTGAATTTTGTACTGAACTTAAAGGCTTAAGCTGTGTTGAGCAGTGCATATGTAACAAAAGAATGGCACAGAATTCTTTATATTATAAATATATAATTATATGTGTATTATAAATATATATATTAGAATTGATGGGCAAAATATTGTAGGGTGACTTTGCTCAGTGTCCCCAGTCTAGTATATTTCATACCTAGAACAAAAAGTGTATTGATAATTCATATGGACATTGGGCTGTATAAATATAACACCTCTGAAAGAATATTTCCTTGTAATTTACCCAGTAGGTACACTGTTCGTCATCATTCAGGGTTGGATCGCACATGGGCTTCATTAATTTACTTCCCCTCAGAAATTAAGTTCTCTCCTGTAAAAGCTAATTCATTGCTGCTTCTGCAGCTGCTGCTGCAAACTCTCTGTTTAAGGTCATAGGAAGAACTGGAAAACTTGGGTCTCTGTGGCACTCCATTCATACATGCAATTCATTACTTGATTTTTTTAAAAAGATTCTTTTTATCCCACTTTTTGCCAGCACGAAGCAAGTGACATACACATAGATTTCAGCCCAACTGTACAGTGACCTGGGATTGAGGAAGAAGACAAAGTCCATATATGAGTGAATCAATCAGCTTTAATTCATTTCCCATTTTCAGGGGTTTTAAGTTGGGGATGCTCCAGAATCACCAGCAGGGGGAGATCATTGATTATCTAGATCATTCTAAGTAGAGAGACCAAGAATTGAGAAGACATCTCCATGTAAAGCATGTGCTTTTCATTGAATTTTGATCCTTCTGCACAGCCTTCACTGGATTTGGGCCTATGCGTCTTAGTCCGGAACTATGAGTTCCTTGTTGCTGTTCTATTTCTCAATGGCTTTCTTTTCTCCAATGCTTACCATTTGTCTATACTCTTCAAAAGAGTCTGCCAAGTGTGTTGAATGATACCATTCTTTATATACCCAATCCAGAAAAAAGCCTCTGGCGTGGCTCTGGAAGTGTGGATTTTAAACTTAAAGTCAGGACTTGAAAATCTCTAGAGATTAAACAGGTAATGCATCTGGCTGCTAAAAATCAAGTTGATGTAAGAAGGTAAGAAGAGCTGTAGTGGATCAAATTAGAATCAAAGTAAATGTGTATCTAATTCAGCATCTCGTCCCCAGCAGATGCCAGTGGGAAATCCCGAAGCAGAACATGGGTGCCCTAGCACCACCAATTTCCATTTTTTTACAAGTGGAATTCAGAAAATTCAAATCTGAAACTGGTTATACCTAGCCAGTACACATAATAGACATAGCTAGGATAATCTCCATGGATCTGTTTAATGTTCTATTAAAAAAGATGGCCATCAATGCTTCTTGTAAATGCAAATGTATTTGATATGTGAAGAAGCATTTCTCCATGATTCTTAAGTATCCCCTCCGGGAAAATGCATCTCATTTAAATAAGACAAATATTTACAGGTTCATGTTTGTTCCTTAGATTTAGGAAAGCCAGGAACTGGAAAGCAACAAATACTGTTCAGGGACCTAATGTGAATCTTGCTTGCCTTTGCAAAGTATATGCTTCGAAAAACACACACATTGAAGTGTAAGATTTTTCAATATCTATAAAAAAGTCCTAAGCAGATGAAATATATGAAAATCCCCTTAGGTATAATAGCAGATAATGCTGTCTGGAAGCTTTCAGCAGGATATGTCCTTCATCTGATGACCCAGTTTGCATCTTTAGGTACACACATATCCCCAGACAACAATAGAGGAGTCTGGTTAAAGGCATATTAGAGAATTCCCAGCAGCATTCTTCCTTTAATCTTTTTTTTCCCACCCAACAAAAGATCCACAGGGTAGATTAAGTTGGGAGATAATAGTTGTTACAAAGTCACCCATTAGTTTCCCTGGCTCTGAGTGGACTTGAATTTGGATCTACACCAGATTGATTCTCTATTCTTACGTTGTTCGCTGGAAAACAAATGAGCCATTTGTTCAGTTCAAGTTCAACTGATGACTGTTAGAGAAAATTATATGTATCATGAGTAAGAATTTGGAGAAGAATTTGACTGGCTGATTAATTTTTGTAGTGGTTTGACAGGGAAGAAAAATATGGAAATATAGAAGGTGCTGAGTTGGTTGAGCAGGAGGCAAAAAAGAAATGTAATTGCCAGATAGGTCTATAATGCAAACTAATCTTCATTATAACTGTTTTTAAACATCACATTTGCATATCACTTTTGGTTAATATGCTTTAGTTTTCCTTGCAGCAAGAACTGAAGAAGTGTAGAAATGATCTGGAGATATTATTGGAATAGGCCAAGAGTCCTTTGAAATCTTAAAAATCAGGAAAATTTAAATAAAACAGTATTAAATCAGCAGTTCTTCACCGTTTATTTATGTAGTTTACTATGGGATGGGAAGATGATTAGGCCAGGCAAATTTTGTCAACCTGGCCAAGAGCTCTCAAAATCATGTGCGGGCAAAATATTCATACATCTACTAAGCTACAGAGACCTCACATCAGAAACACTTGAGAACCATATTAAGAGATATAGAGTAAAAGTTGTAGCTTAATGGCAAGTGGGTGATCTGTTTTGCATGTAAAAGGTCTTGGTTAAGTCTCTGATACCCCCACTTGATAGCAGGAAGGACTTTTGTCTGAAATCCCAAAGGGCTGTTTGTCAATCAGGTAGAGTGAAAATGATGCCCTCCAGTTATTTTGGATTTCAACTCCGGTAAGCAGCTGTGAGAATTGTGATCCAAAGCATCTGCTGGGAACATGTGATCTACTTTGGATGTAGGCAAAAGTCTGTCTTAACATAAAGCAGAGTCTGTGTTCCTCCTGTGTGAATTGAGGTTAAAAGTGGAGAATTCAGTAATGTGAATGAGGAGAACCCCATTTCCCCAACTGGAAGTTATACTTTTGTCACCCCAAACCTGGAACTAACTCTACGTATTGCTCTCTTAAGGGATAGTGCAGGCCCTGTAACACTTAGACAAGAATCTAAAATCATCCAGTGGCATTTCTGGCTCAGCTAGGAACAAAACAGTTTGAAAATGATCCAGATTATTAAAATTATTATTTTAAAGAATCATCTTTTGTCATTACTATTGAGACTAATATGAAGTATATAAGATTTTGATCTATTTACATTGAAAGAAGCTGGTAGGCTGGGTTTTTATTGTACCTAAAAAAATATACTTCATTCTCCATTTCTGTATTTTCTCAAACTATTTTTCAGTATTAGAGTAGGAAAGGCCAAGATGGATTTTCTCATATTATGATGCTCTGATTGCAACAAATGCCTTGCTTCCTGCTTTGCTGTCAGGAGTAAGTTTTGGTCACCACGATGTAAAAAAGATGTTGAGGCTCTTAAAAAGTGCAGAGAAGAGCAACAAAGATGATCAGGGGACTGGAGGCTAAAACATATAAGGAACGGTTGCTGGAATTGGGAATGTCTGGTCTAATAAAGAGAAGGACAAGGGGTGACATGATAGCAAATGTTCCAATATATCAGGAGCTGTGACAAAGAAGAGGGAGTCAAACTATTCTCCAAAGAAACCTGAAGGCAGGACAAGAAGCAAGGGATGGAAACGAACCAAAGAGAGAAGCAACCTAGAACTAAGGAGAAATTTCCTGACAGTTAGAACAATTAATCAGTGGAACAACCTGCCTCCAGAAGTTGTGAATGCTCCAACACTGGAAATTTTTAAGAGGAGATTGGACAACAATTTGTCTGAAACGGTAGGGTTTCCTGCCTAAGCAGGGAGTTGGACTAGCAGACCTCCACAATCCCCTCCGTCATCATCATCATCATCATCATCATCATTATTTGTTTTCCCATGCACACTTTCAGTGCTAGCTTCCCCAAGTATTAACTACTGCTTGGTGTCTGATGTCTTGATTCTCCTGAGCTGTGTGGAACAGAACTTCTGTAAAGCCAGTAACGTTGCTGCAGGATATGCTGATGCTGAGAATTGAACCTCTTAATAATGCCATGATTAATAAAAAGTGGGTAGTCACTGGCAAAAGCTTCGTTTTTCACTGCTGGGTTCCATTTAGGTATAAAAAAAGGTTTGAGTCACTGTTGTTTTATGGTCCCTTTCCACCAAGGCCTTCAAGTGCCAGAAATGGCTTCATTTATCATAAACAGTACGATGCACTTATAATAAATAGATAGCAGTGCAAATGATTCAGGGACTTGCTGAAAACCAGCACTTGAAGGCATGATCAGTGATTTAAGAAACATTCCTAGGATTTGGAGTTCCCATAGGTAAGACTGCTCAGAAGCCTTTTGTATCTTGACAGATATGGATAATAGATGGAACTTAAGAAACTGCCTTTTACCAGGTAAGAGTCTTAATTTAGCTTAGCTAATATAAACTATTCCTGATTATCTGCAGTTCTCTCAGGTCTCCGAAAGCAATCTTTCCCACCTCCTGAGCAATAAGAAACAACCAAGTAAAAATACCCTGTGCATGTATTCACTTACGCACGATGGTAGGGGGTGGAAGACCTGCTGTCTTTTATAAGCAAGGAAGACAAATAAGCAATTTGTTCATAAGAAAGAGCAGGCTCTTGTGGGGCAACTAGCACTGACAATTTTAAATGGGTCAGATCTCTTCCCAAAGGTAAAGCAATTGTTCATTACAGAGTTCAAGCAAGAAGCAAGGCATTTATAGTTGGAATCTTAGATCTTGTCTGCAAATATCTGTATGATACTAGATGGAAGCAGATATTGGTTTCCCAAATCCCTTTGCTGTTATTCAGTGGTCTTATGAATTTTTGCAGCCCAGACTTTGTAATTCTACAGTGTCCAAAGACAGATATTCAATTTTAATCCAAGATCAAAATGTAGACAAATATGCAAACATTGATCTAGCATTGGCTGCTAGAAACTGAAGGCTCGTTAAACCAATCCAGGTACCAGCTGTGGGGTATAAGACAATTCCCAGAAACATATCCAGGTACCAGCTTTGGGGAATAAGACAATTCCCAATTATAGATTGAATCCCTCCTCATGAATAGGACCTACTTCTAGTAATCCTTGACTCATAAGAGGGCCAGTTTCTCAGATGCCCCTCTATGCCTTTGGGCCTGAACTATCTTCTTGTCAGGATTTTAAAGCATCATGACAATTTATTTGAGGCTATCTACTTAGAGGTCATTATGGAAATGTTCATGTCAGTATCAATGTAGATGTGCAATCTTGTTTTCTGATGAAGATACTGTTATTCTTGCTTTCAGTTTCCTATGGCAACCTTTTATGTTTTAATGGAAAGGTTTATAAGAAGGCAATCATTGTCTAAATGTGTTTGCAGTTCTGTTTCTTGGCCAGTTGTTGCTTTATATAAAACAAGTTGGGATAATGTCTGATTAGATGTGTATAGTATCCTGAAAAAACATAGATAAAAAGACATAATGAATTCTATGAGATAAATAGCGTGTCGACTGCTTCCCAAGTGGATTTTAGCCAATCATTCTCTTTCTGCCTAACATATCTCAAAACGTTGTTGTTGGAAAAATTGGAATAAATTGCTGTATATGGCACCTTGATCTTCTATATAGAAGGTGGGATATAAATAAATGAGATGGTAGAAAAAGGGATAGACTTAAAATAAACACTGATGTTCTAGTCTGGGAACTGATTTGGCCCTGTTGATTTGTCCCATTAATCTTATTGGGTGGGTAGTTCAGTCTCCTGAATACTTGATTTAATTCCATCAGTTGAGCTTCTCCATCAAGTGGGTCAAAAACAATAAAGTTATTGCACAGAGCTTGTCCTGGATGGAAGCTTAAAGATATGTGTGGTGATAAGTAGATTTCCTGTGTAACAGATGTTTATGCTTCTATTGTGTAGTTTAATGATGACATAAAGGTGGACTTTTTTCTGTAGGTAGATCTAGGCCAGTGTTTCTCAACCATGTCAATTTTAAGGCATGTGGACTTTAACTCCCAGAATTCCATAGCCAGCATTGCTGGCTGTGGAATTCTGGGAGTTGAAGTCCACATGCCTTAAAATTATCTAGGTTGAGAAACACTGATCTAGGCTGAGATTGATGAAGGGGTGGAAGTTGCTAAAGCAATGATAGAATTTGATAAAGGATTCATTTCCATGGGTCCAGGTGATGAAAATGTCTTCACTGAATCTCAAGTAAAGAAAGAGTTTCAGGGGGTAAGAACTAAGATAATGTTGCTCAAAGTCTGCCATAAAGATGTTGGCATATTGAAGAGATGTGTGTGTACCCCATGGTTGTATTGCCGAAAATGAAATAAAGTTACTCAGTATGGTGACAAGGCATGCTGTCTTGGCATCAGTGATGATGTTCTTGATGGCTTTAGATGTGTTGGGAAATGCCCAGTCAAGCAGGGAAGAGTCAGGCAGGGAGTAAGCTTTGAATCATCCAGCCGCAAAACAGCCAGGACTGACCCCTCCCCCTCAAGCTCCATGGAACCTTATCTTACCCAAGGGAAGGCAACCAGTTTGGGGATATTCTTTTATTATAGATTGAATGGCAATAAAGTAATCAACTTGAACTCTTCACATGTTGATCTGTTGCTTGAGCGTGACAAGATCCAAGTTTGTAGGGGATGTTGGTATAGACCAGGGGTTCTCAACCTTGGCAACTGTAAGACTTGTGGACTTCAACTCCCAGAATTCCTCAGCCAGCTTTGCTGGCTGAGGAATTCTGGGAGTTGAAGTCCACAAGTCTTAAAGTTGCCAAGGTTGAGAACCCCTGGCCTAGAGAGTTGTTTTCTTCTCATTTGAGGTGGGGTGCTGTTAGCATAAGATCTGAGTACTGAATCCACAAAACATGATATTCTGGTTGTGATTGTTCCAATGCTTGAGACAATGGGATAGCCCAGGATGCCTGGCTTGTGTATTTTGGGACATAGTTAGAAGATACCATGTTTCCATGTAGAGACAAACTTGCACATCCTTAAAAAAATATTTAATCATTTTCTGTAGTTCTTTCTGATATGTTGTTGTGGGATCTGAGGACAGAAGTTGTTAGAATGTGGTATTAGAGACTTGCTTCTCAGCTTCCTTGACCTAATCCTCCTTATTCATGATGACAATTATCCCTCTTTTGTCAGCTTGTTTGATTATGATGTTATTGTTAGCTGTAGAGTTAACTGAATGTAATAAAAGCAACATACCATAGAAGTAAATTATGTGTGAGAATACATGGTATATTTAGCAAATTGTTCAGCACCAAGCAGTAAGTATGACAAAGTTATCTATTGAGTCTTTGGCTGTTTAAGGTAATTTATGAATAAATGTATAAGGAATGTTGATGTCACTAGAAGAATGTCGATTGGAGATCCTTAAATGCATACTTTTCTTAGATGATTGCATGTTGTTGGCTGAAAAATGGAATGATTTGCAGTGAATGTTAAATGTATTATATGATGCAACAGGACATTAGTATATGGGAAGTATGTTGTATCTTGTGAGGGATCTATGTTTGTTGAAAGGAGCAAAAATGACTTTGTACAACAGCACATTTTTCTCCATTTTGTTTTATGCAAGTGAGAGTTGGATATGTAATGAAGAACCTGAAAGTGAGTTGAATACAAAGGGAATGAGGTACTTAAATATGTGATAAAATAAGGATAGGCTTAAAAATGAATGGATGATGAGTGAATGTGGACTGAATATAGAGACTGACTGGTATGAAAGAAGTATGCTTGGTCATATAGCAAGTGAAAATCAAGTTGCAATTTAAATAGATGAAAAAAATAAATCTATCAAGATGAAGACTGTCATTTTATGAAGATGAGCTCATGAAAAAAATAATGAATTATGAAGTTTATAGCATGAAGGGTAATGTATGAAGTCATTTGTTGACATGGAGGATGTAAGGTTGGTTTCCAACCAAGGAACAGTATGGAGATTACAGTGAGAAGTACTGGCAATTAGTTTTAGCCATGTTTCTTTTTCTTAATCTTTAATTCCTTAATCTTTATATTTGTTATTCTTTTTCTGTGCTCTGCAAAATGTTTCTTGTCCTGAAAGGTGAGTATGTATGCTTGCTTAACCATGGGGCTTTCTAGAATGAGATGAAGCTCCTTTGGTGAAGGAGAATTCAATATACTAAATTGAGGTTCTATTTGTTGTCCATTTTGAGGATGGTTGAATTGCAATTGTCTACTGATACAGATGGTTTTACTTTCAATTGGTTAGAATACAAGTTCTTTATTGGGGTATTTTGAGAAAAGAGAATATTATCAACTGAACTTTTTCTCACTTGGAAACCACTGAGAGTCACTCTGGGTCAATGACTATATAGGTAGACCGCACCTAATGGCAGTTGGTTCTCGTAAATCTGCCACTAAGGGACATAGTCATTAAGTGCAATGTCATGGGACTGCACCAGCTTATAACAGTAGTTATGACAGTTCATGTTGCTGTTGTTAAGCAAATCTTGCACAGTTATTAGGTGTGATGTTACACAATTGTCATTTGGAACTTCTCACTGGCTTCCCATGACTTGCTTGTGGGAACTGGCAGTGAGAGCCTCAAACTGTGATCGTGTGACTATAAAATTCTGCAACCATTGTAATTGTGAACTGGTTACTAAGGGCTTGAATTGCAATCAGCTACGTGGAACGGTTATAAATCCCTTCATTCATTGCCATTGTAACTTTGAATTGTCACCAGTGGTTGTTAAATGAGGACTACCTATATTAACATGTGGAAATGAGTATGCCTCTGTTATTGCTTTAGAAAAATGTATGTACAAACCAGTTAGCATTATGTATTGTTGGTTCTCGGTAGTTGTGGGCATTTTTGTATCAGTAGATTGTGGCTGAAAAATCCTGACCACCAATAGAGGGGTACATAAAATCCTAACACTTTGCTGAAATCTAGTGGCTGACTAGATTTCTGCTGCCCAGATCAATCTTCTGGATTCCAGATCCTACATTCTGGTATTAATGATAAATTCATTAGGTGGTTTTAGCTTGCTATACATAGAGGGACACTGATATACAATTGGGATTATACAGCTGCAGACCTCCTCACATCAATTCTGTAATACAGTGAAATATACAGAGAATAACTGTTATAATCGTTTGTGATTCTCTGTGCTCTAAACTATAACTCTGTTAGAGTAGTTTTATATCACAAAGCCTTCAGTTTGTGTAAATCAGTTCTCTTTGTAGAGAAGAATGTTAATATAGAATTACAGGATAGCTAGCACTTACTTACACATTACCTCATAATCAAACATCAGCCACCAAGAATACAATATACAAAGACACCAACGTGTACATTTACACAGATCTAAATTTAGAAATATCAGTATAATTAAAAAAAACATGATCAATCTCACGAAAAGAAAACACAAGGACCCGCGTATAGTGTTGATCCAAAATGTAGTTTGGTCAGCTTGGCATAGCATGCTGTATAAAATTATAAATTGTTCTGGTTGGTGGGCAGAAACTTATAACTTAGCACAATGTGTGAGCCCAGCACCACAAAGAAATAAATCATGGTGCAAATTACAGTATGGCTTATATGAAAGTCAACAAGTGAAATGTTTATGATGCTTTTGCACAACCTCAGTCAGTGCATCTTTATTCTTTATTCTCAATAGGTAGATTTGAACAAGAGGCCTTCAGATATATGCCTTGACTCAGTTTGGTATTTTTGATAAAATACTTTTATTTTTTTATGTTCTGCTTTGTTTTTGCTAGAGAAGATAAATGGGAAGATACAAAATAAGATGCAGCAAAAATAACCCAGAAAGATAAACAGAAGCTAGCAGGATACAATGTGTTTTTTAGTTGTCTTATTCTTAATCAATGCCTGGAAATTTATTGGCATGATGCAACAACGCTGGAACAAAATTCAATAGACTTCTGTTAGATGATCAGAATGGCCCTTTAAAAATCAATAACCAGTTTTCAGTGATGTACATCACACAACAAAATGATCCTGTGAGAATAAAATAAGGATGGAGAAACTCTTATGGTAGACTCCCCTTGCTTATTACACTCAAGATTTTTAAATAAAATAATACATTCCTTGGTTTTGGAAACTATTGGCATAAAAAAGGGAAGAGGGAATTATTGTCTTTCAAAAATGCAGTTCACAGCTTGAAGGAAGAGTCTTGTTCAACCTTCTTCAAGATGGCTATGCTTTCTGTTTATGTATTTATGCGTTCTCTTTGACCACTGTAACCATGATTTGTTCTCATTACTGTCTGATATATTACCCAGAGCTTAACACAGTAAGAAAAACTGGTTCCATCCTTCATACTCTTATTTACTCTAGACTTCTGGTTTAGAGATGCTCTAGACTTCTTGTATGGACTACTGCAAATATGCTCTATTGTACATAGGGTTGCCCTTGAAAAGCATTTGAAAACTTCAGCTGGTGCAAAATGCAACTGCATGGGTAGTAAATGGGTCGGATATCCAACACACATAACACCAGTACTGTGTGAGCTGCATCGGTTGCCTGCATGGTTCCAGATGCAATTCAAGGTGATGGTTGACACCTTTAAAGTCTTTTGTTGTTTCAGTGTGGGTTACCTGAGGGACTGTCTTCTTCTACCTCTTTGTACCCATCCAGTCTGGCAAGCTGGGCATGTTACTAGTCCCATCAGTCAAGGAATATGACTGACAGGGAATAGGAATTGTGCCTTCTTTTCTGTAGCCCGCTGGAGTTTAGAATGACCCTGATCTTGTTGGCTTTTTGTAAAGCCTTGACAACCTGGCTTTGTGTCCAGATCTGGGGCTCCAAGGGTATGATTTCCTGGCTATGTTTTCTTTATGATAACATTTTTTTGGCTGCCATATATATTTAATTTTGTACTATAACTATTTTAAATTGTTTTATGATTGTTCACTGTGCAGAGTCACTTGCTTGGGATAGGTGGCTATAGAAATTGTATAAATGAATGAATGAATAAATAAATAATAAACCCCAGTTTGTTGGATTATAGCTTGTTGAATAAGCCATGAATTTGCTAGGTTTGTAAAGTGGACTAATCCAGTTTAAAAACGCTCAAGTTCAGTTTTTCGAAATTTGAAGATTCAAGCAACAACTAATGTTAACAGCGCCCTAGAGATTCTTTTATATCTGCCCCTACTTGATAGCCCCCAATGAATTAAAAGCAAAGATTACTTCTCAATTACAATGCATTATGTTCCCCCCCTTTTTTGCATAAGCAGATTATACTTTGATGAAGAATACATTTTCCGGTACGCTTAGCAGCTGCTTTTGTATCTATTTAGCACTTTTTCTATGGAGGAAATTCTGTGTAACCTTAATGAAAATTCAAAGAAAAATATTGTTCCAGAAAGGTAACCATCTTAGTTACAGAAAGAGAAATTGGATGAGGAAGTTCTATCAACTGTTTAGTGTCCTCTAATCTATATGTTTATGTTCTGCTTAATTCCGCTGGAGATTTCAGATTGTCCTAAATTGCCTTAAAGATTTTAGAATCTTTTTTGGTGAACTGACGAATATCAGCTGATCTTTGTTTAGTGATTCTTTTGTCCTTGTACATTTTCCAAGGCATATTCATATGCCTTCTACTTATTAGAGAAATTATTACAATGTATTTTAATTTTGGCATCAGTTTTTTGGCTCCCCAGCCCCCAAATGTGTTTGCTTTGCTTACTATTTCTCCTTGACAACCTTTATATTGATTAGCTGCATAGTTTTAGCAACAGTAAACAGCTGTTAGTCATGTGGGTGGCTTGTGGAATTAATATATGTAATTTTTGTAAATTGTATGTGGTGTTTGACATCGATGGAATGAAGAATTAAAAAAAGTTCCCAGATTCAAAAAGGCACAAAGCAAGCATAGGTTTTAGTGCTTCTTAGGAATACAGTCCTCAAAATGAGTGAGATTTAAAGTACATGTATCTGTGGGTGCCTGGGATAAGGAAGACCAGATTATAACTTGCCTTGATTTCACTTTTTTTTCAAATCAAGCGAGTGTTGATCCATGTGGTTGAAACAAGAATTGACCAAGTGACTTGTTGCCCAAGCCTGGCTTTGTGGGCTGAGAGAGAAGGACTGGCCAAGTCACCCACACAGCTTTCATGGCTAAAGCAGAATTAGAACTCATTGTTCTGGTTTCTGGCCTAGTGCCTTAACCACTAGACCAAACTGACCCTCATAAATAGTCTTGAATATTCTACCAAAACTCAGTTACTCTAAATAGGGTTTCAGTCCTGACAGAAAAAGTTGGGTCTTCTAATGATAGAACTCCTTCCCCGCTGAGTTATAATTATCCTCAACTTTACAAATGTTTAAATCCCCCCCTTATTTTTTAGGGATCATTTTCTGGAATTAGTGGGAAATTTAGGTGTAGAAGAGGACAATCAGCAGCAAAGTGGATTGACTTGATTTCAGCAGGGAAGGGCTTTGTTAGGAGACCTGAAGGGCTAGATTGAAGACACTTATTCTGGAGAAAGTCCATCTGGATGTAAAGAATTGACATTGACTTGATATCATATAATCTGTCAATTAAATATACAGAATATACTGTGATATTGGAATAAACTTGTATGGGATTATTTTGCCTAGAAGTCGATGTGGCAATGATATGGACACTAATTTGGAAAGAGGATCTTCTTAGCTTAATAAAAATTGAGAGTGATTCTATCATGAGATAGAATAAACATAGTGCCAAAAGAGATCGATGCCATAAATGTGGATGGGAAAAATTAGGAAGGTCAAGGAGAGGTACATCATGTTCCAGTTAGATGTTATGCATTTCCAGGTTGGTTTATATTCCTCAGGAAAGGAAATGACTTTATTCTTGAAGCAAGATTCAACAGCCATTTTGGTGTTGTCTGGACTTGGAACTAGGAGGTTGAGGTTGGGCATCCTGCTTGGTTTCAGCTTCAGGAAGCAATTGTTTGAAGACAGTTCTTACTTGTCAATAGATAACTCACTTATCTTCCGAATATGTGGAAGGTACTTACTCACTAAACTTGTGCTGTTGCTCCATTATGACACAAGGCTGTACTGATCAGCACAAAGAAGTATCTCATACAAAGCACATTCATCTCCACCCTATGTTACCAGTGCCAGACATGGACGCTTGCAATAAAGCATAAGGAAAAGTTAGTCACCACAGAAATGAGATGTTTGAGGAAAGCTGCCAGAGTGATCAGAAGGGATAAAATAAAAAAATGATATCATAAGAGAAAGAATTGGAATAGAACCAATCTTAAACTACTTACAAAGACAGCAAGTTAAGTGGTTTGCTCACCTGGAGAGAAGAATGTCTTGGGATTCTATGCCATACAAGGCACATACAGGAGAAGGCCAAAAAACACCGGGCAGACCCAGAAGAAGGTGGAGAGACAACATCAAAGATACACTACAAAAACATCAAATAACAATGATTGAGGCCACCAGAAGTATAAGAATCAAAGTCCCTCGACATCTGAAGTGGTAAAAGAGGAAATAAAGAAGAAAAAGCTCCATTATGTCTTCATAATAAAACACATAGCTGGGAAGCCATTTTTATAAGCACAATAAGGAAATCTTTTGGCATTTGAATGTAGTAGATATTTTTGCAGTCCCTTCTTTAAGCTTCATGGTTCAAATATTATGCATCGGCTCCTTGATCTTGGTTGGCCTACCATCATAATGAATAAATGTCTGGTACAGAGATTTTATTTTTATTGCCTCCATTTTAATCTAGCTGCTTCGTACAAAAACATTTGTCTATACACACATTAGACAACAACCCATCACCCACTTAAAATTGTATTAATCCATAAAGCAACTGGCAGCAAAAATGTCAGGCTCCAAACATCACTATTATACCATAAACCAGCCAGAGAACTAAATGCAGTGGAAAGAAGCACCAGTAATTAAACTATAAAATCTGAAAATCCAGAATACTGCAATTGTAGATTGACTTATATGCAGGGGAGTAGGAATACATATTTTCCTAGGAAAATTTATATATTGATGCTTTCTAAAGAATTATATATTGATACTTTCTAAAGAACTTGTCTTTGAATAATAGAATGCTGTACTATTATTAATATTTGATTAATAATTGGATTTTGATGCTGGTTTAATTATCAAAGTGAGCAGAGAGAAGAACAAGGAACTTGGAAAAAACAAATACAGAATTTAGAGCAGTGGTTCTCAACCTGTGGGTCGGGACCCCATTTGGGTCAAATGACCATTTCACGGGGGTCACCAAACCATGCTGTCCGCCATTTTTTTCCCTTTTCCCTAGCTGTCCTACTCCCTCTTATTGGTGGCCACACCCACTTGGGGGTCACCACAACATGGGGAACTGTATTATGGGGTCACGGCATTAGAAAGGTTGAGAATCACTGATTTAGAGGAAAGTAGTGGGTAAAAAAGTTTTGTACAATAGGTAATTCTAAGGGGACTTAATTGGATATTAATGTAATAAAATACATTGATATATTGATCAAAAGATATTCATAGAGATTTATTACAATAATTATTGGAACACTTTGATTGCATATTCCTAAGTTTTAGTAAATCCCTGGTGGTTCAGAAGGAATATTCAGCAAGTGCAATCTCAGGCTTTCATAACATTTATTAGTACTTGGAAGAAATCATAAGGGTGTCTCTGGAGATAGAGAGGTCAAAAAGTCAAATCAGTGATTGTGATCCCCATCTTGACTTTTTTGATCTTTCTCTTGCAGATGCCCCTATGTCCTTAGATACACTATGTATGGAACTGAGATTCTTTTCCAATTAGGATTATATATTCATCCCATTTTCCAGTGTGTATGACTGACATTAAGACAACTTGGTCCAGTGGTTAAGGCACCAGATTAGAAAGCAAGAGACCATGAGTTCAAGTCCTGCCTTACCTATAAAAGCCGACTGGGTGACTTTGAGCCAGTTGTTCCCTCTCAGCCCAACTTACCTTACAGTGTTATTGTTGTGGGAAAAATCAGAGGAGGAAGGCTGGATTCTGTTGCCTTGAGTTGTTTGTCAACTCACATGAGCAGCGGGCCAGCATGCACACGGATGTAGGCACAGCTCAACTTACAGTTGAGCTGCGTGTGCATGCACATGTGCGTTGACCTGCCATTCTTATGTCCCGGTTCCCCTCTCCCCCCCCTTAGCTGTGCCACCAAGTCGCACAGGTTGGGAACCACTGTTCTATATCACTCCCAAATTAATTGCAAGACAAAAGTGAGAAAATAATTCAAAAATTAAAGTGATGGTGAATGAATGTTTGATTAGCATTAATTTGCCAATGGCAGACTACACTGCTCAGACAAGGGAACAAGAACTAAATACTGCATTTTTAAAGAAAGATGCAGCAACTGTAGTGCTGCTAAGATCAAACTTCATTTTTCTTTTTCCTCCAATATGCCGAGTTTGGAATAACTTTTTACTAGAGGCCTGCCTAGTAATGTGAGGAGATTTCTGCACCTCTCTACCGATTCCGCAGTTATGTTACCACAATAGCTCTGGAACTACTACTGAGAAAAGTGAAACTATTAGCATTCCACATATATTTCATGTCTATGGTCTTGTTGGCCTCTTTAGCCCAGCATCTTGTTTCCATAGTGGCCAACAAGATATCCTTGAGACCACAATTAGCAAGAGATCTTCTTTGACTTCCTAGTAGCAAACATCCCAAATTTTGAAGATGGTCACAACATTGTTTTTCTTCAGTGTAAAATCTAGAGCTTCTAATCAAGTTGAGGGCTGTCATTACATTCTTCAACCATAGCTCTGAATGGAG
This sequence comes from Crotalus tigris, assembly GCF_016545835.1. NCBI lineage: Eukaryota > Metazoa > Chordata > Lepidosauria > Squamata > Viperidae > Crotalus > Crotalus tigris. Next base: position 1,431,144 of record NW_024096494.1, on the reverse strand, counting down.
GACAATCTGCCACTCCCACCCATTTGTGTTTGCCCCATTATTCTCCCCTACAGACACTTTCTTACCATTCATTTTCTGGCCAGCACCCTTGTAGATGACACTCGGAGAGAATCCATTGTGTTGGGAGGTTGCCTAGTAGTTACTATATCCATTTCTCACAGTATCTATAGAGAGCCACAAAGATCACCTTGGAGAAGCTCTGTTTCAACAGCAGCTAACAAAACACGAATTAATCCTGATAAGGAAGAATGCATTAGAAAGAAGCTTAAAATGGCCAAGCCTTGATGCTCTTTGGTATAAGAAGGAAGGAAGGAAGGAAGGGAAAAAATGCTGGCAGGCTTTGTTATTATAACTTAATAAAGTAGATTTCCAGTATTTCTGGTGGAGTCTGATTCCTGACATGGCTACCTCAAGAGGCTGATAGTATTTCTCTGAGGGACCCTCCGAGCAATGCTTCACTAATGAACAAACTTCTACAAAGAGCTCTATTCTATTCCTTAGATGCAAAGAAGTGGATGTTCTGGGGAGCTTCCACAGAATAAAGAATGAGCATTTGGCTTCAGGTTTTCTCATCCTGCACTCAGTATGGCTGCTTCATCAGTAGGAGCCAGTCCAAATATTCTGATGACCTGATCTTTAGGACTGAACCATGCCCTGTATTAAAAAGTGTCTTCCTTTATTTGATAAACCCAGATTCTAGTATTATAAATTATTTAGTATTATATTATGAAAGACAGTTTGATTTAGTGATTAAGACACCAAGCTAGAAAGCAGAAGACTGATTTTTTTCTCTTTCCTTAGCTATAAAAGCCAGCTGGGTGACCTTGGGCTAGTCACTGTCTCTCAGCACAGCTCACCTCACAACATGGTTATATATCTATGGAAATGCACCTTTGGGATGCCTCACATGGGGGTTGTTGTCAGGAAAATAAGAGGAGGAAGGAGTATTAGGTAAATTTGCTGCCATGAGTAATTTGTAAAAAAATAAATAAAGGCGGGATACAAATAAAGAAATAATAAAAATTTAAAAAATTAGATGAAGAAAAACTTTTCTCATTTTCTGTACACTGAATCAAAATGAGCAGTGCTGAGAGGCCCTTTGCTATGGTTTTAGTCATGGAACAGTAAAGTATATAAAGGCATGGACAGATTTAGAAAATAACTGGTCTCTAGGAAATTGCAAAGCACTTCTGACTGAGGCACTATGAAGCACATATCAAGTTCATAGCACCAAGGTATGTTCCTATATACCCATTCTAAATTACTCAAAACCTTCAGTTTATTTTCCCATCAACATCTGGGGTGCTTCAAATGTTGTGTCTTAACAGCAATTTGTAGATGCAGCCTCCCCCCCCCCCGCCGCACGATTTACCTTTTCTGTTTAAACCAAGGGTCCATAATCCTTATTGTCTGACATCATAGTAATGTGTCTATAGCAACAGATTGTGATCCTGGAACAAAGGATTCTGTCAAACAGAAGGAAGGCTCAGATTACTGTATTGGGGAGTAACAATGCATAATAATATTCCTGTGTTCAGATTCCCAGGACAGCTAATTTGATTTCAGTTCTGCTATGTAAGAAAAAAGCAACTCAGATATGTGGTTTTTGCTCAGAGTAATAAGAAGAAGTACCGTCAGGATAGACCTAAGTCAGAATTCCAAAGTTCTTAAGTATTTTTAGTCACCTTCAGGAGGTTCCGGATTCAGTGTATATTTATACAATCCCTTAAAGGAAGCTTACTCTTTTGCTGGCTGTTAGCTACTTGATCGACAAAATTATTGGACATTCCTCAGCTGTTAATTTCCCACCTGCCCAATAGCTGTTTGATGTTTAGATTGTGTATTTTATTTTTAGATGTGAATAGAAAACATTTCTGTGAATGCAACCAATACGTGTTCTGCAGACACATGAGTTGGCCAGATGGTTAAATTGGGGAGCTGTGATTGGCTGACCTGTGGAGTGTATGCCTTGTGATGATTTGGGATTTCAGCTATGAAAACATACAGCATGGCAGAGCCTATCCATTCAGTTAGCCATTCAGCTCTCTCTGGCATGGTGTCCTCCAGATGGATTGGGATTTATGATCATGTTAGCTGGGACCATTGCAGCTGCAGCCTATCTAGAAAGTTCCAGATTGGAAAAATATACTAACAGATCCAGCAGGAAACTTTTCTTCTTGACAGTGCCAGGAAATGGAGGTAAATGTTTTAAAAACAAACATGTCTCAATCTTGGGGAGGATTTAATAACATTAATCTGCAATTCTGCATTTTTATCCGTTGGACTAATAAAATAGTTGAAGCATCTAAAGAGGAGAAGCACAGATGGAAAGCTGCAGATGAACACCCCTCGCCCCCGAGTAGAATGCAAACATTGTAGGAGTGAACTTTACTGCCGAATACAGTGTAAACACACAAGGGTCTCACACTTGAATTGCAGTGCAATGAACCAGGTAGTTTGAACAGTTTGGAAGAGAGTGGGGAAAAGGTCATTTCAAATCCAATTGGCATCAGGAAGAAGCATTGATAGTTTGATTGTACTACATCCTAACCTTTGAATGAGAAGTGCCAACCCTTAGTATTAACAGGGCTGGGGAAATCATCCTTCATGAAACTCTGAGGGAAATACTCTTCATTCCTATGGACATATTAAATAAATTTTAATAGTCTAACTCAGTATGAAGCAGCTTCTTTCCTTCCTCAGTTCTGTTACTGAAAATGTCCAGTAAACTTACTAGCAACTTTATTATACTACATGATACTATACGTGATAATGCCAACAATAATGGAAATTGTTTATTTTGTGGGAAGGTGGGGCTTGGAGGTCTACAAACACAGAAGGGCAGACTGATAATATTTCAACTAATTAAGTAGATAGACATTGGCAGCTAAAACTGAGGTGGGGGGCATGTTAAATTATTAAATCCAGACCTTAAAATCACCTAACTTGCACCACTGCATTTATACAACTGAGATCAGTGTTAGTGGGAAGAGGAGCACTGAGACAGGTAAAAGCAAATGCTTTCTTGGTAGCTTTCTGAATCTGGAGGCCTGTCTGATGCCTTACATCTGAGTGGTGACATAAACTTTGTAAGGAAAGTGTTTGATCTGATATTTATTTTGACTAATGTTTCTGCTTTTCTAATGTAGCCCTAATTGGTGTACATTTGATTGATTTTGCCTTTTAATTTTCACTATGCTGATTGAATCATAGGCAATAGAAGTTTTCAGATATCAATTTACTACTATAGAATTGGGTCATAGCACCTTTTCCCCCCAGAATGGTAGCTGAGAAAGGTCAACCAAAGATATTGGGGGAAATATGCTAACTCTGTAAACCACTTAGGCCAGACATGTCAAACTTGTGACATCACGTGACGTCGTGCAATGTATCGGGCCGGTTTTGCCATTGCTGGCAATGGAGTGGGCGCGGTTTCCGGGTGACTCGTCAAGCCCGCAGGCCAGCAGTTTGACACTCCTGACTTAGAGAGTGTTATAAAGCACTATGAAGTGGTATATAACTCTAACTATTGCTATTGCTATCATAATGAGACAGACAAGACAGAATCAAAACTGGGTAGAATTTATAGCATTGCATAGCCTTGTCTTCTCATCTGATAAATATCTGTGGAATAAATTGGAGTGTTCATTACAGTCTACCCTGAAACTTGCATGCAGACAAACTATTCCAAATTCCCCACATTTTTTAATTTTGCAAGGCAGTATTGTATTGCTTCATAGCTGCAAAACAGTCAAATGCACACAGTATGTTGCTGAATTGGGTATGTCTAGGTACTGTGCTGATTGACTAGATACAGTTGGAGGCAAGCTGTTTACTTCAGGATTATGCTATAAATAGATTTTTCAGCAGGATGTCATTAGGCCTAAATCCCAATAGTATCCTCTAATTAAAGGAGATTCCAAATATATAAAATCTGTATTCTCAGAAAACAGCCTTTAATACTTGGCATGCCTGTTATAGCTACAGTTTCAGTTTTGCAGATCTGAATTTTTTGCCCATCATCTGGTGAACTATTAGTTTTTTCACCAAGGGAAACCACTTTTTTTTTGGGGGGGGGGAATAATTTTAGAGGAAAACCCAGTATATTTTACTATGAATACATTTTAAACTAATTCCTTTTCAAGAGGAATTGTTAACCCCCAGATCCATTTGGGCTAAACTCAATACAAATTTAAGGCATCTGTGAATTTCAGAGCATTCTTTTAAAAATGGAGTGGGGAAATGCAGTATTGAGCCTGTCCAGAGATGATGTGATATTAGAATCCTTTCCACTCATTGTAATCCTTTCAGATGGAGGAAACTTTCTCAAAACAATGAAAGATTCTGTGGAGACTATGTGCCTATGCCCACTTGGCTTTCTTGGCAAAATTTAGGTAGTATTGCCTTTTTCATAGATGACTTTTTAATATCCTGTAATAGTCCACAGCCCTGGGATTGGCTATCATCTCCTATCCAAGTTCTAGTTGGATCTGATGCTACTTAAATTTTCTTGGACCATCCAAGATTTAAAATCTTAAAATGCTTTGGACGTCTTATAAGCTCTTATCAGCCATACCTTTCAAATATTTAATATGCATATTCTAGGACAGCGGTCCCCACCCTTTCCAACTTAGCAGCCTGACACTGTATGTGTGTGTGTGAGTGGCAGGTGTGCGCACTGCTTCATTTGTGCAAGCGGCCTGTGCTCTCCACTCGCGTGGGTGGAGCTTCACGCGCAAGCGCAATTGTCCTCGGCTCAGGCAAGTGGAGCTTCACACACCTGTGCCTGCCCATTTCTCCCGCAGCCCAGTTTCACACAGGTTGCAGGGTTTGGGGACTCGTGATCAAGGAAACATAGTAAGTAAGTTTAACTGGCCTATAGAAATAATAAGCGATCCTCACTTTCATCTATAGCGAAAAGAATCATGAAACTAATGAGAGGGAAACAAATATGGTCTCACCTTAAACACTGTGAAGAGATATTTTAGCCCTACCTCACCTAGTTTCTTAACAGGGAAAGGGAATATTCCAACTAAACATCCCAAGATTTTCAAATAAATGTTCTACTTTTTTTTTTCCAGAGTTGTTCCCATATTTAATTTTATGCACTTCTGTTTGTCATGGCCGTGAGGCCCCAAAAGGCAATATACAGCTGCATCTGGCCATTGTCACCCATTTAGCACTGCTCAGGGAGCATGTGTAACTTACGGAATGCCACAGTCACAGGTGACCTTTGCTCCCTATATTTAAAAGCTATTATTTCTGACAACAGTCAGAATAGAGGATTTGACAATACTTTAAGTTTCGTTATACTAAACAAGGCTCTTGGCCTTTTAGCTAATATAATATTATTTACATTGGTTCTGGGTTAATTATTTCTAGAAACTTTTTAAATAACTTTTTCAAGAACCACAGATTTTGCAAGTTGGAGGCCAGGAACTATACCTGTACTTATTCATACAACATTTAGTGATCCCTACAAATGAGTCAGATATTTCCTAATCCTAAATAGAGAGGTGCCAGGGATAATCTGGACATATCTGAATTGCCTCAGGGTTCATGAATTAATAAGGAGTTGGTTTTTTCTATATTGGTGTAAAGTACTTCCTGAGAAGTTTAGCTGAAGTTCATCTGTTTCCTTCTCTTTTTTCTCAACACAAGAAAAAAAACCATACTCATGTCTTTTGGATCTTTGTGCTATTGTTGATCTCCTTCAAGTGATGTTGGTTTATCTTGTAAAGCTTTTATTATAAATTATTTCATGTTCTAACAAATTTAATCTTTAATTAAGAGCTTTGACTACTGGGTGGTATAGAAATATAATGCATATATGTAAAATAGGTGCTCTCCCCCTAAACAATAGTTCCTTTTCTGAAAAATCTCTGCCATTGATCACAATCTGCATTTTGTTAGGTTCCCATTTAATACATACTAAATGACAGAGGCAATTTGGACTGAAAGCAGTGAATTTGGTCAACGGCTAGATGGGACATTGTTCAAATTCTGCAAAAGGGTGGACTGATGAGAGAGGAGTATATTCTTTTGCCATTTATTAAATTTGTCATTTGGGGCTCAGCTGAAGAGTAAAACTCCTTATCTTGGCATGGTTAATATATCAAATTTATTTTCAGTTTTTCAGTGTACAATATTCTTCTGAAAACTAAATAATTTCAACACCAATTGTTCTCATTGTTTAGTTCTCAGATATATACCTGCCTTTTACCTGAAGAGTCCTCTAGATAGGTTCCAGAAGATTGCAGGCTAAGTATGTGTACATATGTGCACATGCATACATGTGTACATGCAAACGCGTACAACCCAAACACATACAACCCTGCACAGAAGTCACGAGTTGTTTTGCATTCGTTGCGATTCAAAAACCTCTTTCATTCTTCATTCTGCAGCTCAACACCACTCGCCATAGCTTGGAGCAGTAAATGGGTAATTATTTGTTCGTTCTTTGTGTGGTAGATAGGTCTCCAAATGGATTTTGATGGAACTAGAATGTGCTTGTCTTGAGTTCAGAAATCCTGACTATTATTATTTTGCAATTGAATTTATGTCAAGTTTTTGTCAACGTGATGCCTTTCCTAAGTGTTTGGAATTACAATACCAATAATTCCCAACCAGTGGTTTCCAGTGATCAGAAAGAGTAAGAATTACTGAATGCTCTAAAAAATTTGGAAGGCATCTCATTGAGAAAGGCTATTATAACATAAGGAAGAGAGTTCCCTCAATCTTTAGGTCCCTTATGAAACTTTGTAACTGAAAGGTAATTTTTAATGCGGGAGAAAGGAAAACAGTATTAACTGCAGAGAGACAATCACATTAACAACACTGAATTAATTGCATTTTAATGACATACCCTTTAAATTAAAACTGTATTTCCTCTGGAGTCTGCCTGCTTTTTGCTGCTCGTATTTTGGAATAAAGGCCATTGTCTGCTGCTTAGGGGGTCAGGAGCCGCCCCTGATCTTGAAAAGCAAAGTTTTGGGAAGGGATGTGCTTGGTAGACAGAAGGTACAGCTTGAGCAAAGAAAGCAAGGCATGAATCAAGATATTTCCACATTCTTGACTTGTCTGACAGAACAGGTAATCTGTATATGGAGCTCATTTCCTTCTTTAATTCTTCATGTTGACTGCTCTTCCGTTGAACAAAGGAATTGATTAGCCAAGCTGTTAGGTGGAGGGAGAGGGAACAAATGAGAAGCAGAGATAATGGACACAAACGAAGCAGCTTTCTGTCTTATTTCACAAGAGTTAAAAGACTAATGAGATACCTCAGATACATCATTATAAACCCCATCTCAATAGCTTACCAGTTGTTTTCAAACCATTGTGCTAATGCTGACAATGCTAATTGTCCAATACCTGAGATACCTATGTCATCCTGCCCATACCAAATAAATTACTTCATTGTCAATCTATGGAAGTGTATCACACTGATTGGAACATTCGTTTTGAATGACTGAATAATGAGCAAAAGTCTCAAAGTCTTTTCCAGGAGAATTTCCTTCTAACGTAGATAGGTTTGTGTGCATTGTCTAAGAGAGAAGGAGAAAGATGGAGAAATAGCTACAGTTCTGGCTTCAGGTCATGTCAGCTGGGGAATTCTAGGAGTTGAAGTCCACACTTCTTAAAGTTGCCAAGGTTGAGAAACATGGCCATAGACCAGTGTTTCTCAACCTTGACAATTTTAAGGCATGTGGACTTCAACTCCCAGAATTCCACAGCCAGCATGGCTGTGGAATTCTGGGAGCTGAAGTCCACATGCTTTAAATTTGTCAAGGTTGAGAAACACTGCCACAGACTGTATAAAAACTGATGAAGGGGAAATTGGGTAATGAATAGTAGAACATGAAAGCCTAGGAAGAAGAGCAGATACAGGTAGTTCTCGAATTACAACAGTTCATTTACTGACAATTTGAAGTTACAATGGCACTGAAAAAGTGATTTATGACTATTCTTCACACTTATGACCATTGCAGCATCCCCATGGTCGTGTGATCAAAATTCAGACATTTGACAACTGACTCATAGTTATGGCAGTTGCAATATCCTGGGGTCATGTGATCACCTTTTGCAACCTTCTGACAAGCAAAGTCAATAAGGAAGCCAGATTCACTTTTAACACCTGTATTTATAATTACAGCAGTGATTCACTTAACAACTAGGGCAAGAAAGGTCATAAAATGGGGCAAAATTTACTTAACAATTGCCTCTCTTAGCAACAGATACTTTGGGCTGAATTGTGGTCATAAGTTGAGGACTACCTGTATCTGTGGCAGATTTAACCCCAGGATTTGCACATTGCATAACAAATTCTCCCATTCTGGTCAGATCACATGGGATAGGAATCTTGTAGTCCTAGAATTAAATGTAGCCTTCAGCTTGTTTCCATGGGACCTTTAGACTTATTTCAGAAGGTTTTTGCAAGTTCTCTGCCCTTCATCTAGTATCTGAGGCATATGGGTTGTAAAACAAGTACTGTATCAGAGCAAAGAGAAATTGTAGGCAGTTGAAGGATAGTACTGAGCCATCTATTTTGGGCTATAGTCCCATGCTTATGACAGCCATTCCACGAATGGCCTAAAATATTGCCAGGAGAAGAGCCGGGGTGGTGCAGCAGTTAGGGTGCAGTACTGCAGGCCACTTTAGCTGACTGTGTTCAGCAGGTCAGCGGTTCAAATCTCACTGGCTCAAGGTTGACTCAGCCTTCCATCCTTCTGGGGTAGGTAACATGAGGACCCAGATTGTTGGGGGCAATGTAAATATATATATATATATATATATACATTGCTTACTGGTGTACACCGCTTAGAGAGTGCTTGCACTTAAAGCGGTATATCAGTCTCATAAATAAATAAATAAATAAATAATGGAATCCCAATGAACTATGCTGAATCAATACAGCCTCCCTGTCCAAAAAAAGCTACTCACACTTTCACCCAAATCCAGACATTATCTTGCACTCTAGCATTTCAGATTGAAAGGAGCTAAGATGCTTCCTAGGAATCTGCCCATTTCCCAAAGCCAGTTTGGTCGAGCGGTAAAGGCACCAAGCTAGAAACCAAGGGATTGTGAATTCTAGTCCCACCTTAGGCATGAAAGCTGTCTGGGTGACCTTGGGCCAATCTCTCTCAGCCCAATTTAACTCACAGGCCTGTTGTTGTGAGGAGGAAGAGAAAGGAATATTAGATATGTTCATTGCTTTGAGTTGTTTATGAACATAATAAAAGTGAGATATAAAATAAATAAAACAAACAAAGCAAAGCGAATCTCCATCAGAATAATATATGCAACATATAATGGAGAGGCCATATCTCCAAACTGAGGCCTCTAAAACTGCTGAATTAAACTATTATACATCTAATTGAAAAAAAACCCCAATCTAAACTAAGTTCTGAGACTATAGATCTGGCATGTTCAACCCACAGTCCCCAGACTGCATGCAGCCCTGGACAGTTAGTAGTACAGCCCCACAAGATAGTAAACAATATAAAAAAGTGAGTTTGTTATTAGATGCATTGACTATATTATATATTATAATATATTGTATATTATATATTTATATTTGTCCAAGACAATTCCACTTCATTCAGTGAGGCCCAGGTAAGCCAAAAGATTGGACAATCATGTTATAGACCAGGGCTTTCTCCAGTACAGGAGATGGATAATCCATGGATGGGTTTTCTCTGTCTGCCTGCTCTTGAGACCAAGTAGCCAAAGCTTGACATGCCCCCACTTCTTGTGGAGTCCATTCTTAACTTGGTCTCTGCTCGGAGAAGACTCGCTTTGGCGTGGCTCTCAGCTTATCAGGTTAGACAAGAAATCCATTGATTGATTATCCCTTGATAATTGGCTTCCCCTTCCCAAAAATTTTTTCCACCTATAGGAATTTAACCACAAAATTTTCTGGGGATCAGTCCTGATCTCAAACCTAAAATTAAAAAGGGGATTGGTGGGGAGGGAAATTTCCCCACAGATATCAGCCAGCCCCAGGGCTCTGGGGGGTGAAAAGGGGGGGAAGAAGGCATCAGCAGAGACTACTTGCTGAACCTTTTCCCCAACCACTAAGTTTTCCTTGGGATCATCCCTGATCCTATATTAAAATTGAAAAAGGGGGTGTGGGGGGGGGAAACTCCCCACGGATCCCAGTCAGCCCCAGGGCTCTGGAGGTGAAAAAGGGGGGGAACAAAGGCATCAGCAGAGACCACTTGCTGAGCTTTTCTCCCCAACCTTCCAAGGGATTTTTTCCTCAAATTGGGGGAAAAAATAACAATCTCCAGGTCCGGATTCAAACTTGAATTCGGATCATCGGAGATTCCCTAGCAGCCCAGGGCAACCGCGGGCGCCATTTTAGTTGCCGTTTTCAGACAACAAAGGCAATCCCTGGCTGGGATTCCCTTAAAACGTCACAGCGCGCCAAATTTAAATCCCCGGGCACAAGCAGCTTCTGGGAGGCTGCGGAGCTTATCTTCAGAGGGAAACGAAGCACAGGAAGGGAGTAAGCCCCAACCAAGAAACGGAGGCTAGAGAACCCTCCTGGGATCTGCAAAGCCCTTTTTCAGGGAGAAACGAGCTGTGGCTGCCATCTCTTGCAGAGAAAGGCAAACTGAGCTTAAGGAAGCTCTACATCATATCTGGAATCACTGATAGAGGCGGAATAGGAGCACACAACCAGCGCTCCACCCCCGATACACACATATAATAATAGGACAAAATATAATAATAATAAAAATAGATACATAAATTTTAAAAATAATAATAATAATAATTAAAAAAAATTTTTTTTTTAAAGCTAAAAATTAAGCAACTGCAGGGCCAACAGGCCTAAAGACAGAACACACAATATTATCATCATCACCATTATTGTTGTTGTTGTTATTATTATTATTATTTTACTATTATTGTTGTTCCTATTATTAGTATAATAGTAATAGTATTAATAAGAATAAATTCCGCTCTAGGTGACCGCCATTTGATACCTGCTGTGTATTAAGTCAGGCCTACAGACCCTTTTGAGGTCGCCACTGATATTTTTTGCCTCCCTTTTCCTTTTTCTACTGGTGCACGTTGCCTGGTCACCTAAGGCCTCCGGGCGGAACCCAAAGAGTGGTTCCAAACGTGCCTTCGGTACCTCCCTCAGCTACCGTGACCTTAGCCCAGAGAGAATATTTTTGTTGTGGTCGGGTGATCAGGGGAACAGTCCTGGTACTTGTTCCAATTTCGCTCCCGCCAATACTTGCCTGCCTGAGCGTCTTCTCAGTTTTTCTGGGACTGCTCAAGCGGAATGGAGGGACCCTCGTTGCCTCAATCCATGAGCACGACCCCTCCACCTCCCAATTACGGCTGCAACACACCTTCTGACCAGAAGGCGGCAGGCAAGTGCAAAGCGAAGACAAAACACTCGCTCAAGAGGCCCTCCAAGTTGGCGGAAAAGCAAGCCAGCCGTAGGCACCAGGCCCTGGAGAAGGAGTTCTCCAGAGCGCAGAGGCAGGCCCAATTGGAATTGGTTCAAATAGCGGCCACCGAGATGGAATTACCATTGGGTCCATCCACATCAACCCAGAGCGCGTGGTCCATTCCAGGAACACCGCAACCACTGGATCCGCCATCTACATCAGCCCAACAAACAACCACGGCGGCAGGCACAACCACTGAGTCCAACTCTCCACCTGCGGTCACCACACCCAAAGGTAATGACATAGGGGACATCTGGGCAGATGGACGGCTAGAGGCCCTATTAACCAAAGTGGTGGACCGAGCCCTAGCACAGCGCTCCGCCCACCACGACCAGGGGCCCTCCATCTCAGCCATGCCACACTCGGAACTCCCCTCAGAGTCCTCAGGCATTCAGGAACCCGTCTCCCCGGCCCAGTCCTCCATGAGTGGTTATTCTTCACCACAAGAGGAGGATCAACCTGGGATCTCTATGTCAGAGGATGAGGAACTTCCCCCTGAGCCCCCCTCAGGGGGATTATTTAATCCCAACCGCTTCCTCACGATACTACGCAAGGCCACAGCCATTGCGGACATGGGGACGGATCAGTTTTCTCAGCCGCAAGCGACACCGGCCACCACATCCAGACCCGTATTCGTAGAAAAGGTGACAACGCAAAACCATAGTTCCTATGGAGGACATACGAACACACCAGGACCTGGCTAAGATGGTAGCAGCCACGGAATACGCTGCAGACGCAACATTCCAATCGGCCATTTTTTCATCCAGATCCATAGCATCCAACATAATTGCCAGGAGAATGCTATGGCTAAAACACTGGCAAGCTGACACCAAGGCTAAGTGGAGGCTAGCGACCGCCCCTTACTCAAGCAACGGTCTGTTTGGGGAGGCCTTGGACCCCTATCTTGTAGAGAACAAAGACAAGCGGAAGGTCATGGCACACTTGAACAAAAGGTCAGACAAACGTACCACACCTTACTTTCGTAGGCAGTCCTTTCGTCAACCGACAACCACGCCTATCAGTCAGGCACCCAAGCCATTCACTCCCAGGCAGAACAAACCGTACAGCCGCCCCTACGACAGACCGGGGTTCCAGCCCAGACAACAAAACCAGTCGAGACGACCTTTTCGTGGAACGGGTCGTCCGTACCAGAAGACAAAATGACTCCTACATAGACCTACCCATTGGAGGAAGACTAGCTCACTTCTTCCACCAGTGGGAGCAGACCTCCACGGACAACTGGGTACTACAAACCATCCAGTCCGGGCTGTCCCTGGAGTTCCTGGTCACACCCCCAGACCGACTCATCAACTGCTCGGTCTCCAGGAACCCCACCAAACGCAAACTCATGCAGGAGGCCATCCAACACCTGTTGGACATTCAAGCAATAGAACCGGTCCCAGCGGAATACAGAGGCAGAGGATTTTACTCCATCCTCTTTGTGGTTCCAAAGACTTCAGGAGGATGGAGGGCAATCCTGGACCTAAAAAACCTCAACCGCTACATCACATACAAAAAATTCAAGATGCAATCCCTTCAGTCCATCCTGGGAAGCATCAGAGAAGGAGACTTCCTGGCATCGATAGACCTCACGGAAGCCTACCTTCACATCCCCATCCACCCAAACCACCGCCGGTTCCTACGTTTCTGTTACGGGGGAAAACACTTCCAATACAGAGCTCTCCCCTTCGGTCTATCTTCGGCACCCAGGGTATTTACCAAGATACTAGCAGCGGTAGCCGCCAAACTGAGAAAAATCCCAATACGCGTCCAATGTTACCTAGACGACATACTAATCCAAGCAACATCCCTACAGACAGCTCAGGCGGACGTAAGGACCGTCATTCGCGTCCTCCAATTACACGGATTCTCAGTAAACTTTCAGAAGAGCCAGACAGTTCCCTCGTCCAGGCTGCTGCATCTGGGGGCCATGATAGACACAACCAACTGTATGGTCTATCTCTCCCAAGACCGGGTGGCCGGCATCAGGGAACTGGCTCGCTGGGTTCACAGGCAACGTTCAGTTCCGATACTAACACTTTCCCAATTATTGGGCAAGATGGTATCGGCCATAGCCATTGTACCCTGGGCCAGGCTCCACCTACGGGAACTACAGTGGTTTCTGCTCCCGTACCAACGGCAGAACACCAGCGCATCCAACCACCTAGTCAGGGTCACGGCACAAATCCGCAGGGCGCTACGCTGGTGGTGCTCTCGGGCCGTGACCAAGGGGTCACCCTTCAAGGAACCAGTCAGAGTTACCATCACTACAGACGCCAGTCTGTATGGTTGGGGAGCCCATCTGGACTCCCGGTTTGTACAGGGACGTTGGTCCGCCACGGATCTGAGAAACAACATCAACTGGCTAGAACTCAGGGCTATCCACCTAGCCTTGCAACAATTCAAAGACAGAATCAGAGGCCACCACGTTCTAGTCCTAACAGACAACGTAGCAGCCAAGGCGCACATCAATCGGCAGGGGGGGACCAGATCAAAAACCCTCATGACAGAGTCACGACTCCTATTCAGCTGGGTAGAGCCCAATCTGAAGTCACTAAAAGCAGAACACATATCGGGGGTCAACAACCAGCAAGCGGACTTCCTAAGCCGCACCACAGTGGACCCTTCGGAGTGGGGGCTACACCCGAACTTGTTCCTAGACATCTCCCGCAAGTTCGGGTACCCGATCCTCGATCTGTTCGCATCATCAGACAATGCCCAGCTCCCCAGATTTTACTCTCGTTACTTCAACCCGCGAGCAGAGGGGACGGACGCTCTGAGAACTCAGTGGCCTCAGGGTCTGCTTTATGCCTTTCCCCCACTACCACTCATACCGGCGGTCATCCGAAAGCTGATTCAGGAGCGGGCAGAAGTGATCCTAGTAGCACCATATTGGCCACAGAGACCGTGGTTCGCCGACCTGATGAACCTGTCTCAGTCGCCCCCATGGAACATTCCCCCTCATCAAGTGTCCCTACACCAGGGAACCATCAGTCACCCGGAACCCCAATGGTTACAACTGACCGCCTGGCACTTGAGCGCCAGATAATGGCACAGGAACTATTCTCTCCCGGGGCCATTACCATAATTCAAGCTTCACGCCGTCCGGCAACAAACCGCATTTATGACTCCACTTGGAAAAATTTTTGCCTTTGGTGCAGGGAACGGCAGTTTGACTTACACAAACTCTACATCCCTCAGATAGTAGATTACCTCTTGGAGGGACTAGACAGAGGCCTCGCCCCCGCGACCATCCGCAGGCAAGTGGCGGCCTTGTCCACCCTCCTCACCTGCACGGATTCGGTTCCCTTAGCTCACCACCCCAGGATCCGCGCCTTTATCAAGGGCGCCTATAACACCAGACCTCCAGTAATTCACAGGTACCCGTCCTGGGAACTACCGCGAGTCCTTCACGCACTCACTCGGTCACCATTTGAACCATTGGCGACCGTTTCCTTGCGACACCTGTCGCTAAAGGTGGCGTTCCTGATTGCCATCACATCGGCCAGACGAATTTCGGAACTGGCCGCACTGTCAGTCAGAAACGACCTATGCATTTTCCACAAGGACAGGGTGGTCCTTAGGTTAGATCCTGCCTTCATACCGAAGGTGAATTCACTCTTTCACAGGACACAGGAAGTAATTCTCCCAAACTTCTGTCCAAATCCAACACATGACCGGGAGCGGCAGTGGCATACATTGGACGTCCGCAGAGCCTTGCGGCGTTATATAAAGCGTACAGAACCCTTCCGCAAATCGGAGGCCCTATTTGTGTCCTTCCAAGCGGGCACCTTGGGGCGGAAAGTTTCCGCGGGCACCATTGGAAGGTGGATCCGAAGCTGTATCGCAGAAGCTTACAATGTATCATCCCTGCCGCCCCCAAGTCATCTCACAGCCCATTCCACCCGAAGCGCTGCAACTTCGGCGGCATGGGCTACCCAGGCGTCAATCGAGGAAGTTTGCAGGGCCGCGACATGGTCCTCGCCTTCCCCGTTTATACGACACTACAAGATAGACCGCTTTGCATCGGCGGATGCCTCCTTTGGTAGGAGGGTCCTCCAGCAAGTTGTCTCAGAGATCAATCTACCGGCCTTATCTGTTTCCCACCCCTTGGGACAGTGAGGCTTTGGTACGTCCCATCCATGGATTATCCATCTCCTGTACTGGAGAAGGGGCGTTGGTCTTACCTGAACGCCTTTTCTCAGTACGGAGATGGATAATCCACACCCACCCCAAGGCCAGCAGGCCGCTAGTAGGGAGCTGAGAGCCAATACCTCGTCAATCATCAGCCAATTCGCCCTCGTTAAGAATGGACTCCACAGGAAGTGGGGGCGTGTCAAGCTTTGGCTACTTGGTCTCAAGAGCAGGCAGACAGAGAAAACCCATCCATGGATTATCCATCTCTGTACTGAGAAAAGGCGTTCAGGTAAGACCAACGCCCCTTTCAACCTTTTCACCCCATTGTACCACTTTTAGGATATGGCAATATCCGAGTACCACCAGTCAACTAGCAAGGTGTCAAAAACCTGATGATCAAAAAAAGGGAAAAAATAATAAACTACCTGTACCTGATAAAGTACAGGTAGTCCTCAACTTACAACAATTTGCTTAATGACTGTTCGAAGTTACAATGGCACTGAAAAAAGTGCCCCCCAAGCCACAGCCAAGCAAGACACCTGCCTACCCACCTGGCGGCGCTCTTCCTCCTGTCCAAGGTTTTCATTGTTGTGAGCATTTCTGTTGAGGATTGGCAGCGAAGGTGTGGTGGGGGGTGTTTGGTTTTTATTCCCCCTGTCCGCTGGGTGGTTGCAGCAGGTTTTGGTCACTTCACATGACCCTGGGACACTGTGACCATCATAAATATGAATCAGTTGCCAAACATCTGAATGTAAATCACAAGACCCTGGAGATGCCACAACATTCCAGCTGATTGGCGCTTCTCGGCTCAGCAGAAGCACCAGGATCAGTGCCGAGCTCCAGCTGGAGCCTGGCGCTGATCCTGGTGCTTCCATTGAGCCCTGACAGCCCTGAAGAAGTGCTGATCAGCTAGAAAGTGGCACTGATCCTGGTGCTTCCGCTAAGCCCTGACAGCCCTGCAGCTCCAGCCATCTCTCGCTCAGGCTTGTGCAGTGCTGCCACCGGTTCAGCTCATTCCCCTCCCCCGCTACCACTTTTCTAGGATGGTTGCGTACCATCTGCCAGGTGCCAATGTACCACAGGTGGTACCCGTACCACTGGTTGAAAAACCCTGTTACAGACCATCATCTTTATTTGCATTTATGGACTTGGTTTTCTAAACCTGTGTTCTTTGTCTCACCTTAAAACTTGCTATAAGTCAACACTAATATCATCACCATCTCATTCTGAGAATGCATGAGGAGCATTTAATGGTAAGACAGCTGCTTCTGCTCATTAAATCTGCTGCCTAATCCAATAATTTGTGGTGGAATGTAGTCTGGATTTGCAGGAGGGAGGGAATACATTCCAGAGGCGCAAGAGACAACTCTGCTCAGATTGTGGGAGAGAAAGCAGGTGAAGACAGTTCCTCCCTAATAGTTCCCAGAATGTATGCTTCATAGGGGTGTTAGCATGCTTTAATTTGGCAAGAATGTCTATGGGTGAGGAATAATAAATTTGCTTGGAATAATTGTAATATCTTTCTTAACTTTTGGAGCTTCATTTTATCTAATGGTGGGGTTGGCCTCTGATTCGAGTTAACATTACCAAGCATTCAAAATCTTCACTTTCAGGTAAATAGGGCTAAAAATAAAATAGGCTTGAATCTTTTGAAGTGGGGCTGTATGTGTGTTTGTGTGCACATTGCTCGGGGCAATGTCAATTACTCATCTTGTTGGGATGAGTTTTAGTTTCCAGCTGTCTTTTCAGTACAGTGTGTCACACTGTGAAGGGCAAGATTGAGGCAGCTGATTTTTACCTATGATCTAAAAATGAGATTTTAATAAAATGTTGCCAGCCCAGGCAAATGACCTCATCATGTGAATAAGCAAGGAAATATTAGCAACAGAGGAGTAAACTGCAACTATGTGAACTAAGAGACTGATATACTTTCAATTAGGCCTTTGATGTTCTTTTGAGATTCAGGCTTTCTGGTTCTGTCAATGCTCTTTTTATTTGGAAGCAGGAACAGGACTTAGTGAAGAAAAGAGTGAATAAAATGCTCTGTGGGGGATTTTAAGTCAAACATTTAGACAATTAAAGAAAGAGAATTCAATTTGCTTGGAGGAAGAGAGTTCTGCGAGATAATGGGGAAAATGGCATTAAACTTTCTATAAGGGGCAATTTGACTTGTAATATGAGGCTGTATTTGTACATTATAGCTGTCAACCAAATAACATGTAATAGGCCTGCATATTTCAATCTAGAGTCTTATTCAAGCTATTCCTAGTTTGCAACACCCACCAAAAGAATAATCTTAATCACCTGGTCCAGTGAAATACATAGGTTTATGTTTTGGCATGTCTGAAATTATTAACTGTAGCCCTGTAAGAGTTTTACTAAGTGCATCATGGCCACTGGATACCTCTTCACCACTGACCAGAGACTATTACACAAAGTTAGACCAGTAGCTTTACCAGTCTTACATCTTACGTTCAATCCCTGCCATTCCCAATTTTTTTTAAAAAACTTAAGTGGAATGTGATGTGATAATCATCTTTCCAACACTTCTAGGTAAGTAATTTGGAGCTAGATCAATCTTCCCATTCAAGTGTCTTTCCAGATGTAATTGAATTATAGTTCCTAGATCAGTGGTGGTGAACCTATGGCATGGGTGCCAGAGGCGGCACTCGGAGCCTTCTCTGTGGGCACACGTGCCGTTGCCCCAGCCTCGCCTCCCCTGTGACCCCCTCCTCTCCAGCAGCCCCCCCTGAAGGAGAATCACCCCTGAGCGTGGCCCATGTGGAGCAGCGCAGCCAAGGACATGGCAGCCAGGCAGCGTAGACAAGACTATGCCCTCACACCCCATCGTGCACAGTTGATGCTGCAGGGTGCGGGCAGAGAGCGTGACTGCTATAGCACTGCTGGGCAATCTGCGGCGGGCCCTGGAGGCAGTGGGTGGCCCTGCGGGCAGGTGGGGTGGGGGTGGGGGGTGGAGCAGAGGCGGGATGGGTGGAGTGGGGGCAGGGCCAGTTTTTGGGCACTCGGTCTCTAAAAGGTTCGCCATCACTGTCTTAGATAGCGTTGCTTTAGAAATCTGGGTGTTGTTCTAACACATCTGAATAGTTCTAGATTGGTGAAGGTTAGTTTAGATGGACTCCTGGGTGTAGCAGGTTTTTTAAAAATACACGAGCAGCTTCTGGACTTCAGAAGACAAAAAGAACAATAACTTAGGGAACATATTCTATAATTTGTTCAGTTTTATCTTCATAAATTGTATAAATCCAGTAATTATGGCTCGCAAATGATGGCTTATGGTTTAGTGTCCTTTGTGAGTCCAAATGATTCTGATTCATTTAGTAAAATATAGTTAAGTAAATAATGGCTTAATGTGTGCAAACTCAGTTATCCTCTGTCTAGACTGGTCTTCTCCAAACACAATCATCCTAAATCAGCATGCCATCTCCTGGAGATGATGAGAGGTCTCATCCAGCACAATGGAAGACATCAGGCTGTAAGATGATTCCAGGTGCTGCATCATCTAGTTCATCATCTAGTTCTTTCTTTCCTTCAGAAAGAAACATCTTGGCTGTCCATGATTTATTGCATCACTACTGCCTTCGGTAATATAGTGTAGCTAATGTCAGTTGCTAGATTACACCACTGAGAATGCTGACTGGGGACCAAGGGTGAGAAGTCTAGTAACCTAAAAACCAACAGTTTGGCAAATGTTTCCATGGTTGAGTGGAACCTTTGTTGCACTTATTTTGATTTAGACATTCTGGGAGTCATGATTTGATAATTAAATAGAATATGGGCATAGTGGGAAGTTATTTCCTACTAAAAACTATGTCTTCTACTCGTACAAAAGGGAATGAGGTAAATCTCTTCCTGTTCATTGACTAATAACATATTCAGCTCATATTCTAGCAGTGAGGTAGGCTACTATTTCTAGAACATCACTCTAACAGTGACATTTTTCTTGATGAGCAATGCTACTAATTTAGCATGTAGCTCTATAGGTGTATGGTGGGTAGCTGGAATGTATGCACACAGGAGTCCTCTGGAAAGGAAGGCTTCATAAAATATAACAATGTGTCTTGTAATTAATGCCAGCTGGCTTGAAAAGTTTGTTATTGGAGAAATAGGTGCTGGTATTTAAGAGGTGACTTTGTTCTGGCACAACAAAAGCCATGGTTTGCTTTCTTAACCTTTATCAGATAAACCATTTTTAACTGACTCAAAGGTGCTTTTTTTCAAAAGGCAACTGGATTGCTTTTCTTGAGGAACAGAAGAAGACATTTCGCTTCTCATTCAAGAAGCTTCATCAGTTGTGACGGGTGGTGGGGGGGATGAAAGAATAGGTCAATCTAGTCTCAGTCGTCAGTACCTATCCTTCCATCCCGCCACCATCTAGTCACAACTGATGAAGCTTCTTGGATGAGAAGCGATACATTTTCTTCTTCCTCAAGAAAAACAGCCCAATTGCCTTTTGAGTTGCCTTTGAGACAGCTATGACCTGGATGACTAAGAATCTCCATAGACATTTTTTTATTTAATTTGCTTAACATAATCATAAGCAACATTTGCAGTTCATCCAAACCACCAAGCCAAATGCAATGATGCTTTGCCTACAGGATGTTTTAGATTCATTTTTTTTAATTTGATCCAGTTAAAAATGTTAGCAAAAGCTGCTAATTGAATTGGACAATATTGAGATGGAGCAATTATAACATTTGTTATAACACAGAATCCCAGACTTTTCTTCCCACAAGATGGTTTCCTGTAGCAGGGCCATTTTGATTACAGACCTTTTTCTGGACCATGTGCAAAAAAAATGCTATCTAGTTTTATCGCTGCTTGTTTTTTCCCCATATGAGGGCTATTGCAAATGTGAAATTTGATTTGCAGTGGCTGGTCAATCCATATTTTTTGTCACTTGAGCTTTACAGCTAATTGTCTTTCCTAAATCACATATGTCAGGGGTCTTCAAACTTGACCCTTTTATGACTTATGGACTTCAACTCCCAGAATTCCTCAGCCGGGCACGCTGGCTGAGGAATTTTGGGAGTTGAGGTCCACAAGTCATAAAAGGGCCACATTTGAAGACCCCTGACCTATGGCATCTAAGGCTAACCAAGTTGTTCTCGAACCCAAAGAAGAACATCTTATGGTGTTCAGTGACACAGTCACCATACCATCTTCATGGTTTTGATTCCCACCACCCTGAGAATATCGTACAAGTGATTCTTATAAGAGTCTAAACCAGGGGTGTCAAACTGCCGGCCCACGGGCTTGACGTGTCATCCGGAACCCACGCCCACCCCATTGCCGGCAATGGTAAAACCATCCCGATATGTTGTGCGACATCACGTGACATCGTGAGTTTGACATGTCTGGTCTAAACAGTGGCCTAAATATCCCATTATACAAGTAGTAAACTTCTTTTTCTTCAAGATTTCAAAATTAGGCAGTAAAATGCAGAATTTTAACATCTCATTTTCTTGAAACCAGAATAATTCTGCCCTATTTACTCCCCAGAGTGCAAGCGAGGGGTCCTATTTACATCATGTGCTTAGTTTATAATTCAATTTATTACAATATGTAAGCCCAGAAAATGAGTGAATAAAATAATCACGTTTGTTGTAGGAATCCAGCCACAAATTACTTCTGTAACTCACCTAGCTTGTCTCAAGGACAAACATTTCTCCCCTGCTTTTTCCTCCCTGTTTTAAATTATTTTGGCTTTACTTTCATCATCTTAATATCTATATACTGTTCATTTTAATCTCTCTCTTCTAAAACACAAGGCTGGATAGAGGGCTTCTGTGAGGAACTGAGTAACATGATGTTGTTACTATGCATTGAGATTAAGAAATAAATGAAACCCCCTTATCTGAACCAAACCAGGAAATAAAATAAAGCTTTATCTGCTTTTTGCATCTAAGCTGCATTTTTTTGTATCTGGGTAGCATCTGGTGTTTAGAGATTTCTTCTAGCATCTGGATAACATGCAATCTAGCAGTGAGAATGCCTAATAATAATAATAATGACAAAAACAATAGCTACTACTACTGTATTACTATAACTACAGCCAAAACTAGTTAAATACCACAAATTGTTGTCACAAAAATATACACAAATGCTATTTATGCAGTTGAAAGTGGGAAGTGGCATAGAAAAATAATCTTGTCAAAGCTGTCAATGAAAAACTGGGGTTATAAACATATTGGCAAAATAATAAGATATAGGAAGAATCAAAGATGGCTGTTGCTAAAGATTTCATAGCTTTTCTATCATCATCTTATAATCAAAATCCCAGCAGTATAGATTACTATCTTAAATCACTAGATTTTGTGATTATCCAGGATGTGGATATTAGAGGCTTGCTTATATTTGCTTTTAAGAAAAAAAATAGGTTTTTTTTCTGATTTTTCCTTCCATGGGGATTTTAAAATACTTTTTGTGCTATTATACTGGGGTAGAGGTCCTTTCATGTGTGTTATAATGTAGGTTATTATTTTTGTCTGTATATACATGGGGCTTTGTTGCTTATCATTGTTTTTAATCTTTTAAAAAATTACCTGCCCAGAGATTCTTCTCTCTTTGGAGAGCATTTAAATCAAACCAATCAATCTATTAACGAACCCTACAAGAATTATTGGAATCTATTTTATTTTTATAGAATATAAAACAGAATGTTAAAAGCCTGAGTTTTCTCCAGTACAGGAGATGGAAAATCCACCAATGGGTTTTCTCTGTCTGCCTGTTCTTGAGATCAAGTAGCCAACCTTGACACGTCCCCTCTTGCTAGGAGACCCAGTCTTGACTTGGTCTCAAGCTCTTGAAGACGTATCAAGGTTGGCTCTCAGGTTTAAAGATCTTCAATTCAGAGACCCATTGTTGAATTCTCCTTGCTTTAAATTTGATATTTGTACATTCTCTAATTAGTGATTCCATTTCAAAAAAAGTTTCTTTCCCAAAAATGTTTTCCCAAGAACGCTGGGATCAGCGCAGCCTCAAATCAGCTGATTTGAGGCCTCTGGGGTGGTGGTGGGGAAAGTACTTCTCCATTGATTTCCCCAGGGCTCTGGGGGTGGGGAGGAAAATCCCTTACCAGTTCCCCCGTCGGCTTCCCTGTGCAGCGCTCAGCGCTGCAGCCACAATCAACCCCAGTTTCCCCTTTGTCCTCGACACCTCCGGAGGCCGTTTTCAATGGCCTGAGAGTCATGGCTGCCATTTTGGACGGCTGCTGAGTTCTCAGACTTAACGGAGGTTCCCTTTGTCGTCAGAAACAGATCCTGCAGGCAATTAATTTGGCCTTTCTGTGTTTTTGGGACAAGGGCCTCAGGAATCTTAGCATATCCTTGCCGATCCCAGGAAACTGCAACCAAGTGCCCTGCGGCCGCCATTTTGGGTGCGCCACGCAGCCAGCCTTGTAAACGCTTATCAGCCGGATTGAGTGCTGAAGGCCTCCACGTGCTACAGGGTCTTCCCCCTGAACTTCAGGCCATTCACACGACCTTGGCCACCCCAGGAATTTTGCCGGAGCCAGTGTGGCCGCCATCTTGGGAACATTGTGAGGTACAAATGAGACCTCCTGTACTGACTACAGGCCCCAAGCTCTCCCACAAGGTCTTCCTATATTCTGGCTACTTCTCAGAACATCTGAGAAACTATTTAGCCCTGCCCAGCGACTGCCATTAGGCATCAACTATATCATTATTTACAGCCAATAATTAACTAACTAGGTCCAAATTCTCAGGCCACCATCTTGTTTTGGAGCCGCCATTTTGAAATCACATTGCCTTTGCCAGGCCTCATTTCAGGCCCTCTGCGCCCTTCATTGGGCCATGTGGTGCACCTTGACTGGCCACCTAAGGCCTCCGGGCAGAGCCCCAACCGTGCCTTCGGCATCAGACTCAATTGCCGTGACCAAAGCCCAGATAGATTGTTTCTGGTTAGGTGAGCAGTCTTCGTTACTTGCTCCAATTTCACTTCCGCCAACCGCTTGCCTGCCAGAGCTTCGCCTCAGTTTCCCTGAGACAGCTCAACCAGAATGGAGGACTCCACGATGCCTCAACCCATGAGCACTGCCTCCCCATCCTCCAGTTACAGCCGGCAGAAAACCTCTGATCAGGAGGCGGTAGGCAAGCTCAAATCCAAGGCCAAGGCCACTCTCAAGAAGCCTTCCAAGTTGGCGGAAAAGCAAGCCAGCTATAGGCACCAGGCTCTGGAGAAGGAGTTCTCCAGAGCGCAGAGACAGACCGGATTAGAGACGGATCAAATGGCGGCCCCTGAATTTGACCTTCCTTTAGGTCCTTCAACCTCGGCACAGGGCGTGTGGTCTCTCACAGGGACACCCGCCACACTTAGTTCCCCTTCTGAATTGGCGCAACACACAGCAACCGTCTCAGGTTCAGCTCCAGAAGCCACCTTCACGCCAACGGCCGCAGGGCTCAGGGGACTAGACATTGGAGACATTTTCTCTGATGGCTGCCTTAAGGCCTTGCTATCCAGGGTTGTGGACTGCGCTCTAGCAGAACGGTCCTTCCATCCATCTGGGCAGGGGGCTTCTACGTCGGCCATGCCACCTTATGTCCCTCCTATGGGGTTTCCTATACTTCAGGAACCCACATCTCCTGCACACTCCTCCATGAGCGGATACTCATCCCCGCAGGGTGAGGAGCAGCCGGAATTTAATCTATCAGAGGAGGAGGAACTTGCCCCTGAGCCCTCCCCATCGGGAGGCCTGTTCAATCCAACTCTGTTTCTTCCCCTGCTTCGCAAGGCCACATCAACGGCAAACATAGGATCCGATCAGCCACAGGCAACATTGGATTCCAGTCCAAATCCGATATTTTTTGAAAAGGTGGCAGCATAACATCACGTTCCATGTCCCTCTATTTTTCTTAAAGGGATCAAGAAACAGTGGGCCTCCCCTTCCTCTTTTCCTTCTGTAAGCGGGACTGATAAAAAGATTTTAGCACCTCCACAGATCTCACTGAGGCCTGGAGGTACCCCTCTGGTATCCCAGACTGCGGTCACTGGGGACATTTCAGAGGTGCTTAAAGCGGACGACAGAAAATGGGACCTAACCTTCCGGAAGACCCATCAATCAGCAGCATGGGCAATTAAAACAGCCACTTGTGCATCCTTTTTTGTCCGGTCTACCCTTTTATGGTTTTGTCAGCTTCAGGCCAGAGTCCCTGCTGAGGACATTCAGACTCACCAGGACCTAAGCAAAATGGTGGCGACCACTGAGTATGCTGCGGACGTGACGCTTCAGTCGGACAACTTTGCATCTAGGTCTCTTGCATCCAACATTACAGCCAGAAGGATGCTGTGGCTGAAACACTGGCAGGCTGACGCCAAAGCAAAATGGCGTCTGGCAACTGCCCCATATCTGGGCAATAATCTTTTTGGGGAGGCCCTGGCCCTGTAGCTTGTGGAAAACAAGGACAAGTGGAAGGTCATGGCTCATTTGAATAAATGGTCCGACAAACGTCCCGCTCCATATTTCCGCAGGCAGTCCTTTTGGCTGGCAGCAGGTTCAACTGCCACTCAGTCTTCCTGCTCATACACACTAAGGCCATATGACCATCCGTATGACAGGCCGGCCTTTCGGCCTAGGCAACAGAACCAATCTAAAAGGCCATTTCGAGGGGCAGGTCACCCCTATAGGAGGTCCAGGTGACTCTTACACCGCACTTCCCATCAGTGGGAACTCACATCCACAGATGCCTGGGTCTTACAAACCATCCAGTTTGGTCTGTCCCTGGAGTTTCTAGCCAGTCCCCCGGACTGCTTCATCACTTGTCCCATTTCCCGGAATCCACTCAAACAAAGACTTATGCAGGAGGCCATTCAACATCTTCTAGAGATTCAGGCCATAGAACCAGTACCACCGGACCACATGGGGGGGGATTCTATACTCCATCCTTTTTGTTGTTCCCAAGACCTCAGGAGGATGGAGAACAATTCTGGGCCTCAAGGGTCTGAACTATTACATCACATACAAGAAGTTCAAGATGCAATCACTCCAGTCCATCATGGGAGGCATCAGACAAGGAGACTTCCTGGTGTCAATAGACCTCATGGAAGCGTATCTCCACATCCCCATCCATCCAGCTCACCGGCGGTTCCTCAGGTTCTCTTACAGGGGCAGTCATTTCCAGTACAAGGCCCTTCCTTTTGGCCTCTCCTCGGCGCCCAGGGTATTTACCAAGATCCTGGCTGTACTGGCTGCCCACTTGCGGAAGGTACCGGTACGCGTCCAGTGTTACCTGGATGACATCTTGATCCAAGCGTCCTCCTTCCATGCAGCCCAGTCGGACCTGCAACTAACTATTTATTCAGGTCCTCCAACAGCACAGGTTCTCGGTCAACTTCCAAAAAAGCCAGACGGTTCCATCATCAGGCTTCTGCACCTGGGAGCCATCATAGACACCACAAACTGCATGGTCTATCTCTCCCAGGAGCGATTGGTCAGCATCAGGGAGCTGGCTCGTCGGGTGTACAAGGACCGCAGCGTTCCACTGCTCTTACTCTTACTCTTCCAGCTTCTGGGAAAGATGGTCTCCTGAATAGCCATAGTTCCCTAGGCCAGACTCCACTTGTGGGAGCTTCAATGGTTCCTCCTGCCATTCCAACGGGTGAATGCCAGCGCATCCAACCGCCACGTCAGTCTCCCGGTCCACACCCTCAGATCTCTGCGCTGGTGGTTCTCACAAGCGGTGTCCAAGGGGTCACCTTTCAAGGAGCCGGGCCGCGTCACCATTACGACGGACACCAGTCTATTCGGTTGGGTTCCCATCTACAATCTCAGTTTGCACAGGGCCATTGGTCCCACGCAGACTTGAGACACAACATCAATTGCCTGGAGCTCAGGGCCATCCATTTAGCTCTTCGTCAATTCTGACAGGCCATCACATATTGATCCTCATGGACAACGTGGCATCCAAGGCCCACGTGAACTGGTGTGGGCACCAGGTCCAAGTCCCTTATGTCTGAGGCACGGCTCCTGGGCTCCTGGGCAGAGTCCAACCTGGCCTCTCTCAGGGCTGAACACATCTCGGGGGTCAAGAACCAGCAGGCAGACTTTCTCAGTTGCTCTACAGTAGACCCCTCAGAATGGGGATTGCATCCGGATCTTTTTTCCGATATCTCCCATAGGTTCGGCCATCCGATCCTCAACCTGTTTGCGTCGTCAAACAATGCCCAACTCCTCAGGTACTTCTCCTGTTATTACTTTCCAGGGGCGGATGGGACAGACGCTCTGCGGACTCCGTGGCTGCAAGGTCTCCTTTATGCCTTACCTCCCCTCCCGCTTATTCCGGCGACCATCCGCAAACTGCTCCAGGAGCAGGCGGAAGTGATCCTCATGGCCCCATACTGGCCACAGAGGCCCTGGTTTGCCGATCTGATGAATCTTTCCTGGTCTCCCCCGTGGAAGATTTCCTCGCATTGCGTGTCCTTGCACCAAGGGGTCCTCCAACACCTGGACCCTCAGTGGTTGCAATTGACTGTTTGGCACTTGAGTGCAGCATCATGACATAGGAGTTATTCTCACCACGGGCAATCACTATGATTCAGGCCTCTCGTCGCCTGACGACCAATCGCATTTATGATTCTACTTGGAAGAATTTTTGCCATTGGTGCAGAAGGCGACAACTGGATGTCTACAAATTAACCATCCCTCAGATCGTATATTACCTTCTGGACAGTCTGGACAGAGGCCTGGGCCCTGCGACCATTTGTAGGCAGGTGGCAGCTTTATCAACGTTGCTCACTTGTGCGGATTCAGTTCCTTTAGCTCATCATCCTAGAATATGCACGTTCATCAAGGGTGCATGCAACACTAGACCTCCCGTGGTACACAGGTACCCCTCTTGGGAGCTTCCTCGTGTACTTCGCGCTTTGACTAAGCTGCCCTTTGAGCCCGTTGCTTCTATACCATTGTGGGCCTTGTGCTTAATGTTGCCTTCTTAATCGCCATCACGTCAGCCAGGCGTATCTCCGAACTGGTCGCTCTCTTGGTCAGGAATGACCTTTGCATCTTCCACCGAGACTGGATGGTTCTTCGGTTGGATCCCGCTTTTGTGCCTAAGGTCAACTCACTCTTCCATAGGGCACAGGAATTCTTTTTACCAAATTTTTGTCCCAATCCTTCCCATGACTTGGAGCGGCAGTGGCACACACTGGACGTTCGCAGGGCCCTGCAGTGTTACATCAAATGCACTGAGCCTTTTCGCAGATCTGAGGCCCTCTTTATTTCCTTCCATCCAGCTTCCCTGGGACAGAAGGTGTCCGTTGGCACTATAGGCAAGTGGATCAGGTCCTGTATCGCGGAGGCGTACCAGTCTTTTTCCCTGCTGATTCCAAGTCATATCACAGCCCATTCCACTTGCAGCGCTGCGACATCTGCGGCATGGGCCACTCAGGCATTCATCGAGGAGATTTGTAGGGCTGCGACATGGTCCTCGCCCTCTCCAGTCATATGCCATTAAAGGATTGACTACTTTGCTTCCGTGGATGCCTTTTTTGGTCATAGTGTCCTTCAGCAGGTGGTCTCCAGGGACGTAGATCTGGCCTTATTTGTTTCCCACCCATAGGGACAGTGAGGCTTTGGTATGTCCCATTGGTGGATTCTCCATCTCCTGTACTGGAGAAGAGGGGTGTTGTCTTACCTGAAACCTTTTTCTCAGCATGATGATGGAGAATCCACACCCACCCTTTAGGTCAGTTAGGCCAATATTACAGGGTTGAAAGCCAATACCTTGGCCAGCATCAGTCACTTTCACTCTCATCAAGACTGGATCTCCTAGCAAGAGGGGGCATGTCAAGTTTGGCTACTTGGTCTCAAGAGCAGGCAGACAGAGAAAACCCATTGGTGGATTCTCCATCTCTGTATTGAGAAAAGGCGTTCAGGTAACACAACGCCCCTTTCCTTTCTTGTTAGAATCAAGATGAGGTAATATTGAGTTTCTTCCTCACTCTCTCCGATGTTCCAGGCTAAGCCAATGCTTACCTAATGACTGTTGCATACTTGGTTCAAGGTTGCCTGTCCCCTACACAATCCCACCCCCACTCCACTATATATTTTCTCATGTTGTCAGCTTTGTGTGTGTGGGGGTCTCCCCAGACTACTAATTTTTGTCTGACTTCCCAGCTCTCATAGAACCCCCAACAGATATTGGGACAGAGATTAACATCTCTAGCAGCACCCAGCTACCTTCACAAGCAGAAATGGGAGAGTTCATTCTAACACTGGAAGTTCAATTGTAGTGCAGTATCCACCCAATGTGTTAGGACTCTGATTCCCAAAATTCCTCGTGTTGCTTGAGATAAAAAGCTTGGGAAAGCAATGCCTATTTTTATCTCTATGATACACCACTATTATTTTTTTCTACTCATAATTCTCAATCAAGTCTTTGCCCATTAATTTCTATTTGTCTTTTTCTGCCTCAGTCCATATTTTTATTTTTTCCTTAAATACTTAATTTCATCTTAAGAGAAGTGGTCAGATATTAGCAGTTCACGCTCACAATAGCTCTCTGATGCTGTTCCGCTCTTCCAGTATATCAGTGACTTGTTTTCCAGGCTCAGCTGAGATATCTTTCCTCCTTTCCTATTTTAATATAACAACCTTGAAAAGCAGAGGCAGGTTTGGGAAACATTTCAAGTTAAGAACATTTGGAGATTTTCCCTTACCTGCCAAGCATTATTTCTGATTAGTTCCCTTACCTGACAAGCATTACTTCAGCAAAGAGGAGGTATGTCAGGATGAAGAAAGCTCCATCTTGGCAAACACAGAGATAAATGAAATTATTCAGTTGTTAAAGATTTAGGAACTATGATTTTACCTATTCCTTTCCCATGAAATGGCTAAATAAGCCTTTGCAAAAATCTTCCTGTTGGAGTGTTTTGGCTAACATTTCTTTATCATTTTATGAAAACAATGGTATAGCATTTTTCATTCCCAGGTAACTATTACTTTTATGTGATAATTAGTATGTGTTAGGACTTTGCATAATTTAAAAACAATTTAGAGGAGGAAGAAATATCCACTTGGGGTGGTCAAAAAAGTTAAGACAGCCAAAGCCATGGGATCAATGCCCCACTTCTTTTTTATAAGAATCTACAAATGTGGTCATCTTGCCTTCTTTGACCTTCCTGCCTGACATGCATCCCTGAAGCACACTACTTTTTTGTTCTTCATTAAAATCTCAAAAATCTTTTTTCAGGTGTTCCTGTTAGTCTAAATCAGGGGTAGTCAACCTTGGCTCTTTTATGACTCATGGACTTCAACTCCCAGAATTCCTGAGCCAGCTAAGCTGGCTCAGGAATTCTGGGAATTGAAGTCCACGAGTCATAAAAGAGCCAAGGTTGACTACCCCTGGTCTAAATAAAAGGGTGATAGCTTTGAGAAATCCACTCATTAAAATTAGCAGTATTTTTTAAAAAAAATTTCTCCAGCTCAGGAAACGCCAGGAAGCAAAGACATTTTTCATGCAAGAGTTCCTAGGATAGAAACATATTTAAAATTAAAATGTACTTTTAAGAACATACTTATGTATCATCTAGGAACTGTCAAGTGTGCTTCTTCTTGAAATGTGACAACAAATCTTGAAAGCTGCTTGAAAGGGATGTGGAAATCGGAAAGGTCAGTCCCAATTCTTGAGAGAAAGGAATTGAATTATTGCACCACTGCTTCTGCATAGAGAGAAGGAGGGACTGTAGCAGAGAAATTGTAATTCTGTGGTAGGGCACCTGCCGTTTGCATGTAGAAAGTTCCAAAACTTTCAGCTCTGTTATCATCATCATCATCATCAATGTTATTTCCACCCATTTCTGAACTTCTTAAGTGCTATCTGCACTTAAGGATAACCCCATCAAGAAAAGCCTCAGCTTGGCCAAGCAGAATAGACAGTAATAAGCTAAATGGATTAATAATTTTCCTTGTAAAAGGCAGCTTCCTGCATGCGGCTTCTGTGTTAAGTGTGATAAGTCTAATAAGCATCGTAATGGTAGAGAGGTGATGTTTTAGCTCTTTAGTTGCTGTCTCTGTTTTTTTTTTCCTGTACGGAGAGCAGAGGATTTGATTGATACACAGGTTGCCCACTGTTGCTATCACAACAGACAGCTATGGTGGAGTTCTTGGTGCCATCAGCTTGGTTGTTTTGTTTGTTTGCAGATATTTCATTACTCAACTAGGGAACATCCTCACATTCATTTGCACTGGTGATGTTCCCTAGTTGGGTAATTGAAATGCCTGCAAGCAGGCAAACCAACTCACAGATACCAAGATTTCCACAGTTCAGTCCTTAACGACAGATATTCTCCTTTATTGGAGACTGTATTGAATGCACAGTTTAATTTTTGCTTCTGACTGGCATGATGACTTGCAAATCAAAGACAATCACTTAGATAACACCAAACCTGGCTAACTAGCTGGCCCACTCCAGGAGTGAATGTATAACAGATCTTATGCTGCAGGTTGAATTTCTAAATATGCAGAATATAAGTTGGCCAGGTGATTCTGCATTATGAAACCATAATTTGCAGAATCTGACCTTGTGTAAGTGATGTTGCTCTCCCTGAAATATTTATCTGATTGCCACTTTGGAGTCTCAGGTTCACAGCTCAACATGGAGCTAGACCACTGGATATATTGAAGAGATTTTTGTTTGGATCCTACGTGAACTGGAAACCTGGCTTAACTATACAAGATGCTTTAAATGGCCACTTTCAGCATTTGTAAAAGAATTGGGATTCAGTGATTCATATGTGTATTTTTTTTTAAAAAAATAAGAAAATAACTGTGTGTTGAATACTAAGGCAAAATTTCCAGATGACTACATGTCTACAAGGCTTTAGTAAACATACAATTTGTGATTTCCCAGAGCTGTTTCTTTTTTTGCAAGTGATAATCCTTGCTCATTCCTGGAAATTGACAAAATGCTAAGGTCTCTTAACTCCTAGGCAGATGTGTATTCAGTTGCTTGACAGAGACAATTTATTTTTTTACTGCTTTGAGATGGATCAAAGCAAACAATGAACACTTTTTCCCCTGGTACGTTAATTTACAAATCATTCCTTTCACTGCAAGTATTGTTTAGAGCAGAGTTTTTGCAATTCTGCTTGAGACTGAAAAAGCAAACATACCTATTAAAAGAACTATCAATATTGAAATAATATCTTATTTGATTTGATGCTAAGATACGCCTTTGTGCTTGCACAGAATTGTTGCTCATGGCACATATTCTGAGGTGAGGACCAGGTAACAAATATTCTAGACCAGTGTTTCTCAACCTCAGCAACTTTAAATATGTGGACTTCAAGTTCCAGAATTCCCCAGGTAGACAAGATCATTATGCTGGCTGGAAAATTCTGGGAGTTGAAGATTTTCTCCTGAAAAATGGCTCTAAATTGATTAACAATATCACTATTGATCTGTGAACGATCTGTGTGCAACGTAAGGTTAAAAAGGAAAATAAAAGGACATTTGTATTGACCACTCAAAATAATTTGGACCAGATTGCTCTCAAGTCCTGTTCTATATTCCTTTGTTGAAAAACTAATTTAAATGTATACAATAGCCCATTTCATTGATGGAAATCATATTCAGATTTATTCAATATTGTATAATAATTCTTTTGACTGTCCCCCTTGCATAAAATGTCCATATTTGTTGATGATCAATTCCATACATTGGAGATATAGCCAAGAATAACATATAAACATCTAAAGCCAAACCAAGAATCAGCTGAATTTCAATTCCAAAAGTGGCACTACTGTACTAGGGAAATTAATTCATAGTTAACTCTTGTGAATTAATTCTTGAGTTGCATTTGTAAGTATGAGCATCTTTCCAGGATAAGATCAGGATGGAGGGAGTGATGGCATGGCTGTAATTACTTCATTAGCATGATTTGCACGATGTCGTGACATACATGACATCACTATGGTTTCTGCTGGGCATTTAAATCCGTGACAGAAAGGTGCTTGTAACTAAGGGTCATTTCATTATAGTTTAGAGACTCTGGTGTGTCAGCTGAGAAAGGCTGATCCTATGACTTTCTATATTTAAAGAATGAGTAGCAACCTTATATGTTACAGGACAGTGGGATTCTAGGGGAAATTAGTAAGCAGAGTGAAAATGCATAGAGTATGTTTTCATTCTCTTAATTGTACTTGTTTTAGACATCTATTATTAGTTTAAAAAATTCTGATACAGCATTAAATCTAAGTAGTTTGGAAATACTTCTATTATTATTAATTAAAATTATGCTAACATTTTACTTCACATCTATTCTTTTGGTGTCAGTGGTAAAGAAAGAGCGATCATTCTTTTCACATACTGTTTATTTTTAGTGCATTCTATTCAGGCTCTTTAATTTCTTCTCTCTTAAATATACAGTCCCAAACTTCTCACATATTTTATGCCTATTTTTCACACTTCCAATCCTGCTTAAAATGAATATTTCTAATCCCTAGTTGTTTCACACAGATGAACCAGTGTGCCAAGTGCAGAAATGGACAGCTTGTAACTTTTTCAATTTGGCTATGAGGCAAAAGCTTAGCTTCACCATTAAATGCAGTATTTTTTAACCTCAGCACCTTTAAGATATGTGGACTCCCAGCAACACTGGTCTAATGTAAGAGCTGGGCCACTGACTTTGCTTGGGATGTTGATAAGAACGAAATGGATCTGGAAACTTTCTGATTACAGTCCATTAAACCAGATTTGCATACAAGGACACACTTATTTTTCCTAGCCTGGAATATGTGTTAAGAAGTCACTTTGGAGGTGTAGAGTGCACCAAATAATTATGTATAAGTTTTTGCCCAACTCTACCCTTCCCCCCGTTTTTCTTTTAATTATTGCATAAGCTTAGCCATAAAAATACACCCGCCACAAATATCCCTCCAAGTTTCAATACATCTCTAGTATTGTACTAAGTAGCTTCACTCTAGCATAATCCTACACATATCGGTTAAGCAATAAACTACATTCAAAGAGGTTTAGGAGCAGGAAACCTAGTGCTCTAGAGCACGGGTGTCAAACTCGCCATGTCACGTGACATGTCACAACGTGTCATGACTTTTTTTGCATTGCCGGAGCTGGGGTGGGTGCGGCTTCCACATGATGCAATGGGCCGTGGGCCGGCAGTTTAACATCTCTGCTCAAGAGTCACATACACTTCTTGGTCTATTTTTATATTGCTTTTGATCTGAATTTCAGACACTCTCTGCCCATGATGAGTTCAGACTTCTGGCAAGAACACCATTTTGTATTCAGAAAGCAGAGTTCCCCTCAGTGGGCAAAGGAAGCAGTGAGTAGAAAGAAGAGGCTATCTAATGTGGTTTATCAAAATCCTGACAAATTGTTTTTACAGTAGAATGGCACTGAGCTGCAAAATCCAGGCAACCACTAGATGGTGGCAAAGACTTAGTATCTTCTGCGTTTTTTTTTTTTTTTTTGCTGTCTTCTAATGAGTTTTGAAAAGTATATTTGGTAGCCCTAAACAAATAAGAATAGGAGAGTGGCAAAAGATAACAGATAGGAAATTTGGGTTTCAAATATTCTGTAGACATTATAAGATGTCTGAAGTATCCAAAAACCTGGTAGCATCTTTTCAGACTTTTATTAAATGGAATATGTTTTCATGAATTACAGTTCACTTCATCAGATGCATGGGATTGCTACATTGATATAGGATGTAAATTGGGATGAGGAAACAGACAGATGGAGGTGATAAGTGAGAGAGATTATCAACTAACAGATATAGTGTGGTTAAAAACCCACTATATTTGTTAAAACCTGAAATAGCCTGAAACCTTTTGAAGTTCAAAAGTTTTTTCACTCAATCATGTTGGTGAAGTTATATATACTTCGCCAGTCTTATTGCATTGAAGTTACAAGAATCTTGGGAGAGAGTGACCAAGCAATATTGAAATTCAACATTATGCAAGCACAAGGATTAGAAAAAAGTCAAACTAGAGTCTTGGACTTTAAGAGGGCTGATTTCAATAAACTTAGAGCTTGGGAAGGATTCCATGGATGAGAATCCTCAAGGGGAAAATAACTGAAGAATCTTGGGAAATTTTGAAAATGAGCTCTTTATCCATGCAGCAGTCTTGACAGACTGTACTTACCAAGGAAAATAGGCGGAGTGTGGGATGTTGCAAGTACACCAGAGAGTTGAAGAAAAAAGGGCATTGAAAGAATATCTGAAGGATGGTGAAGAAAAAGTACTGAAGCTATGAAGATTTACTGAGTACTGGCGAGATCATGAACAACAGACATGGTAAAGGAAAGTATCACATGGCCAGCACATTACAAAAAACCATAGCTGGTAAAGTAGATAACAAAAAGACCTGGCAATGGCTAACAACATTAAAGTTAAAGAAAGAAACAGAAGTGGTAACTATGGCTGCACAAGATTAAGCTTTAAGAAGAAATGCATGCAAAGCCAAAATTGAGAAAGTAGCAACAGACAGCAAATGCTGTCTCTGCAAAGAAGCTGAAAGAACCACGGGCCACCTGCTTAGCTGTTGCAAGAAGATTGCGCAGATTGGCTACAAACAGTGCCATGACAAAATAAGAACAATGGTGCATTCGAATTTCTTCAAGAAATAGTTGCTTGCAAGCAAGAACTGGTGGAACCACAAAATAAACAAAGTAATAGAAAAGGAAGGTGATAAAGCAGAGGTCCCAATCTTTTGGGCATCAGGAACTAGTTCTGTGATTTTTCCACAGACTGGAGGGTGCATGGTTTTGTGTGCATCCCACAGATGGGGCTTTGCTTGTTTGTGCAGACCGGTTGCTGGCATGCTGCGGCCCGGTACTGGTCCACAGACCAGGGATTGGGGACCCCTGTGCTAAAGTGCTTTGGAACTGTAGAATTCAAACAGAGAAGTAGCTACAGGCTTAACAATTGTCAATAAGAAATACAAAAATGTCTGGATAGTGGATTTTGCAGTACTTGGAGACAAAGAATAAAAGAGAAAGAAATGGAGAAAATCACAACATACAAAGTTTTGCAAATAGGAATGAAGAGCAAATAGCACGTGAAGATGATGAAAGGTCTGGAGGTTAAACTAGGGAACTAGGTATGTCCAGCCTATCGAAGAGAAGGTTTAAGGTTTGACATGATAGCCATCTTCCAATATTTGAGAGGCTATCACAGAGAAGAGGGGGTTCGCCTATTCTCCAAAGCACCTGAAGTCAGGACAAGAAGTAATGAGTAGAAGCTTGTTAAAAAGAGATCCAACCTAGAATTAAGAAGAAATTTCCTGACAGAACATTTAATCAATGGAACAGCTTGACTCCCAGAGTTGTGGTGTTCCATCACAGGAGGTTTTCAAGAATAGACTGGACAGGGGGGTGAACTAGAAGACCCCCAAGGTCCCTTCCAACTCTATGATTTTATG
The DNA here is from genome assembly GCF_016545835.1 of Crotalus tigris. NCBI lineage: Eukaryota > Metazoa > Chordata > Lepidosauria > Squamata > Viperidae > Crotalus > Crotalus tigris. The sequence goes on along the minus strand of NW_024096494.1, from coordinate 1,395,124 downwards.
ATTCTAGAAGTAAAACTGTGGCAAAAGAAAGAAAAAAATAGCAGCAATAGTATTAAGTATCTTGGGTGCAATCCCAAAATATCTACAGAACCACTTGAACATCATCATTACTGCCAAAATTCCCATCAGTCAATTATTTGGGACAGCTTATACCATGAACAATATCTTTAACACCATCAAACAACATCTACCTTTTCCGAGGGAAGGTTTCAATAGGTAGATAAAAATGCCAAATCCAGTCCAAACATCTTCTTAACTGCCATGAATCACAATAATAATAATAATAATAATAATAATAATAATAATAATAATAATAATGTAGAGGGGATGCTTTATGTGAAAATTTATTTATTTTATTTTTAAAATTTATAAGCCGCCCCACTCCCGAAGGACTCTGGGCGGCTAACAATAAAAAACACATAAAACATAACAAAACAAACAATGCAAAGATAATCATCCAGGGGTCAGGTTTTATAAACCCCAGGCCTGCCGGAAAAGCCAGGTCTTAAGTAGCTTACGGAAGACCAACAGGGTGGGAGTGGTCCTAATCTCCGGGGGGAGCTGGTTCCAAAGCGTGGGCACCATCACAGAGAAGGCCCTCCTCCACAGCCCCGCCAAATGGCACTGCTCGGCCGACGGGGCCTGAAGGAGGCCCAGCCTGTGGGATCTAACCGGACGTAGGGAACTATGAGGTAGTAGGCGGTCTCGCAAATAGCCTGGCCCTGAGCCATATAGGGCTTTAAAGGTAATGACCAACACCTTGAATTGGACCCGAAGACCAATAGGCAACCAGTGCAGCTCACGGAGGATAGGTGTAACATGGGTGTATTGAGGAGCACCCACTATCACTCGTGCAGCTGCATTCTGGACTAACTGTAATGTCTGAATACTTTTCAAGGGTAGCCCCATGTAGAGCGGGTTGCAGTAGTCCAGACGTGAGGTGACAAGGGCGTGAGTGACTGTAAGGAGAGTCTCCCGGTCCAGGTAGGGTTGCAACTGGTGCAACAGGCGAACTTGTGCAAAGGTCCTCCCAGCCACAGCCGTCAATTGATGTTCCAAATTCAGCTGTGGATCAAGGAGGACACCCAAGTTGCGAACCCGCTCTGAAGGGGGTATATTTTCCCCTGCAAGAGTCAACACTGGACAATCGACATGATCCTTGGGAGGCAACATCCAAAGCCACTCGGTCTTGTCAGGATTGAGCCTGAGTCTGTTAACCCCCATCCAGACCCTCACGGCTTCGAGGCAACGGCCCATCACATCGGCCGCTTCACTGAGAGAGCTCGGGGAGGAGATATATAACTGGGTATCATCAGCATACTGATGAAACCTCACCTCGTGCTGTCTGATGATCTCACCCAGCGGCTTCATATAAATGTTAAATAGGAGGGGAGAGAGGACCGACCCCTGTGGCACGCCGCATTCAAGGGGCCTCGGGGTTGACCTCTGCCCTCCCACCAATATCAATTGCGACCGGCCAGAGAGGTAGGAGGAGAACCACCGTAAAACGGTGCCTCCCACTCCCACCCCTTCGAGTCACCGCAAAAGGATACCATGATCGATGGTATCAAAAGCCGCTGAGAGGTCAAGTAGAACTAAGACAGAGGAATAATCCCTGTCTCGGGCCCGCCAGAGATCATCCATCAGCGCGACCAAAGCGGTTTCTGTGCTGAAGCCGGGCCTGAAGCCAGATTGAAAAGGGTCTAGATAATCCGCTTCATCCAGAGACCGTCGGAGCTGGAGCGCCACCACTCTCTCTACAACCTTCCCCACAAAGGGGAGATTGGAGACTGGACGGAAGTTATTTAAATCAGCCGGGTCCATGGTAGGCTTCTTGAGCAGGGGCCTCACAACAGCCTCCTTCAGGGATTGCGGGAAAGACCCCTCCCTCAACGAAGCGTTGATCAACACCTGGAGCCAGCCTCGTGTCACCTCCTTGGCAGCCGAGACCAACCAGGAAGGACACGGGTCCAATAAACAAGTGGAGGCGCTCATTGCTCCCACCGCTCTGTCAACATCCTCAGTGGTCACAGACTCAAATTCATCCCATAAAACTGAGCTAAGACCTGCCCCAGTCATCTCAGAAGGCCCTGCCCAATCGGAGTCTAGGTCTGTCCGAATCCGAGCGATTTTGTCTGATAGGAATTGCACAAATTCCTCCGCTCTACCCTGTAAGGGCTCCCCAGCTTCCCGAACATTAAGTAGGGAATGGGTCACCCTAAACAGGGCGGCGGGGCGAGATTCTGCAGACGCAATAAGTGCGGAAAAATGCGAACATTTTGCCGCTCGTATCGCCACTAAATAAGTCCTAATATAGACTCTTAGAAGTGTCCAGTTGGATTCGGAGTTACTAGCCCTCCAGCGTCTCTCTATACGTCTCTTCTGACGCTTCATCTCCCGTAGCTCCTCGGTAAACCAAGGTGCCCTCCGGGATCCACAATCACGGAGAAGTCGCAAAGGCGCGATCCGGTCTAACGCCCCTGATGCCGCCTTATTCCAAGCAGCGACCAAGGACTCAGCCAGTTCGTGGAGAAGGGAATCAGGAAAACCCCCAAGCGCTATTTGGAACCCCTCCGGGTCCATTAAACGCCTGGGACGGAACCACCTAATCGGTTCCACCTCCCTGTGGTGGGGGAGTAGGACCGAGAAATCTAACCTCAACAGGAAGTGATCCGACCATGAAAAGGGAGAAGTAACTATACCCCTTAAATCGAAATCACATCTCCACTGCCCCGAGAGGAATACCAAGTCGAGCGTGTGTCCTCCCCTATGGATCGGACCCTGAATTATCTGGGTCAGGTCCATGGTTGTCATGGAAGCCATGAACTCCTGAGCCACACCAGAGGATTCGCCAGGTGGTGGTGGAGGGGAAATGTCCCTTTAGGGCCATAATGCAATTAATTAATCATCATATAATTGCATATTTTTATATTTTGAAAATTAGCAAAAATTAAAGCTGATTCTCAAGCAGCTTTAAAAAAAATTAAAATGACAAAGAACGTTAGCATTTACTTTTTCTGTAATTGCCCTGTAGGGTGTATTTTTCTGACACATTAAACAAATGTGTTTGTGGATTCTGCCAATTGAGTCTGAATAGTTCTCTATTCCAGGGGTCCCCAACCCCCGATCCCATCTGTGGGATGCAGGCAGCACACAAAACCATGCCCCCTTCGGTCAGCGGAAAGCCACGCAACCGGTCCATGGTGCCTAAAAGGTTGGGGACCTCTGCTCTAGTCCACCATTCATTCCCTTTTTAAAAATAGAAAATCCCTGCCACTTAACTAGTTGTTAAGTAGACTAATGTGGCATTTCACAATCTATTTCCTACATGGGTTATTGTGCTTTCTACTCTTGTTCTGCTGCTGCTACTGAAGTTAGGGTCAGAAAATAGCCAACTGTCTGCTGCTTGAGAAGAGAAGCTCGGATAAAGACCTTAGGCACACAATCTGTAACTGGCAACTTTAATCAAATCTCTCCAGATCCATGTCTGACAGTAATCTTAAGGACTGCCATACTCTTTGCTTTGCTATCTGCATGGGAACTGTTGTAGTAGGTCAGAAATGAACTTGCATGGGATGTAGGCCATGGGAGAAAGGAGCTGTTATTCAGAGTACCTGTAGTTTAATAATCCATGGGCAAAACATATTTTCTAGTATTTGGGAGGCTGATAGATAATAATCCCTCTCCTGTGAACAAATAAGAAACATTCCGCTTCCCCTTTATTCTGAGAACAATAGGCCTCAAATAGAAAGCACAGGTGTCCATTCTCAGAAAGGTCACTTCCTTTGTACACAAAGACACAGTGCTGTGTTTGATAGCGATTAAATTGGTTCTCAGAGGAGCTGAGTTAACCTGGGTTTTGTGGATATGCGAGGAGGGGCTAACAAACAGGAAGAAAAGGACACCATTGCTTAGATGGGGGGGGGGAGAAAGAAAGAGAGAGGATGGGGGGGGGAGAAAAAGAGAGCTAGTGGTTATTACTAGCTTTTGAAGTCCACCTTACCCAAAAGAAAATATTATAGTATGCAGACAATAAATAAGGAGTTCAATAATAGCCTAATTGCTATTATTTGTAAGTGTCTAATTGGATGGGAAAGTGAAAGCTAGTTTCTAAGGCAAAGGGGGGGGAGGGTGTCAAAAAGTCAAGATAATTTTATGAGTATTGTGGGACCTGCATAAAAAGACACAGGGCGTTGATCACAAAGTCAAGGTTGCCATCTTGATTTTTGTGATCTCACAGTGTAAGACATTTTCAAAGGAATAATGTAGAAATCTGTTTTTGAATCTCCCTCATTAGTTAAATAATACTGGCATTAATAGATTTGCTGTAAATTTGAATCTGAAGTAAGCCCAGATTGTGATTTTCATCCTTGGACTAACATGCCAGACTGGGTGTGCTTAAAACAACCCTGCCCCCGCACCCCATGGCAAATGCTGTTGGTTGTTCAGAATTATAGAAATTAAACTTGAAGAAAATAGTCTGTGATTTTTTTTAAAAAAAATCCTCTCTGTTTCAACTCCTTTTTATTCCACCTAACTTAGGTGTTTGGTAGAAACCATGATGATATCATATAGAGTCAGTTGCCTCATGACATGAAAAATGTCCAGTTTATTCACCTCAGTCATGGAAGACATCATTTCACTCCTTTGACCTCATGTCATCTAGTTTCTTCTAGAAAGTTCTTTCCTTAGAAGCAACTTTGGGGAAGGTCTCATAGACAGAAATGGATTTTTTAAAAAAAATTTAATCAGAATTTCTTGCCAATACACTATAATTGCCCAACAATTTACTCCCTTCCATCTATCATTAGTATCTTCAACTTTGGAAAGTATTACATCGGGGTGTCAAACTGCCGGCCCATGGGCCAGACACATCATGTAGAAACCGCGCCCACCCCATTGCTGGCAATGACAAACCCGGCCCGATACATTGTGTGACATCGCAGGTTTGACATGCCTGTATTACATAATATTAGGCTAATCACTATTCTTTCTTATTAATCCTCACTAGTCAGGAAATAGCCTTCATATTCTCCTAACATTTTTGAGCAACCCAAGGAAGTGACTCTATTTAGTTGTCTTGTCTTCTATGTTGAATACCATAATCCTGTGTATCAGAGTGTCAAACATGATGTGTCCTCAGCTGTGTTGAAACTGCAGTTCCCAGAATTCCAAGCCAATAAGGCCATTATCATGCTGTGCTGCCTACAAATTCTGGGAGTTGAAGTTCAAACACATCTGAGCAAATTGAGTTGAGAAAGGTTGCTGTGAACATTCCTACAACTTGCTTTGTTTAGTCACACTTGCATTTGGAGCTGACAGAGTAGCAAATGTATGAAAGGGTGATCAATTCTGTGGCAAGAAATTGCAGTGTGGGAAAATACTTGCTATATTTGCTGCTCCAAGCCTCTGTCAGCAAATGTCTGATGGAAAATAGAAGTTGACTTCCCTCAGGATGAATTCTCAGAGGGGGATTTGGGCATCAGCTGGTATAGTTTGTACAAATCTGTCCCATATACTAATTAATTCTCCAAACACTCTTGTGTGTCAAACAACTATTATAAGACACCCCCCCTCCTTCTTTGAAGCTGAAAACACGCTCATAAAAGTTAAGCCATTGGATTAAGTTGAGTGCAAAATCAGTGCCAAGCTTGCCTTTTAAAGACTATTTCTCTGAATATAGAACTGTCTTAAGGCATAATTAGCAGTCTGTAACTAGGTTACATGGGGAATGAATCTGTGTTGTGGTGGTTTAACAGGAAGATAAAATAGAAAGTGTGTCATCCACATGAAATAAGATGGTTAGTAGGCATGCAGAGTGCAGGCAGTCAGATAAATAGATATTATGTAATAAGGAAACAAGGTTAATGAAAGGAATAAACATCGCCACACCCAGTTGGGCAGCATATTTCTATGAAATAAAAATACTTGCTCAGTGCTGGATTTTCACAGAAATAACCATGCGCCCAATGGTGGATAGAATAGAAAAGAAGCACAGAGATATGATCCATTATATAATTGTTAAAAACAATCATCTGCACTTGAGTGCTCATTATTTCTAAAAATTATGTCAACTTTTAGGTATGCCATGTCATAAACTTATTAAAGAAATATGTGACAGAATACTGGATTTAGGTAGGGTTATGCCTTAATTCAACATGCCTTTTCTTATAGCCATACCATTTTGAAAGTAAAATGGTTATTACATCTAATGAACATAAGTAATTAATTTTAAGTTTAGGGTAGAAGTTGGAGTTTTGAGTATTAAGTAGATAACTAAATGGAGTATATACCATTGAGTTCTAATTTGGTGGTTGGGCAGCAGAGTAGTTAAAACCACAACAGTCCAAATGATCACTAGATGGTAGCAAAACTTACAGAAATCACTAATTCTTTGCTGCAATGTAATGCTTATCCAGTTTTTTTCAGCCCAGTCTCACAACTCTAAATACCTATGGTAATGGGAAACACAAGGGATTTCCTTTCTATCTTTCTTCCATGTTAGGATTAATCCTAACCTTAACCTAAGAGAAGCCCATAATACCCTTATGTAACAAAGGTAAGATGTGCAATAAATGGGATGATTTAAAAGTTTCCAAATGACAGCAAGAGGAACTGTGAGATACCTGCTTCCATTTCTTGCCTTACCTGATGCAGCCTGAATGCTCCCTATCTGTCTCATTTGCAAACAGGAGATTGCAAAATGTTGTTTTCTCCACTTTTAATTTCTTCCCACGGTTCTCCTTCCTTCCTGCCTGCCTTCATTTATTTTCATTTTCCTTTGATACCATTGAACTGTAAATCAATCAGTTCAAAATTAACTCCGTCCATAAGCAACTGAAATTTAGGAAGTGACTTGTATGAAAGCTATTGAGTCTTTGCTTTTATAAAATTAAAATAAGAGATTGTAACTAGTCTGCGGTGCATAGGATATTCAGGGACTCATATTTAATTGTACCACTTCAGTGCTCCTATCTGACGGTTCCAAAATTTAGGTAGCATTTTTTACTATTTTTTAAAAGTTTCATTGGCATTATTTTGGTAATTTTCACCATAGTGCCAATAGTTGTCATCCCTAAACTGCACCAGCTTCATTCCCATAATTTTCAACAATACCTTTCATGCTGCCAGCTTGGGAAAGACTGCTCTAGCAGAGGGGTCCCCAACCCTCAGTCTGTGGATCGGTACCGGGCTGTGGCATGCCAGCAGCCAGTGCGCACAAACAAGCAAAGCCCCATCTGTGGGATGCAGGCAGCACACAAAACCACGCACTCTCTGGTCCGTGGAAAAACTTTTCTCCATGGAACTGGTCCCTAGTGCCCAAAAAGTTGGGGACCTCTGCTCTAGGAGAAGATTGAAGAATAGTGACATGTCTGTTGCTATTCACTAGTGAGCTTTAAGTGAATTGAGTTTGCAGTAGAATTACTTGATGGTACATAATCAGTCAAGACAAGATCTGGGGTGCAAAATCCAGGCAGTTACTAATGGCAGACGAAAAGTCAGATTTTCTGAATCTCAGATGTGATTTAGCAATTGCCCATATTGATATGGGGGATGGTGTCAGGAAGGTGTGACAGTAAGGCAGAGGTGGAGAACCATGGCCTTATTAATGCTTGTTAATTAACCCATGCTGGCTCAGGAATTCTGGGAGTTGAAGTCTACAAATCATAAAAGAGCCATGGTTCCCCACCCCTGCTGTAAGGAAAGGGCAAAACTAGAGTAAGCTAATCTGCAGTTTGGGTCTGAGGATCCTTCCATTTACCCTGCTGGAGAAATGGAATTCACTTGTGCCTTCTTTCCTGCTGGGGCTCTGAAGCTGGTATTGGAAACCCCAGTGTCAAAGGGACTTGGTGATAGTATGATAGGAAGGTTTCTCCCACAATCTAAAACATATCAACTATTTGGACTGTTTGGAAACTGGATATAAATATAAATATATTTAATCTCATTGTGAATGCTGGCAATAAAAATAAAACAAATTAAAAATGAACCATACAAAAAGCAAGCAGTGTCTCTTACTCTAGTTGCCTAAGCAGGGTACTCTGGACTACAGGAGTAGCAAGCTGAGATTTGTAGCAAGCTGAGATTTCACCAACATGATAAAAAGTGTGCCTGGGCAAGTGGGTCAGGATGTAATGTTGCAAGCTCCATCTCTTGTGTACTTTGGTATGACAGCATGGTGCAAATCCAAGAAGGGTGGGGTGTGATGTAGTGTTCTTCAGCATATTTTGTCTCTCTGCAGATGGTCATCTCTGACCAGCTGACAGCTTTGATCTGTTTCTTGTCTTGCACAGGTATTATAACAGACTTCCTATATTTAGTTGCTATTGATCCGGAGATTCCCGTAAACTCTTGCTCAGTGGATCCTGATGCGAAGCAACTAGTTGGCCTGATCCCTAAAGAAGATCTATTCAGTCAAGCAAAACATATTTAAATTTCAGCATCAATTATAAGCAATGGCACAAATCACAGCTGCAAGAAAGCTGATGCCAGGGAAATGCTACTGTTTCTGAATCTTGCTTTTCTTTAAACGTGATCTCAGTGGTTTGCGTCGTGGGCATTAATAAGGTTAAAAATGGTATGAAAGGCATTTGGAATTATTAAGGCCTCCATGAATTTTACTTAAAGGTTTGGAGCTAGGATCAAATCATCAGGAAATCTCAGCAGGAATAATTTTGCAAAGAGCATTTCTAATCTCTTAACACTGGAGGGATAGTATAAACTGGGAATGTGTAAAAAGGGAGCTTTGTTTCATTTGCAGTATTTATTAGGAAAACCAAAGGGGAGTGAGAATTTATTTACCTATAGGTAATCCTCATCTTACAAGCAGAGTTGAGACCAGCATTTCCATTGACAAGCAATGAAGTTGTAAAGTGCAACATCATAGGATCTCATCGCTTAGTGTTGTGATTAAATGAATTTCACTGGTCATTAGCTGAGACCCACCCCAATCCAAGCCATTCCAGGCTTGGTCCCTCCCAGCTCCAAGCCTTGGTTCTCCCAAGGTAAGGGACTTCCTATTTTCAGCTGCCCCTCACTGCCTATTCCCCCTTCTGCGCTTTTGTCTGCCCTGCACCCTGCTTTGCAGTGTGGCAAAGTTAGCAAATATTCTCCTTTATTAGCCCCAGAATTGCGTAGTTCTTGGGCTGCTTGCCATATTATACTCAGGGGCTTCTTGGTGTGCCATGGCTCTAGAGCTGCAAAAAGCCTCTGAACTGCAGCATAGTACAAAACCACAACTGTCCTTGGAAGCCCCCACTCCGTCAGTTCAGCCCACGTCAGTGCAAAGCTGCAGCACCCCCGACAGCATGGTGCAAATCTGCATTGTCCCCCAGCCCAGTTTCAGACAGTCAGCCTGCACTGTCACTGCCATTCTGCACTCTGCAATCCCAGCTGACCTCCACTGTCTTTTTGTTCTTCTGGTGAGGCGCACCCAGCTGGCCCTTTGCAAGGCAACTGCTGGCCCACGTGAGACCATTTTCCCCAGGTCTCATGAAGAAGCCACTGTGTGTAACCTTGGGAAGAAAGCCTCGTGGTTGCAATTGTTTTTGATTTTAACTATTTTATAAGCCTCTCTTTGCTGTTCTGTATTTTTATTTAATAAACTACCTCAATGCAGATGCGCAGAATACATCTTTATGAGGAAATTGGGCTAAGCATGCTGGGGATAAATTGATTTGTTCCAGATGTTTTGGCCCATCATTCTCACAATCATTTGCCATGGTATGCTGACTGGAGTTGAGTCATCCAATGAATCATAGAATGGAAGGATTGAAAGGCATCTTGGAGATTATCTAATCCAAACCCTGCCTTATGTAGGAATGAGCCACTATTGCATCTCAACAGATGCAAATGCTCTGAAATGAGCGTCCATCTCCCAGGACAATCTGTTTCATTGTTGAATAGTTCTTACATTAGAAATGTTTCCTGCTATCTAGCCAAATCTACCTCTACAAAATTTAAATCTGTTCTATCTTTTTCCTGTCTTCTGGAACAACTCTGAACAATCCTGTGCCCTCTCTTATATGGTGGTGCTTCAAGTATTTCAAGACAGCTACCATATCTCTGCTCCAAACTAAGCATGCTCAGAACATTCAACTGTTCTTTTTAAGGTGTTCTTCCCAAGCCCCTTCTCATTTCGGTTCCTCATTTCTGATCCTGCTCTAGTTTGTCAATAGCTTTTAACATGTGCTTCCAGTTAATGGAAGTTGTTATTATTTATATTCTGTTTTTCCTCCTGGGCCTCAGGTCAGCATATATCACCTTTCTGAGAAAACCTGTGTCTGAAAGTGTAATTGAATTTGGATCAGAGTAGATTTAATTGAAATTCAAAATGTCTAGGGAGCATCAGGCTGCATATAGCTTATACAGTTAATAACTAGGGTAAAGTAAGGATGGAAAAAGTTCATTAAAATATTCCTTTGTCCCTAAATTTGCTTGCTGTCATAATTGGTTAATTGTAACTTTTCTATCTTTTCTCTGTGTCTCAGCTTGCTATACATTAACATTTGATAATAACTTTGATGCAGTTCTTAAGACAATTAGAATTCTGGCATTAAATAAGGCAGAAACCTTATTGAACTAATCCTCTTCATTTCTTAAGAAAAACAGGTGCTCTACAAATGTGCATATATATTTTAATTTCTACAAATTGTATTTGTTCATATTTAATTTAAATAAAATTATAGAATCAGAGAGTTGGAAAGAGCCATTTAGGGCATCAAGCCCAACCTCTATTCTGCATAATCCAATTTCAATTAAATCCAGAGTAGAACATCTCTAATCAATGACCTTTAGCTTGAATGAAGAATAGCTTATCTCCCTTTGTTGTTAGTTTTTCAAACATGCAGTGGAATCTGCCTTCCTGTAACTTAAGACAATTATTCTGCATCCACAATTCTGGGATTATTTTGTGTGATGTCACTTCAGGGATTTGAAAAATGGTGTTTTCATATTCTCTCTCAGTTGACTTTTGTCAAGGCTAAGCTTATCCAGGTTGTTCAGTCATTCCTTAGAAGATAAAATCCAGTCCCCCGTTCTCTTTGTTGCTCTACTTTATACAACTTGTTCAACTTTCTTTGAATCTTTCTTGAAGTCTGATACCCACAATTGAACACAATCAGATGTCAAGTATTTTCCCAGAAAGTGTGGGAAAGGTTGAGAAAGAATACTATGCAGAAACTCTGAAACCAAATCATGCTTATGGTCTGCTGCTTTCTTTCTCTGGGGCAATTATTAAGCCACTTGTCCATGGATCCTTGGTTATATCCAGATTGTGTTAGCATAGAGCGGACCCATAATTTATTTTAAGTGAAACTCTGAGGTTAACACAACTCTAAAGTAATGAATGCCTGCCATGTTTATCTTGGATGAATAGCAGAGCAGAATTTTGGAAGATCAATTGCATAGAAGAAGAAGGCAATAAGTCAGATTTAAATGCCTGAATGGTAATTATGTGAACCACCCATGGCTTGATATACAATATGAGTCTTCTCTGTACATATTACTATCATTTTCAAAGGAATTTTATTTCAAAAGACAAGGAAAGTTCATTTAGTCCAGCGGTTCTCAACCTATGGGTCGCGACCCCATTTGGGGTCGATCGACCTCTTTTGTGGGTTGCCAAACGCGGCGATCCGCCATTTTGTCGCCTCTGGGGGCGCGCCGCGCCTCTGGGGGGGCGGCGCCACGCATGCGCGCCACGCATGGGGCAGCGGCACACCTCTGGGGGGCGCCACCGCGCATGCGTGCCGTGCATGGGGGCGGCGCCGTGCCTCCGGGGGCGGCACCGTGCATGCGCGCCACGCGTGCGGGCGGCGCCGCGCGTGCGTGCCGTGTGCGGGGCCCCGCCCCCATGCGCGCCGCGCGGGGGGCACCGCGCATGCGCGCCGTGCACGGGGCCCCCACCCCCATGCGCACCGTGCATGCGCATAACGTTTGTGTGACGGGGTCGCCGTCACACAAACGTTGAGAACCGCTGATTTAGTCTGTGCATTTAATGCAAAATAATTTTAATAAATCATTAATGTTTAGTAACATTCTAGTGTAAATAGAGACTACAAGTAAAGATTTCCGGACAAGAAGATACATTTCTGGCCAAAACACTGAGCATTAGCCACCTGCCAATTTTATTTCACAGGTTCTATAGCTGATCAAGGATTCTAAGTTAAAAAGGTTAAGCTAATTACTGCCAACTTCCCTGTTTATAATTCCCATTACTGGGTTGTTTTTGTAAGGAATTCATGGGGAATAAGTCATACGTCCATTACATTTTATTCTTGGAAAAAAGGCATGTTATAAATAAAAGTTTGCCTTATTTACAGTATCTATATGGAAGACATCCACACTATTGAGATTGCTCAGTGATATCCAATATCTGACCGTTCCTTAACCAGAGTCAACATCCCCACCTGAATTGATTCAGGCATCATGAATTAACTTCAATCAAAGAAATGAATGCAAGCAGGGCCCTCACCCACCTACCCTCTCCAACACACAAAGCCCATTGTGTCATCTACACCAGGGCTTTTCAACCTTTTCACCCATTGTACCACCTTTAGGATATGGCAACATCCGAGTACCACCAGTCGCCTAGCAAGGTGTCAAAAACTTGATGACCCCCCCCCAAAGAAAAAAGTGATGAAGTACAGGTAGTCCTTGACTTACAACAGTTTGCTTAGTGACTGTTCGAAGTTACAATGGCACTGAAAAAAGTGCCCCCCAAGCCACAGCCAAGCAAGACACCTGCCTGCCCACCTGGGGGCGCTCTTCCTCCTGTCAGAGGTTTTCATTGTTGTGAGCATTTATGTTGAGGATTGGCAGTGGAGGTGGGATGGGGGTGTGTTTGGTTTTTATTACCCCGTCTGCTGGGTGGTTGCAGCAGGTTTTGGTCACTTCACATGACCCTGGGACACTGACCGTCATAAATATGAATCAATTGCCAAGCATCTGAATGTGAATCAGAAGACCCTGGAGATGCTGCAACATTCCAGCTGATTGGCGCTTCTTCTGGGCTCAGCAGAAGTGCCAGGATCAGCGACGAGCTCTAGCTGGAGCCTAGCGCTGATCCTGGTGCTTCCACTGAGCCCTGACAGCCCTGCAGCTCCAGCCATCTCTCGCTCAGGCTTGTGCGGTGCTGCCACCAGTTCAGCTCATTCCCTTACCCCGCTACCACTTTTCTAGGATGGTCGTGTACCACATGGCAGGTGCCAATGTACCACAGGTGGTACCCATACCACTGGTTGAAAAGCCTTGATCTACACAAACAGAATGAGAGACTTGTAGTCCACGAGTCATAAAGAGCCAAGGTTGCCTACCCCTGGTATAGACTGTTCAGAGAACAAGAGTATGGAATTTGGACTGCAGTCATTGCCCATTCATCCAGCCAATCTGTTATAAGTGGGAATACCTGCAACCAAAATGACAGCATTGTATCATCTACAAGGCACTAACAGTTCCTTCTTTATTACTCATGATCTGGGGAACTATTGAGATCATTGTTAGTGCGGATAGCTGAGAATATACGTGGAGCTCAGAAAAGTTAGTGCCAGAAAAGGAATGATGACTCTCTTTCAGTAGGAAATAAAGCCATCATTTTGCCAGATATGTTGTTTGTGTGCTATATGACAAGTTGAGTAATGTCTTTGCAGTTCTCTGAGCTCACCACGTGCTTCCATTCATTGTGGCAACATCATCACCCTGTGGTGATGTAGGAGAAAAGCATCAGGAGAAAGAGACTCAGCTTCTGAGTCACCAGAATTTTTAAAATTTTTCATGATACTGGTAGTACATTCATTTGAAAGGAACTCATCATAATACTTGGACAAAGTTGACTTGAAGAGTATTTTGGGTTGCAGTTTAGAGATTTGAGGGGGGGGGGAGTTAATAGATGAAATGATATGAAAGATTATCTCCCCCTCCCATCCCGTTGCCTAATAAGGAGTGAGCATTCTAGCTCTGAAATTTTATTTTTTGGATGATTTTAATTAGAAAATGCATAAATGAATTGACATGCTCACAGCAGTTTACACATTAGTAAACCAAATGGTTTGCTGGGTTTTTTCCCTGCAAATCTTTCGTGGCTTTTCTGAATTATAATTAATCAGAAGGTGTGTATTTGCTTGAAGGAGTTGTTATTTCTGAACACAGGTATAAAAAAAATTCAAGGGGAAGGAATCATTGAGGCTTTGCAGAATGTGGTGCATATTTTCTTTGCATGCTGTGCACACAAGTGGAGGAATTAGAAAGGTGCATGTGTGGAAGTCTTCACACATATCCACACAGAGAGACTCTTAGTGACGTTGCACTTGGAGGCTTCTTTAGCTCATCATGATTTTGCTCAGGTTTTGTTCCCAGGATATTTCGCAAACCTGATTTTTTTCTTTCAAAAGTTAGAAGGTGTGAAATTCAATTCACTCTTAAGTGCTTAAAAACTTTGGCAGCCAAGTGTATTGCTCTTTTCATGTAGGCTTTTAACTGGTGTAAAAAAAAAAGCTCCATACATGATAACACTTGCATTTGTTCTTAATATATATATTTTTTAAATTATGAAGTCCTTTCTTTTATTTTTCTCCATATGCCCAGTATCCCCATGTATCTGAGAAGTTCCTAATATCTTAAAGGAATTTCCTTGAACTTCCTTTGGGTTCAAAATTCGGTAACAAACAGAGTAATAAAAGCTGTTCAGAGTATATTTCTGAATTAAATAGCTCCTTATCCCTCAAGACATTTTTTCCTATATGGTTCCTCCCGCCTCCCAACTCAGCACAAACTTCCCTATCCCATTATTGGCTGGTTGAGTGCATCAGGAAATGCCTGTCTTTCATATAGTCTGACTTTATTTGGATGCTGTCAGAGAATGTAGCTTGAATAGTTCTGTGCATCACTTGGAATGGAGCCTTCTGAAAAATGTACCAGAGGCTGTTGAATCAGGAAGTCTGGATGCCTTGGTTCACACAACATGGCAGAGAAGACTCAATTAGAGTTGGATAATTTATGGTTTAACATGCAGTAGCATGTTGTAGAATCCAACTACAGTCTTTATATTTTTGGCCATCCTTTTAGGCTATAATAGGTTTATTTCTAGAGGGATATGGCATGTTATATGAGCACAGCAATTATATTTGGTTAATCAGACTTTATAGTTGTGTGTTGTATATTCCAAGACAATATGTAATGTCTACATTTCCAGCTTACAAGTTCACAGATGGCTGTTAAGAAATCAGTAAGGCTTTAACAGAGCCATATAACCCCAAACTGCCCAGTAGCCCAAAGGCGAAAAATGAAAGTGGAGAAAAATGGAAGTAAAAATGTTGAGATTTAAACTCCTATTCTCTTTATAGCTGGGCCCTTAAAGTGGAATGAACCATACACAAAATTCTTCTAGCTACTCAGTCTGTTTAACCATGACTTTAATGACTAAACCCCAATTAGCAAAATGAGCAGGAAGATGAAGGCTCAAAATCCATAATGGAGCTGCTCTAAGGCCCAAACCATCAAATCACATTTTGGTTCTTGAAGAAGTCCAAGAGTCCTGAGATTATTGTGATTGCATAGAATAAAGAAGATGCTTGATAGGAACAGGCAGTAACAATTACCTAGGCAGAGGGAGCTGGACCATTGAGCCTTGGGAAATAAGATAATATTTAGAAGCAGCTCAGGCAGAAGCCTCCCTAATTTCTTGGAAAATAAGAATTTTTTTGGGGGGGGGGGGAATACAGCAGCCAGACTTACATGGTTCTGTTATTATAGCTAATCTCAATAAAAGTAGTTTTACTTTCTTGTGGAGTTGATTTCCTGATCTTGTCTATCTAGTGGGGCTGAGACTGATTTAAAAGATATGACAATAATTTGTTATTAAAAGCAAACATAGAAATAGAAAAGGTTGATATTTCAGTATGTTTAATAATAAGAGGCTGATACCATGTATCCTGCCTCAATTTACCAAATCCAACTTGCTGCCCTCAAAACTGTAAAATATAAGAAAAAAAAAGAATGCCAGTGGTGTAATAGTTAAGATGCCGGGAAGCTCAGATTTGACTCTACCTTTAGCTATGGAAGCTTTTTGGATAATTTTAAGTCAGTGTGTCTCTCATCCTAGTATACATCATAGAATTATTTAGGGAAATAATGGAGGATGGGAGATAATGCATTTTCAGCTCCTAGACAATGGCATAGTCCAAGTCTAATGAACAAACAAACAGACCTATTAGTAGATAGCAGCCAGTTGATTGTGCAACTGGGAAAAATTGGGTGTTAGTGGTAGGGACCAGCATAGCTGGAGGGCATCATGTTGGGGATTAACTGAAAATATGATAACCAGCCAGATTCAGGCATTATTTACAAAGCAGAAGTACTAGGCAAGGGAGATTTAACTTAGGCTGTATTTAAGATTGTCATGCAGAAAGCAGCAAAGGGGTTTCATTTCAATTATCAGCTATTTTTATCTTTCGCTGACAGTCTTTACAAATGCACCTTAATTTGGACTTGTACAGACATCCAACCTCTTACGGCCATCAGGCATTTCTGCCCTGCTACAAATCCACCCAGCAGAACCACCGTATGCTAAGTGTACTTTTAACACCCATTTGACTTTCATAATGTGCTTTGCCCCACAGCTGTATCTCTGTCAGCTTTATAAAGATTTGCAGGCAGTGTGCTTGTATAGAAGGCATACTATAATCTGCAAGATGGCCAAAGAAATATTCACTGTTAGTAGATTTATGAATGATATGGGGTGGAGGAAATATTTTTTTTCGTTCTCTTTCGCACTGATAAAATAAAAATGATTCAAATAAATGGGAAGATGATAGTCTTAGAAATAACAAAATAAGTATTTTTGTTAACTAATGAAACACAATTAAGATGAACCACAAAGTCATGTGAGAGTCACTTTGAGTTAATCTAGCCAATGTAATTTGTAAATTGGGCAAGGAGTTTGGTTCATATGTGAACAAGACATTGCGGCTTGTTTGACAAAGTGTGGTAAAAGAAACTGGGTAAGTCTGATATCTAGATCTAGGCAAGGTTAGGTACTCAAGGAAATAAAGAAAATCTTTCTGGGATAGTGTTTCAGGTAAAATACGTACACTGTGATATTGAAGAACTGAACATTTTTTAATATCAGCAATCTTCTGTTGCAGATTCATTTAGAGCTCAGTCTTATTACTCATACTTTAAAGATTGTGCAAAACTGGTTAGGAAATAAATAGTTTGCAGTTACTCAAATAAGTAAGTCAAGCTATACACTGCAAGGTAAAAGAACCCAAAGTCACATTGCTAAGGAAACGACTGGGAAGGAACAGGATAGTGTTTGCTCAGTATTTGTGCCATCTGGCTTTATATGGCGGGCAACATCTCAGCTTCTCATTTCTCAATCTCTTTTATGACAGTCGGGTGTTATTGATGATAACTTCTGGATGCTGTTGAGTTAGTGTATATGTGTGTGCGTGTGTGTGTGTGTGTGTGTGTGTGTGTGTGTGTGTGTGTGTGAGAGAGAGAGAGAGAGAGAGAGAGAGAGAGAGATTACTCTTACTGTTAGGAGCACCTTCAAAACAATAGAATCAGCATTTCTTCTCCATCTCCAGTTTTGATCTGGGCCAGGGGAAGACATTTGAGAACAGGATGTTCACAGTGAGAATAGTTGATCAATCTTCTATTTTTCGGGAAACCTAATTCTCAGGGCTTTTACACAGTTGTGTATTTGTGAACAGCTGTGCCATCTTTCTATTTTAAAAGCTCCAAGCTGCACAGCTGTGCAGTGTGCCAACATTGACTGGACTGTTGCCTAAAACAGCCTGCCTTCTTTTTCCACAGTTGCAAATCTTACATTTGTGGCTTCACAGCAAGTGCTCTCACCATGAACTTAAATGATAAAGGGTACTTGCCTTTTCAACTTTTTTGTAATTCTTCCACAATTGCAATACTAAACCTTGGTGCCTAAATGTGGAGATATTATAATCACAGTAGTTACTGTATCACATTCATTCACAGGTAACCCTAGGCTTAGAACATAAGTTGTATATGAGAAAAATACATGTAGAGTGAGCATTCAGAATCAAGAGATGCTGCAGTGTAACTTCTTAAGTCATCACAAAATACCATTCTTTTTAAGGACCAATTCTTAGTTATGGCCATTCCTGATACCCTGGGACTGCAAGAGGGCTATCCCAACAGGGTTGCCAAAATCCAGTGATGGTAGCAAAAAGATTCATAAAATACTGTTCCTTTTATTGGGGTTGTCTGGATGTTGTAGCTCAGATTTAGTACTTGTAGGAGAAGACACATTTTGGATTCAGTTCAAAATTGTAGCTATCACTATGTAATCTCATGAAGTGGCAGGGCCTTTAATAGCAAACAAAATGTTTCAATCTGTACCCTTTGAGAGTGTAATATTTTAATAATTTATCATGGCAAATTCAGAATTATTTGATCTCACTTAGACTGCAGATGAGCAAACACTGATTCATGGCCTACTCATCATCTATATACATGCATTGTGGGTTGTTGGTTTTTTTTAAAAAATTAAGGTTGTTCCACATTTAAACAGTAGTTACTTTCTGAATATCAGAGCTTATATGAAAAGTATGTATTCTAATTGGTACATTTGTCTTCCTTTTCCCTTAGAGTCCCAGTATGGTAGAAAGGAATAAGACTTCAGGTACAGAAGGATCTGGACAGACTTGAACACTGGGCACTAACTAACAAAATGAAATTCAATGGTGAAAAAAGCAAGGTTCTACATTTAGGCAAGAAAAACCAAATGCACAAGTACAGCATAGGTGGCACCATGCTCAATAGTAGTAACTGTGAGAGGGACCTCGGAGTCCTAGTAGACAATCAGTTAAATATGAGCCAGCAGTGTGCGGCAGCTGCCAAAAAGGCCAACACAGTACTAGGCTGCATTAACAGAGGGATAGAATCAAGATCACGCGAAGTATTAATACCAACTCTTCAATGCCTTGGTAAGGCCACACTTGGAATACTGCATCCAGTTTTGGTCACCACGATGTAAAAAAGATGTTGAGACTCTAGAAAGAGTACAGAGAAGAGCAACAAAGATGATTAGGGGACTGGAGGCTAAAACATATAAGGAACGGTTGCGAGAATTGGGTATGTCTAGCTTAACGAAGAGAAGGACAAGGGGGGACATGATAGCAGTATTCCAATATCTCAGGGGCTGCCATAAAGAAGAGGGAATTAAGCTATTTTCCAAAGCACCTGAAGGCAGGACAAGAAGCAACGGGTGGAAACTAATCAAGGAGAGAAGCAACCTAGAACTAAGGAGAAACTTCCTGACAGTGAGAACAATTAATCAGTGGAACAGCTTGCCTCCAGAAGCAGTAAATGCTCCAACACTGGAAGTTTTTAAGAAGAGACTGGACAGCCATTTGTCCGAAATGGTGTAGGGTTTCCTGCCCGAGCAGGGGGTTGGACTAGATGACCTCCAAGGTCCCTTCCAACTTTACTATTATTATTATTATTATTATTATTATTATATTGCCATAATACCCACTGAATGGTAATATGGTTAAAATCTATAATTCAGACAAAATTATTATTTTGAGCTTGGATAGTTTTATTGCCAATAACAACATGTGTACTGATTATCTGCAAATGACATTGAATTCGTAAAATTTAGGATATGTGATGTCAATCCTCCTCCTCCATATCCTCATTGGTTTCTAAAAGAACACCTAAATTATTTCTCAATTGTTATTATTCCAATAAAATATAACATTTGAGCAAGTTCCTATAAATACTATCTAATTACATATCCCTTTTTTTAAACAACCAACGCCAAGCTTATGAAAATATTTAGTTATTAACAGAATTATAATAGAAAAAATTCCTTTGATTGGAGATTATGAATTCCATCAAATGGCTTCCAAATCTTTTGGACTTAATGAAAATAATTGTATCCTAATATTTATAAGTTTTTTCAGAACAATCCTATAATTAGAATGAAAGACCAGCTTCAAAATTTGCATAGTCTAAGCATTTCAACCAGTGTTCTTCAAAGCTGGCAACTTTAAGATGTGTAGAATTCTTAAAGTTGTGTTGACAAAACTGGCAAGTGTGTCACTAACCACTGCAATCACTAAGTGAAACATTAGATGACCATGATGAGCTCAAAAGTTCACTTCCCCTTTGGTTGTCCCAAAGGTGTTTTTTCAGAAGGCAACTGGACTTTCTTGTTTTTCTTTGAAGATGTTTTGCTTCTCATCCAAGAAGCTTCTACAGCTCTGATTGGATGGTGGGAAATGGAAGGATTGATATTCCTTGCAGACAGCTGGTCATTTGCATTATTTTAGAGAGTTGTTGAGGCCATTTGGAGATTTATCTGTGTCCTCAGGATCATCTGAATAGCGAGGACACAGATAAACCTCCAAATGGCCTCAACGACTCTCTAAAAGAATGCAAATGACCCGCTGTCTGCAAGGAGTATCAATCCTTCCATTCCCCACCATCCAGTCAGAGCTGAAGAAGCTTCTTGGATGAAAAGCAAAACGTCTTCAAAGAAAAAACAAGAAAGTACAGTTGCCTCCTGAAAAAGCATCTTTGAAACAACCATGACCTGGATGAGTGAGAATCTCCATAGACATTCCCCTTCGGTTGTTAAGTGAGCCACTATGGTTAAGCAAAACATCACATGACTGCAAGTTATAATTTAGTTTTGTCTTCTCTGTAAACTGTACTTTTTGCAAGCCAGTTGTGAAGTGCCCAAATGGCAATTGCATGGCCACAGAATTCTGTGATGGTCATAAATTAAGGATTGGTAACGAAGTTATTTTTTTATACCATTGTATTTTTGAACAGTTGGTAAACAAGCAAAATAGATGAAACCTTTTAACTGTGCTCTTTCTGATGTCATTGCCATCTTATCACACCTACTGCAGACCTTCAAGGACGGATGGATGGATGGGTGGGTGGGTGGGTGGATGGATGGATGGATGGATAGATAGATAGATAGATAGATAGGACAGATATGCCTACGTGCCGGAAAAATATTACTCATCAGTGCCTGACTAAAATAAATTTATTATAACTTGATGACCCAGTTCTGAATGTGGAAATCATATCCTCTGAAAAGTATATGGGGCGATGTCAAGTGATAATAAAAAAAAAGGCTTGAAGTGTTGAGACAGGAACGATGCCATGCAAGCAGTCACTGGATTTTCCTTTCTTCAAGTGCTAAACATATGTGTATATGTGAATTTCTTCTAATTACATATTATATATTACACTTAAGGCTTTTACTCTCAGAAGAACATTGCAGAATAAATATTGTTCGGCATCTATCAGATTAATGAAGATTATATTAGTTTCATGCCAGTAAATTATGTAAATTAAAGGAAACCAGTCTTCTTGTTTATTATTTTTATTGTAATTCCCAGTGCTGAACAATTTCCCTGCCCCTGGCTCAGACCAACCATCAGAGACCATTTCAGATTTCATAGAAGGGGGGGGGGGAAGAATAGCAGGGGATTTCTTCATTGACTAGAAGGGAACATTCAGATGAATTGAACATATTTGTACCTATTTGTAGCTATTAGTAAATTATGAGAATGTAATATATTGTAGGAATATTTGCTATAATTGCACAATCCTTATCCAAGAGGTCAGTCCTATTTTTTCAAAGCACATGGATCAACATGCGTAATTGGTGCATAAGCTGGTTTAATTGTTGATAACCAACAGCACTTATTGTGCAGAGCCAATATGCTGTCCACAGATGTAGGCCTGCTGATAAGTAAGCATGTGGTAATGAGACTACCTCCTTTCCTGGTCTGTTTGTCTAGTTCTCCTCTGTCAAATGTTATTTGAAAAGTATTCATCACTAGGAATGAAACTGAAATACAGGCTAACCAGAAGTACTGCTAGTATGAAATGCATGTATTTGGTATTCTGGAAGCTGTGAATTTTCCCAGCAAGGTCAGTTTTGTATATTGGGAGTGCTTTTAGATCCATTTTGGTCATTAGATGAACATCTTGGAGGAGAAAGATTCAGAAAATATGGCATTAAGTCCACAGATTTTTTCCTGGTCTGAGGGTCTAGATTAGGAGATGAAGGGTAGAAGAAATCCCGTCTCTTCTGTAGATGCTGCATATTTTTTTCTTTTATTTATACCTTGCTATAATGGCTATATCCAGTTCCTTCCTGGTCTTCAAAATCCAGATTCAGTTTTGTCATTTCTAGCATGTCTTCCTCAAGGACAATCCAGTGAAGTTGTGACAAATGCTCAATACAATATTGATGGGAATGGCTCATTTTGATCATATCAGATTACTTTTTTATCATATTCTTTGCTTTTGAGTTGTTTGGGGCCCAGTTGAAAGTGGAGATGCACATCCAAAAAACCTTCCTGGTCTCGGAACCCCATTGTAGAAAAAATACTGCATTTTGTTTCTTCTTATCCATATTGTTGATTCAGTACAATTTGTGTTATGTCTGTTAGGAAGATACTTTCCAGAACTGTCCATTTGATACCTGCTCTGTTAACTTCTCTATCAGATCTTTTATCTTATGTGAAATAGTTTTCTCTGTGTGCTATTTTATTTTTGTTTAATACACAAGCACAATCATTCTTACCATAAACACACAGAGAATACTTATTTTTGTCACTGTGTTTAATTATTATTTCATTATGTTTTAAATTGCAGTGACTTTTACTTTAGTTTTTATTCGTTGACTGCCTTGTTTTTAATTTCTGATTCAAGTGCTTTTGGTTCTGGTGGGATTAACACATCTGAGAAATAAAATAATGAATTCACAGTGAATTGCTCCAGCATTATCCAGGGATATAGTAATTGATCTATTTCAGTTTTCTGTGGCAGCTGAGGGGATCCTTTTGACCAATCTTTTCAAATTACAGTTTATTGGTAATGATATCATTGCTTGGAAGATAGCTTTGATTCAAACTGATCAACTCTAAGTAAATATGAGTTGTCAAATGAGAAGTAAAATAAAATCCAGTTTTGTGACATATATTTTCAAGTAATACTTTTTCTTCCAAGGGAAGCAAATAGCTTTATGGATTACACTAAGAAAATGCCATTGAGGGGAAAATATTTAAACTCTTCCCCCGTTTTAGTCATAATACAGATTTCTTCTGCAACACACACACACACACACACACACACACACACACACACACACACAGAGAGAGAGAGAGAGAGAGAGAGAGAGAGAGAGAGAGAGAGAGAGAGAGAGAGAGAGATATTCCTGCCACAGATGGTAAGATTCAGATTTTGTGAAATGGCAGCTGTATAAATATGATGAATAAAAATAAATAAATTTATCTTTGAATTTAGTGATCCTTGTAGTATTTAAAGATCTAGTAGAAGTTCTTAATTTTCCATCTTGAATCAAATATATTTTCTGTAAAACAAGGCAAAAGCTGTATCACTCCTTTATCTAGTGAAGGCATAGAGAAAAGAGAATAGGTACATTTTTTTTCAAATATGACTCCTGCTAATAGGAACATTTTTCCTAAATTATTGAAGCTGATTCCCATTGTTTTACGTTTTTTATCGTCAGTTATTCTTTTCCAATGATAGTGGTATGCATTGTCTGAATATATTGGCTTAGTAGATGTTATTGTAATTTTACATTTTGTGACTTCTGTTCACTGTGAATTTTAACTGTATTGTTATTGGTTTTGAAGGTTGAAGTGTGGCAAATAACCTTGAGTAGTTTGGTATTAATGTTGTCCAATCTCACCTCTTCATTAATGTTTCCTCTTGTCTCCTGATACAGGTATGGCCTCCCATGTGCAAGTTTTCTCTCCTCATACTCTTCAGTCAAGTGCCTTCTGTAGCGTGAAGAAACTAAAAGTTGAACCAAGTTCTAACTGGGATATGACTGGGTACGGCACACATAGCAAAGTCTATAGTCAGAGCAAAAACGTGCAATCTTCTCAAGCGGCTGCTGCCATCAATGCCTCTCTCCAGATTCCAAACCCCAGCATCCCTTATGAGCAGACCATCATTTTCCCAGCCAGCACAGGGCACATTGTGGTAACATCCGCCAATAGCACCTCTGGTGTGGTTGCAGTATCTGGGCAGGCATTGGGCGGACCACACAACCTAATGCGTCGAAGCACTGTGAGCCTTTTGGATACCTACCAAAAATGTGGACTTAAACGGAAAAGTGAGGAAATTGAGAACACAAGCAGTGTTCAAATTATTGAAGAGCATCCACCCATGATTCAGAATAATGCCAGTGGGGCCACAGTAGCCACCACAACAACATCCACTGCCACATCCAAAAATAGTGGCTCCAACAGCGAAGGGGATTACCAGTTGGTGCAACATGAAGTGCTATGTTCCATGACCAACACATATGAAGTATTAGAATTTCTTGGCCGTGGTACTTTTGGACAAGTCGTGAAATGCTGGAAACGTGGCACCAATGAAATTGTGGCCATCAAGATTCTTAAAAACCATCCTTCTTATGCCAGGCAAGGTCAAATTGAAGTGAGCATCTTGGCTCGGTTAAGCACTGAAAGCGCAGACGATTACAACTTTGTCCGAGCCTATGAATGTTTCCAGCACAAGAACCACACCTGCTTGGTTTTTGAGATGTTAGAACAGAACTTGTATGATTTTTTAAAGCAAAACAAGTTCAGTCCGTTGCCCCTTAAGTATATCAGGCCAATATTACAGCAGGTAGCCACAGCTCTCATGAAATTGAAAAGCCTGGGTTTGATCCATGCTGACCTCAAGCCAGAAAATATCATGTTGGTGGATCCATCTCGGCAGCCCTATAGGGTCAAGGTTATTGACTTTGGTTCTGCTAGTCATGTGTCCAAAGCTGTGTGCTCAACTTACCTTCAGTCCAGATACTACAGGTAAGAAACCTCAGGCAAATGGATTAGGCTGCATTATTCCTTGAAAGCATTTAACCTTACTAATAAACAAATGGAATGCTATTTGATTCCTTCCACTTGATAGCTGCAATATGTATATCTTTGGTAATATGAAGTGGTGGTGAAGTAACATCAAACAGCATTAAGATAGCATAACTTTTTTTAGTATGCGACAGTGGTAGTGCAGAAAAATCTGATTTTCACCTCTAGCTCCATGTGGCACTTGGTACATTCTTCCATAGCAAAATTCTTATAGTGTAACATTTCATTGAATTGTGTTGTATATAAATTAATTTGGCTATAAGGTGCCAAAGGACTCTGTTGTTTTAGATCTAGCAGACTGACAAGTGCAGAAGTAATCAGTGAGGTGTATCTTCATTCTGGTAGATTTGATCAAAATATACCATGGATATGCTCACCAAGTCTCATAATTTAAATGCAACAGTTACTTTGCCTGTAAAAATTAGGTAATGCCAGTTATTATGAAGAACCTGGCAAGATGCATAGAAGACTGATAGAGCCATCTGTCAGTCCTTTTGCTCATTACTGTCTATTAAAATCCAGATTTCAAACCCTGGATGAAAGCAACTTTTCAGGATTGGTTAAGAGTTAACTCCAGAGTTTTGCATAGGGTTACAGCACCTGACCCTAACTTTGAAAAAGCCATCATCCTTCTTTTGCTTTTTAGAAACTGTTTATTAAATAAGGAGAGTCCCTTTTGCACAGGGATAAGAAGAATGTATATATTGCACTCAAACAGTTTCTGATGCCTAGTGATGTTTTAACAACAGTAACAAGTTAGAGATTTCCCTGCCTCTTGCTGCAATTATATTGCCCTGATACAGAAAGCATTGGGGGGGGGGGAAGCTGCTATGAATATTGTATGCATGCTCTGTTATGGTGCCAAAGATACATTTTTGAACTTTAATTCTTGAGGCTATCCTTTTGACCTAGCCACTATTTTGCTTGTGGTCCTCGTTGGTGGCCTTTGAAATTTAATTTTTATTTTATCTTTTTCAAAATACGAATCAGGACTGAAGTTCTATCCAAGTATGCTTCTTCTGTTAATAATATGACATTTTTAAAGATGGTAATTTACATGTTAGATAGAGGGGGGATTTGTGATCATTGGAATATTACCTGTGATATTTCAGATGCTGCCCAAGAGCACAGAAGAATTTGAAATTTAGGCATATATCTAGTATAAAACTAAAAAAAAAGTGTTTTGTTTTCTGGGAAAAAGTCATTGCAGTATTAGAGTGTTTTAGTCATGGCATCAGGGAAATCCCTAATTATGTCTGTGCAGTGTTTGCAAGCTTCTGACTTTGAGATCATCACACCATTTGTGCTAATTTCTCCACTGCAATTTATTTTAAGAAAAATATAAGGAAACTGAATTGGGCTACTAACAAAATCATAAGGAATATATCTATTATTGCAGCAGTGGGGGTCACAAGTAAAAAGCTGATGGCAGTGGGGGTCACAAGTAAAAAGCATTGTGGAACAAAGTCTCTTAACTAATAATACAGACTGGAAAATAATACAATTTATTTTTACATTGAATTTATTGCCAGTTCACTAGATGGTCAGTAAAAATTGCTTTCAGAAAATATACATTGCAGGTGAATGTTTTAAACATTGATTAAAAAAACATGATAATAATCAGTCCTACAAAATAAATATTGCTTTTTAAAAAAATATTTTGTTTGTGATAATTAAATCCTGGCTTGGTTGACAATATTTTGAAGAAAATGTTTAGAGTTGCTCCTGAACTGGCAGAAGGGATGATCGGGCAAGGCCAGATTCTTTTCTGTACCCTTCAAGGTAGAATATCTTTGCAAACAGTCTAAATGACATGTTGGTGGGATACTATAATTTACTGTCATTAACCATCAGAGATGGAATCTTTCCTGTTACTTAAAAATTTGTTCCTAACAAATGGGAAGCCAGGTGGTTTCCAAGAAGCCTTAGAATGTACCTTTAAACATTTTAATTAACTAAGTTTCCTTGTAGCTTTATTCCTTCTTGTTAGCACATTCAGGCCTTAAAGGTACAGTAATTGGGGCAGGGAGGAAAGGCTGAACAATAATCTGCTGATGAAAGAACTTGCACCATTTCCTGTTTCATTGTTCAGCACTAGGAACAAAAGAGCCATTACTCAGATATGCAGTATGACCTTGCTCTCTCAAATGACTTTGCCCAAATGTAGCCATCTTGGCCTATATGGGACTGACTGAACCAGGATTTAATACAATAAGTATTTGCCTTAAAAATAGGCAATGATGTGGTTTGTATGGTGAATCTCTGCTAAATGATCATGGAAAATTTGCAGCTGGAAGAGGATCTTGCAGAAACATGAGAAACAACAGTGTGTACACTGTCTTCTTTTTTTAAAAAAAAAAGCTTTGATTTTTTTTGAGGCATCAAGGTCATCTCCTTCCTCATTATGTATCCAAAATTATTAAAGTTTTAGCTTAAATTATACTTAGATTCTTAGATTTTGCAATAAATACATATAAATTCTGCATTTAATCACCCCTAAAAGATCTTAAAATAGCTTGATGGAGAAAGGGCCAATGCAGGCTTACTGTTAGGGGATTGCTGGCAAATGAAATATAATCATGAAATAGAAGCTGAATTCATTGGTAATTTTGCTATTAGCAATTTATAGACTTCTAGAATCATCAAATTAAGGCCAAGGACAGATCATTTCAGCAATATAGCTCATTGCCTAGGACAGAGCACATATATAAAACTATGGATTCCCAAATTGAGGCCTAAAATTCACCACAAAAGGGCCTACAATTTATGTCCTAATTTTATAAGATTTTTAAATAAGCTAATCCCCAAGTGATTCTTTTGTACATTTGGCAGTAATATAGCGAGGTGACGTCCTCTACTGAATGAGCAAAAGGGAGAACAAGGAGGGCACTTACATCACTCCAGAATCAGCTTCAAATCAGACTGAAGATTCACTAACATCTGTATGATAAATGAGATGTTTACTTTTTGAGTAGTTGTAGCGTGTTTGATATTTCAGTAAAATGAATCTTGTTTTAACATCTGTAACTCTCTGGAGCTTACAAGAGATTAGCTTCTCTATTAGCAGAAACCTCACTCTCATTCCAGCTCCTAGATTCCAGCCTTTTTAGCAGATCTTTCAAAATGATTTGATGGTTTCATCCCCATCCCCACAGAGGAACCTATTTGTTTGTTTCTTTGTTTGTTTGTTGATTGATTGATTGCATATAACAAGAGGGAGAACTCAGAGGGCACTTACATCATTCCAGAATCAGCTTCAAATCAGACTGAGGATTCACTAACATCTGTGTTTGATGAATGAGATGTTTACTTTTAGAGCCAGTTGGTGTCAACACAGACTTGAAGACACATACACTACACAAAGACAACTAGAGAGACATGCAGAAGATGATGTAAGGATGTGGATAAAGAGAAGATTTGTATTTTATTTTTTTACCCCAGAACTTGTCACAGCTTTGTTCCTTTTTCTCAACATTTTGCGGTTGGCAGAAGTTGCAGACAATTCTGAATCATTCTCAAGCTGCTTTTGAGAGATTGACAAGTTAAACTGGTATTGGTGTGGTAGTGTCCAGAGACAAGAAAATTCCCTGATCATAATTGCTTTTGTTCCCATTTATTGCTGGCTTTGGCTCTGTCGAGTCTGGTATGTAGTGCCTTTACAGGCACTGAAAATAAAGCTCTTAAATCAATAGAATTTATAGTACAGTACACCTTGTTGAGTTAGGTGAGCTAAGGATCTAATTCAGTGCTGGAGCATATTATAGAATATTATTTCAGGTACACTAGTAGACCAGCATTTATCTATGTCCGAAGTAAACATTGCTGAGAGTTTTAACAAATCTAGAGGAAGTCCAGGTTGGGAATGCTATTGTAAACATAGCTCCTCAAGGATGTGCTAATTAGTCAAAGCTATTTATACAACTGTGACTGTGTTAAAAAAAACAGACTATATTTTCAGGATGAATATCTGTTTCACAGGTAAAAAGTCTTAGATTAAATTTCTAGCATGTCTAGATTAAAAAAAAAAAAAGAAAAGTTTAGTAGGTGTAAGAGGGACTTCAGCTTGGATTTTGAAGAGTATCTTCTTTCTCAGAAACCTTTCCTTTAGTGAAACATTGAGTTAGATGGGCATTTCCCCCCCTTTCAGTTGTATCCAGTTCTCAGAGACTGTGTAGGAGCCTGAGGGAGGGGTCAAATGCATCATCAGTCATGAGTTCCTTCACGCCCACAAGAGATCTAAGTCCAGCCCACCTTGAATTCCTTCCACTCTTATCTATAGCCAATTTCCTTTGGCTGTCAGTAGTTCAGATTCTTGTAGAGAGCTTGCAATAAATCTTTATATCCATTTGAACTGCCTGGATCTCCTGATTTCTCTGGTGTTTGACAGACTATTTGGACAAGTCTCTGCAGTTTGGCAAGGTTTTTCAGAAGTGGTTTGCCATTTCCTCCTTCCTAAGGATGAGAGAAAGTGACTGACTCAAAGGTCATCCAGCTGTGCCTAAAGTGGGATTAGGACTCATGGTCTACCCTGATACCATCATACTTTTACTTTGAAAAAAGTAAAATTCAAAGATTTCATCACAAATTATGACCGAGAATCAATAATCCATATTCCAACTGATTATTTGAATTACTTGATACAAAGAAGAGAAATGAACTTTTTGCTACAAATCTATTGTAAGATATCTTGGTGATTTTAAAACCATCTACAATTATAGAAATATATAATTTTCTCCTTTTCCTCTTCTACAGTACTTTGTTTTTAAAATGCAAATGTTATTTGAATTTTAAAGGACTTCCTGCTTCGATTTCCAGGATCTTACTTTCCGTAAAACTTCCCTTTGAAGCTTTGATTAGGATAGCAGAATAGAGGCATTTGGGAGGGAACATTTTAGGGTTTCTGATGTGAGAAAAAGATTGGGTTAAAATATTGTTTGAAGTCATGAATTAGTAGTAGTAAACAAAAGTCAATTTCGCCCCACTCTGGTTTCTCAAGTAAAAAAAAAATAAAAAGTAACAATGCATAATTTTCTTTCTTAACAACAAAAATAAGTGGAATATTTTTTGTAAAGTGAGATTTTAGAAATTGAATCGAATGGCCAAGGGAACACAGAAAAGCAGGACATTCTTAGCTACTTTTGGTATATAATATTGGGAGAGGGATTTTTTTCCTGGTGGAGTGAGACAACTTTTGAACTTTCTCTGCCTCAGATGCAGAGGAAATGAAGTAAAGATTTGGTGCTCTGCATCTTGATTTGTAAGTTAGGGTAGAGACAAGATTTGGGCACGCTCTTCCCAAAGCCTATTTTAGCGTTCTCTTTACTTTCTTTATTATTTACTTTATTCTGTACTTTCTTTATTGAGGCAAAAGCTTTGAATATTTCTATCCAAACCATGCGATTAACTACTGATTTATTTTCTATTTGGGTACATTAATTTCTTTCCTCCCCTAAATTCCTTGTAATTTCCAACCTATAGTTGAATTTATAACTGTAAAGGTCCTTGACTATGTTTTTCCCAGGTATAAAATGGAATTTGTGCTGTAGTTAGTTCTCTAGTGAAATGGTCAAAATAGTTCTGACCATCAACACAAAACAATTTTTTTAAGAGCAAGAGCAGTACTGGAGAACTAGGCTCTCCTTCCTCTGTATAATGTTTATAATTTTATAATCCTCATGTCACTCTATATCAGCTTCAGTGGTTTAGTTTTTCCTTTCCCCAAAGATGGCATAATACTGCTTTCTGTGGCTTTCTGAGGTCTGATTCTTCCTCTGCCCTCTCTTTAGATGATTGTTGAAATGTTTTCAGGTAGCAACTCTGAACAGTCCATCTTCACTTGTGGTTAAGTTTTCACTGATTATACACTGAAGTGGTTCAAACAAACAACATCGAATTTGGAGGCAGATGTATTGCAAAGAGCATTTGGTTTTTGTAGGAAACACATGCTATATTTGGAAAAGCTCCTTATACTTTGCTTTCCTTGATGGTATACCTGGCTGCATGAATTTTGCTGGTTTGTAAGCGACTTGAACTAGAATTTCTAGTGCTTTAAAGCAGCAACTTTTTCAGATGATGGGCACCATTACATGATGTCACACAATGTCACTCAAGGCAATCTTCAACTTCTCTCCAGGAGACTAAAGAACCAGTTTAACAGGCAGACAAGAAACTTATGATAAGAAATGTATTAAAGAAAATCTGAGAAGCCATTATGAAAGAATCCCAATAACTAGTGTGTAATAAAAGTGAGCTCTCTCTACATATAAACCCAAGTTCAAATACTTCTGCCTCTTCCTGTTTGCTAAATGATGTAATGGGTGGGGTAGTTCTATTTGTCAGGAGCCCAGTTTCCATCTGTTTCTTATTTTGGTAATGATTAGAGCTGATTTCTTCTAACAATAGGAGAATTAACTGCGAATTCTCTGTGAGTGGTACCCCCACAGTAAATAAATAAATTTTTAAAAGTAGCAATGGTCAAAAAAAATTCATGTAAATTTCATATGAAATCAGAATTAGCAATCATGAAAGTTTGGTCATTGAATTTCAAAATTTTATCTTTAAAAACAAAACCAAAGTAAGATTCTTGAGCACCATCTAGTGGCATTATTTAGCACTTGTGGGGTTCTGCCATCTTTTCCATGGCCTTGCCTCTGAATTAGTTGCAAATAGACTGGTTGAGGGTTAATGAAGGCGTACTGACCAAAAAATATAGAGTGGTGCAGAAGCTCAGCCAGAAGGGCTTAAGGTTATATAGTGACTCTCTGATGGTAGCAGTTCTAGAGACTCATCCATGAGCCCCATGTTGCAGTTCTACTAATAAAGCGAGGTAGGATAGATTATAAGAAAATGTCTTACAGTTGCCTTTTGATGTGATGATTAGTTTCCCCATCTTGTGGCCTTCTAGTTGTGTTGAGACTACAGCTCGTAGAATTCAAAGCTAAGGAAGAACCGCCATGAAGAGTGTAGATTTTATGTAACTTCCTGGTTGCTATAAGCATGGACAAGGAGTAGCACTAGGACAGTGGTTCTCAACCTGGGGGTCAGGACTCTATTTGGGGTCGAACGACCATTTCACGGGGGTCGCCAAACAACGCAGTCCGCCATTTTTTCCCCCTTTTCCTTAGTTGAGCTACTCCCTTTTATTCTATTGGCTTTTGAAAGCCAATAGAATAGACTCTCTTGAATAGAGTCTAATTCTATTGGCTTTCAAAAGCCAATAAGAATTGTCCAGGCTGTCTCTGCCCTGCTGAGCCCGCCAAAAGTCCCATTCTGCAAATGGTGCTGCACCAGTTGAGTAGTCCTCGACTTACGACCAGTTGAGTAGTCTTCGACTTACAACTGGTTGGGGATCGCGGCATTAAAAAGGTCAAGAACCACTGCACTAGGAGGTACAAATCTTGTACCTTTGTATGGGTGGTGTAGAGGAAACCGACCACTCAGACTAAACTTGCAGAAAAGATTATAGAAAAAAAGAAAGATTTTCAGTTCCAGGACAATGAAATCAATCATTCAGAGAGGTGGTGAGCTGGACTGCATCTCTCTGAAATGCTTTAATTTGGATTCTGTAGCTGAAAAGAGGAATGGACTCTGTGGTGTAAACCAGGGTCCCCAATTCCCGGTCCATGGCATGCCAGCAGCCGGACTGCACAAACAAGCAAAGCCCCATCCACGGGATACAGGCAGCATGCAAAACCAGACCCCCTCTGGTCCGCGGAAAAATCTTTCCCCATGGAACTGGTCCCTGGTGCCTAAAAGGTTTGGGCCACTATGTAAATGGTGGTATAAACCAACTCAATTCTAGTGGAAAACAAAAGGAAGAAACTATTAAGTATTTAAGTCCCATTCCTCATATGTTCTTTTTTATTTTGGTTTTTCAAAGATGAACCTTTGAAGGTAGGGTGGGAGGAAGAAGGAAAAGAAGAGACAACATCTTGGCAAGATATTTCCTGATTGCCAATTCTCTCAGCTGACTGCTGCTAAGAGACTCAAATCATCAAGCCGAGGGGTAAATGTTATGCTTCACTGTAAAATTAATAAAGACAAAATCAGATGAAACAGATTTTTAGCAAAGGAATATGTAGGTAGGAGAGAGCTTCTATATTTATTTCTATTCCTCAGAGACGTTTTTTCCTAGTTGCTAAAACACAGAGGTAATTATTTTCAAGAACAGACTAGATACAAATCTGTTAGGCAAAATATGTACTACTTAGAAAATGTTACCTCCTAGTAGCATGTTCCTGTATATTTATTATGTATATTATTTATATTATCAATAATAAAAATATGAAAATGATGTGATCCAAATAGCTTAAAATCTAGAAAAATTCATGATGACTACAAATGGGGTATTTTTTTTTCTTTCTCGTTAAGGTTGTCATTTATTATCATAATTGCTGAAAACTTCATATTGTCATCAATAGTAGCACCTTATTATTATATAAAAGTGATACATAACTCATAAATTAAACCCGTGCTCTCAGCAGACTGTAGTTTAAATTTGAAACTTTATTTTAATGAAGTGACTAAAGATAACATCACCAATCAACAGCTGTCGTGTTGAGCCATGTAAAAACTGAGTCATGCTTTTATGATCATCAGAAACATAAAAAATACAGAGATAAATGCAGATTTAGCCAAGATAAGACTGCATCAATACTGAACAATATAAGAAAGGCAAGATCCAGGAAGAGTCAGCATTACTTCTTAGTAGTGTCCAGGAAATTATAAAACTTAAGATTTTCTTCAGGAAACAGAAAGGCTAAACCTAACAAGGAGAATATATGGAGCCCAAACTATGACAGAAAAGTTTTAAAGATGAAAATAAAGAAACAGAAACATATGTTAAAAAGTCTGAAGGAGAACTGTAACAAGTTTTTAGGTACATTCAAAGCAGGAAATTAGCCAGGAAGTGATTAGTTAGATTCTTAGGACTGAAAAGGATCTTCAGTGGATACGGAGGATGGACAGAAGTGAATGAATTATCTGCATATTTTAGTTTTGTGGGACGCAGTGAAGACCTGGCTAGGATAGTGATTGAACTAGGAAGTTAATAGCTGGTGGGAATGTTTGCTTTGTTTCTGTTGGTTATTGAGAACTACCTATGTTTACTATGTGAGATAGGAAGCCATATAATTCCTTCAAATAAATTAATATCTTTACAGATTGCTTTTAATAAACCAGTTATTCTGGCTTATAATTACATGCAAACACAGTTTGGGTCTTTGTTACTACATACTCTACATCCTATTATTTCTACATACCAAGGATAGGGGCAGTTTTCTAGTACTTATTTGTCCCTAATTGATTATTGACCTACTTTGGAATGCAGGAAATAGCTGGCCAGAACATTGTCAATCATTAGGTTTCTGTTTATGAAGGCGAGCAGAAAAAAAATAGTTTTTTCACCCAACTTAGAAAACTATTTGCTACAAAATATGGCCACTGTTTCAATTGGCTCTAAAAGTATTTAAGTATATTGATGGAAGGCATGATTGGTGTGTGTGTGTGTGTGTGTGTGTGTGTGTGTAGAAACTCCACTGCTTGACAATTTGAGGCTCTCAGCTCAAATATTGCCTTGCATTTAGCAATGTGAAACAGTATAAGACTTTTGGTTCAAACTGTGTTTTCCCCCTCCCTCTGGACACTGAGGTAGAGTTGTGTGATGCCATTTAGGAGGATGTGAAGATTCATATGTTTTATGCATAGCAAAATAAAATCATTTATAGGGAGAGATTTGCTTCATTAACTATTGAAATACACCTATGGCAAGAGGACGTTAATTTACAAAGAAAAATGATGATATTGGAATCATTCCTTGAAGAGGGGGTTCTACAATAAAAGACCCACCATGAGTTTGATGCAATTATGGCACATTTTGTGAAGAGCTTCTTCCCTGGAATTTAGGACAAAGTTGTCAATTCATAAAACGGCATATACACCTTATAATTGAAATGTTCTTGTCAGACAGAAGAAGGCAGGAGCCAGGATAGAGTTCAAAAGCACTGTGAGTTTATTCTATATACAGTCTGTGCAAGAATCTGATCTATTAATGGTCAAGACAAATTGGTGGCAGATAACAGTCAATGGACCTCAAGGGTGGCTGGACTTAGGTCTCTTCCAGGGGTGTTGAGACTCCATACTGATGATGTATTTGATCCCACCCTCAGGTTCAGCCTGGTCATCTTCGACAGTTCTTCCCAATTGTAGAAATAAAATTCTAAACAACATGTTTTTATAAATTGTAAGAGAGCAATCATCCTGTGTTTGCAATTCCAATTTTATAATGTATAATTTGTGTTACCTGCATTTATTTCCCTACCTTTACCTTCTCAGACGGCCCCACTATGGCAGAACAGCCTACTTCTATTCACATATAAGTTTCTAAAAGCTAGAACTTCATGAAGGAGGATAAACCACCAAATAATTGTGAGACTTAGTAAGCAGGCATGGTAGGACAATGGTGTTTTGTTCACCTTGACCAGTGATTGAGAGTAAATGCTTCTGTGTTCCTTTAGCAATTGCAAGAACTGGTTATTTTTTTAGTAACACTCACTTGTTTATTATCTTAAACATGACATAGGAGATGCCTGGGATACAAGTGTGAGAATTTCTTAGCTTCCCAATACAGGTGGGTAAGAATGAATAAGTTTGCAAAATGCCTCCATTGTAAGCCACAGAAATAGAAGACCTAGCTTTTTAATTTGCATTATATTTTTAAAGCACATGCTGGAAAGTAGCCTGTTGTATAAAAAGATTGCAAGCTGTGTTTACTGTAAGAGAAGAAGAATGCATAGCAAAAGCAGAATGTGGGAAATAACAGCTCATTATTGCTGGGACAACAGTATTACATACATATGAAAAAGGATGAAGTAATCAGGACTTTCCTGTGGCGCAAGGAAATTATGAGAAATGACTGGAATCTGTTCGTTTGGGAAGAAATGAATAAACTAACTGAGCTTGCTATGAGTAGGGTCCAACAAGGGGAGGAATGCCATCTGTTCTTCAGTTTTTTAATAGACTGTTCCTATTTCAGGAACTCTGTCCACAAAACAAAGAAAATGCTATTGTGTACAGAATTGTCCATTTTGTCTATGAATAAGTGTACCATGATTTCAATTAATCCTGTCTTCTGTTTTTAATGTATGAGCTGTGAGGGTGGGAATTCAGAGTCTCCAAAATAAGGGTTGTAATACATACTTCTGAGAAAAAAAAGGATACTAGTAATCTTTGCTTTATATAACTATTACACATAGCCTTATTTTGAATCAGCTGCTAGATGATGTAATGCCCAAAGCAATACTGGTTTGTTTTTTAGCCATAATTATAATTAATACTTACTCCTAATACTAATGGGTATAGTGGGGTTATTTATAGTAAATCCCTCCATACTCTCACCTTTCTCAACCTGAGGTTCTCCAGTTCTGCTCAAATCCTGCAGAATTTCCAACCAGCCTGACCATTAGCTATTGGAAAGTATCATGATGTAAAGACCCCCATTTCCTTCCTTCCTGCCCCCCAACCCCATGGAAGCTTTTGCTTGATACCCAGAGATGAAGGGATCCCAATAGAACATTGGTTTTCCCTAGCTCTCATCTCATGAGCAAATGCTTTCAGACAAGTATATCAAGCTTGCGGATTCCTCCCTTAGTGTCATCCATTCCTTATTGCAATCCATTTGATCAAGGACCAAACTCATTGACTAAGCTTACAACATACATTAAGCTTTAATATGAATTGTTGGTTTTGGCTTAATGTGTACTGAAATTATATTTTTAGTTGAAAGTGTCAGTGAAATTATGTATTTATGGGACAAACAGCTTGACAGCATTGTTTTTTCAGCGAAAGCTATTAGGTACTCACTACTGCACCATCTTTTATTTTTTATAATAAAGATGGTAATTAATTGTATGATTTTCATATTTAGGTTTTTGTTTAAACACTTTTTATCTTTTAAACTGTCAAGAGTCATAGAATCATGGAATAATCATAAGCTTGGGAGAGTTTTTGGAGGTTTTGTAGTCTGTCTTCAAAGACAGGATTCCTTATGACATTCAGACAAATGGCAGTCTGTATCTTATTTGAACACCCATACACCTGGAATATCTTACCTTGTTGTTGTTGTTTTTTAAAAAAATGGACAGGTTGAAGCAGCCATAATCATGGCATGATCCCATCTCAGAGAAACAAACAAGCAAGAACATTAAAATATTGAAGTCTCAGGAGATTACAGTTAAAACCTGTCTGCCTTTTCTTCAATCTAATCTTTATATTCCCAACCCTCTATGGCAGGCATGTCAAACTGCCAGCCCATGGGCTGGATGCATCACGCTGAAACAGCACCCACCCCATTGCCGGCAATGGGAAAAGTCGCAATATGTCATGTGACATCATGTGGCATCACAAGTTTGACATGCCTGCTCTATGGCAATAGCCAACTGAATGTCTTTGGGAGTTCATAGAAGATCATTTAAACAAAACAAAACTTCTGCTTGTTGATTTTCAGGAACAACTTTTTGATGGTGTGTTATCTAGATCCAGAGGGCACATAATAATTATGCTTGTAGCACAATTATTTTAGAATTGGAAGCTTTAACCACTGAGTCTAACTCTCAGTGCATTGTTGGAATTTTCCTTTGTGTAAGTTGAGATCTTTAGTCTGCTTTCTTCATAAATGTACTTAAGTTACCATTAGCATGTTTTTTAGCAACATGTTCCAACTCTTATTATTCTGTTATGTTTACATTCTGGGTGAGTTCCACCATAACATCTTGGGATAATATATGCACACCCAGCACTTTGTTTCACCTGAGTACTGGTTAATAAATCAGGTTATTTAATAAGAGCTACATTCAGGATTAACACAACTGAAACTTACGTTTTGTAGAATTTTAAAAAATAAGCCCAGTTCTCAAAAATCTTGTGGTATGTGTATGTAAAGTGCACACAATGAGTACAATCGTATGCTTCCATGAATATTAAAGATACCTGTAATCCATTAATTTGAGAGATTGGCTTTCCAGAGAGAAGGATATTCTTGCCTGTACTCACCCAAGGTTGGTTTAAAAAGTGGGTGGATTTAATGGTTAAATTATGGCTTTATGAGATACAGTTTCAGAACTGGATCTGTGGTGGACAGCAGGGACACTGTTCCACATCCAAGCCAGTTAGCTGCAATGTTATATACATATATTACTATTTCAGCAGAGCAAAGTGGTACCTGCTAAATATTCAACTCCCAGGATTTAAGGATTATGGAAGTTGAGTCTAATATCTATAATATAGTTGCAGCCTGACAAAGATTTTGCATAGAGTTGGTATTATACTATTGTTCTTGTAGTCATGGGAGTATTATTCATTTCTGTCTACCCAGCTTTCTTGTACACACCCATTTCTTACAATTGTAAGAACATTCCCTCAAAAGGAAAAAAATAATTGCAAAAAATTTGCCAGAATGCTTTAATTAATGAAGATGTAATTCATTAGCAGTGTAGGGTGTGGAAGAGAATAGGAAATATATGGGGGCAAGCTACTCGGTGAAACTTTCTGAAGTCTACTATACTAAACTGCTGAGTAGCTTTCTAATCTAATCATTTCACTTGCATTGCAAATGACTTCCCAATTAAAAATTAGCTAACAAATTCTGAAATGTAAATCAGACTCCATTACCTTTCATAATTGCAGTGTCAGGTTCAGTCTTCTCTCTGCTCAAATCAGTAGGTACAGACTTCCTTAGATCTTTGTGTGTGTATATGTATAAAATATCCTCCTTAATCAGTGTGCTCATTATTCTTAATGTCTATCACCTTTGTAAAACTACATTTGCTCTTCGTTGATGGGTAGTAGATGACAAAGAATTGCACAACTATTCCATTAAATAACATGGATCTTTAGATAGGCACATTATCTGCATTATAAAGCAGATATAGGCAGTTTTTCTTGAACTGATCATTGAACTGTTAAGGCCTATAAGGGCTGAGAGGGTATGTCTGACGATGTCCCAGACTGGAGCCAATTAAGGCAACCATTTTGACCTTTATTTTAATGAGAACTTACCACAAACTGTGCTGCCAAAAATGCCCATATTGATGGTGAATGTCAGTAGAGCAATCTGATGGAATTCTAGGGCTATCACATGGGGTTTGGAGAGGGTAATCAATGCATCAATTCATAATTATAAGAGGGCAGATGTGTGCCCTGACTTGATTAGATTGTAAAATGCAGAAAAGGAGAAAAATGTGGAAACCTGGCGTACAGTATTAGGAGCAAAGTTGTGTTGGTTATGAAGGATTGTTCAGTATAATTCCGATACCACAGAAACTGGAGATGTTGAAAGAACATGATGTTGCAGACTAAATAGCTTGCAAGATGACCGCTTTATTGCTATAGGGTTTCCATCCCAGATGAAGGAGTTAGGAGACCAAAGAACAATGGCTAAGGAGTACACGTGCCTGCTGTTATTGCTTACTTATCACCCAGCCTACTCATCAGAGATCTAACAGCATGATCAATCATTCCTTATAAATATGTTTGTGCAGTGCTTTTTTTCTTTTTTTTAAAAAAAGGTGCTGGAACTCACACACGTCATACAACCCGCCTTGCCTACCCTACAAGGTTCCATCCAAAAATGGTGCCAGAACTCCGTTCTGGGCATTCTATGAGAAAAAAAGCCCTGAGTTTGTGGGGGATGTCAGCATTATTGTTGTTCGTTCTATTAGTACTTGTTGTTGTTGTTGTTGTTAACTGCGAAGTCGTGTCCGACCCATCGTGACCCCATGGACAACGTTCCTCCAGGTCTTCCTGTCCTCTACCATCTTCTGGAGTCCATTTAAATTCACACCTACTGCTTCAGTTACTCCATCCAGCCATCTCATTCTCTGTCATCCCCTTCTTCTATTGCCCTCAATCTTTCCCAGCATTAGGCACTTCTCCAGTGAGTCCTTCCTTCTCATTAGGTGGCCAAAGTACTTGAGTTTCAACTTCAGGATCTGGCCTTCTAAAGAGCAGTCGGGGTTGATCTCTTCTAGTCTATTAGTACTACTGTTTGTTTATTTACGGCCTTTTTTCATTAAGGTTTCTACTTTATGGCTATAACTGATCATGTCTTTAAAAAAGCATATTGGGGAAAAAAGGCTAAGGAATAAGTAAGAAAAATATTCTCACAATCTATTTATTATAAGGACTGCAACTGACTGAATTGCCCTCACCTTAGAATAATGGGATCCCTCTAAAGCAAGTGGATTTTTTAATGTATTTAAAATTATCATTTGCTCTTAGTATCTGGAGCTGAAGGGTTGAATAGAATATCCTGGAGGGGTTTGCTGATACCATCATTTTTGCTCTTCTGTCCCCCAACATCTTCATATCTGCTGTTTTGAACCACCTGAAACAGGATGAGAACACCATATTTTTTTCTCAATCAAACAAACAAACAAAAAGTATGCAGAACTTTAAATTTCATCAGGTTCCTGATGCTTGGGTTGCTTAAGAACAAAAATCCCCTAGCCTTCCCATAATGCTATAGGGAAAGAGATTGTTAATGCCTCCATCCACATTTTTTCTGGAAATGCATTCCATACATCCATAAATCCATCCAGTCTGGTGTAGTGTTTAATGTGCTGACCTAGAAAATGGTGAGTTCTAGACTGACCTCAAGT
The DNA here is from genome assembly GCF_016545835.1 of Crotalus tigris. Taxonomy (NCBI): domain Eukaryota; kingdom Metazoa; phylum Chordata; class Lepidosauria; order Squamata; family Viperidae; genus Crotalus; species Crotalus tigris. The sequence goes on along the minus strand of NW_024096494.1, from coordinate 1,354,560 downwards.
ATAAAGGCTGACTGGGTACCTTTGGGCCAGTCATGCTGTCTCAGCCCAACCTACCTCACAGGATTGATGTAGGTAAAAGGAGGAGGAGGAAGGAATATTAGGTACCTTTGCTGCCTTGAGTTACTTACAAAGTAATACAGGTAATCCTCAACTTTCAACTGTTCATTTACTGTCCATTTGAAGTTACAACGGCACTGAAAAAGTTAGTTATGACTGTTTTTCCCACTTACGACTGTTGCAGCATCCCCATGGTCATGTGATCAAAATTCAGACGCTTGGCAACTCATATTTATGAGTCATATTTATGACGGTTGAAGTGTCGCAGGGTCGTGTGATCACCTTATGTGACCTGACAATCAAATTCAGTGGAGAAGAACCATGTTGCTAACTTAACAACTGAAATGATTCACTTAATAACTGTGGGAAGAAAAGTAGTAAAATGATGCAAAATTCACTTAACAACTGTCTCCCTTAGTAACAGAAATTTTGGGCTCAGCTGTGGTCGTAAGTCAAGGACTACCTGTACAGGCGAGATAAAAAATTAATAAATAAGTGAAGCTCTATGATGTGGGTGGGGGTGGTGGTGGTTGTGGTGATGTTAGAGCTTTGAAAAGTCATGAAGCAAGAGAGAGAAGAGTTCTGCCAGCTGAAAAACTGGCCAGCTTCCAAACTCTGTAAAGTGTTGCAAAACAAAATACAAGTTTTGCTGCAGCTGACATGAAAATAGTTGGCTCAGCTCTAAGACACTGCTGACACTATAGGATCAAAGAGATTTGAAGCGGTTTTCAAATTATCCCAGAATCCCCACATGGAAGTATTACAAAACCTGTTGTATTTGAAATAACTGGTAGTTGCAAATCACCTTGGTAAGCCAATAGGAAGAACACAAAAGCATAATGTGGATTTTATGCCTTAATTGATCATTTCATATAGAACAGTTTAAGTAATGTGTTCTTTGCTATAATTTAATACACCAAGCAACATAATTTGAAAAACATCCCCGATTTGTGATGGAAAAAATATTACATTTTGTTTCCTTTTTTCCTCTTATTTATCTCTTATTAATGAACCAACGTAAATTGATAACTAGAAGACATTTTATTCATAAATTACCTTTAACTACTTGCTATGAAGGAACAGTGCTTCTGTTCTCTAATGAAACCAAAGATTATTTACGAACTGATCACTATGTCAAATGATCACCATGTAGATGATTACCATGTCAAATCTACATAAAAAAAATAGGGGCGATTTTGCTAGGTATTGTTGTGATTGTACTGCTTTCTTAACAGAAAGGCATCTTAATGCAACTTTCCTAGTGGAAAGAAATATTTAATGTAAGATTGACATATAAATTATTATTTATGTTTATGGATGAACACTTTCTTTTCAGAAAGATGATCAAATGGTGGTTTCATCCATGCCAGCCCTTCACCATTTTAACATCTTCCAGATATGATGGTCTACAACCATTGCACCTAGCCAGTATGGTTGAGGGAGTTTAATTTTCTTGTTGATGCCAGCACCAGGAAAATTATTTGTTTTAGAATATTTTATGTGTTAGGGATTATGGAGAATAACTTTTTGAATGCTTGAGCATTCAGTAATGGTCTATATTTTAGCATATTTGGGTAGTAAAAGGTGTTCTATGAATCTATAAAAGGTCTACCATTGGTCTGGGATGCTAAACTAATCAGAGCAAATTAGAAATGCAAAAATATAGAATGAGCTTCTAAGTTTTGAATTTCTATCGGCTTTGTTGAACTTTTCAGGTGTTTCCTTCGCAAGTATATCCAAAACATAGGTCGATGGTCATTTCTTTTGGCCTGTGTTAATGAAACTTAACTGCAGATAACTTCTGTACATAAAGTGTGATAGGGGTACCATTCAACCACAGAATATAGTGAGCTAGAGCTCTATCATATAATTGATATGGTTGACAGCTTTCTATCAAACAGGCAAAGTATCCTGCTGCTACTTTAATTCTTTGCTTCTCTTTACTTTATGGATCCAAGGATAACAAGACAGTGAATTGACTTATTTATTAAAGTTGCTTTCCTGTTTTAATTATCTGATCATTTAAATCAATGGGATACTCTTTTATTTATTTTTAGCTTTGTTGATTACTTCTAGTATTTTAACAGAATAATAATACCTGTCTATGGAGCATTAACTTCAGTGGCTGTTTTGTGTCATGACAACTATGGATGTCATTTTACATTAGAGTGCAGAACTACTTCATGATAAGTCCCAGTAATTTTGAACTGGGCTGAGGAGTGAAAGGACAGAACCGGAATGTTAATACATTATGGCTAATATCTGCTCCAAGGAATGTGATTGCTGTTAGAAGATGCCAGGTTTGATTTATATTCAAACCAATAGTGTCTGATTCATTATGTTTGTGTCAGAAAGCTCCCAAAATTTAACTTTTGTTCCCCATTTCTTTTAGGGTTAATATATATTTTCCCTTGTTTTGATTTTCAACTATAAATTTAAATCAGTTAGTCAATCTGAACTGCAGTCTAAGAAAAGGCAATGAAAAGAAGACTCTTGCAAATTCTTGAACAAATTCTTGTTCTCTTTATTATCTAACTTGTTACTCTTATTAAATAGACAGTTTTGGAATTCTCATTTATTTAGCAAGATGAGGATTGAACAAAATAAGTTTCCCAAAACAGTCACTGCATTGTAAAATACAATAAAAGCAAATCAGAGGACAGTCTTGCAATAAAACAATTTAGAAGGCTATAAAATAGAAAAGAACAAACTTACCAGCTACATTGACCAGTTAAATAAAATAAGCTGAAAAGATTGTATTATAAAGAAAATATAACTTATAAATAGTTTTTGGCTGTCAAACTATATGTAGAATCAGGCAAGATAGTCCAGTTTGGCCATTTGATGAATACTTTAGAATAAAACACAGAAGAAGGGTTTAGATATAGAGTGTACCCTTGAACATTAATATATGTACCATCCATGTGTATGTGTAGATGTGTGTAGATACATACATACACACACACACACACACACACACATCAAAGTGGTACAAATAAAATTTACACAAAAATAAAGGAAAGCTTTTGTATTATATTAATTATTGTTGCCTTCTTTGATTAAATTCTGATCAAGAAAGCTTTTGATTCCCAAACAGCATCAGTACAGCTTTGCCCTCCAAAAATGCATCCAAAGGCCAACTGAGAAGTAGCCTCCATCAGGTTTTGCCAGGCTGGGAAATACTCAAAATTTACCCTCTTCCTCTATGTCCTTCTCTTATCTAGCCTGGTCAGCTCTTTTGTGCCTGGAGCAGAATTTGGTCCCGGCACACACTAATCAAGCTAATGTCATTCATGTTGTCAGCTATCATGGGGCTTATCTAACAAATTTCAGGCACAATGGTGAACTGAGATGATAGATTGGTCCCTGGATAGTATATTAACTGAACAGTGTGAAGTAGGCCGGCAGAAATGATGGCAGGGGAGTGAGAGAGAGAGAATGGATAAGGCAGCGAACCTTGCTGCTTGTAGCTCGCCATCTTGTCTACAGTTAGCCATTAGTACAGTAATCTGATTACAAGACTCCAGGAGCTGGAATTGTAAATGGCTACTCCAGAGGGAGCTGATTATCACAACCTCTGGAAAAAAAAATGCTTTTAAGGCTGAAGCTGCAGCTGCGGTCCATGAAGTGTACAATTGGATGTAGTGCATAATTGCAAGAGCTTAGGCTGTCTTAACAGGTACCAGTGCTGTATGGTGCTTTCAAGCTAGCTAGTATCCTATGAAATAACAATGGATGGACAACAGGAGGTGACTTTGGAAAAGGTTCATCTGGTAATTTAGTCACAGGCATTTCACACATCATTTTATTTGAAAGGGGAAAAATCACTATTCTAGTCTGTCTCTGAGCCAAAGTATTGAAAAGTATTGTGCCAGGGGACACAAAGGTAGGGTTCATGTTTCCCTCAACCATGGTTTCTTTAGACATAATTACAGAATATGTTGATTGGGATAATACAAAATGCTGTACAAAAACAAAGTTTGAAAGCATAGAAACAAAGAAGAACATAACATTTCTTACTGCATTTAGGAACATCAGGGGCGGTATCAAAAATAGTCAAAAGACTGAAGGTACATGTGGGACTATGTTTAATTTTCATTTCTGCTTAGCTAGATTCAGTGGCCACCCTGTGTAGAGCCCCCCATTATATATCAATAAATAAATTGTATATTGATTCTACAACTTTGCATTGCTTTTCAAAAGCCAGGTGAGATTTTCATGCAAAGAACTATTTTTAGACAAATTGAAGACTTGTTTATGTGAGGACTCTTGGATTTGTGTGAACAGATTTAGAATTGTTCTATATATGCTTCTATAAGTAATGCTAAAAATGTCTTCTTTTAACATGCAAACATGGAGAAGATAATTCAAGAACCCTTTAATCTAGGACTATTTATTAATTAATTAAACATATATATTCACTTCAGATGCTCTGGTTAATCATATTCTTTAAAACCAAGACTTAAGTCTCATTCTGGTATTATGACAAACGGATTTTTGTCCAGTAAAAGTTCTAACTGGGAGGTGCAAACCAACATGATATCCTAAATGGATCAAATCATGGTTTGCTCACAACATGTGAGTCAAGCCATCCTCTCTTGAAACATAAATGTTAATGGAATTGAAACTCTGTCTGTTATGGATCAGATTGCTGTCCATTCTGGCAAGTAGAACCCACCACTTTCCAAATAGGACTGACCCAAGATATTGTTTGGCTTAAGGCAAATGACAAAATAGTAGCCATCTAATTTCATATACAGAAGGGAACCAGACTAACAGTTGATTTTTTGACAAGACTGGTTGTGGAAAATGTCCTGAACAACAATTATCTGTAAAGACTAATTTAGTGGGTGAGGCCAAACCCTGTAGTACATACAGTGATTTATATGTTGTACAAGTGTGTTTTTTACCTATTCATTTACCTATTACCAATTCAGTCTGACAGGCTGGGTATGTTACAAGTCCCACCAACCAAGGAATGTTGGCTGGTGGGGATGAGGAGACACACTTTCTCTGCCATCGTCCCTTCCTCTGGAACACTCTCTCCTCAGAGCTGAGGATGACTCTGACCCTGTTGGCCTTTCATAAGGCCTTGAAGGCTTTGTGTCTAAGTCTGGGGCTCCAAATGTGTGAAAGGCCTTGCTTCCTGATTGTATTTATAATTGTATTTTTGTTAGTTGACATCAGTGCTTTTTTCTAAAAAAAAAAAAAAAAAAAAAGGTGCCGGAACTCACACTCATCATACAACCCGCCTTGCCTACCCTACAAGGTTCCATCCAAAAGTACCGGAGCTCCGTTCTGGGCGTTCTAGGAGAAAGAAAGCCCTGGTTGACATATATATTTAGTTTTGTACTAAGCTGTAACTGTTTTTAACTATTTTATGACTGTTCACTGCCTAGAGTTACTTGTTTGAGATGGGCAGCTTTAGAAATTGAATAAATAAATAAATTCTATCTTGCAGCCAAGTGAAATGATCAGATAGCTAAGAGGAGGAAGGAGCTGGCGCTGCTGCTGCCTCCAATGTCTGTGGTGTGAGGTGATTGTCTCATTCTAGGACTGGATCTTTCCCGAGATTTTTCCCATTCTACCTATCTGAGGAATGCCATAGATTGAATGAATACAACACATGTTGTACCACTGAATCTAATGCAGAGAGTAGGCTAAAACAGTAGGATAAATAAAAGATGGCTAACATTATTGGAATAAGCAATCTTTCCATGCAAGCAAAACTGCTCTATGTATATTAAACATGTTTAAAAGAGGCTTTGATTTTCATTCTTTTTACATTTAGTCCAGCTTGAAAGGGAAAATAGTAGCTCTTTAATTCCTCAGAACTATTTCCAGGCACATAAAAATGATGTCTAGTTTTCTGCTTCCAGACAGAATAGGAAAAGGGAGATTTCCTGAATATATGCATGTGTATAAACAAGATTAAATTCCCACATTTTCAATTCATAGATTCTCCTCTGTTCATATTTGCCTAACTTTTTATTGTTTTGTGCAAAGTTTAAAAAAAGCAAATTGGAAGGGATGCTGAAATGAAAAAGATAGGGCAACGTTTTAATTTTATTCTGTCTCCTGTTGCAATTACATTTGTAGAGAAAAGTTGGAGGTGGAGGAGAAATATTTTCTCCTACTTAAATACTTTGAGCTTCCTATCTGGGAAATTGAGAAATATTAGAGATTCTGGATTTGCTGCAGGAATATCTTATCAGGTTAAGAGCAATTGCAGCAATGCAGAGAAAGACAGAGAATACACCTTTTATTTCTGATATTTTTATTGATACTTATTTGCATCCTACTGCAAAGATATTTTGATACTGAATTTGTCTCCCATAATTTGAGGGCTGGCTAAGGTATTGCTTTTACTTATTAATTAGGAAATGGTGCCAATACTTTGGATCACAGCTAATTAACCTGAAAGATATCCATAGAAGTGGGAAATTGCCTTTTCAGGGAGAAAGCTGCTTCATTACATTTATAGGATAGTTGGTTATTTCTGTCTGTCTGTCTGTCTGAATACCTATAGTTCTTTTATTTTCAAAAGGAGATTCCTGGCATATACCCTATTATCATCCTTATGCTCAAAAGTTAGTTATTTCCAGGAATGTCTGTAAGGATGGGGGAAGGAGACAAGATGGCAGCTACAAGTATGTGATCAAAGCCACACCATTTTTTAATACGTGTCATAATGTGGCTGCTATCTTGACTTCTTTTTAGCCACTCTACAGACGACCCAAGTACCTCTGTGGTTTCCTTTAATTTATAACTCCATAATTTCTCTTTGGTGTGCAGTCACCCACTATTTCCAACACTACAACAATTCTCAGTTTGCTTTCTATGATTACATTATTTCCTGTTGGTTCATAGTTTGGGGTGGAGAGCATCAATCTATTGCTTTTGTAGCTCAGGTTGACTTATCCTAACTAAATCCATTAAGTTTAATGGGTTTTAATTAGTCCCGATGACCTATGATTTCATTGATTTTACCAGTGCTCCCTGTGAGTGATTGCTACAGGATAATAAACTACAGTAGCAACTTTGAGCTGTGGTATTAAAAGAAGTGAATGGAACTGGATCATAATAATGTTTCAAATAAAAGTAGGCAATAGATTACACTAAAATAGGCTTTGCACTTCTATATTCCCATGAATATTTTTGGTAGCTCCTTACATTGTGAGAAGAGATTTGTTATTCATGAATATCCAGCAGAAATCAACCCTGAACAAAATTCATACTTGCAAAAGGCTCCCTCTTCATCACTACTACATAATATCTACTGCAGAATTCATTCTGCTTATTTTGCATGTTGGGGAATTTTTCCCTTCATGCATGTTATTTTTAGCATTTGCCTGGAAGAAAATGTCTCGACTCCATGCAGTTATGGGGAGGAGGGAGGGAGGGAGGGAGGGAGGGAGGGAAAGAGTCAAACTATAACTTGCTTGGAATAAGCCTTACCTTTTTAAACCAATCTGCTTCTTGCCTAAACCTCAACATGCACAGTGGCCTCCCTCCAGACCCCATTTTTCAGAAAATATCAACAGGGATCATGGGAATGAATTTTCTTAATTGCCATCATTTCCCTGGAAATGCTAATTTACTCTATTGGTTTTTAGGAAAGCTGTTGAAATTTAACTAATGCAGCTGGCCTTGGGAGTCTAGACACTTGAATCACTCTGGCTTTGAAATATATTACAGCGCTCTCTCTCGTGTGTGTGTGTGTGTGTGTGTGTGCGTGTGCGTGTATGTTATATGTATCTGTGTATGTACACACACACATATATATACATACATATATACATATAAATAGGTGCATGTTGATTTTCACATTGTATGAATGTATTGTATGAATGCTAGAGATATATGGTCCTGACAGCCTTACCAAGTAGAACAGGCAGGAAACACAACCAGGTACCTTAATTCTATATTCAGTGTAAAGCTATATTAATAGAATCTTGCAAGTCTTAAAAGTATAAAATCTGTATTTCTCCGGCATGACTAGTGGAGAATCCACCAATGGGTTTTGCTTGTCTTCAGCCCGTAGACTAAGTCAGCCAATTTTGCCACGCCTCTCTTCTTGGGCCCTCCTCCCAGTCTCGACTTAGTCTATAGCCCGAAAAGACAGATTCATCTTGGCTCCAGGATCAGTTCACTAGATCAGGTCGTATTTTTTTACTTTGTTTAACTTTATTCGACGGGGGGGGGAATGGAAAGTGAACGGCTGTTCATTTTTGCCATTCCTGCCGTTTTTCTGCTGATTGCAGCGCAGCCGCGATGCTTGCTCTAGCCCAGCCGATCGTCAGAGAGGGAACAAAGAGCCGGGCGCCATTTTTTTGGCATCGAGTGTGCTCTAGGGTGAAGGGAGGTTTTCCCTTCCACCCCCTCCATCCTCCCACAGGGAGTGCATGAGTTTCGTTTTTCCTTGGAGGAGCAGCTAATTTTCTCCAATTTCAGCTCCTCAGGCTTCCCTGAAGCGCAGCTGATCCGCAGAGAGCTTTAAGCACTCCTGTGGCTTCTCCGAAGCCTATCTGATCCAAGGAGAGCTAACAAGGCTCCCGTGGCTTTCCCCGAAGCCCAGCTGATCCACAGAAAGCAGCTGATCTGCGGAGAGCTACAGGACTCCTGCGGCTTTCCTGAAGCTCAGCCGATTGGCGGAGAGCTTAGAATCTCCATACCATTTTTTCCCCGGAGCCCAACCAGTAGGCAGGGTGCAAACGGAACTCTGCCGGCCATTCCAGGACCTCAGCTGAACTGCGGAGAGCGAACAAGGAGATTGGTTGCCATCTTGACTCCATGTGTTTTCTTTGGAGTGGGGGAGGGAAGTGAGCATTCAAGCTGTGCTTTTTTCCCCAAGGCAATCGGAATCAAGCTTTTCCTTTGCTCTTCCTAGCCATGTTTCTTAAAAAAAAATAATATTAAATAAATTCATTTAAAAGAGAGAGACAGTCATCAAACCTGTTACAATCACTGCAGTTTGTCCCCTGGACTAGACCTTCACCAAGCCTCTTAATTGAGATTTCTCTCAGTCTTGCGCTGAGATATCGCTTCTGCCAATGGCAGACACAAACACTGCCCAGACAGCACAGGAATCCTGTATCAGCCCTCTTGGTTGTAAGAGGCCAAGATCATCCAACCAGGAGGCGGCAGGCAGGATCAAGGCCAAGGCAATATCTGGCAAAAAGTCTTCTAAGGCAGCGGATAAGGAGGCCAAACATCGACACCAGGCCCTGGAAAAACAATTTTCTAGAGTCAAAAAGAGGCAAAACACAGCAGATGACGGTCTAGTCCCACCTACTTACAAGGAGGAGGAAATATTTAGCCCAATGAAGCCTAGTCAGGAACCTCTGGAAACAGAGGCTAACGCTGAGCAGGCAATTGGATCTCCTCTAAGCGAAGGGCCTGAAGGCCCGGGGCCAGCAACAGGTCCCCATCTCTCAGACAACCAGGGAGCATTGTCATCAGAACACTTACAATCCCTGATATCTCAGGCCGTCGCTATGGCCATGGCCTCTTCAAGACATCATTGTTCCAGGGCCGGGTCTGTGCTTTCAAGAGGTCATTCCCACCTCTCTCAAGAGGAAGCCTCTGTGTACCAGGACTCAATTTCCCCTTCTCGGTCCTCCAGAGGCAGGAGGTCTCCTGCGGAGGACTATGAGCAAACGGATCAGGGGCTGTCAGAGGACGATGATATATTCCCAGACCCTCCACCATTTGTGGGTCTCTTTAACCCGACTCTATTCAAATCCCTGCTCCACAAGGCCAGCAGCACTGCAAAGATTGAGAGACCTTTGTTTCCTCAGGAGGGACCTTCAACTAGTCAGGTCACAAATAACAGGGTGTTCTCACAATTCAGAATAATCTGGGGGCACCGGGGTCTTTTCTCCCAATGGGGGGACAGACAAGAAGCTGTTCAACATAGATCCGGCCTTATCGGAGATAATAGAGGTCCCAACAGTTGATGAACCTCTAGCTGCACTTTTTTCCCCATCCATGGTAACCGGGGAGCGGCGGAGGCCCTGAAGTCAGAGGATAAGAAGGCAGATCTCACCTTCCGCAGTTCACACCAGGCCTTGGCATAGGCAATCAAGGCAGCCATTTCTACCTCTTTTTTCGCTAGGACTTTGTTACTCTGGCTGCGCCAACTCCTGGCGAAGACCTCTCCAGAGGAGGAGAGAACCCACAAGGACTTAAGAAAGTTAGTGGCGGCAGCAGAATTCATGGCAGATTCATCCTTGCACGCAGCAAACTACTCTGCAAGGGCAATAGTGTACAAGACCGCAGCACATAGATTACTGTGGCTCAGACAGTGGCAAGCCAACATTAAGGCGAAGTGGTGGTTGGCGGCAGTGCCGTACAAGGGCAGCCTGCTTTTTGGTGAGGCCCTTAATCCTTATCTGATAGAAAACAAGGACAAATGCAAGGTATTGGCCCACCTATCAAGGAGAATGGAGAGGAGAGTCCCTTCCTATCCTCGCAGACCGTCCTTTCGATCTGAGGCAGGCCCAGAGCAAAGTTCCTTTTCCTGTCCCTATCAGGCCAGGTCAGACCGACAGAGTGATAGAACAGGCAACAGGGACAGATTTAGGCAGCAATTACAGTCAAAGTGACCCTTACGTGGAGCAGGTCATCCTTTTCCCAAATCCAAGTGACAATGGGGAGGGCTCTCCCATTGGTGGCAGGCTGGCTCTCTTCGCATACAAATGGCAGGCTACCACCATGGATCTTTGGGTCCTAAATACTGTCAGATTTGGCCTCTCACTGGATTCATCTCCAAACCCTCAAACCATTTTGTCCCTTGCCCATTGCTGAGGGATCCAACCAAAAGGAAACTCCTCAGGGAAGCCATTCAGCACCTTCTGGACATCCAGGCGATAGAGCCGTTGTAGAAGGGGCAACAGAGACAGGGGTTCTACTCCATATTATTTTTAGTCCCAAAAAGCTTGGGGGGGGGTGGAGAGCAATTCTAGACTTAAAAAATCTGAACACTCACCTGGCATACAGGAAGTTCAAAATGCAGACTCTTCAGTCAATATTAGCAGGCGTCAGAAATAGAGACCTCTTGACAGCCATAGATGTGACGCAGGCTTACCTTCTCATCCCCATCCTACCGGAACACCGGATGTTTCTCAGGTTCTGCTTTGTAGGCCAGCTTTTTCAATATAGGGCCCTTCCCTTTGGTCTTTCTTCGGCCCCCAGAGTATTCACAAAGGTTCTAGCAACTCTCACCGCACACTTGAGGACAATTCCGGTGCGCATACAGTGTTACCTGGATGACATTCTCATCCAGTCCTCATCAGTCCAGGCAGCGCAGTCAGATCTAATACTGACCCTAAGGGCCCTTCAGGACCATGGGTTCTCAGTAAATTTCCAGAAGAGTCAAACGGTCCCATCGACTCGTCTTCTTCATCTGGGAGCTGTGATAGACACACCAAAGTGCGAGGTCTACCTCTCTTGAGAATGCCAAAACAGCATTCGATCCCTGGTCAACCTAATTTGAAGGAAGCGGACCACCACACTGGCCACACACTCCCAATTGCTAGACAAAATGATATTGTGCATAGCAATCGTGCCGTGGGCACGGCTACACTCCAGGGACCTGCAGTGGTTCCCGCTCCCGTTTCAGAAAGTGGGAAACGGCACCTCCAACCAAAGGGTAAGGGTACCACCAAGGGTTCTGAGATCTCTCAATTGGTGGTTGTCCCCAGCGGTGGCAAAGGGACACATATTCAAGGAAACCACCAGAATCATTCTGACCACGGATGCCAGCCTATTCGGTTAGGAAGTGCACCTACAATCACAATTGGCCAATGGTCCAAAGAAGATCTAAGAAACAACATAAACTGGTTAAAGCTCAGAGCCATACATCTGGCCCTCCGACACTTTCACAATGCGGATCTCATGGACAACGTGGCAGCCAAAGCCCACGTCAACCGACAGGGAGGCACGCGGTCCAGGTCTCTCATGACCAAGGCCCAATCGCTGGGAACCTGGGCCGAGAACAACCTAGTCTCCCTCAGGGCCGAACACATATCAGGAGAAGCAAATCAACAGGCAGACTTTCTGAGCAGGGCAACGGTAGACCACTCAGAGTGGAGCCTGCACCCTGCTCTCTTCAGGGAAGCATCAGAAAGGTTCGGACACCTAGTGCTGGGCCTATTTGCCAGCCCCAAGAATGCTCAGCTCCCGAGGTTCTTCTCCCATTTTCTGTTTCCGGGGGCGGAGAGAGCAGATGCGTTCCAGGGACACTGTCCGGAGGGGTTGCTATAAACCTTCCCACCACTTCCTCTGATACAAGCAACCATCAGAAAGATATTGCAGGAACAAGCAGAGGTGACACTCATTGCACCACACTGGCCAAGATGGCCATGGTTTGTCGACCTCATAAGTCTTTCTACATCCCCCCCATGGAGGATTCCGCACGATCGAATCTCCCTCAGCCAGGGGGTTCTACTACATCCAGAGCCACAGTGGCTCCAATTAGCTGCCTGGCACTTGAACGGAACCTTCCTAGAGGGGGGAGACCTATTCACAAAGAGTCATTAAGACAATCCAGGCCTCAAGAAGGCCTACAACTAACAGAATTTATGACTCCACATGGAAAAGTTATTGCAGCTGGTGTGCAAGGAAGTAGCTAGACCCCTTTAGTATTACTATTCCTAGGATCTTAGACTACTTAGGGGAGGGTCTGGATGGGGGCTTAGCACCCAACAAAATTCATAGACAGGTGGCCGCCCTGTCCACTATTCTTACATATGGCATCTCTGAACCACTAGCCAAGCGCCCAGTGGTGTGATCCTTCATTAAGGGCGCAACAAACAACAGACTGCCCGTGGTCCACAGATATCCCTCCTGGGATCTATGGCTTACAAGCCATTACCTCACCTCCATTTGAACCTGTCCGGACCTGCACATTACAATATTTGACCCTTAAGGTTGCATTTCTAGTTGCAGTTACTTCAGCAAGGTGCATTTCAGAGTTGGCAGCACTATCAGTTAGAGAACATCTCTGTACCTTCCACACAGACAAGGTGGTCCTACGTCTGGACCCTTCCTTCATTCCCAAGATCAATTCCCTATTCCACAGGCACAGGAGGTGGTGCTACCAGATTTTTGTCTGCAGCCCTCCCATGAATTGGAGCGCAAATGGCACACCTTAGACGTTCGCAGGGCCTTAAGGCAATACCTAAAGTGAACGGCACCCTTCCGCAAATTGGAGGCCCTGTTCATTTCCTTCCACCCACACTCAAGGGGTCAAAGGGTCACAGTATCTACAATTGGCAGGTGGATCAGGAAGTGCATAGCAGAAGCATACCAGGGGCAGTCACTAGCAGTTCCTAGACAAATCATTGCCCACTCCACTCGCAACGCTGCGACATCAGCAGCGTGGGCGACTCAGGCACCGATTGAGGAAATATGTAGGGCGGTGATGTGGGTGTCACCTTCCCCCTTTATAAGACACTATAAGTTAGGCCTCATTTGGCAGGAGGGTCCTCTAATGCGTAGTATCAGAGAGTTGGACACACGGCCCAGACTGCTACCCACCTGCAGGGACAGAGAGGTTTTGGTATGTCCCATTGGTGGATTCTCCACTCATCATGCTGGAGAAGGGGCGTTGTCTTACCTGAATGCCTTTTCTCAGCATGACGATGGAGAATCCACTCCCACCCTTAGGGCCAGTCAGATCCTGTGCTGGGAAAAGATTGAGCCAACACACGGAAACGTAACCAACAGCTTCGCCTCAGTCGAGACTGGGAGGAGGAGGGCCCAGGAACAGAGGCATGGTAAAATTGGCTGACTTAGTCTACGGGCAGAAGACAAGCAAAACCCATTGGTGGATTCTCCATCATCATGCTGAGAACAGGCGTTCAGGTAAGACAATGCCCCTTCTCAGTAGACATTTTATACCTGGGGTCTTCAGACTTGGTTCTTTTATGACTTGTGGACTTCAACTCCTCATACTGACTGAGGAATTCTGGGAGTTGAAGTCCACAAGTCATAAAAGGACCAAGTTTGAAGACCCCTGTTTTTATACCATAATAATTGTACCATATTAGTTCATTTTATTTTGCAATTTACCAAAATCTGTTCTATCCTTGTACCAGCATGAGTAAATGAAAAGTAATATTTCTCTCAGATCTTTTAACTTAAAAGTGTAATCTTATGGGACATGTTGAGAGGCGCACAATGTAGGATAGGCTATTAGTTTCTATCCTGAAGAAGTTAATTCCAAATTGCAAGCAAGAAATGTAACACATACACCATTCTCAGTTGTGGCTAGAGAAGAGACACTCAGTGAGATTAAGCGACTAGTGCATTAAAGCTTTGGAAATAATTCATTTCTAAGACACTATCTACATTTATTGGTGGCTGGAAAACCTCTTGTGGACTTTTTGTGTAAAAATGAAAAAAAAATGAATTTGTGATTTATGGATTAGATAAGAGAGATTATGGAAAGAAGAATATTATATAACTTTAGAGAGAGAGTTTAAAATATAATTGCTCTGATAACTGCTGTGAAGAATATTGGAAATGACTTCATACTTTTCTCTTTTCTATTGTTTCTTCAGCCTTTTCTCTTTGACTACTTTTTCCTTTGATTTCTTTATTTTTCTCTTTTTCCCTTTAAAATAGTTTGTATTAGTTTTTATCTTCTTTTTTAATGCTTCAATGAAAATTATATTTTAAAAAAGGAAATAATTCATTCTCTATAAATGTAGGCATACTGTAGATTAAGAACTGAAAGCTACTGCATGAGGTTTCAAAATGTGATGCTTGCCACCAAAGGCATATGTCATGGAAAGTGTTTCTTCTGTGGAATTACTCACTTTACAGCTCAGCCTATTAAAACTCAAAGCTTTGCATTTTCTGTAGACACATCTGTGTTTTTCAGCTGTTATGGATTTCTTCTTGCATGCAACATGTCTTGTGATTCTGCAAATGGGGTTTAAGAAGACTGAACTCTTTGAAAATCCTATGCATCTTAATCCCTGTTCCTTTGCCATGCCCAAAGGCAGGGAATGAATATGATTTTATTAAATTTATTCCAGTACAGAAGTTTTGATTAATAAGAAAGAAACAATTTTACCAGACAGGAGCTGACTACCTGTATAAAAAGATTCTTGGAAAGCATTTTTACAATCACTAGTGGACATAGAATTGAGTCTCCACAGAATGAAAGTACAGTTTTTTTATATTTTGGACAAACTTTGAATTGGGCCATTATTAGAAACCTTCTCTCCCAAAAGAAAAATGGTGACAATTGCTATCATGAAAAAGTCAGAAAATGCTGGTTTCTTCAGCTTTTCTGAGACAATGACAGAAATAGATCCTGGTCATAATGGAAAAAATTCTTCCAGGGGCTGGAAATTCAACACTATTGTGAGATACCAGGTAGACTATTAGTCAACGTTGTTTTTAAAAACAAAAACCTGCCCCACATGACCAGACATTTTTTGATTATTAGCAAGCCAAGTACTTCAAGTTTCTAAATTGCCAAGAGACACGGTGTTTGGCAATGGTGGGGTTTTTATTGTAGCATCTCTGTTGCAGAGATAAGTAATTATTGGTTGGAGTTAGCTGAGAGCAACAAGGAAACTGTGAATTACTCCACTGCCTTTCTTATTATCAAAGTCTTATCAGTGCCAATTTGCAAACCGTGAAGCCGTGCCAGTGATCTTTAGTTGTGTCCTGCAGCAGAAATAAAGCTGTTTCAATTTTTTTTCCTTATTATTTTGAAAATGTGCAACTGAAAAGTATAGGGTGAAGCCCAGCAGTGCTAACATTCTTATGTAGGATCCATAAATGAGAGTGAAAGCTATTGATACCCAAGAATATGCCACTTTTACCAAGAATTTCTGTAGCACTTTCTCCCTCTCTTTGAGAGAACAATTATCTGCTCACTTTTTCCATACTAGACATACAGTAACTTTGGAATCGTTCATCATGTTCCATTAAAAGGTTGTAACTTTACTATCTCTATTTGCAATGCCTAAGTTATTTAAGAAACCTTCTTAATGAAATCACATTAAGAAATGACATTTCATACAAAGCAAAACAATTTTGCAATTGATCAAATCAGAGAATAATAATAATAATAATAATAATAATAATAATAATAATAATATAATGTTGGAAGGAACCTTGGAGGTCATCTAGTCCAACCCCCTGCTCAGGCAGGAAACCCTATATCATTTTGGACAAATGGCTGTTCAGTCTCTTCTTAAAAACTTCCAGTGTTGGAGCATTCACCGTTTCTGGAGGCAGGTTGTTCCACTGGTTAATTGTTCTAACTGTCAGGAAGTTTCTCCTTAGTTCTAGGTTGCTTCTTTCCTTGATTAGTTTCCATCCATTGCTTCTTGTCCTGCCTTCAGGCACTTTGGAGAATAGCTTGACTCCCTCTTCTTTGTGGCAGCCCCTGAGATATTGGAACACTGCTATGTCCCCCCTCATCCTTCTCTTCCTTAAACTAGCCATACCCAATTCCAACAACCGTTCCTTATATGTTTTAGCCTCCCGTCCCCTAATCATCTTTGTTGCTCTTCTCTGTACTCTTTCTAGAGTCTCAACATCTTTTTTACATCGTAGTGACCAAAACTGGATGCAGTATTCCAAGTGTGGCCTTAGCAAGACGTTGTAAAGTGGTCTTGATTCTATCCCTCTGTTAATGCAGCCTAGCACTGTGTTGGCTTTTTTGACAGCTGCAGCACACTGCTGGCTCATATTTAAGTGATTGTCCACTAGGACTCCGAGATCCCTCTCACAGTTACTACTATTGAGCAAGGTACCCCCTATACTATACCTGTACATTTGGCTTTTCTTGCCTAAATGTAGAACCTTACTTTTTTTCTCACCATTGAATTTCATTTTGTTAGATAGCGCCCAGTGTTTGAGTCTGTCCAGATCCTCCTATATCTTAAGCCTGTCTTCTGGAGTGTTGGCTATTCTTGCCAACTTGGTGTCGTCTGCAAATTTGATGAGTTCCCCATCTACCCCCTCGTCTAAATTGTTGATGAAGATGTTGAAGAGCACTGGGCCCAGAACAGAGCCCTGGGGCACCCCACTACACACACAGTCTGCTTCAAAAGTTCATATTTAGAATTGTGAACAAGATCTGCTTTTCTCATTCTTCTCTATTGTGCATATGTAAAGGTGCATATTCAAGATTGTTTTACTTAAATTAGTTGCTCTTCATCTCTGTTCTTTCATACAAATAACAGCATTGAGAGAATCATTTGTTCCACTCTTTACCTATACACTTTGCTGTGTATTTGCCTCATCATTACCTCTTCACCTGATTCTCTCAATGGACATGTGAAAAGGCTCTAAGTAACTATAGAGATCATATTGATTGATTCTAAAATTTATTTTACCCTGTCAATTGTACTTTTTTCCTCCTTTGACTACTGCTTATTGAAACAAACGAACAAAAAAAGGTATGGATGGGCAAATCTTTTACAATATCAGAGATGAAAATCTGTTAACCTTCCACATAATCTGGTTTAATTTTTCCCTTCTTCGGACTGGAAATCTTGACTGTTTCAACAGCTGTTTCTATTTTTTTCTCAGTGCAGGGGAAAATCAATCAGGAAACACACCAATAAAATATTAGTTCCTCAAATATTAAGGCATAGTGGAGCTTGTCAGAAAAATAAGAAATGATTTCACCAGAAATGCATACTTCCATTAGAACATATTAACCAGCTTTCCATTCTTGAGTCATCAGCTGTACTCTTCCTTAAACCCATAAACAAAAATAAGATGAAAACAAATGTACCATGTAAAGTTGTGGGGAAATGTATATGGAAAGTTATTGTGCCCAATGTTTTGAAATAAGTTTCCTCTTCAATTTATTTTTAAGTTAAGTAAAATTTAAGCAATTCAGTTTTTCACTAAAAAATATATTGTGTTTCTCACTAAACATTCATTTGTATGATGTCAGTATAATCAGACAAAAAAAATCCAGTATGAAATTTCTGAATGGCTTTGTCATTGGAGGTTGGACAGTCATTTGTCTGAAATGGTATAGGGCACGGGTCGGCAACCCGCAGCTCCAGAGCCGCATGCGGCTCTTTCAGCCGTCTCCTGCGGCTCCCTGTCCTCAGCTACCATGTGCAGTCTGAAAAAAAAAGTGGGACTAAAAAAGTTCAACCAATCAATTCAAACTTCTCATGAAGTTTGAATTGATTGGTTGAACTTCTTTGGTTTGTGGGACTGCCCACAAATCTCTTTCCTTCTTCGTACTGCACGTGGTGGCCGGGAGGATTTCTGGAAAGGTGTCCCTGGTAAGGAGCTGCGGGTGGCTGGTCTCGGGATGCCTCTTTCTTGCCCAGCAGGTCTCCCCTCCCCGTGCTCTGCCGCCACCTCTGTTAGTCGGGGTCGCCGGGGTCTTCTGGAGCTTCCCCTCTCCACCTGCGCCTTTCGGCCATCTCATGGGCAGCGGATTCCCCCGCGGTGCCTGCCCGGCCATTTCCCCACCTGCTGTGTGGTCCTCTTGGCCGTCCTCCTGCTGCCGCCGCCGCTGCCACCCTCAGTGCTGCAGGAGAAGGAGACCTTGGGCTGCGAGGGTGGCGGGGCCGGCGGCAGGTCGGGCCCCACCCTCGTCCCCATGGCGGCATTTCCCGTTGTCGGCGCGGCTGCCCATGGTGCACCCGGCCTTGGCACCCTCATGTGACAGTGAAGTGGCTGAGGACGCAGCAGGGGCGGCAGCCAGGCTGGGGGCGGCGGGGAACCCCGACGATGCTGCAGTGGCTGCCGCCACCGGAGCTGCTGCCTCCCACCATTTGCCTTTCATTCTCTCTCTCTTTCCTCACTTGGAGAGAGAGAGAGAAAGAGAGAGGAAAGAGAGAAAGGAAAGAGAAAGAGAGAGAAAGAGAAAGAGAAAGAGAGGAAAAATAAGGGGAGAGGAAAGAGAGAAAGGGGGAGGGGAAAGAGAAAAAGAGGAAAGAGGAAAGAGAGAAAGAGAGGGAGAGGAAAGGGAAAAAGAGGAAAGAGAGAAAGAGATGAAAGAGAGAAAGGGAGAGGAAAGAGAGAAAGAGAGGAGAAGAGGAAAAAGGAAAGAAAAAAGGAAAGAGAAAGAAAGAGGAAAGAGAGAAAGAGAGAAAGGCAAGAAAGAGAAAGAGGAAAGAGAGAAAGAAAGAGGAAAGAAAAAGAGGGAGAGGAGAGAGAGAAAGAGGAAAAAGGGGGAGAGGAAAGAGAAAAAGGAAAGAGAGAGAGAGGGAGAGGAAAGAGAAAGAAACGGGGAGAGGAAAGAAAAAGAGGAAAGAAAAAAGAGAGAGGGAAGAGTGAGGGAGAGAGAAGAAAGAGAAAGGAAAGAGAGGAAAGAGACAGACAGAGAGAGACTCTTTTGACATCTAAAATGAAGATAACACTGCATATATCCTTTTTACCTTTATTTTATACACACACACACACACACACACACACACACAAACACACACACACACATAGCAGTGTTTTGTTTTGGGTTGCCTACCCCTGGTGTAGGGTCTCCTGCTTGAGCAGTGGTTTGGACTAGAAGACCTCCAAGGTCCCTTCCAGCTCTATTTTGATTGATTGATTGATGGTATTCTTTAGTGTTGAAAATGACAACTAGGACATTTATTCTGATTTGTAGATTATCTCTTTGAGTTTGCCTAGCACACTAAATCAGGCTTTCTCAACTGTAGGTCCCCGGATGTGTTGGATGTTCCTTTTGGCTACACTGATAATGGAAGATGAATTTCTGAATTTGGAGGGTATCAATTAGGCAAGGCTACCCTAGATACATAAAGTCTTGGTTAGTTCCCTGGAAATGCTGATTTTGGGGGACAATCGTTAGAAACATATACAGGGGAAAAAAGTTTGACATTGATAAATATTGGATGTGAAGCTAACATAATCAGATTGCATTTGTATAAATCATGCAATTCAGTTCAAAATTCAGTTTCCTTTCACAGGCATGAGTAAAACCTTACAGTTGTCATTCTTCTCTTCCTTGGAAAGAATGGAAAATACAATAATGTATAATCAAGCATCTTTTTCAAGATTTTGCATAGGAAAGTCTTTTGTTTGTGTGGTGCTATTTCTCTCCATCCTTCACTGCAATTCAGAGAGAGAGAGAAAATCTTTGAATTGCCTGTTTTGTCAATACTTTATCCTTCCATCCTATTTCCATGCGTTAACTTGTACCACATCATGCTATTTTAGTGGAAGAATATTAGCTCATTGCCTGATTCATGCAGTTCACTATATGCATATCACTTGAAAACAAATGTATTTACTGTTTTACCATTGTCTTCGGAATAACAACACATTTATTTATTTGCAATAAATTCACATTAGAAGTTTTAGAACCTCAGTACTGCTCCTGATACCTGCATGCCAGAATGGCCTGCATGCCAGTCCAGTTTCAAGACAGCTTGAAAATAACAAAGAAAGGTTGATCAGTTTCAGCATTTCTCTCCCTGAAAGCTAGCTGAATGATTAAGGACTAGTTGTCTGAGTCCATGGGATGCTGGAAACAGCAACCTGCACATCCTTTTATTTAAAAAGCTTATTAGTGTGTTGAGGGTTCATGTGTTTAATGTTCATGTCAGTCAACTGTTTTATTCTTTTCTGTTAAAACAATTAAAACAATTTATGTGCTTCTGTGTCATGATGCATTGTTCATTTTCACACTGGTTTTCCTCCAAGGAAATCAGAATGATGGATATAGGCCCCACCCTTTTTTTTTCTTTACAGAAACTTGTAAGGTAGGTTCAACAATAAGACAGAAAGAGACTGGCCTAAGATTGTTTGGTCAGATTGTAATCCCCAATCTATCTAGCAGATTGGCTCATTGTTGCTTAGTTCCTCCCTGCAATGGAAGTCTGGTTAAGTACTTTACTAAATTTATGACCATTAGAATGGTTTCTCTATCAGGCTGAGAAACGAAGAACAGCTGCAAACAATTATATCCCTTGATCTTAAAAAAACAGCTAGTGGATGGATGGATAGATAGATAGATAGATAGATAGATAGATAGATAGATAGATAGATAGATAGATAGATAGATAGATAGATTTCATTTTTGTTCTTTAAATATTTGGTTCTGTAAATCCCTCTAAGATTTACAGTTGCCATCAATCGTTTACTCTGAAAAATTTCAGTCTTGCCTTCAGTAAACAAGGTAAATAGGGATAATAATTGGAAGAGAACAGCCCCTATTGATACCTTCGTATTTTTTTTTTTAGAGCATTTGTCCTATGTCCTCCTGCTCAAGATTTCTGTCTTTTTGTTTTCTCTCCGTGTCAATGTGTGTTTTCCTCTAGTTGCTGAACTTGTGTTTCCCTTCCAGACTATGGACTTATTATAATAAGATTTCTCTGTCTGTGTACCTGATACCAATGTATTTGTGGAAACATGTCTATATATTTGGATATGAAGTTTGCAGTAATTCAGTGGAGGCTTCCAAATTTAAACACTGTACTTCTAAATGAGTTAGCCTGATTTCATGCAAATTGAAACTTTTGCTAAAATCCCTCCAAGTTCCTGTGTGCCAAATTGCAAGTATAAATGAGAATGCAACACAAGACTCTCTAGAGTGCCTGAATATTTTTTCCAGACTATCGAAGTTACTTTTTTGGCAGCTAGTAAATTTTTCACTACTGGCAAATCTAATAATTACTTATAAAATATTTTACTCTTGAGGTTCAAAATGGAGTGATTTACAAAACTAGACTTCTGGAAAATGGGTTTTAAAAAATGAGCTAAAGGGCTAAGAATGGTATTACAAATACAGCTTTTGAATGGAGATAAAAATAAAATGCTAAGCTGTGCAGCCTTAGGATATCTTATAGATAGCTTGTCGTGAGCCAGAATTTCACAGGCAATTTGCATGATTGGTATACAATTAATATAACAAATATTTCATTTTCATAATGATAACAGATGTTAAGCTACAATTGGTGAGCCTGTTATTTGAGGCATCTGGAGGACAAGTAAGAAAAGGCAAGTTGGCAGCCATGATGTATGATCAAAGCCTCACCTTTCTTTATAAATCCACAACTCTAAATGGGTTAATATTAGGTTTAGAAGAAGTATGAGTTTGGGCATGCATATAATTTCTTCAGTGATTTCAAACTAATACATGTGACAATATATTGTTCAGAGCTTTTTCACCTATAACACCAAAAGTACCAATTTATATGGATATAAATTGTTTCTTCGTTGTAGAAATGTTGGTTTTATATTTCAAGATGAAGAAATTGAAAACTACGTTTAGGGTTTGCTATGAAAACTTCTTTAATATTTTACACAGTGCTTCAACTAAAAAGCATATATATAAGCCAAAAAAACAAAACAAAACCCCCACCTATTGCTTCTCTGTTGCAGTTAAGGAAAGTACTCTGTTGAATTCTGCCTGTCAGTCTTCCAAAATATTTCACTTGCTGAGAAGCAGCTTAGGTTTTTTTTCCCCTTCCTTAGACTGCTTTCAGAATTCTGTAGCAATCCTTTTTTCGCCTAACACTGTGCTTCCTTTATGATTATGAGGTGGTGGATGTGGTTGTCATTGTTCTCCCCATCACTCGGCCTGAACTTCCTGCTTTAAAACCCCCTTTGGGTGGAATTTCTTCTGATGTCTTCCTTTGGGATTTAATAGAAGTATGGGAAGTTAGGGATGCTGCTGGTGACTGGGAAGATAATTGTATAGACAAATGCAAGGCAAAACACTTACACAGCTTCGAGCCTCTTGATGATTAAGAGGTATACAAGAATTTCACCAAAATATTTTACTCTTTTTTGTGGATAAGGGACAAATGCAACCTTTTTTTGGGCATATTACTTAGAAATCTAAATAACAGCTGTATTAATCTTGTTTTGAAAATAAAATGTAATGACTTGAACCCTTAGGTATATGCAGTGAGGCTCCTTCCTTCCTTCCTTCCTCCCTCCCTCCCTCCCTCCAAAGGAAGGTGTAGATTTTATGTCATCTGTACTGCATATCCTCCATGAGTAAATGAATATATGTATTGTGATTAAAACTAATAAAAAACACTGATAGTTTAATAAATTATCTCAAGTTTTTGAATTATAAAGACTATTTAATTGACCTGTTTCTCAGTTTTTTAAGAAGTCTCATCTCATCTAATAATGGAAATAAATTTTGGTTGAATAAGTAGACAGTTCCCAAAGAATTTTTCTTTTTTCCATTTAGTTGTATAAACTCAGGCTGTCTAAAACAACAAGGGGAAATTGTTTTGGAAAAAATGTAGAGTTCAGGCTGTAGAACAAAGGTGCCCTTGCAATTTAAAGAGACCCAACACCAGATTTGTAGGTGGGGACTATGGTCAATGAATACACATCCTCTATTATACAGTCTGTAGCAGCACACACCCCAATGCATTCTTCTTTCCCTTTTTCCTTACCCCTATAGCTATAGACAACATTCTCTATTTCCTGATGTCTATCCCCTCCCCACCCACTGCTTGGAAGAGAGACAGTATTCTCTTTTATTCTTCTTACTACTGGCAGTGCGGTTCTCTCTTGGCAGCTAACATTCATTTACAAACCGATTTAATACTTAGATAGTCAGTAAGGAATTCACTTTTTATTAGGTTTCCTATACTCCTTTGAAATTAATATTTAATCAATTTTCACCAAAAAGACTGTTTCAAAAATATTGAGAGCCCTGTTCACACTAAAGCTTAGTTTATAATTTATCTCACTGCAAAAGAGAATTTGTTTCAAATTTCTCTTGGTAGTGTTTTTGAGTTTGTTGTGGATGATAGCAGAATACATTAGTGTTAGTATGGCTGTTTCATTTTGCACATTCTTCCAGGACTCTGAAGCTTCCAGTCTGAAAAATCCCCATGAAATGTTTTCTCATCAGGTCTTTCCTTGGGATTTCATAAAAGTGCTAGAAGCCAAAGGGACTGTAAACATTTGGAGAGATTATGGTAATACTTCCAATCTCTTGGTCACTTTGAAACTAAGCGTGAGAAAAAAAAAAATCTCACTTTACCCACAAGAATTTTACAAAATTCTCTTCTTTTAAAAAAAAAATCCCCAAAGGAATTTCTTTTTCATCATATTGAATGGGAACTAATAGAAAAATATGTATGTGAATGTTTCTGCATGGCATATATTTGCACACGTGGCACCTTTGTGGTTCCTTAGAGTGCAATTTATGTAAAAGATGTTACATGTATGAAAAAGGTATTAGATCGTGGTATCTTTTATGTGTACAGAATAGAAAACATTTGTGAAATGTCCAGCTTGATATGTAACTCAAAGGAAAGTTATATAAACAATCAGCCTGTTGAAGACATAGATGCACCATATATATATAGTTATTCCTAGAGTTGGTCTTAATATTCCTTTATACAGTAGCTGGTGCTGTACTGATTTAAATCACATTGGCCTAAGACAGTGGTTCTCAACCTTTTTAATGCTGCGACCCCCAACTGGTTGTAAGTCGAGGACTACTCAACCAGTCGTAAGTCGATGACTACTCAACTGGTGCAGCACCGTTTGCAGAATGGGACTTTTAGCGGGCTCAGCAGGGCAGAGACAGCCTGGACAATTCCTATTGGCTTTTGAAAGCCAATAGAATTAGACTCTATTCAAGAGAGTCTATTCTATTGTTTTCAAAAGCCAATAGAACAGCTAAGGAAAAGGGGAAAAAAATGGTGGACTGCGTTGTTTGGCAACCCCCATGAAATGGTCGTTCGACCCCAAATGGGGTCCTGACCCACAGGTTGAGAACCACTGGCCTAAGAGGAGATACTGTAGTTTCACAGCCTGGGAATTAGGTTACAAAATCTTTGGTTTTTGCAACAGAGATAACTATTGCATGGATAAATGATTATTGGAGTTAACATTTTTATGGATAAATATCCTGATTTTTATGAGCAGCATGGTAGCCTAGAGCAGGACTTTTCAACCAGTGGTACAGGTACCACCTGTGGTACATTGGCACCTGGCAGGTGGTATGCGACCATCCTAGAAAAGTGGTAGTGAGGGAGGGGAATGAGCTGAACCGATGGCAGCACCGCATAAGCCTGAGCGAGAGATGGCTGGAGCTGCACGGCTGTCAGAGCTCAGTGGAAGCACCAGGATCAGCGGCAGGCTCCAGCTGGAGCTCGGCGCTGCTCCTGGCGCTTCTGCTGAGCCCAGAAGCGCTGATCAGCTGAAAAGCAGCATTGATCCTGGTGCTTCTGCTAAGCCCAGAAGAAGCACCGATCAGCTGGAATGTTGCAGCATCTCCAGGGTCTTATGATTTAC
The DNA here is from genome assembly GCF_016545835.1 of Crotalus tigris. Classification (NCBI taxonomy): domain Eukaryota; kingdom Metazoa; phylum Chordata; class Lepidosauria; order Squamata; family Viperidae; genus Crotalus; species Crotalus tigris. Next base: position 1,329,261 of record NW_024096494.1, on the reverse strand, counting down.
ATTCAGATGCTTGGCAACTGATTCATATTTATGATGGTCACAGTATCCCAGGGTCATGTGAAGTGACCAAAACCTGTTGCAACCACCCAGCAGACGGAATAAAAACCAAACACCCCCACCCCACTCCCCACTGCCAATCCTCAACAGAAATGCTCACAACAATGAAAACATTGGACAGGAGGAAGAGCGCCGCCAGGCGGGCAGGCAGGCTGTGACTTGGGGGGCAGTGCCATCATAACTTTGAACAGTCACTAAGCTAACTGTTGTAAGTCGAGGACTACCTGTACTTTATCACTTTTTTCCTCTCTTTTTTTGTCATCAAGTTTTTGACACCTTGCTAGGCGACTGGTGGTACTCGGATATTGCCATCTCCTAAAAGTGGTACAATGGGTGAAAAGGTTGAAAAGCCCTGGTCTAGAGGTTAAGAGGCTCGCCTCACACTCAGGAGGCTAAGAGTTCAATCCTGGCCGATGTTTTTCTATCTGGGCACAAAGAGAAGATATCTGCTGCAAGCACCACATGGTGTCAGGAAGGGCATCCAGCCAGTAAACACTCAGCTCCATTTAGTTACCCGGACAACACCCCGAATAAAAGTATGAAAGTCATAAAAAGAAAAAAAAATCTGATTTTTATCAGTGGCATAGCCAACAAATGTTTGCAGATTGTGCTTTTCCCAACATAGAAAGCTATGATAGAGAAAGTTCTACCAGTTGAACTCAGGCCGGTCACATACATAAAAGGGAAGACAGTACCTATAATAATCTATATAGAAGAGAGTTTAAATATGTACTCATGAATAAATCCTTTTTTTTTCTGAGCATAACCTGATTGTGTTAGAAGTTTTATTCCTTGTGCTTTCTTACATAATCATATTATTATTTTGCAATGGTTAATGTTTTCCTCTGATACTGTTCCTCCACAGAGCCCCTGAAATCATCCTTGGGTTACCTTTCTGTGAAGCAATTGACATGTGGTCTTTGGGATGTGTCATTGCAGAGCTTTTTTTGGGCTGGCCATTATATCCAGGAGCTTCAGAATATGATCAGGTTGGTATTGTTGGTTTTGTTGCTATTGTTGTTATTGTTTGGACAAATATCTTTTGCTGCAAGGGTGACGTACTTCATGAATTTAATGAGAAATTCTCTTCCATCAGTAATGGGAAATGGAAAGACACTTTTCATTTTGATTATCCATTTCTTTCCAGTGATGTTACATTTAATTTTATATGTTATCTCTTCAGAATGCCAACTCATCAAGCACACTCTCCCAGATCAAACACCTCTTTGGTATTTTTACAACAAAAGATCTCAGTCAGTATAGGGAAATTGTGGCTTTCCACGTGTTCGTGAATTACGATTTCGGCAACCTTCAGCAATGGACAGGATAGTTGGTGTTTCTGGGAGTTGTACTTTGGCAGCACATAGAGTTTGTAGAAGTCAAAGTGCAAAAGTAATTTCTTCAAAAACCTACTCTTTCTGATTCCACATGATCAGCTAAGGGTCTAATGTGTGTATTTGCATTGACCTGAAACTGTGAATTGCTTTCCATTTAATTCTGGACTCTAATAAAAGACGGATCAGATCATGCAGAAAGCTATATTAACACTCAAGTAAACACAAATACTGTGTTCCTACAAACTGCCAGTTAGATGTGTAGAGGTTGCTGACAAAATGGGCCAAGGCCTGCATCTAATCTCTATCTAGCTTTGGTTCTGTGCATTCAGTTGAAATGCTTGAACAGAGCTCAGACATACCAACAAAGACTAGTATAATGACACTCTTACATCTATTCTTCTCCAAGCTGGGCATCTTCTAGTTCTGTGTATTAAACTCTAAGGATTTCTTCGTATAACTGTTAACAGTGCAGACATCTAGAAAGCACCCAACTTAGGGAAGACTACACTGTTTTTCATCTGTCTCCAAATTTTAACCTTCCCATTTCCAGTTAATCATGTTTGCCCTGCCCTGTTAGCATGAAATGATCTATATTTTCACTGCTGAGGCATGTTTTGTTATTTTTGGACCTCTACATCTGAACTGTCAAAATTCAGTGTTAAGAGTTTTCTATATCTCTTTGCTGTCATCTAATGATTGTCTGGATTTTTTTTTTTCAGTCCAGATATAGTAGCCCTACTTATTCTGTGTAATGTTTGGGAATAGTGTTTCTTTAGTAGCACTTTGCATAAATGTACTGTCAATCAAGAATTTCATTTTCAAAAAAAGAGAACACTGTCTAAATGGGAGTCTGGTCAATGGGTAAAATAAGAATCCTTTCTCCAGTATAGCAAGGGTCAACAAAAATACTTCTTGTACAATGCAGAAAAATGCAATATACTCAATCTTGTAAGACTTAACACAAAAGATCATGTGTCTCTATCAAATACACATATTATACTAGAGTAGCTTGCTCCATATTGGCATTCTACATACGCCTCTGTTCCATATGTCTCTGGACCACAATCTCCCTTTTTATTGCAGTAGGACAAGTGCTTGTCAGTTGTTCCAAAGAGCATTTCCCTTGATCATTATTTCAAGACAGTACTTTTCCTGATCAGATGAGTTATCTAAAATGATGGCTGGGGAGCTACGTTACCCTTTATATGATTAAGACCAAGTCCTAGAGAGGCCCGTAAAACAACTCCTGTGTAGGCATTCCATCTCTGTGGTTGTACAGCTATCTGTCTCCCACCTCTTGGGAAAGAACAAGAGGCAGAAGAGAATAGGAAATGGATATTCTGCCTTCCTGACTCTAGTAGCATCAACCTGATTATATCACAACTATCCGTTTAATAAAATTACAGAAAATGGTAATTCACGCTCCCTTCCCTTCCTCAAAAAGATAGGTGGACCGAGATACCTATTGCATGATTATTTGGGACAAACTAATTTTGCACTGCCAAGACATACAAATGTGGTAAGTAAACTGGAGAGAAGGAGGTCTCAATTAGCTACATTTGCATGAACAAAGCTTATTTCTCATTTACTCAACCATGGAAGTTCTAATTATTATGCAAAGGTCACATAGTGAATTTACAGCTATAATGTATGCCAAAGGTCTGTCCATCAGTTTTGAGTTTCCACAGTTTTCTAATTTATTGCTATGAAATGCTGCCAAATATGGCATGGAAGATGAATGCAACACAAAACTTCACCCTCCTTAGTTTTATTCAGGAAGATCCCTATTTATGCTTGTGAGACATGTTAACACAGAAAATAATAATCCACACATTGAATTAGTATTAGAAATTAAAATATACTGAATACCCTAAAAAAGCCAATTTGCATGAAAGTAAAACCTGTATTATTAAATAGCAGGAACTCTTATATTAATTTAAAGGGTTACAATTTTTTTTTTTTTTTTTTTTTTTTTTTTATTAAAAGTTTTATAAATTTTACAAAAAAAAACAAGAACAATACAGAACAAAAAACAACATATACAAAAGAAAAAAAAATTAAACAATACATATAAAAAAAACCCCCACCCCACACCCCTCCCAAAAACCCTCCCTTCCCCCCCCCTGAGCTTCCCAGAGCAGAATATAGGCTTAAGAAATAATAATAATAAAAAAAAAAAAAAAAAAAAAATAAAAAAAAAAAATTAAATTAAAAACTTTATATTTATATATATAAAAAAGATATCTATAATATATATAAAAATAAAACTTATGAAAAAGCTATATAATATTTTTGTATACCCAATCTAAATTGTATAAATTTTATCCATTTGTCCCAGATAGCAAAAAACTTCTCTTGCGTTTGTTGCTTTAAGAAAGCCGAAATCTTTGCCATTTCTGCCAGATAAGCTACTTTAAAAAACCATTCCTGCAATGTAGGCAAAGATTCCTTCTTCCAATATTGTCCAATTAACAGCCTCGCGGCTGTGATCAAGTTTAACATCAATACAACCTCCTTTGTATCACAATCTGTAACAATACCTAACAAAAATAATTGCGGAGTAAATTTTACCCTCCTTCTAAAAATTCTCTGGATATTCCACCATATTTTGATCCAAAATGCTTTTATCTCTCTACATGACCACCAAATATGATAATAGGAAGCCTCCTTATAACCACATCTCCAACATTTAGGTTGCACGTCAGGGTACATGTAAGACATTTTTTGTGGATCAAGGTGCCATCTATAAAACATTTTATAAAAATTCTCCCTTAGATTCTGTGCTTGAGTAAATTTGACATTTCTCACCCAAATAGTTTCCCAGGTGTCCAATGAAACTGGCTCACCAAAGTTCTGCGCCCATCTAATCATACAATCTTTAATTAGTTCCGTTTCTGAGTCCAATTCAACTAAAACCCCATAAATTCTCTTAATGTGGGTTTGTCTTTGATCCTTCAGTTGCTTAATAAGATTTTCATCTTCTCTAAGAAAACCCACCTTACAATCCATCTTCCATCTATCTAGTAGTTGCCTATATTGGAACCAAGAATAAGTAAAATTTTCTTGTGCTAATTCTTCCCGTGATTTTAATTGCCAGTTTTGTCCATCCCATTTAAGTAACTGTCTGTAAGACACCATATCCATTTTAACCCCTCTTTTTATTCCTTCTATCGCATGCCAAGGTATAGCCCATAATGGTACTTTAAAATCACTTTTATAATATTTTCTCCAAATCCTAAGTAAAGAAATTCTTAAAATATGAGATTTAAAAGCCCAATCTATTTTTTTATTAAATATTAAATAGGCATGCCACCCATAAAGTAAATCCCATCCCTCTAGATAAAGTATCTCAGAATTTGTCAAATTTACCCAGTCACTAATTAATGTTAAAACCACCGCATCATAATATAATTTCAAATTTGGTACCTTGAGTCCACCCCTCTCACGGAAGTCTTGCATAATTTTGAACTTAACCCTTGGTTTTTTCCCTGCCCAAATAAATTTATTGAGACCCTTCTGCCACTCATTTAAATTAATCTCATTTTTCAAAATTGGTAACATTTGAAACAAAAAAAGAAACTTGGGTAGAATATTCATTTTTATCACTGCAATTCTTCCCATGAGGGATAATTGCAGCTTTTCCCAATTCTTCAAGTCTTTCTGTACCCCGACCCACAACCTTTCATAATTATTTTTAAATAGTTTTGCATTAGAAACAGACAGCATCACCCCCAAATATTTTACCTTATTAACAATCTCAAAACCCGTCGAGTTAACCAAAATCTGCTTCTCCTGACTCGACAAATTTTTAGGTAAAATTTTAGTCTTATTTACATTAATCTTAAAACCCGAGACCAAACCATAATGGTGAATCAACTGTAATAAGTTTACTACAGAATAATCAGGTTGCGACAAAGTAACAACCAAGTCATCCGCAAAAGCTCTCAACTTATATTCTTTTTTATTAACATATATTCCTTTAATTTCCTGAGACTCTCGAATTTTAATCAATAATATTTCCAATGTTAAAACAAACAACAATGGCGATAAAGGACACCCCTGTCTAGTACCTTTCTCTATTGTGAAAACCTCCGACAAACCTCCATTAACAATAAGTTGTGCTGTTTGTTTTTGATATATTACCTTAAGGGCTTGTAATATGTTTTCACCAAAATTCATTTCTTCCATTACTCTTAGCATAAAATGCCAATTCAGTTGGTCAAATGCTTTTTCAGCATCTAAAAATATGAGCCCTGCAGGAACTTGGTTGTTCTTATCTAAGTATTCTAATAAGTTAATAATTTGTCTAACATTGTTTTTCATATACCTTCCTGTTATAAACCCTGATTGATCTTTATGCACAAGATGATGCACCACCCTCATAAGCCTATTTACCAAAATTTTTACAAATATCTTATAATCCACGTTTAAAAGAGATATAGGCCTATAATTTTTTGGTAAAGTAAGATCTTGATCCTCCTTTGGAATCAATGATATAAAAGCACTACGCCATGAAGGAGGAATCTCTAAACCCTGTAAGATACCATTAAAAAGATCATTTAATGGTTGAATCATCTCCTCCATTAAAGCTTTATAATAAACAGCTGTTAACCCATCCGTACCCGGTGCTTTCCCTAATTTCAATTGTTGAATTGCTGAGGCGATTTCCTCCTTAGTAATTAAACCATTAATTTCATATTTCTGATCCTCAGTCAGTTTAGGAAAACTTGCCTCAGCTAAATATTTATTTATATCTAACAGTTGTACATTAGTAGATTTGTATAGGTTTTGATAATAATCCAAAAAAGATTTTTTAATTAATTCCTTCTGAGAAACTAGTTTACCCTTATAATTTATTTTCTCTATTATTCTCAGTCTCTGTTTCTTTCTTAATTGATAAGCCAACCATCTCCCCGGCTTATTAGCATTACAAAATGTATTTTGTTTCATAAATAATAAATTGGTTGCAGCTTGATCTGCTATCAACATATTAAATTGTGACCTTAATAACTTTACAGATTCTTTAGTACTTTCATCAGAAGGATTTAGAATCAAAGCCCTTTCTTTTAGTTTAATTTCATCTTCAAGTTCTCTACGTTTCTGAGTCTGATTTCGCTTATAAAAATTATTCATTTTTATCAAAACACCGCGCATAAATGCTTTACCTGCATCCCATACCATTGACATTGAAAAAGGGTTACAATTTTTATGAGATAAGCTATCATTACATACTGTATGTGATATGCAAATAAGGGAATTGCTATAGTTTCTGTAATTCATTTCCAAATGTCCTATTTATAGTGGATTTAGAGATTTCTTGTAACTCGGGTTGAATTGTCCATGTATCTAATGAAATAGAGGATCATTTAGGGCATAAGGTTCAACCACATCACTCATCAGAGAAATCCAGATTAAAGTATCCCTAATAGATAGCTATCCCTAATACACTCTGAAATAATTAATTTTCTAGTCTTTAAGTTACCATAATTTTCTTTGATACTTTTGCTCCTTTCAGGTTATAAACCAATTTCATAAAACTAAAAAAAAAAGGAGGCTTAATATTTTACTATTGTCTGAGCACTGTTCTAGAAAGGGACTTGGGATAGATGGAGCAAATCTCACCTGTCTGGTAGGATGGTAGCCAGGATACTGAAGCTGCAACGGAAGTATTCTGTCTTTTAGGTGGATCAGATAGGGGTGGGCTACAGAATGAAACTTCCCTTGATAATATTAACAAATCTTAGAAGTCTAAATATGATCTTGCTAAGGATGTTCCTAGTGAAGGGTTAAGTAGTGGTACCAATCAAAATCATTGTGCAGCTATTCTGTGTTTTTCTCTTAGTGGTTTTTGCTTTGTTTGTTTTGTATTTTGTGGATAGCAAAGTAGATCAAAGGAATAGTGGAAACAGTTCCTTAAAGGTTCTACTTGAAGTATGTCATCTGGACCCCTGGAAAATCCTGTGATTGAAACAGGTCATTGGCCTTGAGCAGAAATTCTTGGATTAAAATCAATATTTGCAGATGACAATTGCTGGAAACTACATTTAATTCTTGGTCTCTGCACAAAATCAATTTCTGCTTTGCCATTGGCCAGCATGGGTTTAGCATTGGTTTGCTTAGAGCCTGCAGGGTTTAAATGATTCTGCAAGAATACACATAATTAGCATATACATGGGGAGGTAGGGAAAACTAATGTCTGAGCGTCAGATACGTAACTGTGCATGGAAATCCTTTAGGAGGTCAAACAGCTGAATATCCTAAGTTCTACATCCATCCTGTCATTCCTTTTATCTGCTACTTAATGCTCTCCACTAAAGTATTGTCTACCTCATCCTTCCCTCTTTCTGGTTTATTGCCACTGCCATGTTATTTATTTCCAGAAGCAGCAGAAGTTTGTGTTGTAGTTGCAAAACATACTTACAATTTTAAAATTTACTTACACACACAAACACATTCCAGAATTTTTAAGAAAGTGTGTATTTTATATTAAATTAAGATGTCCCATCTAATGAAGTAAATTCTAGCATGTAAACATGGGCAGATGTCTCACTAGGTAGCATTGTTTGCCACACTTAATACTGTTGACTTTGATTCTTCAAATCTCAAACCCAGATACTATTGTTTACTGTCTGATCCTTTTTAAATTTTAAATTTCAGATATAAAAACTGAGACTTAGGACCTACATTAAACCTATTATCACATTTCTGGATGCTGATGGTCATTTTGATACAGTTTTCTTTCTGCTCACATTGTTCTAATCACTGGATCTTTGTGATATCTTTTGACACAGTTACAACTTTCTTCTGCCCATCTGGGTCTATCAGTTATTATTAAACATGCAGCATATAATATTGCTCAGAGCTGATTGATGTCCAAAATATATTAATATATCAATACTCAAAGCAAATGGCAGAGAACAGGGTGGTGGTAAGGTAATGTAACCTCACTTTCAAGGCATTTAGTTCATACAAATCCGCTTAAAGTTAATATTTGAGGATCAAAGCCAGAGTTGTAAATGTTCTATTGCCAATAAAGCACAACCTTGGAGCATGTGTGCTTTCTTTGTATAGGTTTATTACCTTTCCTTTATCTTTATAAGCTATGAACAAAATGATACACACCATAAGCTTTAAAAGCTAATATAGCAGTGTGGTGGGACTTTAATAGAGAAAAGAAAAATAACTTTATAGCACCCTAATAATTTAGACTTTTAATACATAGCCAACATTATTAATGGTTGAAATCTGTAGGCCTTGTCCTCTCTTTCAAATTCTTGATTTGAGTAGCACTTTCTGTGCCTTTGTTTTATTTCTATATTTTCTTTCATTGTTAAATATGCACACAAATATGTTTACCTGACACAGATCTCAGTGAAATAATCCTGGTCTCATCTTTCTCTTACAGATCCGATATATTTCACAGACACAAGGCTTGCCAGCTGAATATTTGTTAAGTGCAGGAACAAAGACCACAAGATTTTTCAATAGGGACACTGATTCACCATATCCACTGTGGAGGCTAAAGGTAAGGTGCTGTTTTTGTGTTTTTTTAAGCATCCTTAGACCCTGCGTTTCATAGTATTGAAATATTGTTGATATATTTGTAAATTATAACCTTGTGCTGATGCACAGTTGCTGCAATCAGAGATTCCATTTTGGTCTGGCTTGAGGGGTTTATTTATTTAATTACATTTATTATAATGTAATTATTGAACTGAATAAAAAAACTTCTTGGATAAGAAACATATTCAAGGAAAAACAGAGTCCAGTTGTCTTTTGAAAAAGCACCTTTGGGGTACATTTATTATAGCTGCCTACTTGCAGCAGCTTGTGCTAGACAAGTTAAGCTGTGTCATGTACAATAAGGCAGGAGCTTCATATTTAAGAATCAGAAGTACGTTCATAAAAATAGTTTTATGAATTATATCAAGTACATATTCTTCCTGCCTGTCTTGCTACTATTGGTTTGGAAGACAGAAAGCTTTTACTGGAGATTATCTTGTTACTCAAGACTTCCTGGCTCCATTTCTGTAATTTCTAGAAGAATCTTATGAAGAGAAACTGTAATCATATTTTACTGAGTGAGGTATTTCCAACATTACTGCCTCCCATTAATATAGCCAATGCAGTCTCATTTCACAGCAATATCAGAAGATAATATCATGGACTTTTGACCCTGAGGGAAGACAAGGATGAGAAATCTTTATGATGGCTCAGGGGTTGCATTCATTTCTGCAGAGATTCATGTCATGGCAGCAGACACAATCAAAACCAAAAATAGTTCAAAGAATAGTGCTTATTTCCTTCCCTTATCCCCTCCCTCCCTTTTTCTATATCTTTCTCCAACCCACCTGTATAAGGAGGATAAGAGGAGTTCAGCAGGTGCCATATCTAACTCAAGAGTTCATTCCCTTACAATAAGACCATGTGTTGCTGAACCTACTTTCCACATGACAAGCAACAGGGAGAAAGCAGAACTATTTAACTCGTTTTTTGCATCTGTCTTTACACAAAGGGAAAAAACAGACCAACCTATCAAAAATAGTGCCATAAAAAACAAAACAGAAACACAAGTTAAGATAGGCAAGAAAATGGTTAGGGAGCACCTGTCCAGCCTAGATAAGTTCAAATCGCCAGGACCAGATGGATTACACCCCAGAGTTCTCAAGGAACTGGCAGATGTAATATCGGAGCCACTGAACTATATTTTTCAAAGATCCTGGAACACAGGGGAACTACCAGAGGACTGGAAAAGAGCTGATGTAGTTCCCATCCTCAAAAAAGGAAAAAAAATGGATCCAGGAAATTACAGACCTATCAGCCTGACCTCAATACCTGGGAAGATCCTGGAAAAGATAATCAAACAACGAATCAACGAACACCTAGAGGCAAACAAAGTCATTACTAAAAGCCAACATGGGTTTGTCAAAAATAGATCATGCCAGACAAATCTTATTGCATTCTTTGACCAAGTGACAAAATTAGTGGATCAGAGGAATGCTGTGGACATAATTTACTTGGACTTCAGTAAGGCATTTGATAAAGTAGATCACAACCTACTACTTGACAAGATAGAAAAATGTGGGGTAGACAGAACCAACACCAGATGGATCCGTAGCTGGCTGACCGGCCGTACTCAGCGAGTGGTCCTCAATGGAACTGCATCTATATGGAGGGAAGTGTGTAGTGGGGTGCCCCAGGGCTCTGTTCTGGCCCAGTACTCTTCAACATCTTCATCAACGATTTGGATGAAGGGATAGATGGGGAACTCATCAAATTTGCAGACGACACCAAGCTGGCAGGAATAGCCAACACTCCAGAAGACAGGCTTCAGATACAGAAGGATCTGGACAAACTTGAACACTGGGCACTAACTAACAAAATGAAATTCAATGGTGAAAAAAGCAAGGTTCTACATTTAGGCAAGAAAAACCAAATGCACAAGTACAGCATAGGTGGCACCATGCTCAATAGTAGTAACTGTGAGAGGGACCTCGGAGTCCTAGTAGACAATCACTTAAATATGAGCCAGCAGTGTGCTGCAGCTGCCAAAAAGGCCAACACAGTGCTAGGCTGCATTAACAGAGGGATAGAATCAAGATCACGTGAAGTATTAATACCACTCTACAATGCCTTGGTAAGGCCACACTTGGAATACTGCATCCAGTTTTGGTCACCACGATGTAAAAAAGATGTTGAGACTCTAGAAAGAGTACAGAGAAGAGCAACAAAGATGATTAGGGGACTGGAGGCTAAAACATATAAGGAACGGTTGCTGGAATTGGGTATGTCTAGTTTAACGAAGAGAAGGACAAGGGGGGACATGATAGCAGGTTCCAATATCTCAGGGGCTGCCACAAAGAAGAGGGAATTCAAGCTATTCTCCAAAGCACCTGAAGGCAGGACAAGAAGCAACGGGTGGAAACTAATCAAGGAGAGAAGCAACCTAGAACTAAGGAGAAACTTCCTGACAGTGAGAACAATTAATCAGTGGAACAACCTGCCTCCAGAAGCAGTAAATGCTCCAACACTGGAAGTTTTTAAGAAGAGACTGGACAGCCATTTGTCCGAAATGGTGTAGGGTTTCCTGCCCGAGCAGGGGGTTGGACTAGATGACCTCCAAGGTCCCTTCCAACTTTACTATTATTATTATTATTATTATTATATGATGAAAAATATTCTAATGATTTAAAATAATGCAAAGATTTATTTTCATTCCCTTGCAATTCTATGTGTGATGGACAACGTACCTATATCGGATAATATTATGTTGGGATTATGCTTAAAGCAGTGGCAAATTATGTATCATTCACTTGAGTTAGAAATAGATTAGTGTATAATGAAATGCTGATTTTACTATCTTTTTGGTTGATTCTGGGCAGACACCAGATGACCATGAGGCAGAGACGGGTATTAAGTCAAAAGAAGCAAGAAAGTATATTTTCAACTGTTTGGATGACATGGCACAGGTAAGAATATTGCTGGGATATCACATTTATTAATAACAAATAAGTAAATAAAAACAATGCATTCTTCCATTAATCCAAAAGAACTATAGATAAATTAAACCTATAGTAGCTTAATTTGCTTTTCAACCTGTATCATTGTCAACAAAGGCGCTTCTTATGACATTTTCCTTATAGAGAAGATCAGTAAATCACAAATTTTAATCTCCTATCCCCACTACAACACATACCCACACACAAAAGTGAGATTTATTCTAGAACTGAGATTGGGATTTTTAAAAAGGGATGCTTAACTAGATAAACTCTCTACACACACATTATATTTTATATATTGACAATCCTCCCCTTTTTTAAGATCCCGTGTTTATGTGTCTTTATCCAGAATGGGAAGTACAGGTAGTCCTCAACTTACGACCACAGTTGAGCCCAACATTTCTGTTGCTAAGTGAATTTCGCCCCATTTACAGCCTTTCTTGTCATACTTGTTAAGTAAATCACTGCAGATGTTAAATTAGTAACACAGTTGTTAAGTGAATCTGGCTTCCCCCCTTGAATTTGATTGTCAGAAGGTCACAAAAGGGGATCACATGGCCCTGGGATAATGCAACCGTTATAAATATGAACCAGTTGCCAAGAGTCTGAATTTTGATCACATAACCATGGGAATGCAGCAGTGGTCGTAAGTGTGAAAAATGGCCGTACATCCTTTTTTCAGTGCCGTTGTACTTTGAACGGTCACGAAATTAACTGTTGTAAGTTGAGGACTACCTATATACTGGACAGGGCTCTCTGCAATACTTACAACTTAAAATAGGTCTCATAATATTGTACAGCAGGTACTGGTCATCCAGTTTATTCAACAGATAAGTTGATGTGGAAAACATTACTATGACTGAAAATTATAATCTTGGTAGAATTTACTGCACATTAAACCTACATAGGAGAAAGCAACATTTTTTTTACTTGCATTTAGAATAGCTACTGCTCCAATGTTCATTGGAAGCCTATACCTCCCCAAAGACTCTACATCTATGTAGAAGTGAAGAAGAACCTGCAGATTTTATTAGTTCAGACTTTCTAGAAATCTATATCTGCTACTGATTTGAATTTTCCTTCCAGGTAAATATGACAACAGATTTAGAAGGAAGTGATATGTTGGTGGAAAAGGCAGACCGGAGGGAGTTCATAGATCTGCTAAAGAAAATGTTGACCATAGATGCAGATAAGAGGATAACACCAATTGAAACACTCAATCACCCATTTGTCAACATGACACACCTGCTTGATTTTCCCCATAGCACCCAGTAAGTTTCTTTCGGTCTACTTTGTGTTGGCGATTTTGGAGTGGGAAGGAGTGAATAATGGGATGCAAGGAAGGGTTAATTGATAAGCTGCTTGATGTGCCTCTTGGGATGGTAGCAGGTTTGGTATATACATGGCAGCACCTATTCACATGACAAGAATATTTTCATGATCTTTAGCTGGTAGCTCTTCTCCTAGAAATGGTTTATTTTGAGTTATTTTATTAGCTCTGGAGTCATGAGGTATTATTTAAGAATGGCATTTTTGGTTCTTTGCTCCAATAATTTATTCATCTGTTCCTGAGCTGCTTCAAGTATTTCATTGTTTGTCAGTAACTGCTAGGAAAACTGGATGGGTGACTCAGCTCCAATAACAAGAAGGCAAAAGTATTTTGTTCCTCTTATTTTCTAGAGCAGGGGTCTTCAGCATGCCTGGCTGAGGAATTCTGGGAGTTAAAGTCCACAAGTCATAAAAGGGCCAAGTCTGAAGACCCTTGTTCTAGAGTCAGGCTTAAGGATATGAGAAAGTTTTGGGGGAGAAATCATGGAAGCTTTTTTGAAGGGTCATAAGCTTGTTACTTGAAACACAGGACAACTGTTGAACATGGTAGACCAGGACATGTCAAACACAAGGCCTGGGGGCCGGATGCGGCTTGCAAAGTGGTTTCATGTGGCCCATGAAGCCATCCTGAAAACAGTGAGGGAACTGCCCCCACTGCCTTAGCCCTGGCCCAGGCTGACCGGGAGCCAATGTACAATTTTGTGGTGGCCATCTATGCTGAAACACATTCAGCTCTACAAGGCCGTCTAGAAACAGCGAGAAACCAGCCCCTGCTGTGTCAGCCCTGCCCCCTGGGTGCATGCTGGGGAGGTGTCACCCTTTTTGAGGAATGAAGAAATGGACCATGTCTTGGCGCTTGCCCCGGTCCCACCCCCTTCTGCCAGAGACCCTCAGATCTGTCCCATTCCTGCCCAGGCCCCGACAGGCACCCTTGACGCGAACGATATAGAGCTGGCCATGCCACACCCACTCCATCCACACCCACCACTCCATCCACACCCACCCCCCACTCCCCTCCCCGAGGGCAACTGCAGTGCTGCTGCGGCCCTCAATGAAATTGAGTTTGACACCCCTATGGTAGACAATAAAGTGAGTAATTTTTTCTTGATAGAATTTAAGACACCTTGCCTTGTGTATGATACCACACCATTCACATCACTAGCTACCTCCATGCAAAACAAAAACCCAACCCCAAACCCTCAATTATTAGATTACAACCCAAGGATGTGATATCCACAGGGTGTGTGGATATTTTCACATAAAATGCAGCTATAAGCTAGGAAATGAATCAGTGAGAATCTGTGAAGAATTATTGATGCCTTTGAGATTCCATCTAGGAATACAAATTTGGACTAGTTGTCTTTAAAAATGTCTTCCACACTGATGATTATTTTTGCTTGCATTAATTCTGTTCATTCCATTTTTCTTAGTAATTTTTAAATTATTTTTGTTTTAAATGTAGCCCTGGAATAACTTTCTACAAATAAGACATGGTATACTGACTTGACAGAATAGTAGGGATTATATCAATATTTGATTGTAGAAAGTGATAGTGCAAAAAATGTAAAAAAATATGTAGTTTCTCCTTACTACAGGATGTAATGGGTTTTTGCAAAGGTTCAGCTTTGGCACTGTTCATTGAAATGACAGAAAAGGAAAAATAAATTCCAGCATTTTCAGGATGTTTGGAGTTTTTAAGGTTTGTTTCAAGGCCAGGTGACCTTAGAGCCATAATAAAAGAACATCGTCTGAGAATGCATGGTAGAAGAAGCAGTGATTCTAATAACTCCTGGTATTTGCATAATTGTTGTTCAGAAAATTAAAGAATTTATCTGTTGAAGCCTTGGGTTATATTCTTAACAGCAGCTGTATCTATTACATCAACTTATTTTCCATAGCTGCCATTAAAGAATCATGGGAAGTATACAATGGTGGATATGGTAATATTTTAGTATGACTGCTTATCATTCCAGACAGAAACTACAATTCCAGCTCTCCCTGGAGAAAAATAACGACTACAAATAATTTTTATGTTTGTGATATAGTTCTATTTGTAATGAATAGACAGTTTTCTTTTGGCACTAAGTAGCTGGGTTCACAATTTGCATTAAATCATGGCTTGTTTTAAGCCTGGTTTATTGAATAAGACACATTAGCTGAGCTCATTTCTCTTACAAAAACAGATGTGATTTCCTCCATCAGTTAAATTACTGCTAATCTTTGGTTCTCCTTCTTCATAAATAGTGTTAAATCCTGTTTTCAAAACATGGAGATTTGCAAGCGGAGAGTAAACATATATGACACTGTGAATCAGAGCAAAACACCATTCATCACCCATGTAGCCCCAAGCACATCAACCAATTTAACCATGACCTTCAATAACCAGCTCAATACAGTTCATAACCAGGTAAGAGAAATTATTGTGATGGTCTAACTTGGTAGGCTTCGTCTTTCTTTTAAGGGAAGAGATCTTCCAGTATGTTTCTTTTTCTTTTAATGTATAATCTAATAACTTAAGTAGAGGTTAGAGATATAGACTGCTAATGACCCAAGATCACCCAGAAACTGTGGATCCAGTATATTTATTTTTCTTTTAATTTATAATCTCATAACTCAAGTAGAGATTAGAGATATAGACTGTGGATGGCCTAAGATCACTCAGAAACTGTGGATGACCAAGAATTTGACTCTGGTCCTTTTTATCCTAACACGAGTGCCTTCTAACCCATTGTGACAACCCATCTTCCTTCAAAAAAATGTTTTCTCAATGATCATTTTAGTAGCTAGTGACATTTGTGACTAGACTCCCAATTAGCAAGGCTTGCTAGTCTTTTCCTTTTTTGGCTTTCTATCATGTGCATATACGCAATACTGACATTGTAGATGCAAGCAGAAAAAGATGGAAAGAAGAAAAGATCCTAGGGACAAATCTTGGGGTGGAAATTTTGCAAAGCTGCTCTAATTTTGCCTTCATGGTTGTGACCCTGTTGGAAACATTTTGTGAAATCTCAAAAGTCTTCAGTGTGCTGCTGGCTTCTTCTTCAATCACATCACCATGGACATTTGTGAAGAAGAATAGATTAGCCAATAGAGCAGACATGTCAAACACAAGGCCCGTGGGCTGGATGTGGCCCACGAAGCCATCCTGGAAAGAGTGAGGGAACGGCCCCCGCTGCCTTGGCCCTGGCCAAGGCTGGCCGGAGCCAATGTACAATTTTGTGGTGGCCATTTATGCTGAAACACATTCAGTCTTAGCTCCACAAGGTCATCTAGAAACAGTGAGGAAGCAGCCCCTGCCGTGTCGGCCCCGCCCCCTGGGTGCATGCTGGGGAGGTGTCACCCTTTGTGAGGAATGAAGAAATGCACCATTGCCTGGAAATGTCCAGCAAATGGCTCTCGCCTACTTCACATATCCGGCTTGATGGACTCTGGGGGAGGGGTTTCGGCAGGCAGCAGGGCGCTCTCCTCACAGTGCCAAGAGTTGAGCCGGGCGATGCAAATCCAAAAAGAAGTGCGATGCCACCCAGCCCCCAGCCTGCCCAATTTCGGCAGGCAGTGGAGCGCTCTCTTCACAGCGCCGAGAGATTGAGCTGGGCGGTGCGAAGCTCGCCAGCTTTGTACCTTGCTGCCTGCTGAAACTGGGTAGGCTGGGGGCTAGGCAGCATTGCACTTCTCATCAGATTTGCGCCACCTAGCTCAACTCTCGGCGCTGTGAGGAGAGTGCCTCGCTGCCTGCCGAAACCAGGCAGGCTGGGGGCTGGGCGGCATTGCGCTTCTTTTTGGATTTGCGCTGCCCAGTTCAGCCTCTCAGCGCTGTGAGGAAAGCGCCCCGCTGCTTGCTGAAACTGGGCAGGCTGGGGGCTAGGCAGCATCGCGCTTCTTTTCAGATTCGCGCCACCTGGCTCAGCCTCTCGGTGCTGTGAGGAGAGCGCCTTGCTGCCTGCCGAAACCAGGCAGACTGGGAGCTGGGCGGCATTGAGCAGGTAATGTTGACTCTCATGCTGCTCATGGGAACCCCTCCCCCAGAGCCTACCAAGCCAGATATGTGAAGTAGGTGAGGGTCATGTGCTGGCTACTTCCAGGCGATGGTGCATTTCTTCATTCCTCACAAAGGGTGACACCTCCACAGCTACGTTTCTTGCCTGTTTTTCTCCCTCCCTCATCTCAAATATTTTCCCACCACTCTGTACTTAAGAAAGAAGGAAAGAAGGAGAGGGAGGGTCTGAGGGAAGTCGTACATTAGTCCTGCCCTGCTGCCCTTTCACCATCCTCTTGCCCCCTCCCCCTGGCCTATCCTGGGGGTCCCCCATCCTATTGCTAAGGAAGCTTTAGATATAAAGCCGGATCTCCTCCCATGACTTTGCCCTTGTACCCATCATGAACAACCTGGCTAAGGAAAGCAAGCACAGCAGCATTAGCCACCTTGAGGAGAAAGTAAGTGCAGCTGGCGCCTGCTTGGGGAAGTGGGGCTTGGCTTGGTGCCGCGGGTGTTCGAGGGCCAGGCTGGGCATTTGACCTCTGCTGCCTAGAGCTCCGGGCAGCCCGCATCACCATCTAGCCGCCCCACATGGCCTGAGAGGAACAGTGAGGCTCCTCCAGTGGATCATGCCTTGGCACTTGCCCTGGTCCCACCCCCTACTGCGAGAGACTCTCAGATCTGCTCCACTCCTGCCCAGGCCCCCACAGGCATCCTTGATGCGAATGATGTAGAGTTGGCCATGCCCACCCAGTAGTCCACACCCACTCCATCCACACCCACCCTTGCCACACCCACCTGGCCCCCTGACGGCAACCACAATGCTGATGCGGCCCTCAATGAAATTGATTTTGACACCCCTGCAATAGAAGGATAGCTAAAAGTGCCTGACATCATTAGAATGGAAATGTTGCAACTTTTATGTACTTATATAAGATGTCAGGGTACAAGTACTTAATTATGTCCTTTTTTATGGTCATTAATCGTCTAGGCAGTTTGTTGCTTAATTGAATACAGAAGGAAATGACTTTTTTTAAAAAAATATTATTTTTGGACCATAGATTCTTTTTTAAGGAAAAGAATCTGGATTATTTTGTGTTGTTTTTTTTTTTTAAGTTTTTTTTAAAATTCATGACAGCCGTGTTGGGATTCCTCTTAACATTATTAATAAAGTCTCATTTAATACAATTTTTTGCATCACAAAAGTTAACAACTAAGAAAATCAATCACATTTATGAAATAACAAGTAGGGAAAAAAGAGCAAAATATGTCACGAGACATTTCTACTTCATTCTAATTGGCGAAAGGTATAATCAAAATCAAATAATCCTTAATGAATTGTGTTTTCTGAAGCAAAGGAGGAGGGACCACAGATTCTGTGTACTGTGAAATAGTCTTCAGTTACTAAGGGAAATTTAAGGAATTCAATTTATAGGAAAATGAATGCAGGACTGAACAGTCAAGGAGAAAACAAAGTTTCAGCTAGAAACACAATCATAATAAGTACAAATAATGGCTTTTGTCTATGACTTTTAAAAACAAGACCCAGAAAAAGTTGCTAGTGATTAGAAACTGTGAACTGAGGTACTTGGATTCTGTTATTAGCTTTCCCTGTAAGGAAGAGAAAGTGAGAGCAGTCAAGCTAGTGTACTAGGAAAAACAAACAAACACTGGGATGTTAAAATGAAGCTGACATAAAACAGTTTCCTTGTCAATAGTCTGTGGGAATGTTTTAATAGATAATCTTTTCCATCACACCTCCTCAGATGGAAGGGATGGAAAGTAATTCATCAAATCAATCTTAAAACCACTGCAGTTCTCCAGATGCTTACAATTCTTCCAATTCTAAAATAATAATAATTCTAAACTAGAGTTTTGGCCCTAGAGCAAGATGTCTTGAAATTAAAAAAAAAAATCTTGAAATAATAAACATCCAATATCTGAAGCCACACCTTTAGGATTAGAACTAGAGAAAATGCTGGACTCATAGGTATGAGTTGTATTTCTGTAGAAAAATCCTGTCCTCAATCAATATAATCTACATATAAGATCCCTTTGTGTTTTATACATCCCAAGCTACAACTTGATCACAACCAAATCAACTTGCTTGTGGAGCTTGTAACTCCAGAAAGTGAGCCAAGTCACAAAGTACGAAGAACAGATCAACACACATGCAGTGTATTACTAAGAATGAATGATCTAAAAATATTTATTCATTTTTCAGATGCACAGTCTTGAATCTTTCTATATAAACAATTTGACTATCTTTGGGGGTTGTAGTCTTGATGTCTGGGGTTATGATCATAATCAGTTGGTACAGGTAGTCCTTGACTTACAACCTCAACTGAGCCCAAAATTTTCTGTTGCTAAGTGAGACATTTGTTAAGTGAGTTTTGCCCCATTTTATGACCTTCCTTGCCGCAGTTGCTAAGTGAATCACTGCAGTTGTTAAGTTAGTAACATGGTTGTTAAGTGAATCTGGCTTCCCCTTTGATTTTGCTTATCAGAAGATTGCAAAAGGTCATCACATGACCCCGGGACACTGCACCCGTCATAAATATGAATCATTTGCCAAATGTCTGAATTATGATCACGTGACCATGAAGATGCTGCAATGGCCATAAGTGTGAAAAATATTCATAAGTCATTTTTTTCAATGCTATTGTAACTTCAAACAGTCACTAAATGTACTGCTGTAAGTTGAGGACTACCTATAATCGTAAGGGGTACATGATGATGAATCAAGTTAAACTCTATTATCCTTATTCATCTCTAGCTTCCTTCCTGCTTTGTTTTTTTAAACCTTTTCTACCTTTCAAGGTTTTATTTATGTGCCTTTTTTATCTTTTCTTTTGGAAACTAGCTTTCCCCAACATTACCATCGCCTTCATATTTTGTTTTTATTTTATTTTAAATCCCATAATTCCTTTAGGCCACCACTCTGGCTCCCACCTCCACCACCAGTGCCACTATTTCCTTAGCCAACCCTGATGTCTCCATACTAAACTACCAATCTGCACTCTACCAGCCCTCGGCAGCGTCCATGGCCGCGGTGGCTCAAAGGAGTGTCCCTCTGCAGACAGGTACAGCGCAGATATGTGCTCGTCCTGACCCTTTCCAGCAAGCCCTTATCGTATGTCCTCCAGGTTTTCAAGGTAAGAATGCTTCTGATTCCTTCCTCTTGTCAAATGCTGCTGTTACTTAAAGCGAGGATAGGCACAATGGAAAACATTTGTGTTCCCTCAGCTGCCGACAGGCACCAAGTCTCTAAGTGTGCCCTATAGATTCTGAAATGTATCCTGATTGCTCTGATGTTTTTGAAATGTCTTCAGAAAAACTATATTGAATGTATGAGGCTGATAGAGTTGAATGTAAGAAAGCATGCATGAAAATAGATCAAAATTATGACCCACACAGACCCTCAAGAATATTGAATCCATGACAAACTGCTACAAGAATAACATGATCATCCTTGCTGGGTGGTAATAAAACTGAGTCGGATAAATTTCCATTCTAAATACTATTGGATGGG
Source organism: Crotalus tigris (assembly GCF_016545835.1). NCBI lineage: Eukaryota > Metazoa > Chordata > Lepidosauria > Squamata > Viperidae > Crotalus > Crotalus tigris. The sequence goes on along the minus strand of NW_024096494.1, from coordinate 1,308,531 downwards.
GGAGGAATGGCATAACTATTAGGAATATCCTATAGCTGCTGAGCTCTTATTTATTGTTCATGCTAAGAACCGCTCGTTCAGGCAAAACAACAAAGGAATACAATGATTGTTTTTCCATGTTGCAATAAATACAATAAGCTGAGTTCATACAACGCACTGAATCAAAATCAAATAAAGCATACTATAGGTTAGTGCAAAATCAAATAAAGTATGCTATAGGCAAGTCAATAGCTAACAGTTTCAAGATTAAGACACCAAGGTTTAAATTTATACTCTAGAGCAGGGGTAGTCAACCTTGGCTCTTTTATGACTCGTGGACTTCAATTCCCGAATTCCTGAGCCAGCACAGCTCTATCAGCACAGCTGGCTCAGGAATTCGGGAATTGAAGTCCACGAGTCATAAAAGAGCCAAGGTTGACTACCCCTGCTCTAGAGTCTATGGCCTTTCAGAACTTCTGGGGGTATGTTATTTCTATCTGTAGGGAATTATAGTTTAGCTAATCTGAAAAACCACAATTTCTTCTACAATACAAAAATATTTGTTTTTTCATTGACCTATATAGGATTGCACAACATATTAGGAAAGCTGACTTGGCAAGATGGTCTCAGATGGAAAATTTCTCCATATGTCAATATATGAATGCACTGACAGATGATATATACAGCATCAATAGTCTCAGCTTGGTTATCATATTACCTGACATTTACCAATTTCCAGGCAATTTTTGGAGATACTTGGGGCTAGGAGAATAAGGAAATAAGGAAATTTCACTATTTTTAAACTTCAGTTTCTTTTATATATCTAACTCTAGCTGTGGCCAGGAAGCTGAGCCACTACCCCCTGGTTCCCTCTCTCATTTTTATCCAAAGATATTTAAGTTATTTGTAGATATTGATGTCTTAGTGCACCACTGTGCAGCAGACATTTTATCCTTTTTATCTGGCTTTGAAATAACATAAAAGAACTCCAGAGTGAAATCCTCAAAAGTCCCCTGAGTCTTATTTACAAAAGCTACAAAAGACTATTTGGGGGCAATTTTTTTTATCCTCAATGATTTCTTCAGCTCAGAGAGATGCACAGCTGGTAGGATAACTGAAAGGATGGCAGACACCTGAAGTCTTAATTTCTGCCCCAGACTTTAGCAGCCACTGGCTCTTCCTGTGGAGACAATTGTCTCTTGTTCAGCAGTTGCATGGAGTCAATCTGCATTGGGAACAATTGGAAAATGACCTTGTAACTATTTCCTTAATTTGTCTAGGTATCTAAACTTTCTCCTTCTTAATGGTTCAGAGAAGGTAACAACTGTTCCAAACAAAATACACAAAGGAAAAATACAGCATTACTGTTCTTTTCAGAAGCAAATTACAGACAATATTTAATGCATCTTTTAAAACAAAATCCAATTTAGGAACAGGGGCTTAGAAGGGGAAAGTTGAACTTTCCCTCCCTAAAACACTCTATTTCAATTGGAATGTGAATCCTATTCCTCTTTTAAAGCCTCTGTTAGAGCTTCTATTAATGCCTTTGAGAAGGGCATGTTGAGAATGTTTGGCTTGACCTTGGTTTTACTGGTCACCTGCAAAGCAATTGATAGATGTTAAAACAGGCATATAACAATGTTGTTGACATTTTGTGCCAAATCATGGTCTCACTCTAATTTATTGAATAAACTGCAGTTGACTAATTTCACACATCATCTACTTCCAAAAACTAAAAGAATATATTATAGATAAGCACAATGTGCAGACTGAGTCCAAGTTAATTCTTACCTGTTTAATCTCAGCTGTTGAAGACTTGGCTGTGCCAAAATTGGAAGCTAGTAAATTCATAAGCCGAACCTCATGGTCTAAGGACTCTTGCTTGATGGTATAAGATCTGTCTTGGGCAAAGAGGTTGGACTAAAGACCTCCAAGCTCTGATTCACCAAACCTTTAGGGAGCCCTCTGTGGTGGACTACAAGTTCCATCCATACAAGCATGACCAGTAGTTAGATATGAAGTAGTTGGCGTCCTGTATACATGAAGAATGAGAGGTTGGTGTAGGCTGCTTTAAGAAGAGATTATTCTAGGATTTGTCTTTATTTACATGCTGTTGTGTAGCATACATATCTTAGAAAGTTAACCATAAATTACATTCCTAATATTTGTTTAGTAAATCTAATGGATATTAAGTTCCACAAGGTCATGGATGTTGCTCCAGAGAAACAGACATTGGAACTAGGCTACAACTGATAGCCCTAATATTCTCAGTATATTTTATAATAATATAACTGTTCTATATAATGAAGCAGAGTTTTCTTTCATACCCAAATATTGGAAAGCATTCACAAATTAAAATTCAACACCTGCATTAGATTTCACTTTCCATTATTCAGAGAAATCATATTTATTTCTCATTTATGAAAGAATTTCAAACCAGGGTAAAACAAAGTTTTTTAAAAATGCATTAAATCAGTTTTACAATAAAACCATTCTCACATCTTAAAGGTAAAACTTAAAACATAGCTTAAAACTTCAGAACACAGCATGAAGCAATAAAATTTTCATGGTCACAAAAAGAGCATCAGGGATTAATTTTTTAAAAAACAATAATTTTAAAGGTATCAAGAATGTATCTCATTAAAATAATTTTAATGAAATAAACACTGTTAAGAGAAAATAAAGATAATAAAAAATAGTAGAGTGAAAACGGGAACAAGAAATAGAAAATAAAAAGATTACAAAGAAGCAGCTTTCAATCTTGTTGACAGTGGTTATAGATATATATTACTTAGCTCTCTCTCTGTAAAGTTTCATCATAATTTCCTTCTTTCCATAGGCTACCCTTTCTGATTTTCAAACCCATAAATCACAAGTTTATTTTTCTTAGTCAACAAAAAGTCCATAAGGGGTTTCTAGTCACAAATATAGTTGTTGGACTTTCTCTATTGAACAGGTTAATTTTGCCATTTCTGTCCTCTTCATCAACCATTGTTGTGGGTATTTCAGAATATTTCCATTTCTGCACATATAATAGTTTCCCAGAAGTAATCATGTACAAAAGTAATCTTCCATGGGTCTTTTCTAATTGACTATCTATTAATCAGGAGCAAGAATTTATCTGAAAACTCCCATTAAAGCATCTTATTTCCCTGAAGGACCAGAATATTTTGCAGGTTGAGTTTGAAAATTTGATGCAGGCTTTTGATACATTTCCCCTTTTATGGCTATGTGTAAGAGTCATGCTAGCACTTTTTCCTAAGAAAGATCTAACCACATGGCATTTGGACAGGAGTCTCTATTAAAGAGTTCTGATTAGCTTGCAAAGCAAGCTACAGATCTATACAATTAAGTTTGGGAGACATGAAATCTTACTGAACAAATCTAGCTTTATTCAGCATTAGGTGGAACACAGTTGGAATAGTTCATCAAGTCTCTAACAATGGGAAGATGAAAAGAAGAATTCAAGAGAAACTGATAAAGTGGAGATAATAAAAGAGTAAAAGTTTCTTTCAAGTCTAGTTCTGCTCCTGATGACTTAATGGACAGGTCCAAACAATTTTCTTGGCAATAGAATTGAAGAGCTTTGCCATGCTTTTTCTGAGGATGGTATTTCTCTTCCCCCCCCCCCCCAACTTCTCATCTACTCCACAGTCTTGGAATTCCTTGTAGTTTTCCTTCCAAATATTTCTGCTAGGCTAAAGTTTCTGAGTCTAAATGAGGTCAGTCAGATGCTGTCACCTCCTGAGAGAAATTTGAGGCATCTAAAAACAATGTTGAAAGGACTTGGCACACTTTTTTACAATAACAATGACAATTATTTCTCATCTGCCCAATAACCAGATCTGTCATGGAAGATTACAGTTAAAGCAAACAGACAAACTAGTAGTGTTAATAAAGACCATGGGGAGGATACAATAAAAATGATTTTAAAAGTCCCTTCCCAATACAACACAGATATTTTTTAAAAAAAAAATCAAGTAACCTCACTCCAAAAATTTCTACTGGAAAATAAATGTCTTAGGCAGATACTGAAAATACCATAATATATGCTATTCTTGGCTAGTGAAAGAACAAATGAAGAAGCTTATTCAAATTATTTATTTGTGTTGAGAGAATGGAAATTTTGCCAAGTCGAAGAGAGCAGTTGGCTGATGGGAAAATTTGCACAGTGAAGTTGTAAAATGTCTACCCCGATAAAATATTAACTTGTTTGCCTCCAAGTTGTTAGGAAAATATTAACATATTCAATAAATTAACAAACAAGAGAGGAATTATATATAGTAAACCAAAAAATATAATACCAACAACTACAGAACAATTTTAAGACGGATCTTGTTGCTAGGATTATACAAATTTTGAAGTTTATTCAGAAGGGGTGTATTCAAAAGCCTGGACCTTTGGATACATCCCTTCCTAAAAGTAGATTTTTTTAGTCTTCTATTCAAGCTTGAGACAAGATGTGGCTGCTTTAATGAGCTGCATTTGCTTTAATCTGTCAACTTATTAAAGTGGTTGTGACTTTTTCAGTCTTACAGAAACTTCAGGTATTATGTTCACATGAAACACCTCTTTTTTAAACACCTGTTTTCAAATCATTTGAAGTACGCACAGATTTATCTTTTACCATGGAGCCAAATTCAAGGACTTTTTTTCAGGGATGTGCTTTCTATTGATGGTGATTGATCTTAAAAACATACGTATTGTCTAACGCTGCCTTTTCTTTTCATTATTTTCTTGGTTCAGGATTGCAAACTTCCCCTTCAAAACATGCTGGTTATTCTGTCCGGATGGAGAATGCAGTTCCCATAGTCACTCAAGCTGCTGGGGCTCAGCCTCTTCAGATCCAACCAGGCCTCTTAGCACAGGTAAATAATAATTTTGGACCATGCAATAACTTTAATAAACTAGACAGAGTTGTCAATAAGGAAGAGAGAGTCACGTGTGGAAGTTACTGTGGATTTTGAGAATGTGCATGATGTTATTTGACCTTTCATCTTTTTATTTGTGGAGAGAAGAGCTTCCTGGGAATTTAAGACATTAGACAAAAAAAAACCCCATCTCTATTTTTCCTTAAGCCATTTGCCCCCAGCCACACATGATAACAGCTCTTGCAAATACATTTGATTTCCATATTTGTCTTCCATTAAGTAGGAAAGCTCCAATTAAACATGGCTACATCAAACTAGCAAGAACAAAACTGAGCTAGAGAGATCATTGAGCTGATTCTATTTCTGGTAGCAGTCTAAGACTAGAAACTTAATTCCAAGAACAATTCTCTCAGAATTTGATTAGTAAGCCTTATCAAGAAATATAAAATAATGATACTAGAATTATGGCAACCATACCACTTTCAAAGGAGAAATGTTCTGCAAATTAGGACAGAAAAAGTTTTTTTTCTCATGCTTTTTCAGTGTAAAGGAAAAAGTTTCTCTCTTTAATGAACATGAGGCAGTCTGCATCAATTGATTATTTTGAAAATAGGTATTAGACTTCTTATCCATTTAATAATCAGCTCTTAAAATTTCCTAGGAAGTTTGGCCACACCCAAAATATGATGCTTGCAAGCAGATCCTTAGGAATGCTAGTTATCTCATTTAGCTGCCTTTTATTTCAAATAACACTATTATGCAGCAATGCACAAAATGAATGTGGGGTTTATGTCAGGACCATCCAGTGTTCTTGGATAATAGAGGATTCTGAAATCCTGCAAATCACTGCCTTGCCTGGATCTCCTTCCAGCATCAGTTAGTTGCTTTTCTTTTTGTGCTGCCAGGCTCCCATATCTTGGAAAAAACAATATGGAGTAGCACTTAAAACATGTGTTGTTACTTTTCATTCAACTTAATATGATCTTCTGTCCTCATGAAGGGTTGTTGTTAAAGGGTACTTGACTGATATGAATGGAGTCCATCTCCGTGAAAACTTGCCATCCTTCTCCAAGAAGTACATGTGAAGGATAACTGTCATATTTACAAATAACATTGAAATATTCCATGAAAAATGAAAATGTTATAAACATCAATATGTAAAATATTTGGACAGAAGTACCTTGTAAAATTAGATTAATTGTCTGGCTCTGCGCATGGGTAATCACACAAATTAGACCCAAAACATTTGACAGGCTTCTGAGTTGGCTGCATTACAGTTGGCAATTACAGCAGACAGACTAAAAATACTAAGCTGATGCAAAGGCTTAATCACTAACACTTAATCAGATAAAGCAGCAGGGGAGATTGTTCAGGTAGTAATTATAGCATCTGAATCAGGAGTATGGAACGTCTTTAGGAGTCAGAGGTCATGTTTGGGCTTTGAGTGATATATTAGGGGCTGCACTCCAAGAATTAAATGAGGTCAGAACATTCAGATTCTGGTGTTCTCTCAAGCAACTTTTCCCAAAATTTCCAAAATGCTACTCAGCCCTAATACTATCCTTTTCCGTCAGTAAGATTCATAACTTAAAATAGGAGTAATTGTAAAAGTGTAAAAATGAAATGCTTTGATTCCTTACAAAGCCAATCAAACTAAGCCCAGCCCTGCTTGACATCAGCCATAATCACCACCTGTAGCCTCAGGACTGTGTCGAGCTCCAGGAACCCTCTCCAGATAGCTGCCAAATTCTCTTTTTAATGTGACAGAAGAGGAATATAAGTAAAGACGTGATTGGAAATGAATTATATATAAATGTAAATGAAATCAAACGTATTTTATTTCTTGGGCCCGCTGTGTTTTCTCTATCACACCATTCAAAGGCCAAAATATGGCCTTCTGCTAAGAAAAGTTGCACCTCCGTGCCTTGTTCCTGCTTCTCCCATCTTTCAGTGTGTAGTTAGGAAGTAGGAGACTAGAAAAGAAAGTTTCAGGTTCAGCTTGCTTGCTACTTGGCCCTTCAAAAAAAAAAAAAGCTGTGAAATGGAAAGCTGTGCCTGTAAAATGTTCTAATCACTTCTACAGCTGTCAGAGATATAGGGGGTTCTCGCATGGCAAATGGGGGAAGAGGGAGGCAAAGGCCTGACATTGTAGATGCCTGATGCTTTGCGATAATCTCTGTAGGCTGATGGACTACAGTTAGTGTAACATCTTCATAGCTGTTGATTACCACCAGAAATGTGATACAACTGCTTGAGTCAATTTCTTGCCTGGAAGGCCTAGAGCAGGTGAAAAACCAGCCTCCACAAGTCCATTTTCACCCCAGAGAGGCAGGTTTATCTGCTTACTAGTGCAAAATGTGAGAGGCAGCTCTAGCTGCTCCTTTGGAAAGGTAGCAGCTGCTTCTTTAAAAGGCAGGAGTCGGCTTTATCCCACTGTGGAAGCTGGAAGAAAGAAACTGAGAAATTGTTTGCACCAAATTGTTTGCACTATTTTCTATAAAACATATTTAGCATACCTATGAGAGTGCATGTGTATGTGGGAAAAGGGAGTGAGGCTGTCATAGATGAGATTTTTTAGAAAAATAATAATAATTGGAAAACTTGAAACACTAAGTTCATAAAGAAAGAACAAGGAAGGAAAAAGGTATCTGGAAATAGGGAAGATATATTCTTAGTAACTTTGGGGCTGTGCCTAATGCATACATTCACTGCAATTCATACGATAACGCTGAAAGTAACTGGACTGACTATATAGGCATGCAGAAAGAGAAGAGAAAGCATTTGATATTCTCCAGGAATCTTCAATCTTTGCACAAGACATGAATCATGGTTAATTGAACCATGTTGTATTGAATCAAGTCAGCTCAATTGTTTGAATTTGCAGAAAACTGACCAAAAACCTGGTTACTGCCATACACTTTGCCCTTCACTTTTAGATCACCAGACATTCAATTGTCCTGCTGTAGATAGATTTTGACTGTTAATTCTGCTTTTCCTGTGGCAATGTCTGATTGGATTTGTAACAAGAGCAACTTTCTTGTTAGTTGAGGAAAAATCTTAAAACATACTTGTTCAGCCAGATCTTTTAATTGTTCTATTTTAAATTGCTTTTCATTATTTTTTATTTTATAATGTTATTTCATTGTTTGAATAATGTTTTAAGATTTGTCTTAAAATACACATATTTCTGGGAAGCACCCTGAGCCATTAAGGGCCTGGGCTAACCCTTAATTGAGAGCCAGTTTGATGTAGTGATTAAGGCATCAGGCTAGAAACCCAGAGACTGTGAATTCTATTCCCACATTAGGCACAATCTTTCTAGGTATCAGTCACTTTCTCTCCACTCTAGGAAAGAGGCATTAGCAAACCACTTTTGAAAAACCTTACTAAGACAACTACAGGGAAGTTCAGGCAGTTTCCGAGACTCCGATATGATTGAATGGAACAAAAAAAGTCTTTAATTAATAAATACAGCTTACATCCATGGCTGATTTCATACACTGAACTGCCAACTAGCCCATCAGGTTTTAGCTTAATATGTTGCATGAATTTAGCCTATGGCTCTGGATTCCTGTTGAAACAGCTCTGGTTTGCACAGGGGCCACCATTTATGTCCTTATTATCCTATGACTTGAATTCTCCCAATTACTTTTGTTTATCTAAAATCTAGATCTTGAGTTATTGAGTCCATGTTTTCAATCTGTACTCAGAAGACATTAAATTGCCCTGCTATGGCATGTAGGAGAAATCCTAATATGACCTATGTATAAAATCTTACCATGAGTCACTTGAGCAAGATGACATTTGCCACTATCTTAGGTGACGCCATCTGTACTTACACCTCCATTAGGTGGCAACATCTACAGAATGATGCTTACACAGCAGAGAAGCTGTTCAGCCCTCAGAATGAAGGCTCAAATACTGTAACACTGCCAAATGTTAATTTAGAATTTACCAAGAAAGGAGAGAGCGCGGAGCAAAATTAACCTTGAACTTAGTAGAGTTTACTTTGAATAAACATTAAATGCATGGATACCTACACAAATGTACTTTGGAGAATGGATGCAACTTAATCTAATCTAAGTTGGAGACAGGCCTACTAAATTCAATGAATTTATTTGTAAATAAACATTATGTACTATTCAGTGCTCTGTATATACCTACTTTGGAATAAGAGGTTATTAAGATCATTGCTTAATGCTAGTGATGTTGCCTTCATGCTTGGTTTGATTTAAGAATGATCTAAAGTTAGATTATTTTAATCTTGACGAAATATTTTCATGGTTTATCCATGTTCCTGATTACTGCTACTAAATTAGCTATGTTGTTAAAATGTTTTTCGTTGATTTGTGCTAATCTGCTCCATGTTATGGAACAACAACTTTCATCTGAAAACTGCATTCCACTGGGAGTATTCTAGAGAAAGCTTCATGCCAGTGATGGGTAACACTATCTTTTCTCTGTCTTTTGATCATTCTCTTTTTTCTGATATTCTCTTTTTTTCTTTTTCTTTTTTTTTTTTTAAATCTTCTCCATTTTTCTCCCATTACTCTTGGTAGTGATCTAAATAGGTAGAGAATTTTTGATAACAGTTGGAATACTATATATGGGCTGCTTACGGTGATCACTGAGCGCAGCAAGGCTCAGCATTTTCTGAAAGTTGTTGCTGCCAGCTAATGGATGGTTGATTCTTGCAGCTCAGATATAGTATTCCCATAAGCCAACGTCTGCATAGGACCTTATTCCTGCATTATCCTCCTCTATTCTTTATTTTTATATTTATTTATGTATTAAATTTGTTTGCCACCCATCTCGTCCTAAGGTGACTTTTTATTCAGTACTGTAAAGGGTTCTTTAAAAACTGATTATCAGTAAGGTTTGTTAGCACAGAACACAATGGATTATAATAGTGAGAACTATTTTCTGTTCTGATCCACAGCAAGCGTGGCCTAGTGGCACTCAGCAAATCTTGCTTCCTCCAGCTTGGCAGCAACTGACTGGGGTAGCTACTCACACTTCAGTCCAGCATGCTACTGTAATCCCAGAGACCATGGCAGGGACACAACCACTGGCAGACTGGAGGTAAACAGAAAAGAAACCTTGTTCCGTGAGAGGCTGTTTGCAGGAGCTAAGTTGAAAGTTATAGCTATCTCCTCATCATTGTGGTCCATGATTTGTCCTACAGTTATTGGATATTCTGTATTTCAGATTAGTCCATGAGTGGTAGATTATCAGATGTCACTTTTGGGTTATCTTACCCTCAGACCTTCACCATGTGTGTGTCCTTCATCTGTTCCAATGATCTGAAATTAAGGTTGTCTTCACACTAGCCTTTTTTGTCTAGACACAGAAGCAACTGATACCAAATGGTTCAATAAGCAGCAGTGAACATTTTTAGCTTTACAAGAAATAGTTTGTTGTGATAGTTAATAATAAAAACTAGTTGCCTTAATGGGACATTTAAATTAAGACACGAGCTCCTGAATACCACACAGAACTTGGCGTAGTACTAATATTTGGAGAACATTAAGAAAGAACTCTAAGAATTCACTTGAAAGCGCACACTGTCTGGATGGGACATTGGGAAAAGTTATTGCAGCTGCACTAAAATATTATCTCAAATACAGAAGGAGTTCATGGGAATGGGAAAATAGAAAGAAGTGAAAGTTATTTCTAAAATGTTTGTCAGATACATGGTGTTGCCATTGATTTCTGATTTTTTTTTTTAAAGTATACAAATTTCCTTTCTCTCCTTACAGAAATACACACACTCACGGTAGCCATTACAATCCCATCATACAACAACCTGCACTTTTAACAAGTCATGTCACCCTTCCAGCAGCCCAGCCTTTAAATGTGGGGGTAGCTCATGTCATGAGGCAACAACCAACCAGCACCACCTCCTCAAGGAAGAGCAAACAGCACCTATCATCAGCAAGGTATGGGTTTGGGAGGGTGATCCATGTGGTTGAGAGACAAGCAAGCTTTTGTCTATTCTTCATACAGTCTGTTGATTAAAAAGAGAGGAGAGATCCACTATGGAGCTATTGACCCCAATCAGTTCATTCATTTTCTTTTCACTGAGCAGACACAAAGAATTTTGGAAAATGAAAAAAAAAATCTTTAGATAATCAGAATATACTAAAAATTTTGAATGAATTAAAAATATCCTGTTCTGACTGTGGAACAAGTTGTTTTGATTTTGAAATGGGCTGTTTCAAACACTTGGCAAGTGTTATGAACTCAAAATAATTCTGTTTCAAGTGGGGAATGTTCTTTTTTGAGCGCAGAACATCTGCCAAATATTCAGAACAATCCATTTTGCATTTGGAATAAAAAGTTTTAAATTTCAAATGGTTCAATACAAACTATGTTACACATCCCTTTCATGAGAGATGTTCCCAGGGTAAATGTGGCACTGTTGAATTTCCACATGCACATTTTTAAATACATACAACACAAATTTGCTCAGGTCAGGCATTATTCTCAAAATGCATAGCACGTGAATGCTCGCAATAATCTCCCCTCATTGCCAATTGACAGTGTACAAAAGAAAAGCTTGCCTGTGCATACTGTATAGGCTTTTGCCTTGCAGGCACTCACACTGAATATCTAATGTTCATGAACCCAATGGCATTTGAGTGGGGTGAGCTTTAATTCAACTGATGAGCTTTCCTGCAATAACAATATCTGAATGGGTCTAATATGAGTGAAATAATTTTATCATGTTACATTTTGAGATTCAGACTGTAAAGTGTGAATACAGGAAACAAGTCCAGAAGTCAGGATTAAATAACTCACTAGCTGATCTGAGTTTGCCCTAGAATCGGAAAACATTTTTAACATAGGAAGTTTTTTAGAGTAGTCATACCAATGGTCCATTATTTACCTCCCCATGAACCAGGATGGAGTTCATGGAAAAGAGAGGGGATAGCTCCTGTCTCCACAGTCTCCCCTGTGTGCATCTGAACATCAGCCAGAGAAATGATGCTGAGCAAGGGAGGCTTTAAAAGGTGGTCAAACCAGAGGCAAAGCAATATGTGTTTTTCCTATCAGTGATGTCTACTATCATTCTGGTCAGAGATATTGCTGATTGCAAGATGGAAGTTTTAGGTGAGGTCTTCATTTGGTTGGCTATAAATTGTTTTTCTGGCATGATTTCCTTTACAAGTAAGATTCTGGCCCATAATATAGGTGACATCAGCCTATGAGCAAAGTACCAGATCACGTATGAAACCCTCCCTTAGATATTATAGTATTCTTTCCAACTGGGTGTAGCAGCATTTTGTCAGGGGAAACACTCAAAACATTTGCAGACTATGCCTCTTGAAAGTGGAATCTAATCAATGTGGCTGTCAAAACATTTCTTTTAATGAATCCTACAATCCTCTCAATAATAGGAGAAAACATTGAAATAGTTCCACACTTTATAAAATGGGGAAGCATCCTTACTTGCTTACTCTGGTTGAGGCCAGAGAACCTATAATGAATTTGTAACAGTCTCTGTTTAAAACCCATCTGTTTATAAATAACCCTGCTTTCCAGCCTTCTTTCCCCATGTGAAAAGAAGGATAGGGACTGCAAAAGCCTGGTCAACCATTAAAACAGGGAACGGATTCTCCTAGCACATCCTGGCCTGCTAAACTTCCCCCATCTCCCCACCCACATGCACATGATATTTACTTGGGGAGGTGGGAGATAAGAAGAGGCCCTTGCAGAATGTGCCCTTCTGTAGCTTGAAATCTGCTTGGCATGATAATACAGTATACAAACGAGTGATGCACTTCTCTGGAGAAAAGAATGCTCTGTGTCTCTCATTGGTATTCAGCAGGCACCATGAATGCTACTGTTCAGTCATTTGTTATGCAAAGGACTCATTGCAGTGTATATGTCCATAATTCCTCTCCCTTTGATAACGTTCCAGCTTGCTCTTTGTTTGCTCTCACGCCAATCCGAGAGCACTCGGACAAAGGCTGGCTGCAGAATACTTTTGCCAGAAGTAAAACTTTGCTTACTTTTGATTATTGTAGCAGATCACACTGGAACGCCAACCAAAAAAAAGTGACTGTAAAATTAGCTGGCTTTTTGGAGAGTAAGTAGTAGGTCCAAGAGGAATTTAGTGCCTTCCCAAATTCTGTCCAGCTTTCAAATGTAAGTTTGCAGTCCGTAGAGATCTGCATTTTAAGTGTCCCAAATGCTTCTGCTTCCTAAACAAAGCAACACCATAAATGGAAGAATTTTAGAAATATGTAGGATTCAAATCTACAAGAGGAAAGGCTTTTGATTTTGGTGTAAGTTCCCTCACTGAACCTGTATGAAGTCACACTATTTTTTGCTGGGCTAGGAAAATACACGTTTAGATTAAAGAATCAGAGACCTTGCACACTGCTTTAAAGAAACTTTTGTAGCAAACATTTTTCTTTGTTGAGTGCAGATGTTTGGAAGATGCCTTTTAATTTCCTGAAAGGGGTAAGTAGAAGGATAATGCAGCTTTTCTGTTTTGCTCTGAATGACATTATCCAGGTTTACTAAATTAAGCTTTGATGTAGTGCATTGCATGAATCCAACCAATTTTGACTTAGTCAGTAAACCATGATTTGAATGACTAAATCCAGACAGTGTCAAGAATATTATGAGTTTTCATGGCATCTCACAGTATTGTCAGTATTTAGTAATTGTCAGTGGGGACCTGGCAGGCATCTGGAACTCAGCCTTGATAAGTTTTGAGTGACCAGCTCATACAAAGTTTTATGGAAGAGTTTGTTTAATAAGTCACAGTTGGCCAAGTTTTCATATCACAGGAAGAAATCATAAATTTTAATTTATAAGCCACAATACACTAAATCAAAACCATTCACCTACCTTAACTCAAATGTTACCCTCAGCTCCTTGGAAGAAAAACAGAATATTTAAACAAATATGTTTCCTGCTGGAGAGAGGTCGTGCAGCACAAAGCAAACTTGCACATACAAGAACAAAATCAGAAAGATAAGGAAGCTCTAGTAGAGCACAATGAAATAGTAGGCACTATTTTTGTCATTCTGTGTCTCTCCTATCTGTTTACAGGTAGTCCTCAACTTACAACAGTTCATTTAGTGACCATTTAAAGCTACAATCACACTGAAAAAAATGACTTAGGACCATTTTTCACACTTATGGCTGTTGCAGTATCCCTGTGGTCAAGTGATCAAAATTCAGACGCTTGGCAGATGACTCATACTTAGGACGGTTGCAGTGCCCCGGGGTCACGTGATCATCTTTTGCGACCTTCTGACAAGCAAAGTCAATGGGGAAACCAGATTCACTTAACAACAATGTTACTAACTTAATAACTGCAATGTTTCACTTAACAACTGAGGCAAGAAAGATTGTAAAATGGGGCAAAACTCACTTAACAAATGTTTCACTTAGCAACATACATTTTGGACTCAAATGTGGTCGTAAGTTGAGGACTACCTGTATTTTAAATCTCTCTTCCTCCATTCTCCACAACAGCATGTGTGTAAGATTTTTCTATGAAGTGGATTGTGATCTACAAGAGGTTATCTTGAAAAAAATTGTGTTGTTGTTTGCGTGCATTTAATATATTTTTTTCTTCCTGTCACTGTTTTCAGGAATATGTCCAATTTTGAGGTGTCTTCTTCTCAGACGATCAGCTCTCCGCAGCGGTCTAAGCGAGTAAAGGAGAATACCCCTCCTCGCTGCGCAGTGGTGCACAACAGCCCAGCCTGCAGCACCTCCGTCACCTGTGGGTGGGGGGATGGACCTTCTAGTACTACAAGGGAACGACAGAGACAAACAATAGTCATCCCTGACACCCCCAGCCCCACAGTCAGTGTTATCACAATCAGCAGTGACACTGATGAAGAGGAGGAACAGAAGCATGCACCTACAAGGTAAACTGACATTATATATGTTGGTCAGCAGAAATATATAGGTATATGTGGTTCTAGAATTCTGGGTTATTTATCACTGAACCGCCAGCTAATCTTTGTCATTGAGTTGAGCCAATCCATTAATTTTAGTTAATACAGCTTCTCTTTTGGTTACTTTCAGTTTGTTAGGAACTTGACTTAAAAATGTCTTTGCATTTTGCATGCATCTCACACTTTTGGCAAGGCCTTTTTCCCTTATCTATTATCTATTCACTTTTGGGGCACAGTTTTTAAAAGATGTGAATGCTATAATAAAAAAAATTGTGAGATGATTTCCGGGCTATAAAAAAGGGATTCAGGAATATATACAACCTTATTTCTCTGGGGTTGATCAACCCAGTCTGCTACAAAAGTGATTGCATTTCATGCAGAGAAGCAGCTTAGAAGAATATATGGCATTTGAAAACTATTTTCAGATTATTAGGAATTGGTATATAAATCCCACTTTTACTTCAGTATTGTTAAATTTCCTGGACACTATCAGAACTTTTTGAAAAAAGAACACAGATCTTCTTTAAATCTAAATCAGGTCCTTAATTGCATTTGTGATATAGACAAGCATGCCAGAGTTTAAAAAAAAGAATGGCATTTAAATCTACAAGAATAATTTCAGATTTCATAATGATGATTTGGATATTGACACAATGGTGCCATATTCTCTGATTACCTGGATATAACCAAGCAGTTTTCCTTGCCTTCTTTCGGGATTTTTTTTCAAGTTTCCAATCTAGTTTAAAATCTTAATATTCCCTGTAGAACTCTTACCCTTAATAGTGTTGAATTTTTCTAAGCCCAGATAACTTCAGAACTAAGGTTTAAATAATTATCAGGCAACATGTAAAAAAAAAAATCTCTCCTAATGATATAAAATATAGAGGTACACATTTATAGTTATTTTAACAGCTTTAAGCAATATTTCTGGAATATGAGCACCCAGAGCAGAAAATAATATGCAGTAGAAAAATATAATAAGCTTTTGACTTTAATATACAGCAATCCATCTATATATTAAAATATAATTAACTAATATATTAAAAATACAGCTATAGCAATAAGCATTCTTATATGATTTATCCATTATTTATGGCAGCATTCCTAATTCAATATTACTTTTTAGGAAATTATTGAATTTAGTGGGTCCTACATTCATATAAACAGGTTTAGAATAAAGCTCCAAGGAAACTACCAATCAGTATATAAGTACAGGTGAAATCATAAAATCATATTAGAAAAGTCACTTTTTCTTCACTGCTATCCTATTCATGTGTATTCTAATATATACAATGTTATGTCTAGTGGAGATAAAGTACAAAAGAATCAATGCATATATAGCTAATGTAAGTTGATGGACTGAGAATTTGTTTCTGAATAAACAGGCATAGGAACAAATTAATTGCTTTAATCCATCATTTTACCTATATGTTTTGCATTACAGTTTTTTATCAATAAACACTTTATAGATAATCAATTGTCATGATTTGAAAAAAAAAACCAGTAGGAAAAGAAGTCTCCATGTAATAAAGACAGCCTTATGTTCTAGTCTAATATAGTAAAAGTGTGCCATCTAATGGAGAAAATTCTTGAGTGTATTGTACAACTGAAGAATATTTTTATTTTAAGGGGATATAATTCAGAGTTCACTTGTTGATCAATGAATTAGTGATCAAATTCCTGGTATGTGTTTTATAAATACAAATTCTTTACTAAGACTAGGTTACTGGAATTGTGTCCAGTGGCAATCAAAGCAAATTGCAACAGTAATAAAATGCTGAGATATGTGGTGATGTTATAACACAAAGGCATCATTCCATCTTTGTGTCCCAATGTCTGATGCAGGTACATAAGGTGAGATATTGTGTAATTATGTCATCACACAAATGCCATCATTTGCTCCCATAAGCTATTGTAGTTTATCCTTAGTAGCATAATAGTGTGAACACATGGCTCGTCAGAAAGGCCTTTAGAAATGCATGACACCAGTGGTAGAATTCAAATATGTGAACAACCAGTTCTCTGTGTGGATGCTGCTTCCGGAAGTCCATTCTGGGCCTGGGCAACAAAAAATTAGCTACCGGTTCTGCTGAACTGGTGCAAACTGGCTGAATCCCACTACTGCATGAGACCATCCTCCCTCAAAATGCTGGTGTTTCAGAATCTGTGAATATAATTGTATTAATCGGTTTTGATTTTTAATCTTATTCTATTTATATTGTAAGGTTCTCTGGAAATGGAGTGCCATATAGTCCATAGCAATAAATAACTCACCATGTGGAAGTTCATTCTCTCAGAGATCAGATTTGCCCCAACCTTGCTGGCCTTTTTGTAAGGCCCTGAAGACCTGGTTGTACTACTGAGATGGAGCTTTGGGTGTGTGGCTGAGTTCCCATCATGGTTGTGTTAATTGATCTTTTATTTCAACTGCTATGTTATTTATTGGTTTGTTATAATGCTTTTACCTTGTATGTAATCATTAGCCAAAAAGAGTCATGTACTTGAGATGGGTGGCCATATAAATTGAATGAATGAATAAATAAAATAAAATATAAAATAAAATAATAAAATAAAATAATAAAATAAAATAATAAAGTAAATAAAATAAAAATAAAATAAAATAAATATTGCTTGCCTATTGGAGAAAAGTTTTTAATTTCCAATGGAACAAACAGCAACTTTCCAAGTGTGGAACAAAGATAGGAAAATTATGGCCTGGGAATGGTTGACAAGTATGCTGAACACAGAGAGATTTGTAAGTGTAAAAGCAATACCCATTAATAATATCATCATCATCATCATCTCATGCAATATTTATGCTTTTCCTCTGGGAGCGTAAGGAGACAGGTGTCCTGGATTTCACCTTCATTTAGCTTCTCCAAAACCACATTTGAAATAAATTGAACAGAAAGGTAGTGATTGGCACACGCTCCAGAGACTACTGCGATCAAGAGATGCAAATCTCGTGGGTTCCAGACTGCTGCCTTAGTCTTTATGCTAGTCTATTTATTTCAAAGACAACTGGATGATGACTGCTGATTACCCAGATAAGCCTCCATAGCAATCCAGATGAACACTCCTGAAAATCAATTTTCCATTGTTCCATATTTAAGAAAGAAAATCTATTGTTCACACAAACTGGGAGAAAAAAACATTAAATTCTTTGTACGATACACCCTACCTATTCTATAGGATGGGCTCCAGCACAAATCCAAAAGCTTGGAAGACTAAACCTTTGGTCTTGGTGACATATCCCTGATTGGATCCTGCGATGGTAATCTATTCTGTCTAATCAATTTGCCCAGCAAATCCATCAGTCTCAAGAAAGATTAGTAGTTCCCCATTTTTGTCTCAGTTGAATAATACCAAAAAATGAAGACCTTTTGGAGGTTGCACCTTGTCCCTAATGAAGAGGTAGGCAGACAAGGGTTTTTTTCAGCCTGGAAGTCCTCTTTTTTGTTTTTAAAGTATTTTGGCTTCCAAAGACTACAGAGATCCAAGTGATGCAATGATACAGGTGTTTTGTAATTTTCAAAGGTGGCAGTTGAAGAGATTATAAGGGTGGAAATTGGTATGCTCTTGCTTTTCAGAGGTTTAACAAATCCCTTTCCATTGCTACTTCTGCAAAACAGCAGTGCAAAAACAGGTTATGCCAGGTCAATCTGGCAATGCTCCAGAGGCTCTCGATGGAGGCCAGAGGGTCACGTGCTGGCTGTGAGGCTGTGGTTGCTGAGGTTCAGAAACATTGCTTTAAAGTACTGTTTCAAAGATCCATTCCCTGTATTAAACAAGCAGAAGAAGCTGAAATGAATCTGTTAGAAAGAGGAGGGGAAAATATAAAGTTTTGGGATGCAGAAAAATAAGCAAAATATTTGTGTAAGATGAGAGTTTCCATTTTAATGTTTCCCTAGAGCAGGGGTAGGCAACCTTGGCTCTTTTATGACTCGTGGACTTCAACTCCCAGAATTCCTGAGCCAGCCATGCTGAGGGGAAAGAGAGAGATTTCCAAGCTCAGCCATGCCGGCTCAGGAATTCTGGGAGTTGAAGTCCACGAGTCATAAGAGAGCCAAGGTTGCCTACCCCTGCCCTAGAGAAATATATTAGAATGCAAAGTTTACAGAGTTCTGAAAACGAGAACCGCCTCTGTTACCTCAGTGCCAGTCATTACCTGTTTATTTAATTCCTAAAGCAATATATAATGATATAGCTCAGTCTGGAAGGCTTCTCTGAGTGGCTAATCAATAAAATTCAAACAAATAGGTCAGATGACAATGGAAAAAAATACAAAATAGCAGAACAAATATGAAGGACCTAAACAGAAATAAAGAAGAGAAGTATGTTCCATGCTCTCCCCAAAAACAGAATTCCTGAAAGTCTTCGGAGAAACCGTTACTGCTAAACTAATAGCAGCATTTTTGTTGTGGTTCATTAAAAAAAATTTTTTTTGATTTAGCTTTGACTTTTTAAATTTTGAAGTAGCATGTTTTTTAATCTCAACCATTGCAGTATTCTTTGTGCTTTAGCTTGTGTGAAACCAGGTTGTCTCTTGTGTCAAGCTCTGGTTTAAAAACATTGTTTGTTGACTAAACCACAAGTAATTTGTTTGGTGTATATAACTAAATCTAAACCTGGATAAAAACTATTCAGCAAAGAGTAACCCATTCCTTGGACAATCATTTTTTTTTTAAAAAAAAAACCTGTGAAGTTAGGTATGCATATGTGTGTACATACATCATCATCATCGTCATAGCTATTGTCCAAAGGATGAAGGCGTCTTTTGCATGTTTCCAACCAATACAGTCCTGAGCTTTCTGTTGCCAATTGGGCCCACAATGCTTGCTGATGTCATCAATCCAGCTTGTTTTAGGTCTCTTTCAAGGATGCTTTTTATCAAGTTGGATCCATTCTATGATCGCCTTGGTCCACCTGTCATCAGTTCTTATTGCTGTGTGACCAGCCCATTTCCATTTCAGTTCTTTTACTCTCTTGATGGCATCTAATCCACGTGCAGGTCTTTCTATCTTGTCTTGTAATGCCTAGCATGTATCTTTCCATGGCTCTTTGCGCCACTTGTAGCATTTGTATCAATTGTGAGGTTAGTGTCCATATTTCACTGATATGAACAGCAAGTAGCACACACTGATCGAAAACTTTTCTCTTCATGCAGAGGGGGAGGATGTTCTTGAAAATTATCCTTAGCTTGCCAACCACATTTAACATGTTCCGTTTCTTTTATTGTAACATCTTCCACAGAGATCCATTAGCACAAAGTATATGTAGTGGTCTACTACATTTGGTTCTTCTCCAGATATAATTTTTTTTTCTTTCTTTGGTGAATGTACACACATACATATTGATACATATTTATACATGTAACTGAAGACATTAAGAAAAAGCTTTAAAAAGAAAAACTAGAGTGCCCACCAACATATTTAATTGCTGAGTTCCTTATTCGCAATTATTGTCAGCATTCTATAAAAAACTATTGCCATAGCAACATAATGCAACCAGGAAAAAAATTGCTCTGGTTTTCTGTTGTCAAACCCAGAGTCCATTTGGGAGTGGAGCCATTTGAGCAATTTTTTGCACATCTGGCCACCCTCAAAACTAAATCAAAATTAAGAGGATGAGGAAAAGCCTGAATGGTATCAAAACACCAAAGCATAGTATTGATGCATTTTATTGAATAGACTAGTAACATACCATGAGATTTGTTGGTGTTAACTATTTCAAACTCCTTTGATTTAATTACCAACAGATCCACTTGAATAGCATCTCAGTGTTCATGTTAATGAGGAATTCATGCTAGACTTGCATCAAGGAGAGATTGCACAAATTGGGACCTCCAAGAGCTCTAATGTGGCACTTGGAGCTATTTCAAAAGTTGTTATCAAATGGCAATTTTGAGAGACTATGAGAGAAAGTGAATGTGAATCTTGAGACAGAAATAACAGTATAACAGAGTTGGAAGGGATCTTGGAAGTCTTCTAATCCAACTTATGCTCAAGCTTGAGACTCTATACCAGAGGTCCCCAACCTATGGTCTGCGACCTGGTACTGAGCCGCGGCCTATTAGCCACCAGGCCACGGGAATAGCTGGTGAGCCCCACCCCATTCGTATCACTGCCACACGGGCACTAGCGGCCCCATTTGCGCATGCACGGGGACACTAGCACTGTCGTGAACATCACAGGCATGTGCGGCCCATTTGTGCATGTGCGCATGCCTCAGCATGCATGTCATGGGCGTTCATGGCCCATTTGTGCATGTGCATGGGTATCAGCATGTGTGGCCCATTTGCGCATGCGTGTGCACGCTAGCACCACTGTTGTGCGCAAGCCCATTTGCAAATGCGTGCACGGGCCACACGCACGGACATTTCTCTGCTGCTCCCTTTCCTTCCAAGCCACCCAGCCGGAAAGATTGGGGAACTTTGCTCTAAACCATTTCAGACAAATTTATCCAATCTTTTCCTAAAAGCCTCCAGTGATGGAGCAGTCATAACGTCTGACTGATTGTCATAACTTTCTACTGATTGTTCTCACTATCAGGAATTTTCTCCTTATTTCTATGTTGGTTCTCTCCTTGGTTAGTTTCCATCCATTTTTTCTTGTTCTGCCTTCAGGTGCTTTGGAGAATAGGTTGAACCCCTCTTCTTTGTGGTGAGACAAGGTGAAAGAAGGAGAGGAGTAATTATATTAATTATTGGGATTTAAAGAGTCTTTGAGGGAGATAGAACTGCTGAATATGTTCCACAGCACCCAAGCAACAGCCAAGGTTAAGGGACACACAGCAGACTTCCTGTCACACCATCACCATTTCTTCTATCACTCTGTAGCCACATCTCAACATCCAACACCTGAAAGAATCAGCTTAACAGAGGAGCTGGCTCTGCCATTTGTGTTGATAATCTAGTGGAATGGCAGGTCTTTCCACTGTGTTTCATTTTTTTTAAGGCTATGTTATTGAGAACATGACTGCTTTTACCTACTGCCAGATAGGAATGTCTTACGTAGAGATTTTATTTTATTTTACAGCCCCCTGTCTAAGCAAAGAAAAAATGTCATCAGCTGTGTAACTGTGCATGATTCCCCATATTCTGATTCCTCTGGCCACAACAGTCCATATGCAGTACGACATCGTGGAGGAAACAATAATGGAAACAATTATGACACAAAGGGTGTACACGAGTCACACTGTAATGGCAATCCTCGGACGATCATTGTACCACCACTGAAAAACCAGGCCAGCGAAGTCTTAGTAGAATGTGATAGCTTGGTACCAGGTAAGTTGGCTGTATATCATCAAGAAATAAAAAGCCTTAAATGAAAGGTGGTTAATGGTTGTGGTTAGCATGCCATGTTTGCAGGGAAGAGGGAGTTAACAAAGAGATAACAGTCTTGTTGCCAGCCAAAAGATGAAGTTGTAGAGTGGTGGCAAAAACAGGTCTTTTTTTTTTTAGGAAGTTTCTATCCATGTTACTTTTCTTTACCATTATTGGGACCATGGGGGAGGACTGGAAGAGAGGCAGAAATAGGTGATAGGTGGATAAATCTCCCCCAAACTGTCCATGGTCCGTTTGCCTTTAATAGGGCTTCTCCATGATTTTTGTCTTTTTTTTGTTTGTTTGTTAAAGTAAATGTTAAAAAATGCAGACAGAAATAACAGCCCTTTGGTATCTTTTGTGTCAGCAGGGTAGCTGTCAGAAATCATGCTCAATATGATTTGGCCATCTCTGGTGATGTATTGTCAGCTTTTGGGGGATAAATAATTCCAGTGGGAACATGAGTCATAATATACATGTACAGTCCCTATGTCTTCCACCTCATTGGTATTTAGGATTCTCTAGTTAGTTTCTTCATGCTCTGTCAAACTCAACCATAAGTAGCCCACCAATTGTGAAGAGTAAAAAGGAGAGAGAGAGAGAGAGAGAGAGAGAGAGAGAGAGAGAGATGATTTTCCAAAGCCAACATAGAAGAGCTCTACATGCAAATAGTTTTGAAAAAAAAAACCCCACTTTCTTGGAATTTATAACAGAAGTGATGATGACATCTTGCTCCTTTTTTCCATGCTAAGGACCATGCTTGATCTCTGAAGAACGTGCTGAATATTGCATTCCTCCAAATAGGATAGGCCAAGACACAGATCTGGGAAAGGCCAGAATGAAAATTATTCTTTATAAAATATATTTTTATTAAATTAATATAAAAAAGGAAAACCAGTTTGGTGTAATGATTAAGGCATGAGACTAGAAAGAGGAGACCATGACTTCTTTATCCCAAACCAGCTGGATGATATTGGGCCAGTCTCTCTCTCTCTCTCTCTCTTTTCTCTCTCTCTCTCTCTCTGTCTCTCTCTCACTTTTAGCTCATCCCTGAGGATCTTCAGAGATGCATGTAGCTTTGTAAAGGCAGGTTGTACATTCTCCCCAGACTCCTAACTCTTAATGGATTAAATAGGAATAAAGCAAGGTGTAACTTGACCAAGAAAGGAGCTTGGCATTAATTTTTGTGTCAGTTTTAAGTCTGAAAGCTCCTGAAGTTTATAGATCTGAATGCAATAATAAATCTATGTTCTTTTCCCCTCTAGTCACTACTAGTCACCACTCATCTTCCTGTAAGTCAAAGTCCTCTAGCATTGTGACCTCCACCAGTGGTCATTCTTCAGGGAGCTCATCTGGAGCCATTGCCTACAGGCAGCAGCGGCCAGGACCACACTTCCAGCAGCAGCAGCCTCTTAATCTCAGCCAGGTAAGCCCGGGGTAAATGAGCCCCCAAAGCTTTGTAATAGCCTCTGGACATTACAATCCAGGCAAAGCAACTTAATTCCATAGAGATCAGTTTACTCAAAATTAGCTATATCAATGTAACCTCAGCCATGGATCAAAGGTTAGAAAGGAGAGAAGTGGAAGGAGTAGGTAGAAAACTTTTCATTCAAGAGATGCATGAGGTCTGGATCTCGATAACTGAGTTCTTGAACATGCTAAGTCAAATTGTGATTTGCTCCTGGTTGCATCCTGTGATTGTGGTTTGTAAATCATAACTTCTGTGTTCTTGGCTTGGATTATGCCTAACTTGCAGAACAATTAGGCAGAATGTGAATGCAAGTGACTATGTACATATGCATTTTAGAGTTGGTGAATCTAAAAGAAAATCACATTGCTGTAGCTTAAACTACAGTAACAAAAATGATTACAGAAAACTGGAATAAAGGTGTATTCTTCCACCCTTTATTCTGTTTCTTTTCTTTCCCTTTCCTTGCACTGAATTGTAAATTTTAATTTTCCTGGATGAAGGACCTCTTTACGTGTTCAGCGATGGCACTGATCAGTTGTACAACAACAAAAACTACACATATGGGTTTTCTCATATTGTTAATGAAACAGTGTGGCACTTGTACAAACTTGGCAGACCAAATGGAATCCTTAATCCTTCAGCTACTTTTTTAAAATTACTTTTCCTAACTAGAATCCAACATGGAAAGAAGCTGATGGGGAGAAGGGAATCTGCAGAGGAAAAATTACTCTTTTAAGCATCCTTTGCCTGAGAGTCTCTGTCCTCCTCAATTCCAGTCCATGAAATTAAGCCATGATTTTTATAGAAAAATATGATTGCTGATTACTCTACTAGAAAGGTAGAAAAGAAGGCTGTGTACATCCATTTCCATTGCTCTCAATTTCTTGATTTTGTTAAGCTATCCCTTTGGGTCCCCCCTCCCCAATTTCTCATTTTTGAAAGTCTGTCCAATTGAGAGGATTCTTTCAAAAGAAATGCTCATATTAAAATTGTATGAATGGAGGCACATTTCCCCAAGGAAGTTTTTAAAATTTTGATTTTTTCCATATAGTTATTAACAAGTTTTGCTGATACATTATTTTCTATAATATTTGATTTTGGTACATAGGCTAAATTTGCCCCCACCTTGAAAATATTGTCCTCTTGGCCATCATGTTTGCCTTTTATCCACATCCTTCCACTCATGCTTAGCATATACTTCAGGGTAGGGGAGGGTGACAGATTCTCAGCCAGAAATGCAAGACAGTCCATGTTGCTCAGTTCTAGCAAACACTCGAAACCAAGAGGGTTGAAAGTTCCAGAGGACAAAGAGGAACCCCCAACTCTTACCATCAGTTGCTCCTTTCTTTCTTTTGCACAGGCGCAGCAGCACATGGCAACCGATCGCACAGGGACCCATCGCCGACAACAGGCCTACATCACTCCAACAATTGCTCAGGCACCGTATTCCTTCCCACACAACAGCCCTAGTCATGGCACGGTCCATCCGCACTTGGCTGCAGCTGCTGCCGCCCACCTTCCAGCTCAACCTCATCTCTACACGTATACGGCACCCGCGGCTCTGGGTTCCACAGGCACCGTGGCCCACTTAGTGGCTTCTCAAGGCTCAGCTCGGCACACCGTACAGCACACCACTTATCCAGCCAGCATTGTCCACCAAGTTCCAGTCAGCATGGGCCCTCGTGTCCTTCCATCACCCACAATCCACCCAAGTCAGTATCAAGCTCAGTTTGCCCATCAAACCTATATCAGTGCATCTCCAGCCTCCGTCTACACTGGATATCCCCTAAGTCCTACAAAGATCAACCAGTACCCATACATCTAAACACTGGAAAGAGGAAAACAAAAAGACGTTTCAGCACACATTGAGAGGAACAAGGCTGCTTTTATACTGAAGAATGTCACAGGCAAATGAACAATGCAAACAGGAGGCTCCAACAAAACTTGAACAAAGGAGACTTTAACGAAGAAAGCAGACAAAAGAAGACAAGACACGTCCTACACTTTTATTTAAAAAAAAAGAAAGAAAAGAAAGAAAAAAAAGCTAAAAAGAATGAAAAATAAAAATACAAAAAAAAAAAACAATTCTGCACCAAACCACATAGTGGAAGAAGCAGAAGGACCACAATTGTCCGGTCCTGTTTTGGATAATTTCACCAAGAGACTTTTACAGATTATTTTCATCTGATTACAGGAGACTCCATTTAGGAATTTGTTGTTCAAATCTTCTAATACAAAGTTTCATAGGTGTTTGGGTATATTTTTTTTAATTCAACAAAGAAGCATACACATTAGGGATTTATCCAGAATTTCAAAAGGGTTATGACTTTGTCTTTGCACTGGTTGCTGTAACCCAAAATAAAAAAAAACCACAATGGAAAGTGTGATGTATTTTCTGTTGGCAATGGAATGAGCAAAAGCTGCTTTGGATTATTCCAGCTCTCCCAATAAGTCTAGAAGCACTAGAAAGTTGGGAGGATAGAAAAACACTGAGCAGAAAACACTATCTCATGAAATCAAAGGCCGTGCTGAATATTTGTTCTTACTCTGAGCATCCTGGATAAATCCCTTTTCTTAAATAATGTATGATAGAATCTCAACTTCCTTACTTGAAAATACTTTTTTTCCCCTTTATTTCTCTGGATAACCCTTCATTATTTGCAGTCCAATCCTAACATTGCCTGCTTTGGCCAATAGCTACTTTGGTCACCAACAGTGTGCTGTTGCTGTTGGAACATAACAGCAATACCGGGAGCAGGTACATAATCCCAAAAGTTTAGGATTGGGTTGTTAGTGTAGGAGTAGAAGTTCTAGCTGGCCCTTGGTAGAATGTAGCACTATACATCCATACAGCCGTTTTCTACTTTGTGTTAAGCTCCAGTGATACCAATAGACTATTCCTCAATGTTATTGCACAAAAAAGTGATATAACATAGGCATGTAACAAATGTGATTGTCGAGGTATATCTGTGTCTGCGTGTGTGAGTGTGTGTGCGCATGTGCGCGCTGATGCTGCCTTTTCTTGTGGTGTGGTCCTCAGCACAGCCATTATACACTGTCACAGTCTTAGTTTTACATCATTCCCTTGTAGTGCCTTACCAAACTACAGTTGCAGTTTTAAGGGTTTACTTCCACTGGTACGCCTAGAAACGGACTGAGGCTGGTTCGAATTTAAACTCAGCTCCTTTTTCCCCTCCTCCTCTTCCTCCTCTTTCTTATGTTTGACTGCTTTCCTTTTTTTCTAGACTTTCAAAAACAAAAATTTAATGTCTTGGTTAAGTTGCAAGGGCCAAATGAAGGCTGCTGGGAGTTTGCTGGAATAGAACAATCAGTGGATCTAAGAAAGGGTTTTTTTCTGGGAAGGGGGTAAAATTGAGATGTCTGGATGAGTTCTTAGCCTCTAAAGCAGCTTTCCAAGGAATTCCATTTTATCAGTTGAATTTCCTTCCAGGATACCCAATTTTCCATAACCTTTTGCAGGTTCATATATTTATTAAAGTATGAATAGAAAAAGGGGTGGGAGAGACACACAGGCTTTGGATTAGTAATATGTAGTACCTCATGTTCAGTTGTGATGTCTAAACTGGGGATGTAAGGGGGGAGTGGGTGAAGGGCAATGACTTGGAATGAACTTTATATATTTTCACTTGAATGGTTTCAGAAATCTGAGAATAAGAGGTATTCTTTCTAGAACATCAGACTCAGACTTGTGCCAAAAGCTGGCTTGGTTTGGTTTGGCTTTCTTCTGTTCTTGAGGAACAGTTGCATCGGAGCTCCTTGACGTGGACTTGGAATGGACTCTACCCCGCTTGTAGCAGGTCTGACTCTGGTTCCTTAGGGTATAGTCTGATCATGTCTAAGCAACATGTTCTGCATTTTGAAGCTAGCTTGGAGATGCAACCATAACTATTACTGTTTTGATCAGCTTTCCCCCAGCTGATGTTCCGTAATCATGTACATAAATCCCACAATATCCTATTGGCTGTGCTAATTTGGAATTCTGGG
This sequence comes from Crotalus tigris, assembly GCF_016545835.1. NCBI lineage: Eukaryota > Metazoa > Chordata > Lepidosauria > Squamata > Viperidae > Crotalus > Crotalus tigris. Next base: position 1,280,955 of record NW_024096494.1, on the reverse strand, counting down.
GGTTATTATCCAAGACATATAGAACTGGATGGGGAAAGATGTTTCTATCAGGTGCTTTCTTCCCTTTGTCCCATTTTGGTCTTGCTGTGCTTTTCTTTTTCTTAAAGGTAATAATCATAATAACAATGCTAACAATAGCTAAGCAGACTCTGTATCTTCCACAATAAATTATTTGTATTTTCCCCCCTTTGGTATATTCTTTTTCAGAAGGATTCCAAAGAGAAGTGTTTGTAAAAATAATAATAAAATAATAATAACTAAAGAATTAGTGGATATTTTATGGTGACATCACTAGATTTTTTTTCTGTTGTGTCAGTCTTTACTGTTCCCCCCTGTGAAGTTTTACTTGTATTAGTGGTTTGAGGTTGATTGTGAAAAAGGCTGTCTGCTATTATAGACAAGTCAGCATGGCTTCTAAGCAAAGACTATCAGATCTGGGCTGCAGAAATTTAGAGATTATATGCAAAAAAGTAATGGAGTTGTCTTTTATGTCATTGCTGTCCTCTAGTGATCATCATGACTTTTTGCAACCTAAATTTGTTAGCCTCCAAGTAGCAGAGACACCTGTTTGGGGATGGTGAAGGGAGAAATGTCAAGAAATCAATATGGTGGCTGTAACAAAATGATCCAAGCCTCCCCCCATTTTTAAACAAAAAACCAAAAAACCATGTGTGGCGATGCATGTAAAGACTGAGCTTTGATTATGGGCTGTGGAAGCCATCTTGCCCTTTTTTTAAAAAAAAAAACTTCTGTGGACACCCCTGCTAAGAAGTGTCCCAATTTTTCTGGTTTCAGAAAAGGAGTGCTTAGGCAATAGGATAAGATGTTGGGTTAAGGCAAGTCAGTTAGTTGAGAGATGAGGGAGGGATCTTAAGAGGTGGTAAAGATAAAAAGCTTGTTCATGAGGGGAGGTGAGAAGAAAGACAAGCACAGTTGTCATATCTGGAAGTGGGCACACTTGCTTCACCAGCAGGAAGGAAGGACTCCTACCCCAAATACTAAAGTGGATATTATTATTTTTCTGAAGTAAATCATTAAAAGCAAAATGGGCTTCTTTTCTGCTATTTAGAAACTGAACCTCTTTTTAATTTTTAGTATCTCTCTGCTTGTACGTATAGTAATGTAAAGGCAGCTGCCTTTTTGAAGAGAATATCTTCTACTCTGCTTCCCCAATGAAGAAATTCCTTACCAGCAGCTGGGTCTTAATAGAATAGTGTATATTCCTCACTTTCTGTCCAGGTTCAAGCACCATGAAAGCTTCATGCTGCTTATATCTTTGAGGGAAAAGATCCTACCATTCAATCCTTGTTGTATTACTAATTTTAATATAATTATATTTTAATCTTTGCTTTAATTGCACTTGCATTTCTGTGTACTCTTGTTGTTAATGTTCTCTTAATAAGGTATTCGTTGTTAAGTAAGGAAGGTTTTTTTCTGTGTTGTTAGCATCAGCATGTTTACCCCTCATGTAGGTTTTGAAAGGGAGGAAAGGGAGACAGAAGAACACGTTGAGAAACTTGGGAAGAACAAGACGTTAATAAAGCTTCTCAATATGTGAATAGACTATGGTGAGTTCTGGGCTTATATATATATCTGCCTCCCCTCAGCAAGAAAGAGTTTAAAAAGTACTCCGTATCTGTTTTAAGTACACATAGTTCCATTAATCTGAATCCATAATTAGGATCTAATTTGTTTATTAACATAGTTTAAAAATACTAACTAGAGAGTAAACGCGTCACAGTTCTCCCTTATGTCCAAAGTATAATTTCTTAAGATTGTATATTGTAGGGTACTCTGATTATTTTTACAATATTGTAGAACAAAAACATTTCTAGTCTCTAGTGTGTAAAGGAAAATTAGAGGGAAATAGGTCCACATTTGCTTAGGCTTATTTACATAGCAGGAAAACGTGGTTACATGCCATATTGCAGATTTTATACAGTGGCATACCGCTGCAGTTTCTGGACACCTTATTATTATATTTTTATCTTTCCAGAAGTCTGCCTTTTTAGACATAAGCCAAACAATTGCTGGCTGCATAAATTGATTTAAGAAGAATGGTAAGATCATGAAAACTTAGTACAAATCTTGTCCTGTAGGAATTGATGGATGAGTTCACAAAACTCCCTAAGGTCAAAACCAAACAAAACTCAATATAATTTAGCATATTCTGCAGTCCTGTTCAGGGTTTATGTACAAAATAGTTGCACATTGTAAAAACCCAATCGGTGCTCCTACAAACCATGATTTGGTGAGTGAACCCAAACACTATTTTATAAATTCCTTTGATACAGTAATATTAGAGAGATAAATTACAATCTTGTAATGAACTCAAGATTAAAATACTTGTAGTTAGGTTTCCCACTTTAGAAGTGCAATAGTTGGGGATTTCTATGAACAAATAGAAATGAAATTCAGGAAGCCAGCTAAAGAAAATCCTAGTAACTAATGTTGGCTATTCAAATTTGAAGGACCCAGAGATTCAGTCTAAGCTTTGGTACATTCTGTCTCATACCAGGGCTCAAAATTGTTTCCATTTCTTTCTTCTCAAACTGTTTTATGTTCAGAATTATTCTAAGAGTCACCTTGCAGTGAGATTGGTGGAAAACAAATTTAATAAATAAGATAATAATACATTACAAACGTACAAATTACTTATGATAAAGACTTCTTCTGGTTCCCTAATGTGATTTTTATGTGTTAAATTAAAAGTCTTCCTTTTCTTTACTTGTAAACGCTCATTACTTATAAGAATATCATCTAGTCTGCAACATTTGAGCATAATATTTATATTGATAAATAAATGATTAGCTGTTTAATTTCTTGCAGGAAAGCTTTGAAGAGCTGGTTTTAATGATTGGCAAAGTTTTGTTTAAATATTTTAGTATTTTTAAAAATGTGTACAAAGAAGTTCCATTTTTTTCATCATATATAATTATTCTTATAAAGGAACATGGCAAAATAGAGAGCGAGAGAGAGCGCACATGAATGGGGCTGGAAAAAGAAAACTTGCACAATTTGAGGGTGGATTAATTAAGAGGGACAAGTAAAATAAAAAGGTAATAAAATAAACATACAGGGAGAACTTTATATTGGTCTTCTGCAACCTGGTGCCTTCCTATTGAATTGGGACTGCAATATAAAGATTTCTCCTTCATTAGGATAGAAATAATACAGACAGTTTCTTACATAGATTGAAGTTCTGAAACAATGGAAGATTCAAGAGTGTGAAAGGAGAACACTTTTTTTAATAGCGAAAAAAGATGAAATTTCATTTTTTCAGTCTAGGAAAATATAAATTTAACAAAGCACTATAATGTTTTAAGGTACAAAAGAATGAAAGCTTATATTTATTTAATACGAGATCACAATGTCAACTGCAAGGATAGCCAGTTCAGTGTTAATTACAGCTCATCACATCCCTAAACAGTATAGCCCACAGGTCGGCAACCTGCGGCTCCGGAGCCGCATGCAGCTCTTTGAGCCTTCCCCTGTGGCTCCCAGCCTCCTTGCCTTTGCAGAGAGAGACAGAGACAGAGAGGCAATTGCGCTTCCCTGCTTCTCTCTCTCTCTCTCTCTCTCTCTCTCTCTCTCTCTCTCTCTGTGTGTGTTTGTGTGTGTGTGTGTGTGTGTGTGTATGTGTGTATGTGTAAAAGAATGCACTCACAGTGTTCCCCGAGGAGCTGAAAAGCTTACTGGGCGGAGCTCCTCCCTTTGCTGCATCTCTGCAGGAAGCAGGAAGGGCAGGAGAGAGCTAGCTAGCCCAGCTAGGCTGACTCAGGAATTCTGGGAGTTGAAGTCCATGAGTCATAAAAGAGATGAGGTTGCTTACCCCTGAGCTTGTTGGACAACAGCTTGAAGCTTGCCAGGTGAGCAGCAGATAGGAGGGGGGGAGAGAGAGAGAGAGAGAGAGATGGAGGGAGGGAGAGAGAGAGAGAGAGGAAAGAGAGAGAGAGAAAGAAAGAGAGCGGGGGAAGAGGAGTGGCAGACCAAGGGCAGATAGAGAGGGAGGGAGAGAGAGAGACAGAGAGAGAGACCCTTTTGACGTCTAAAATGAAGATAACACTGCATATATCCTTTTTTTACCTGTGTGTGTATGTGTATGTGTATATATACATATATACATATATACATACATATATACATACATACATATACATACACATATACATATATACACACACACATACACACACACACCACACAAACACACACACACCTATAATAAAGGTAAAAAAGGATATATGCAGTGTTATCTTCATTTTAGATATCAAAAGGGTTTTGCGGCTCCCAGTGTTTTGTTTTTGGTGGGAAATGGGTCCAAGTGGCTCTTTAAGTGTTTTGGGTTGCCTACCCCTGGTATAGCCAATAATCCAGATTCTAATTCATGGAAATTGTTATCAGATAGAAGGCATTAATTCAAGGAAGCCTGACATAGCATGTGACTGGCATTGTACAGGTCAAACACAAGCTTGTGTGATCTGTGTCTTGATGGCACCGATTATAATTTTCAAGGGATTATATACCTTTTGACTCTTTTTCTGAATCAATGAAGGAAGTTAATTAAAATCTGGGGAAATAAGTGATAACATTAAATTATCTGGATAGCCACAAAGAAATGTAAGGTTGCAATTTAATAAACTTTGATGTCAGAGATTGATAATTGAATTGAAGGTGACTTTCTGTTCAGTAAATATGCCAGATGTTGCAGCATCTCAGAGAAGAAATGGATTACAGCAGCCTTTAAAATGTTAGCATAGAGAAACACTAGAGCAGTGTTTTTTGAACTTGGTAATTTTAAATTGTGTGGACTTCAATCCCCTGGGAGTTGAAGTCCACACAACTTTAAAATGCCAAGTTCGAAAAAACAGTGCATCAGTCTTTCAACAGTGTCAAAGGGGATTGAGATAACTGGATACAAGAGTATCTTCTCTTAAATGTTAAAGTTCTCTCTCTCTCTCTCTCTCTCTCTCTCTCTCTCTCTCTCTCTCTCTCTCTCTCTGTGTGTGTGTGTGTGTGTGTGTGTGTGTGTGTGTGTGTGTGTGTTGTGTTTTCTGATATATAATGCATGAGCCATTTGCAGAGGAAGAAGTGAGGGAATGATAGACCTCTTAGTCACCTAGATTTTATCAACAATATACTAATTCATAAGAAATAGGTTCAGTTTCATAAACCTGGCAGTGCACCACATTTAAAACTTTCCAAACCTGATATTTATTTTTAAATACTTGTTCCAGATACTAGTTTAATAAAAGAGTATTACTTTTGCCATTATTTTCCTTCACAGTCTAACATAGCCATACCTCAAAATCTGGCTTGATAGGTAAAACGACTGACTAGCATGAAGGGAAATTAAAAACTCATGCCTCTCTTCAGTCAAATAAAATTTCAAACAACACCAGTGTTACAAAAACTAAATTGTGCTTCTGCTTGCTAAAGAGTTCATTCAAAATTTGGGAGCCAACGACATACCATATATGCCGGCGTATTAGGCGACCCGGCGTATAAGATGACCCCCATCTTTGGCGCCGAGTCGCATTCCTAGAATGTCGTCTTATATGCCGGAAACTACCAGTATTTCCGGCGTATAAGACCACTCGGCGTATAAGACGACCCCCGTCTTTGGCGCCAATTTTAATGCTTGCAGACGTCACCTTATACGCCGGCGTATACGGTAATATAAGAGGCTATTTTTTTTCCTTATGTCTCATTTTGATTTTCATTATATATATTGCTTTGTAGAATTCAGTCAAATTTGCCGTTCTAAATTTTAGTCATGGTTTGAAGGAAAGGAAAAAGAAAGCTGTGCTTGTATTATGAATAACATTTTATTATCTGTGACAGCATTACAAATTTGCTAAACTGCCTGTCTGGAATACATCTGTGCAAATTCCTTTTGTTTCCATAAAATGCCACTTCCATGTTTTAGTACTAATCAGGGTCGTGATTGGACACAGTATGGAAAGTAGGGTTGAATGCAGAAAATCAATAAGAAAAAGCTTTGCTATCAGCTCCCAAACTCTGAGGTATCTAGTGCTGAGGATTATATCCTGTGTCCTTCAGTAAGACAGTTCCCTAAGGAGAGGTCATTTTCCACTCCTGCCAATTTAAGAGACATTGTAACATTGAGTCTGTTGTGCTCCATTCTTCTTCTGTGCCAGGCTTGCGCACCATATATTACACCTACCATTAGGCAAGTCTCCTCAATCTTTCCTGGAGACAACAAGAGACATTACACCATTCCATGAGACTGTTGTGTCTCCCAGGTCTCTTGATTTTATTTGGTTTCTGCTTAGGCAGAAACAAACTGTCTTGAGCCATCTGTGCATTTCCTAATCTGTGTTCCATAAGCGTGTGGGAATCTTGATTTTACAAATTCTTAAACAGCTGTCATCTGAGAAGTTGTGATTCAAGGTATTGATGCAGGTCCGCTGTAGTCATGAATGAATGAATGAACAAATGAACGAACGAATGAATGAATGAAAGCCAGCTTTCTGACTGTTCCACTGGGTTTCTGCTTTGAATAGCTAGATTTGTGTTGTGTTTTTTTCTTTTGAGTCATTGTAAGAATTTATTTGTTCTCAGTACTTGGCTATAATGATTGGGCTTATGTGAATCTTTAGGTGGTAATATTGGTGCCATGGAAAAGATTATTTACATCCAAATTGTCAGGTGTCTGTGATGTTCACAAGAATATTCAAGCTGGACAAGTGAAAGAATGGTAACCAGTGAATGTAAAAAGAAACCTCTTACAGCAGAAGGAAACACATATGTAGCAAGTATGTTGAGTAGGCAATTAGTAGAAATTGTCAGGAGTCTCTGATACTTTTCTAACTACAGCAAATAAGAGTGAACTTTCTTTTGTTATGTACGGGTTAGTCACGTCCTTCCATTCTTAGCATTGCTGCTATATTAGATTTTATATGTGCATATTAAAGAAAAAAAGCTGTATATTAATCTTTTGCTTATTATTGTGAAATCAAGAAAGGCAATACATTTTTCCCCAATCTAGGATACTTTTATTGCACTGATAAATATTGTGATCCATAATCCTAACTTGTTGGAGAAACTGCTTATCAGTTCATGTCTGTGTGTTTGTGTATGTGTGTGCATGCACGTGAGCTAAGTTTGTATGTATGTGTGTGTGTGCGTGCACGTGAGCTAAGGGAATCTCCTTCTTGCTCTTCCCTGAAAGAAATAGTATAATGCTGCAGAATGAAATCAAAATGCTTATCTCACCATCAAAACAAAGCAAAGGAGTAATTGAGGTGCTGAGATTCTACCATTAACAATAGGGACCTGTCTTTTTTTAAATCAATAAATTATAGCTGTTTGAGATAGATTGGTCTGGGATTTCTGTCAGAAGATATCTTCATTTGCCACACCTGTTTTAATTCTGACTCATTTGCTAGTTTCTGTATATTTTTAATGTTCTCTTATTTACTATGCTTCTAGAATATCTATGCTCCGTGACTCCACCAACAGCAAATCTTTCTGCCAAGGTTTCTGATCTCTGAGCTAGTTAAAAGGGGATTCCAAAATCTAGGCAGGACATTTGTTTTATGTATAAAGAAGGATTAATTTACTTAACTTACAAAAACTGTGACCTAGTGGCAATAATTACCTCAAATGTGGGCATTTGTCTTGGTTTTAGCCTTTTTTTCTGAAAATATGTAGCCAGCCTGAAATTTGAATTAAAAAAAATACTAATGTGTATGGGCAGAATATGATAAATGCCTGCCTTGGTCATTCTGAGTAACCTTTAAAAGTAAAATGGCAAAATCTAGGATCAAGTTGGTCTTTTATGTAGTTTAATTAATTGTGACATTAAAATACACATATAAGTATATTGTGTTCATAGCTACTGTAAAGAGCTTCGGCTTTTGAAGATATGTAACAAATCACTTTTTAAACCAATATGAACTAAATAACAATCTGTATTTCTGGCTACATTTTATAGTTATAGTATTTTATAGTTTACATTTAAACTGGTACTTTCTAACTAAATGTTCTGTTTTTAATAATATCTTCAGAATCTTAACACTGTTGTCCTTTTCTTTTTTCTTTTTTCATTTTAGAAACAGAAATAGCAATGTGTCTTTAATATATACATTCTGTTCTGAGATATAACATAGTAGCAGAAAGTCAGATCAAATAATATAATTCCAAAGTTTGATTTAAAAAACAATTCACTCCATCAATGTTAAAAGTGTAGTCTACAAGATTACCTTTCTATTTTTGAATTAAAAGTAAAATAATTTTTTGGAATGAATCAGGAAGCACAGTAATTCCCAGTCATTTCAAATACAACCCTAAGTACATTTAGAAAATAGTAAATCCCATAAACACAGAAGGATTTACTTCTAGATAAACCTGTGCATAGTTAAACTATCAAAATTCTCAATTTGGACAAAAATATCTGTATGTTGTGAAGAATAAATATGTAAAGCAAGAGACCCATTTTACTGCTGAACGACGCTGGGCTAGTTCACCCCAGTATGTTTTATTTTGTGTTTATGAGTTTTATAATTATGTGAAGTGAAATTGTTCACTTAGAATGATCTTGTGAAAATGGCAATCTTGGATCACAGGTGCATTATGTTTGGCTTTTATTGAAAATCTTAGAAGCACTGCATCATTTACATCCCAGCAGTAGTCTATTATACATGGAAATCTTTCAGTGTAGAATAGTCACTTAAATACCCCAGGCATGTGCGTGTTCACAGCAAGGAAAATGTACTGGGATGAAATTCTGAAATATGAACTATGGGTTCCTGAAACAAGCCCTTGGGCTGCTTTGAGCAGTAATAGGCAGGGCTTAATTTTGACACTACCCATTGACCTCTCCGAAATAAATCAAATTGTACTTGTCACTCTAATTTCCCTTTGTATCTTAAACTTAATATAAAGAATTGGACCAGATCTTTATATATTTAGTTGCCTGTTGTCCAATGACACTCTATAAAATGCTGTTTTGTAGTGAATTATATATTTGGATGTATACAGTCTGTTGCTATTTCTTCTTCTTTCTCCTTCAGATCTGCTTATGGCAGAGGAATGAATATAAATGTAAATCTTCTGCTGGTCAGGAGGTATTTACAGAAGTAAATATGCAGGAACTAGCTTGCAAATGATTCTGTCTGAACAGCTAAGCTTAGTTGTGAAGTTAACAATCGTAGCAAAGTTCCTTGTATGCAGCAGATTAACAAGTCATGGTGGAAGGAGAGAAATGCATCGTTTTTAGGCCTGACCAAAAATCAGTATTTCCAATGGCAGACCTCAGCCACCTTTCGATAAATTCATTTAAAGCCATGGTATCTTTATTCTAGCTCAACTTACCAAAGCAAATCTTGGCATACATCTGTGCCACCATTTTAGAAAACCAAAATGGGAGGCCATTTATGAATATTGGCCTTAAGACAATGGAAGCATTTGGCCTCTGATTCTTGGGCCCATCTACTAACAATGAACCCTTCTTAACTACCGCTCACTTGTTCTGTCAATTTTGGTTTTTTTTTTTAATGGCACTTATCCCAAAATTATATAAAGACAAAAATGTGCAGACTCCAAATCCTGTACCAAAAGCTCTCCCCTGTTTCCCAAAAGCAAATAAGACAATAGCTTTATTACAATGGGAGAAGAAAAGACGATTTCGTTGTCAGTTGAAGTCTATATTATTGTAGTTCTATGAAAGCAAAATAGGGAAGATACTTGTAGATATTTGGGTTCTTCTAATGTAATTGAGAGGGGGTTTATTAATACTAATTTGTTGCCCAAGTAGCTCCAAGAAAACATTCTACACAAGAAGAGAGAGGGCATAAATTTTGAAACAATTTACATACACAAAGAATATACATCTCCCACCTTCTGTTTGATATGTTGGAGATTTCTTTTCTTACCATCCCATCTTCAAAATTCCAGAAAAACTCTGATTTCTAACTGTATGGTTCTGTATTGAGTGTCAATCCATGTTAAAACTTAGTGAAAACTATTGTGCAACAGTATTTTCTTGTGTATTGCATTTTTTTCTTTTAATTTTCTGTGAATTGTCCTTTTTTCCTCTTTCTTTTTCTTCTCTTTCCCCCCTTTTGTTACTATTTTTCCCTTTCTGATAATGTCTTTGAGGAAAAAACAGAAGAAACTGACGTGTCGTAGAATTATATGTAACCTATTCCTTAGTCTCATATTATAGGTATGTTATAAGAATGGATATTTTACTTGGCTTTAGAATGTTTTACAAAAAACCTAATTCTTAACCAATCAAGTTCTTGCTACTAAAAAAAACCCTTGTGTTTCTCATCATGACATTGTGTGCTTCTAATTAATAATCATTTTCGTTGTAGAAAAATGGAGTGAATTTATATTAGACTTGAAAACTAATAATAGCATTGTAAATTTATGAAATGATTTTAACAGAAAAAACATTATAGAAAATATAGTTATTTTAATTGTAATATTACTAACTGTAGGGTGGAGAAGGGGGTCCCGTTGTGATGAACTATGTTATAGCTTGTTATTCACAGTTTCTTTTTGATCATTTTTTCGGTCTCTGAGGTGAAACGAGTTATTAATCAGAATTTGTAAACTCACATATGCATATTGTATATGTGTAGAAATGTAATCACACTTTGTCTTGGAATTACATTAAACTGTTTTAAGTCACTCTATTGCCTGCTTGTCTTTTAACTGGCATGGATGCAATATAACCATTGGTTTGGTGTGCTTTGCTTTAACTCTGTGAGGAATTGGATCTGATTTGTTTTTGGAATTGAAAAAAAAAGTGAAAGGCAACACCTATAAAGGCCATCACTTGTAAGTCATGTGTAGCATCTAAATATATAATTTACTATTTTACTGAATATCTTACCCACCCATTTATTGGTATTCAAAATTTTAATATTTTATTTCTCTTGTTCTCCTTTCTAGTCAGGATGAATCCCCAAGGGACTTATTCTTTTTAAAATATATAGTTTCTTCCTAAAATCTCAATATTTGTTGATGAAGACTTAGTTCATACATTATACAAAGTGAAATGTGATGGTTTATTTGTCTGTAACATAGTAAAGTATATGGACACAACAGCTGTGGTTTATTTAAGGCCAAGATGTTCTGTAGCTCAGTGTTGGAACTGAGTAACTAAGTATAATCTTAATCATTCTTTTTCAGTGTGGTCCTCTACCTGGATGGCCAAAGTTCTGTTGGTTTAGGACAGTTGTTCTCAACCTTTTTAATGCCGTGACCCCCGACCGGTCGTAAGTCGAGGACTACTCAACCGGTCGTAAGTCGAAGACTACTCAACTGGTGCAGCACTGTTTGCAGAATGGGACTTTTGGCGGGCTCAGCAGGGCAGAGACAGCCTGGACAATTCCTATTGGCTTTTGAAAGCCAATAAAATTAGACTCTATTCAAGAGAGTCTATTCTATTGGCTTTCAAAAGCCAATAGAATAAAAGGGAGTAGCACAGCTAAGGAAAAGGGAGAAAAAAATTGGTGGACTGCGTTGCTTGGCGACCCCCGTGAAATGGTTGTTGAATGGGGTCCCGACCCACAGGTTGAGGACCACTGGTTTAGGATTATGGAAGTTAAAGTTGTTCTAAATTGATTGAATTTATATCATCCATAGAGACCAAAGTTTCACTCTTCATTAGATTCAATATTTAAATTACATTATAATCATACATGAGAATAGTAGTGACTTAAATGGCAATGGCTGCTGTGGTTATATGCATCTTCCAAAGTTAGACCCAGTAGGTCACTGAATATCAGTTATCACCACAGGAGAAAAATAGTGCTTTTTGCATCCAATTTGTGGAAGTAAACCAAGGGGAAAATCACACAACTTTGCCTCCCATTCTGCTCAATATTGGACCAATCATTAAACATTCAATTTACTCATATGCTTGCATTACTCTTTTTGTGGTACATAGCAACCAATGTTCATAGTCGCATATAATGGTGCCTCATTTAAGCCTGTTCATTTACCAAACCTTTCCCTAACTCAATAAATATTTTTTCATATATTTCTCAATGATTTGATGAAGAACAGCAAATGTGTTTTGTAGATCTCCTGTCCAATGTAAACGCACATGACATTTTCCAATTTTGCTACGTGTTTCCTCCTGTGACCTGAAGCTTTTGCCTGTTTTTCCTTTGTATAGGGAACAATCTAGCTTACCACAATTTTATGCAGAGAATAGCATTCTTCCAAATACAAGGTACAGGTGCTTCTTTCATACGTACACTGAAAAATCTGCATAGTTATTCCATATGCCAACAACTTCCATGTTTAACATTTTCTCTAGTTACACTGTCTACACCTGCAGCTCTTTTATGACATTGTCACAACATGTCTTCTTTTCAACAATTTTTCTTGGGCACTAACATTTATAACATTTTCATTATTATTTGTGATTATTCCCAAATTTATCTCTATTTCTTCCAACATTCCCTCATCCCTGTTTTATCCAATCACTTTTTTTGAACTTTAGGAAAAAGACATCAACAGGATATTCTTCTTTTTGCATTCATTCAGAATATTGTATTGTTTTCCTTCAAATCCATCTCTGTTTCTTCAATTTCAACCATTTGCTGAAATATATTATCACCAATCTATGGATCCCTACTTTTATACACATATCTAGATGACACCAATTGCTTCTTTCTGACATTCATTTCAGCACTTTTTCATAATTAAACCTTCATTTTCATTTTTCTGCATTTATTCACAATTCATATCTACCAAATCAAACAACTTTCATTCACATCTATTACAACACTTCTTCTTCTCTGCTACATAGACATTTTTTTCTTACATTAATGTGTGCTCTTTCTGATTTACTGCTCCTACATTCAGAATGATAGTTTTCATGGCAATCACTAGATGGATTTACAAATATTTCATCATCCATCATTCTGGGTCAGACCAGGTTTTTGCACAATGCTTTTTAGGAATCATGACTGTTCTGCCACAATTAAAAAAAAATATGATAGCAAATTTGACCGTTGCAAAAATAAAAAAGGTGGATCTGGCTATTCTGCCCCCCTCCCCAAAAGGAAATTTTTTTAAAAAAAAAAGAGCAAAAGAGTGTGATTTTTTTTTCTCTTCTAGGACTTTGATTATTATTTCTTAACCTTTATTCACTAAGCTAACTTTTTTAGATTCTTGTGAATTTATTTTTCAGACCTATATGCTTGGTGAAATGTGGAAGATGATTCTAGTGACTCCTTATTTGCCATAAAAGGAAGACAGCCTTATAGCAAATGAATGCTTATTTTAAAAGATAGTTTTTTATTTTTAAAATGAAAAAAATATCATTCCAGAGTCCCAGATTAACCACAGCCAGGTCTTGGCCCCACCTAAATGGTGAGATGTGCCTGCTATTATAGGTAAACTTCCTTAATGACAAAAGACTATACACGTATCAGATTATATTCTTCCAGGTAACCCAGATTTGTTTTGGAAGTAGTTTGTGAACTGGTAAGTAATATTATTACTCCTTGTGCATTTCTACTTGTTATGTTTCTACTTTATATTTTATGCAATAATAAAAATCTATTGAATTGCATTCTTTGCTCTCTTTAAGAACTACGTGTAATTTGACATGTTCATGAATTAAAAAATCAATAAATGCTGCAATTGCTGGCCAGCTGTAGAAAGACTGTGCTTTTAATGCCTTCCAGAAGACCCAGACTTGATGTCAGTCTTGCTATAGAGCACCTTCCCCAACTTGGTGTTTTCCAGATGTGTTAGTCTACAAGTCCTATGCCTCTACAATTTCTGTGCTGGAAGTTGTAGTCCTAATAGGTTTGGAGGACATCATGTAAAGAAAGTTTGTTTATTATTTTTATAAATAACTCAAGGTAGCAAACATACCTAATACTCCTTCTTCCTATTTTCTCCATAACAGCTCTGTGTGGTGGGTTGGGCTGAGAGAGGGTGACTGGCCCAAGGTCACACAGCTAATTGCCTTAGAATAGGGATCCTCAATCTGTGGGCCATGCTGTACTACTAGGCCGTGGTCTAATCACCACCGAGCTGCGTGAGTGGCCAGCTGGTATGCGCTCATGTGGGTGCGCATGGCACACATGTGCAAGCAGTGCTATGAGTGTCAGGGGTATTCATGGTCCCACTCGCACAAGCATTATCGGGGTTGTGGTCCCACTCACATGAGCGTTGTCACAAGCGTTCACGGCCCCACTCATGCAAACATCCTCACAGGAGTTCGTGGCCCCACTTGCATGAGTGTTGTCATGGCATTTGCGGCCCCATTCACCCGACCCTTGTTGCGGGTGCTTGTGGCTCCACTCACACTAGTGTGACTGCAAAAATTGTGGGCATTCACATGCATCTACCCCTCCCACAAAATCATTCCCTCTTTCCCCCCATAATCCAGTATCTTAAGAGTCCAGAATCTTTTTATTTAACTTTTGATTACATGTGAATACCACTAATGCAAACATAGCTGCTGGTTACAGATGCACTTTAAGGTGCTGGTTATGAGTTTTAGAATCCTACATGATATAAGGCCTAGTATTTGAGAGAAATTGTGTCTGTGGTAGTGCCTGCCTGAGTGTACATTGGTTTGTGTCAGGCTCTGTCAATCAAGAAGTGTTATTTAGCACAAGGGTCCCCAACTCCCCCAGGCTGCAGTCTGGTACTGGTTTGTGGCCCGCCAGGAACTGGGCCACAGAAACAAGTAAAGGCCCAAACATACACGCTCGGGATCCAGGCAGCGCATGAAACCACACCCATCCCAGTCTACAAGAAAAAAAAACCCGCCCTCCATGGAACCAGGCCCTAGCACCCAAAAGGTTGGGGACCACTGATTTATCATGATTCAGGATGACACATCTTCTATTGCTGCATGTGCTATCTGGAACAGCATTCACTATCCAACTCACCTTTAAATGAATTTTCCAAATCTGGCTCCTCCCCCAGGCTTTGGGTTGGCTGCTTTAAATTGGGCTCTGAGATGACTTTTTATTATTAAATTTATATACTGCCATCTCACTGTCCAAACAACTGGGTGGGTTACAATGCAATAAAGCAATTAGAAGTATAATATTTATTAAATAAAATAAAAACAATTTAAAATTTCAGAAGTTAAATAAAGCTAAAAAAAAAACAAGCTCCCACAAAAAGAGGCAGAGCCGGGTTTTAAGGCCCTTCCGAATGGCCAGAAAGGTGGGGCAGATCTCACCTATGATGTCAGGATGTTCCATACCATTCACAGCAGAAAAGACTCTTTTGCTGGACCCTGATAGCTGGAATTTCTTGAGCAAAGCAGCAGGCCTTTTTTGCCAGAATTTAAGTAGGGTGGGCCAGTCCCATTGGAACAAGATGGTTCCTTTGCTATCCTGGACCTATACCATAAAACAGAGGTCCCCAACCTTTTGGGCACCAGGGACCGGTTATGTGGAGAGAGGTTTTTCTGTGGACCAGAGGGGCGTGGTTTTGTGTGCTGCCTGCATCCTACAGATGGGGCTTTCCTTGTTTGTGAACTGGCTGCTGGCATCCCACGGCCCGGTACTGGTCCATGAACAGGGGATTGGGAACCCCCGCCATAAAGGGCTTCAAAGGCACTAACAAATACCTTGATCCAGAAGCAAATCTGCAACCAGTGCAACTTGCGCAACTGCTATTCTTTTCTGTTATTATATTGATTTATATCTGTTTTAATTATGAAGCCACCCAGAATTGTTCCAGAGTTGGGCAACCTAGAAATTGATGGCTAAAAGAATTGTTCAATCAATCAATCGTAAAATGCCATATAAGTATGTGACATTTGTGTTAAAAGCCTTTTAGTCCACGGATTGAAAACAAAGGTAGTAGACCACAATCTCTTTTTGTAAAGTGCAATGATGCTGTTTCAAATACAAATGGATTGTCAGTATCTCCCTCCTCTAGTGCCCATCTATTTCTGCCCATCTTTTTTGCATTTACCTTTGTTTAACTGTATTTGTTTCAGTGTTTTGTACTGTTTTTCAGCACGCCAGCAGAGGGTGGTACGCACCTGCTCCTCAAGCAGTGAATGGCCCATTGATGGGTTTAAATCTATTTTTAAACTCCTGCACATTGACATTCATTCTAGCTTCTTCTCCTAGAGTAATAATTGGATGCAAATTTTGCCCTTCTCCATCTCATCCTATTAAATGTTGTATAAATGTTCAATTTCTGCTTTCTAAAAATAATGGATTCTTTTCTAAGACTAATCAAATGAGAAGAACACATGTACCACAACCTTTTAAATATGTTTTTGAAGAGAAAGAAACTTTAACAGGAAATAATTTCCTCTACATCCTATTTTTAATAAGGAAAAATTATATATCATGCTATAATTATTTAAACCAAATGTATTGCTCCTAAGTCTCTGCAGGAAGAAAGGATGGGATGGCAAGTGCACAAACCTATTATTGATTGTGCTTATTGAGTCCATCTTCAAGGATCTTAACACCTTAAGCATAACTTAAAACACTTCCAGAAAGTGTTTTCTCAGTCTTCCTTGCCCTACATTGTTTCTTTCCCCACTCAAATCCTAAACTGCCCTCCTTCTGTGCTGCAATGTTTCCTGACACCTCCATGGGTATATTGATGCACAGTACAATTAAGAGTATGCTTCTGTTCACACAGCCTAATAATATGGGGTTGCTGCAGAATTTTTGCCAAAGGGAAGATCACAATGCCAAAGAGAAATTGCCAGACTTTGTTCAATGATTATTGGGTTCCAGCTTTCCAAGAAAGAGGGACCCTAAACAATAGAAAGACAGAGATTTCTATACATTTTAAGGCTGAGGTGGGGGAAATTTAAAGGAGCTGATTCATGGACACAGTTTGAGTGAGTGAGGTTAGTGTTTAAACAAAGGAAAATGCATTTTTCTATTGTAAAGCAATGCTTCTAAGAATTCCATAATTAAAGAAGATGGAATATTGAGAGAATCAAGCATTTGTGCACTTGATCAGGATGGAAAATCTGCCTCGGAAATTTGGAATGGAAATGGAAAATTTCTCACCTCCTGCTTCCTAGATGAACTTTTTCAGTGAGGACTTTTTCATTGTTCTCCTAGTGATAGGATTAAAAGACTATCTTGGCCATAGAAACTTGGCCAAATTTAGTTATGCAATAGTCTGGGACTGGTCCAGTTTACCTGTGCAAGTGCAGGATGCGGGTGGGGGGCAGGGACAGCAGAATGAAATATGGAAAAGAGATTGCTGGGTAGTAGGGGGAGAGATAGGGGGAAGGAAGAAGAGCTTGCAGCTTTATTTTATTTTTTTATCACAATTTTACTTTTTTAATAGTTTAACGTGAAAATCTACCATTCATATAGTTTACTGCTTAGCAAGTTGAGTGAACTAAAATAGTGTATGAATAGACTGTTGATTTTACTTAATATAACTTCACTTATTATATATGATGGGTTGGGTTCTTCTACATCAGTGGTTCTCAACCTTTTTAATGCCACAACTCCCAGCCGGTCATAAGTCGAGGACTACTCAACCGGTCGTAAGTCGAGGACTACTCAACTGGTGCAGCACCGTTTTCAGAATGGGACTTTTGGCGGGCTCAGCAGGGCAGAGACAGCCTGGACAATTCCTATTGGCTTTTGAAAGCCAATAGAATTAGACTCTATTCAAGAGAGTCTATTCTATTGGCTTTTGAAAGCCAATAGAATTAGACTCTATTCAAGAGAGTCTATTCTATTGGCTTTTGAAAGCCAATAGAATTAGACTCTATTCAAGAGAGACTATTCTATTGGCTTTCAAAAGCCAGTAGAATAAAAGGGAGTAGCACAGCTAAGGAAAAGGGGAAAAAAATGGCGGACTGCATTGTTTGGCGACCCCCGTGAAATGGTCGTTCGACCCCAAATGGAGTCCCGACCCACAGGTTGAGAACCACTGTTCTACATCTACATGAACTCTACCATCTCTGAGAGATCAATGGAGGCACTGTGCTATGTAGCCCAGTTTTTAGACTTGGAAAGTGAAGGAAGACAAGGTTTTCTCATTTATAATCTCTCTTTTGGGTCTCTGCAGGAAAGTTTATTTACTCTGCTAATTTTAAGTAAGCAATGCTGAGCACTGATACATAGAAAGATAAGGTTTAAATGTCTGGTAGGAAGAGAAAGAGGAATTGTGGAGGAAGGAGAAGCATGAGCTTAAAAATACAGTTATGCAGTAGTATGCTATCTAATCCGCATTATAGTAGAATACTCTTGTTCTCAGTATTCTGGTAGATCAGACCAATTCATTTATTATTGCATCCATTTTTTTCAATACAACAAATACAAATATTCATATCTATAGTTATATTTATCTACCTCTAGATATAAATGAACAGATGAAGTTCTATGAGGAATTTTTGGATCAACAAGTTTTATAGCAGCGGGCGAGTTTCCTTCAATCCTTAGTGAAAGTTTCATATGCAAATTGAAGGACTTTTGGGAAGAGTAAACAGCAAATGGATGATTAAAGCTTTGATTTTAGAAAGTTACAAACAGAATAAAATTGGTGGAATTAATTATAAGGAAACCTTCCTGTGGGGAAATGCATTTATTTATTTATTTATTTATTTATTTATGAGACTTATAAACCACTTTTAAGTGCAAGCACTCTCTAAGTGGTGTACACCAGTAAGCAATGTATATATATATTTACATTGCCCCCAACAATCTGGGTCCTCATTTTACCTACCCCGGAAGGATGGAAGGCTGAGTCAACCTTGAGCCGGTGAGATTTGAACCGCTGACCTGCTGAACACAGCCAGCTAAAGTGGCCTGCAGTACTGCACTCTAACTGCTGCGCCACCTTGGCTCTTTTTGTTTTTAATTTAAAAAAAAAAAAAAACTTAATAGGAGTTTAAAAACTGGATACTGGGGGCGGTAGAAGAAGCTAAAAATTACAATTAAAGGAGAAAAACATTCAAACTCATTCTTACTTCTTTTTTATTTTTCTACTTTCTCTTTTTTCTTTCTTTTCTGTGCCTTTCATTGTTTCTTTTTTCTAGTTTGTATTAGTTTTTAGTTAGCTTTTAATAGTTAGATTTTACTGTTGTAATCTTTAATAAAATTACTATTAAAAAAGATCTTTAACTGATGAGATTTAGTGTGCCATATGAAAGTAGGGCCTTTCCCCCCCCCCCCGGTGGTTCCAAAGACTGTGACATGTTTGTTCAAATTCCTTCCTTCCTTCTAGATTTAAATTGGCTGGTAAACTAAATGGTTGTAATTGTTCTTTAACCGTTGTTCTATTTTTAATATTGATAAAGGGTTTAATTGATTCTTAATATTTTATATGCTATTCCAGGAACATTTCTGGCTTGAAAAGCAAAGTATTGATGGAAATCCCCCTCTCATTCCAGTTCCTTCCTGCTTCTCTTCAAAAAAGAAAGGCATCTCAACTCAGAAGTAAATTGGCAACAAGAGCTACTTTGGATACCTAGGTCAACTTACAAGGTAGTTGTCACATAACTGAGGATGGAGGAAGCCTCTTAATCTTAAAAAAATAAATAAAATAAAATAACTGGAGGAAAAGATAGCCTAATTAAATAATTTCTACCTTTCATTATAATTAAATTCCTTCTCTCTCTGAATCTCTCAGATCAATAGAGAAGGAAGAGTCAAAGGCAAGGCTGATAGTTGAAGAAATGGATGCCTTTCTCCTGATAGGCCAGACCACAATTGCTCGAAATAAGCTGGTTGAATATATATTATGGTGCTACTGATGTTGCCAAGCAACCACTCTGTGCAATTGCATGAATGAAGAAATAAATATATGGGTCAAACAATAGGATCATTTTGTAAGTTTTATTTACATTTTTTATTTAAATGGTTTAGATGGCCGCCCATGTCACAGCAGTGACTGTGGGTGGCATGCAAGGATTAAAACAAAACAAACAAATGGCCCCCATGATGCCCAAGGTGAAAGCAATAAACCCTCAATCACAAAAACCACACCAGCCACAGACTTATCTTCTCCTGCTTCTGTCTTTTTAAATTTCACTTCTGTTCCTCTAATTTCTCCATTCTTGGCAGCAAAGGCTTTCTCTCTGTGGCATTTTCTCTTGGACTAGAGCCAGAAAAGGTCTTGGTGACGTACAGTGAAGAGAATTCAATGCCTTCACGTGAGCATTAAAATCCATTAGTAGAAGTGACAGCAATGTTGCCTCTTTTGTTGGGAGACCATTTAAGACAGGGGTCTTCAAACTTGGCCCTTTTATGACTTGTGGGCTTCAACTCCCAGAATTCCTCAGCCAGGCACATTGGCTGAGGAATTCTGGGAGTTGAAGTCCACAAGTCATAAAAGGGTCAAGTTTGAAGACTCCTGATTGCTGGAGCTTTTCCTGGAGCTTAAATTAAGAGCTACTTTACATATTTTAAGTTCTATGTATAGTATATCTTCACTGTACTATATCATTAGAAAACTGGCTTTGAATCTCCAGTATACTAACAGAGTGATTATTCAATATTTATATCTCATCATTTAGGATGTCTAGAGAACAGAGAATCATACATATTTTCCTTAGGATTCAGACGATTCAGTTCTTTTCCAGGTCAGCTACTATCCCTGCTGCTGCTACTTTCTAGATCAGATATGTCAAACACAAGGCCAGGGGGCCAGATGCGGCCCGCAAAGTGGTTTCATGTGGCCCGCGAAGCCATCCTGGAAACAGTGAGGGAACCACCCCCATTGCCTTGGCCCTGGCCCTGGCTGGCCGGGAGCCAATGTACAATTTTATGGTGGCCATCTATGCTGAAACGCATTCAGTCTTAGCTCCACAAGGCCATCTGGAAACAGCGAGGAACCAGGCCCCCACAGGCACCCTTGACACAACGAAGTAGAGCTGGCCACACCCACCCAGTAGGCCACACCACTCCATCCACGCTCACCCAGTAGGACACACCCACCCTGGCCACACCCACCTGGCCCCCTGAGGGCAACTGCAATGCTGATGCGGCCCTCAATGAAATTGAGTTTGACACCCCTGTTCTAGATCGCCTGGAGCGTGTTGGACTACACCATCAAACTATATAGTAGCTGCTATATCTAATACATATTTTCTGAGTGTGTCAGTACACTGCAAATGCTTCCTACTTGGTGGGATGTACCCAACAGAATTAGATTAGAGGTCCTATCTTGCACCTGACTTTGTTTGGGATAAAAGTGAGCTTTGATTATGCTTGTGGTATATTACCCAAAATCTGGCAAAACTGATTGGCTTAGCCTTTCTATTAGAAGACAAAGCAAGTATGACTAAAACTGGTAAATCTAGTCTATAATATCTTCATACTACTAAAAATCTTAATGAAAAGTCTTCTTTGACAAAACTCATGAAAGCAACATCTGTGGGCTTATTTGGTGAACAGTAAATAGTAAACAGTTAATAAAAGAAAAAGTAAATAAGGAAGGAAGGAAGGAAGATAAATATGTTGTAGTCATGATATTAAGAGAAAGAGAGATTAGGTAATAGAGTATGAAGGTGGTCTGATCTTCTGGAGGAGAGTTGATGGCTACTCCCATGAAAGTAGAGGTATAAATTTAATTCCAAATTATTAAAATATATATCAGAAAGTATGAACTGGTATCATATGGAATGTTGTGGATGCCATGAAAATAGGAATCATTAAATTCCAGTGAATGTTGACAACAAAAGAATCAGAGATGAGTTTTAGAAAAAAATGCACAAAATTCTAAATGGCTGAAATTGGGGATGGGGTGAGAATAGATGAGAGGGTACACAACTGGGTCATTCAAAGGCTCCAAATAAATAAGGATGGTTACAATTTGTTGAATACCCACTTAGAAAAATGTTTGTTTCCTTCATATTTCTCTTCTAAGCTCTGCATAAACTTACTTGCCAGAACCCCAAAAAAATGTGATGGGTGTGTGTGTATGTATATTATTTTTATCCCTTCAAAGCAAGGTTGGTGAGTTTAAGCCAAAATAGTTTAAGTAAAAAGATCAGTTTTATTTGCACAGTATATGATTTAAATTTTATTGATTTTTAAGAATTACAATCTTTAGTGCTTAGTAAATAACATGTTGTTTGGGTTCACATATTTGACATTAACTTCTTCAATATAAATCTGTTCAGTACTACACAATCCAGTATGTTTTCCCTGATCCTCCTTTCTTCCCCATATTTTTTCCATTTTCCCCTCATTACACAGTTACAATTTTTGGTACTATTGATGTATACAAAGTTAGATATAAGCATCTTCATATTTTACTAATATTATAAAAATAACAACAATATCAATTCATAAATCAATATCCTGTTTTCCGTGCTCTTCTTAAGGCTTAATTTCCCATCAGTATTTATATTTGTCAGTTATGATTTTCTCAATAATAATTACATTTATATGACTAAGAGTTTTATTCATACCAATCCTCCTCTTATTTTCATATTTCCCATATCAAAAAAAAGAAAGAAGAAGAAATGCTGTTTTAATTCTAAATCATAACTTTCATTATAAAAGTCTAATTATATCTAAGGGTCATCTGTTCTTTTAATCTTATTCAAACAAGTATTTAAACATATCATGTTTAAAATGTTTAGAACTAAGGAGAAACTTCCGGACAGTTAGAACAATTAACCAGTGGAACAACCTGCCTCCAGAAGCGGTGAATGCTCCAACACTGGAAGTTTTTAAGAAGAGACTGGACAGCCATTTGTCTGAAATGGCATTGGGTGATAAAAATGAATATTCTACCCAAGTTTCTTTTTTTGTTTCAAATGTTACCAATTTTGAAAAATGAGATTAATTTAAATGAGTGGCAGAAGGGTCTCAATAAATTTATTTGGGCAGGGAAAAAACCAAGGGTTAAGTTCAAAATTATGCAAGACTTCCGTGAGAGGGGTGGACTCAAGGTACCAAATTTGAAATTATATTATGATGCGGTGGTTTTAACATTAATTAGTGACTGGGTAAATTTGACAAATTCTGAGATACTTTATCTAGAGGGATGGGATTTACTTTATGGGTGGCATGCCTATTTAATATTTAATAAAAAAATAGATTGGGCTTTTAAATCTCATATTTTAAGAATTTCTTTACTTAGGATCTGGAGAAAATATTATAAAAGTGATTTTAAAGTACCATTATGGGCTATACCTTGGCATGCGATAGAAGGAATAAAAAGAGGGGTTAAAATGGATATGGTGTCTTATAGACAGTTACTTAAATGGGATGGACAAAACTGGCAATTAAAATCACGGGAAGAATTAGCACAAGAAAATTTTATTTATTCTTGGTTCCAATATAGGCAACTACTAGATAGATGGAAGATGGATTGTAAGGTGGGTTTTCTTAGAGAAGATGAAAATCTTATTAAGCAACTGAAGGATCAAAGACAAACCCACATTAAGAGAATTTATGGGGTTTTAGTTGAATTGGATTCAGAAACGGAACTAATTAAAGATTGTATGATTAGATGGGCGCAGAACTTTGGTGAGCCAGTTTCATTGGACACCTGGGAAACTATTTGGGTGAGAAATGTCAAATTTACTCAAGCACAGAATTTAAGGGAGAATTTTTATAAAATGTTTTATAGATGGCACCTTGATCCACAAAAAATGTCTTACATGTACCCTGACGTGCAACCTAAATGCTGGAGATGTGGTTATAAGGAGGCTTCCTATTATCATATTTGGTGGTCATGCAGAGAGATAAAAGCATTTTGGATCAAAATATGGTGGAATATCCAGAGAATTTTTAGAAGGAGGGTAAAATTTACTCCGCAATTATTTTTGTTAGGTATTGTTACAGATTGTGATACAAAGGAGGTTGTATTGATGTTAAATTTGATCACAGCCGCGAGGCTGTTAGTTGGACAATATTGGAAGAAGGAATCTTTGCCTACATTGCAGGAATGGTTTTTTAAAGTAGCTTATCTGGCGGAAATGGCAAAGATTTCGGCTTTCTTAAAGCAACAAACGCAAGAGAAGTTTTTTGCTATCTGGGACAAATGGATAAAATTTATACAATTTAGATTGGGTATACAAAAATATCATATAGCTTTTTCATAAGTTTTATTTTTATATATATTATAGATATCTTTTTTATATATATAAATATAAAGTTTTTAATTTAATTTTTATTTTTTTTTTATTTCTTAAGCCTATATTCTGCTCTGGGAAGCTCAGGGGGGGGGAAGGGAGGGTTTTTGGGAGGGGTGTGGGGTGGGGTTTTTTTTTTATATGTATTGTTTAATTTTTTTTTCTTTTGTATATGTTGTTTTTTGTTCTGTATTGTTCTTGTTTTTTTTGTAAAATTTATAAAACTTTTAATAAAAAAAAAAAAAAAGAAGAGACTGGACAGCCATTTGTCTGAAATGGCATAGGGTTTCCTGCCTGAGCAGGAAGATCTCCAAGGTTCCTTTAACTTTATTATTATTGTTGTTGTTGTTGTTGTTGTTGTTGTTACCCCCTCTAAAAGATCAAATCTTCTGTTTTTTAAATCTAACTTTTGCTTTCTTTCTTTACCAAGTAGCTTTCCAAGCCAATTAAACCGCCCAGGAATTTTTTTTCTATTTTTGTGAAAATTGCTTGGCATGAGGAAGACAATTTAGGTAGGGTATTTTGGGGAGGGGATGCTGCCCATTTATATTCCTTAAGCAACTCCCAGTTTCCTTCTCCCTCAATTTCTCTTTTCATTCCTTGTCTCCCAAGTTGTGACATTTTCTCTAATAGCTCTATATTCCATTTTTTAAAATCTTCCTTGCCATCAGATGTATTTTGCAGACCTAAGGGTATTTTCGTTCTTTTATTTCTTCCGTCTCTAAATCCATTTCCTCTGCTTCATCTTCTGATTTCTGGTTTATTTGTTTATACTTTATAGTTGTCTGGAGACTTTCTAGTTGTAGATTTAATTTGGAGATTTGCTCATTTATATTATTTAAATTGTTTTTAGTCTCATGTTTTCTTTTTATGTCTTCTTTGTATGCAACAATTGTTTGCTGAAAGTTGTAGCATAGTGTATATTTCCTTCTGAAAGGTGTTTGTTTTTTCTTGAGGCATTGTTCCTGGAGATCCTCTAGTTAGTATCACCAGTCTCAGTAAGAGTAGATCAAAGTTTCATCTAGTTTTCTGGTCTTTATATGTAGCCTTTATAATCCAATAAGTTCCAGAGTATAGATCCAGTCCTAAAAACACTATTTTATAGTGATTCTTTGTCTCAGGTATCCAAAAACTGTTAGTCAGGTAAGGTTGTAATCCACAATGTTCAAAGTATTCAAGATGTTCAACCTCCCTGAAAACAGCTCAAAAGTCTCTCCCAGCCAGGCGTAGTCCAAAGTCATTTTTTTCTTTCTCTCCCACTAGCTTTTAAAATTAAAAGTCTAAGCTCAGTAGGTATTTATAATCCAAGAAGTGGATGATAAGTATGCCAAAATATTTTCCTTCATTGCCAGCTGTTCTCCCAAGCTAGGAGTCACCAAGCAGCCAGGAAGCAAGTTATAATGCTGTACATAAATCCACCACTAGATGTCACTCAATGTCCATTTCCTACTCTTAAGACAAAGGATTGATTTCTTATATTTTGCCTCAATGTTTTTCTTTTTTTTCAAACAGAAAATCTTAACAGTTCTCAAATTTATCAAAACTGTAGCTTTATATTATTTCCACTTCAATATTGTATATTTCTCTCCCCCATAAAATTAAAATGCTGCTTTCATTCACATTTGGAGGTTTTTAGTTTCTTGGGAGCCTTTCCCAGAAAATTCAGTTGTAAAATAGTAAAGAAAGAATCAATATTCTCACCCAGTTCCAAACATGATGTTTATGATTGGTGCTTCTTCTTCTTCTTTCTTCTTGTCAGCAGCTAATGGCCAGCCACAGGAATGTAGCCAGTTTAGAGGGCTTTCCTTGGATCAAACAGAAAGACCCCTCCTCTTCACTGTCTCTTTGGGCGACTTTAGGCCCTTTTTAGGACCCCAGCAGGGTGAAATCAGGCGTGAAAGGCAGAGCCCTGCCTTCCTGTGTCCATTCTACTGTGATGCAAAACCAGAAGCCATTTGCACAGTGTATGAATCACTCAACCACAAATTCAATTATGTAGACACTAGCCTGTGTGCTAGTATTTAGTTCAGTATCTCATGCAAATCCAGTACTGAATTAACAAAATAAACCATGGATAAGTTAACCATGGGCATGCCATAAAATATACAGCCATGGGCATTTATATGGCATATTAAGCTAAAACAAATGTGTGTGTGTGTCCAGAAGCACTTTATTATGAAAAATATGCACAAAAAGAAATACAAATAACAGATCAATTCACATAAGGATTCCTGAAGATTAGTCCTTCCCTTTATTTTTTTTTTAACTAAAAGAATAGAAGCTGTATGAATAGCTAACCTAGATGGAGCCTGGCATGGTTAATGGGGGTGAGCAGGTGGTTTCACCTGCATTATACCTATATCCAAAGCCAATGCTTTAACCTCCTCTCCATGCTTTTGTTCAGCAGATAGCGATAGTCCTTGACTTACAGCAGTTCATTTGATGACTGTTCAAGGTTACATGACAGAAAAAAGTGACTTATGACCATTTTTCACACTTATGACCATTGCAGCATCCCCATGATCAAAATTCAGACAATTGGCAACTGACTCACATTTATGACAGTGGAAAGTCCCAGAATTATGTGATCACCTTTCGCAATCTTATGACAAGCAAAGATCTGAATCTGACAACCAGATTCACTTAACAAACACGTAATTAACTTAATAACTGCCGTGATTCATTTCACAACTGTGGCAAGAACGGTCGTAAAGTGAGGCAAAACTCACATAACAAATGTCTCATTTAGCAACAGAAATCTTGGACTCAGTTATGGTCGTAAGTTGAGGACTACCTGTACAATGCTTTGTAAGCTTACAGGTGGCTGATGCTGTCTGCAGGCAGATGTTCCACTTTTCCATAAGAACAGAGATTTGGGTAGTCAGCACTCTTAAAAGTATCCTGAAGAAATTGTGTATTGTTTTCTGACTTTGATATTTACTAATTGCTGAGGCCAAGACATCCACATTCTCAAAGTAGTTTAGAGTAACCAACAATGAATATAAGATCCACAAAACCTTTAAAACACAAGTTCTTGCCTGTTCCCAAAAGATGCCATTATGTTATATAGTCTTGGGGATCTTCTGCAGATAACATTTGATGAGGTTGAAATAGCTGGCAACATTGGAATTCAAAGCATCAGCCCCTCAACTCTTTAACCTTGCTATGAATAAGCTTTCTATTAGCTAAAAGACCATCTGTCCAATACGTATGTGTGTGTGTGTGTGTGTGTGTGTGTGTGTGTGTGTGTGTACCAGTATAGAGGTAGTTGAATTGGTCATGTTGATTACAGATTCTTTGTCACTATTGAGGCTGCTGGACTCCCAGATTTAGCTTCTAAGGAGATAAAAATAGGATGCCATAAAATTAAATTTGCAGGCTAATTTGAGAAATAGTTCCCTTCCACTTTTTGCATATTTCTCTAATCCATAATTTGCAGCTGCCTCTAAAATATATTTAGAACCACAGACAGTACTTTGTTATTGCTCACAGATACAACTTAACTTTAGCTGTTAAGCTAATTAAACTGGACATATTTTTACCAAGCCATTGAAAGTGCTGTGCTTTTTAGTTTTGTCTTTCATTCTCACCTGCTCTCTTCAGCTTCATTTACATAGAAAAGGCCCTGATTTACATAGAAAAAAGTAATTTGCACTGGTAGAAGATTGACTTCATAGCAGCCAGGCATGTGGAAAGGATCTAGGAGAACAATGGACCATTGTGGCTGAACATTAGCAAGCTGTGTGAATCAGCAACTAGAAAAGCCAGTGTAATCTTGGACTGAATGTGGGTCACAGGCAGAAGTAGTAAATAGTAAAAACTCAGACTTGGGAATGCAACATTCCAGATAATTCATCCAAAGTGAATTATTCAAGGTGCAAACGCCAGTGTACTGGAACGGGGTGTGTGTGTGTGTGTGTGTGTGTGTGTGTGTGTGTGTGTGTGTGTGTGTTAAATAGCTGTCCCTGAAATGATATGGTCCAGGATAATTCCAGAATTAATACTGGAAACAATCCCTTGGATGTTGTGGTCTAACAATGGGTTTGGCATGGCTGGAAAGGAATGGACCTCTGGCATGATCCAGAAGAGGAACAAAGTGTTCCAAAATTTTCTAAATGTTTCGTTCCCTAACTTATTAATTTTGCACATCCGTAATGGGAACTAAGGGTTCCACCATATTCTGCCTGAAT
This sequence comes from Crotalus tigris, assembly GCF_016545835.1. NCBI lineage: Eukaryota > Metazoa > Chordata > Lepidosauria > Squamata > Viperidae > Crotalus > Crotalus tigris. The sequence continues at coordinate 1,252,713 of NW_024096494.1, read as the reverse complement.
TAGAACTGTATTTAGGGCTGTTGGCTTGCTCAATTGGCTGTTCAGTTCCGAGCCGTTTACTTCGAAAGACATGAAGCTGGAGGGAGTTTAGAGGAGAGTTAACAGGTTGGTAATAAACCTGGTTGCAAAGCTGTAAAAAATGGTAGGCTATCACTTCCAAAGGAAGCAGATGTGTTATTTGTTGAAACAGTAAGCAGGATAAAGACTACAGGTAGTCCTCGATGTACGGCCACAATTGAGCCCCAAATTTCTGTTGCTAAGTGAGTTTTGCTCCATTTTATGACCATTCTTGCCACAGTTGTTAAGTAAATCATTGCAGCTGTTAAGTTAGCAACATGGTTGTTGAGTGCATCTGGCTTCTCCATTGACTTGGCTTGTCAGAAGGTCGCAAAAGGGGATCACATGACCCCAGGACGCTGCAACCGTCATAACTATGAACCAACTGCCAAGCGGCCTAATTTTGATCCTATGACCATGGGGATGCTGCAATGGTATGTGAAAAATGTTTATAAGTCACTTATTTTTGGTGCTGTTATACTTGAACAGTCACTAAATGAATTGATGTAAATATTGCATTAAATATTAAGAAGAATTTCCTGAGAATAAGAGCTGTTAAGCAGTTGAACAGTCTGACTAGATGAGTGATGTTTTCCCAAACCCTGGAAAGTTTTGAACATGGCTGGATGACTACATGTTAGAGAGGGTTTAGGCCAGGGGTGGGGAACGATGACCCTTTTATGACCTGTGGAGTTGAAGTCTACAAGTCATACAAGGGCCATCTCTGGTTTAGGCAATTGGAATGGCCTACTACTGCATGAGGTTCTTGCTAACTCATGCATACATTAGAGTCACAGTGTCACAGAGTGCCCCAAAACTGCACTTTACACTTGGAGGGGGGGAGCAGACAGCTGCAAAAGGAGTGGGAAACAGCTTTTGGGGAGGGGAGGGGGATGTCTTTATTTTCAATGTCCCTTTCCTTCCCCAAATGGAAATTCAATCATCTGTTTTCAAGAATTAGGACCAGGAGGGATTGGAAGATGCAAAAGGGAACTGAATGCCATGAGTGGCCATAAGGTTACGAGTTGCTCAGTCCTGTTGGGATGATTGTGCTTCGTGCCTGTTTGCCATTTTTGAGGTAATCTTTTTTCTCAATTTCTGAAAAACCCTTCCGAATTACATTCAAATGACTCACATACTTGTCCCTCTCTTATATAAAACAATGCATTCTTTTTTAATAAGATAATTTTTTAATTAGAATTATTTTTAATTCCAGCTTAAAAAGTCCAATTTTTTTTTATTTTTGGTTCTGAATTATTTGTAGAAGCTGAAATTATCCTTGTCTGGCTTCATGTATATCTTAGTATTTACTTTGTTTTCAGAAGTAGGAGTTACTGCTGTGATATTTATAAATATGGATTCAAGCTGCTTTCAAAATACCCAGCAAATTGACAAATACTGTGCCCACGTTCTTTTCATTATTTCAGTGGCAAATATCAATAGTCCGACTTGCAAGATACATACACAAAGGCTCTTAAGCTCACAATATCTGTAATTGTTTCAATATGTGTAAAGATTTAGAAAAAAATTACTCTCCATAACTCTACTATATCATAGCACCAGGATGTGAGGGCTTATCTTCTGCCCTTTTTTTTATGTCAGAGCTAAAATCATGTGGCTAATTTCCCTATTTTGGGTGAAAAGTTTTTTTAAAAAAACAATTTGGGTACTGAGATTCCTTCCCTTTAAGGGATCCTTTTTTCTCTTTCTGAATCTGACAACTTGCAAATCAAACTGGAATTTTAAGGTAGAATCTGCATCGGAAAAAAGGTGTTTGTTCAGAGAAAGCATTCACTGGAGACAGAGGCTCCTGCCCTTGCCTTTCACATGACCTTCGTTTTGTATTGAATGCCATGCTCCTGGAAGAGAAGGGAGTTTTTCTTCAGAAATTACAGCTGCACTTTTCATCAGTACTTCACTGGCCTTAAAAATAATAAAAATCCAAACAAGTCAGCAGAAACTGCACCTGGTGCTTTCTTAAGTATTAGTGTGTGAGAATGTATCTTTGAGATTAAGAATATAATTACTTCCTTGCTTTTTATTAGTTGAGCAATGGAAGGGTGAGTGGGTGGAAGGAGTCTTGGTTTTTTTAATCTCATCCTTAATTCTAATTCACAGGGAGTCACCTTCTAGGGTAAACATGTTTAGGATTACTGCCATATTTATTTTCCAATTTATAATCCATTAGACTTTTCATGTGGGAAGTGCCTTTCCTTTTAGCAACTACCTAGATTTAGCAATGGGAAAATAAAATAACAATTGGTATTTCTTTTTCCCCATTTCTCATTTCCAGCTCCTCTGCCTGAGTATTTCAGTATAGGTAGTCCTCAACTTACAACAGTTCATTTAGTGACCATTCAAAGTTACAATAGCACTGAAAAAGTTACGTATGGCCATTTTTCACAATGACAACTTTTGCAGCATTGGCAAATGACTCATATTTAGGACGGCTGCAGCGTCCCAGGGTCATGTGATTACCTTTTGCGAGCAAAATCAATGGGGAAGCCAGATTCACTTAACAACCGTGTTACTAACTTAACAACAATGATTCACTTAACAACAGTGGGAAGAACGGTCATAAAATGGGGCAAAACTCATTTAACAAATGTCTTGCTTAGCAACAGAAATTTTGGGATCAATTGTGGTCATACATCAAAGACTACCTGTACTGGGTGTCTTCTAGATTTCCTTTAAAAAAAATTAGCGAGAGTTTTGCAAAGAACATAAAAACTCAATACAAATAAAAAACAAAAGCAATAAAGGGAGAAGAAAGGAAAAGGAAAAGTGCAAAAAAAAAGAAATTTCTGATTTCTTTTTCAGCAAATATAAGTAATTATCTCTTGCTCTGTGATTACAATGCTCACTCTTTTCTATTACTCTACTTCTAATCATCAAAACCACAAATCATTTTTTCCCATTTTATACAAAATATCTACAGGGGGTTCCTAATCAGCCATAAATGTAGCTATTGTTTTTTTTTCTCATCAAAGATGTTAATTTAGCCATTTCCCCATGTTCCATCACTTTCACCAACCATTCCTCCATTGTCAGTAGTTGTCAGCAATTAAATCTGGTTATATGATAAACACAACTTTACAGTCCCACAGCATCTTTTCCTTATGTTTTCTTATCTTGTCTGTCCCTAGGCCAGAATTAAAAAGTATTTTTCCATGGTGGTTGCAGTATTGCATCTCAACTTGGTCCAATAATTCTGGATGCTTTTTTTCAGTACAAGCATAGCCATCCCAGCTATACCGTTATTAAATATAAGAAATGAATTTGAACTAATGCAAACTAATGTAAGTCCCAAACACTTTGGTATAAGATATAATTTCCTTAGCAACGGTAATCCTTGTTGTATGACCCCCATTCACATGATCGCATTTTGAGTGCTTGGCAACCTGTTTGCATTTATGACTGGTTGCTAAGTGCCCTGTGGTCATGTGATCCTGATTTTCTTTTCTGGCAGGGAAGGCTGCAAACAGAGGGGACAGAGAATTTCAGGTCTTATTCAAAAAAATTTTAAGAGAAGGATAAAATTCACTCCACAATTGTTTTTGTTAGGTATTATTGTTGATTGTGATGCTAAAGAAATTATTTTAATGTTTAATTACAGCGGCAAGGTTGTTGATAGGACAATATTGGAAGAAGGAATTTTTGCCTACCTTGGAGGAATGGTTTTTTAAAGTTTCTTATTTATCTGAAATGGCAAAAATTTCGGCTTATTTGAAAGATCAATCGCAAGAGAAATATCTCTTGGTGTGGAAAAGATGGATAAACTTTATACAGTATAAGTATGATATTAAAAGATATTATTTAGCTTTTGAATAATTTATGTTTAAAGTTTAAAGTTTAAGATAATAAGTATTTTTATTATATATATATATTGGACTTTTTTATTATATATATATATATATTGATTTTTTTTAATGTAACTTTTGTTTGAGGTTTACTTAAGTTTAAATGTTTTGTATTCTTAGTTCTAGTTAACCCTGTATTCAGCTCTGGGAAGGGGGGGGGGTTTGGGAGGGTAGGGAGGTAATGGGAGAGGGATTTTATTGTAAAATTGTAAAAACTTTTAATAATAAAAAAAGAGAGAGAATTTCAGGTCTGTTCCCCCAATGTGTCAAAGGATTTCCCTGCCCCTCCAGCTTTGCTAGCTCACAGTCTTTAGCATTTTAAGTAACAGAATAATAGAATAGCAAGAGCTAGAAGGAACCTTGGAGATCTTCTAGTTCAACCCTCTGCTCAAGCAGGGAACCATATACCATTTCAGGCAAATAGTTGTCTAATCTCTTCTTAAAAACTTCCAGTTAAAAAACTTGGAGGTTTTTCTTCCCAGAAAGATACTAGCAAAAGAGGTGGATTCCAGAGGAGAATATGCTAGTGAATGCCATCATTCTCATGATAGTTTGGAAGACTCCTTCCCTAACCTTAATCATTGTGAGGAGGGGGTCCACATAGAGCAGTGGTTCTCAACCTGTGGGTCGGGACCCCATTTGGGGTCGAACGACCATTTCACGGGGGTCGCCAAACAAGGCTGTCCGCCATTTTTTCCCCTTTTCTTTGGCCACGCCCCTGGCACCCAGTGATGTATAAGTGGTTGGGGTCACCACAACATGGGGAACTGTATTATGGGGTCGCGGCATTAGAAAGGTTGAGAACCACTGACATAGAGGATAGAGTGAAGTAATGGAAAGGTAAGTGTGGCATGTGGGAGATGGTTTATGTGAATAGAATAGAATAGAATAGAATAGAATAGAATAGAATAGAATAGAATAGAAGAATAGAATAGAATAGAATAGAATAGAATAGAATAGAATAGAATAGAATAGAATAGAACAGAATGGGACTTTGGAGATCCAGCCCCTTGCTCAAGCAGGAGAACCTATGCCATCTCAGACAAGTGACTGTCTAGTCTTTTCTTAAAAATCTCTAGTGATGGAGTGCCCACGATTTCTGGAGGCAAGCTGTTCCACTGGTTAACTATCCTCACTGTCAGGAAGTTTCTCCTTAATTCCAGGTTGCTTCTCTCTTTGATCAGTTTCCAACCATTGTTTTTCATCCTGCCCTCTGGTGCTTTGGTGAATAATGTGACCCCCTCTTCTTGGTGGCAGCCCCTCAAATACTGGAATACTGCTATCATGTCTCCCCTATTTCTTCTTTTCTTTAGACTAGCCAAACCCAAGTCCTGCAGCCATTCTTCGTATGTTTTAGTCTCCAGGCCTTTGGTCATCTTAGTTGCTCTTCTCTGAATTTTTTCAAAACTCTCAATGCATCTATATACCCATATATGGATAAAATATATCTTGTCACATGGGTAGTTCTATTTTCAAATCTTTAATTATCAAACATAGAAACTCCCAATTCTGCCTTCTCTGGATTCTGCCATAAGAGGGAGAAAAGGGGGAGAGCAAAGGGGCTTTATGGCCCTCACTTCCTTCAGCACACTTCAAAGGACTGAATGTGTGTTTATTGTGGCCTCTAAGCTTTAACATATCAAAGAAGAGTAATTGCCTTTCATGTAGTTATCTGAAGTCTCCATCCAGACGGAAGAAGAAAGGGGATGGAATTGTGATACTTGAAACTATCACTGGAAGGGGGGTTGATTGGGTGGGACTACTGGGGAACCCCTTAAAACCTTGAATGGGAGAGCTTGAACCCCAAGTCCTGTCTAGCATGCCTGCAACCATTTTCTCTTAATAAAGGATTCCTGTTGGAAGAGCTATTCCAAGAGTTCTGTCTTCTTAAGATGCAAAGTGGGGTGGGTCCTTACATTAGACAGGACTTGCAAAATTAATCCACCTGGAAGGTAGACCCTTGCCGGGGGATTTTGCAAAAATTTACCATGTCAGACAACGAAGCAAGAGAGGGAGAAAACTCCCTGGAAAGAGAGCCGCTGACCCAGTTGGAACCTTGCCAGATGTTGGGATCCGAGAGGCCAGATTTCTCAGAAGAAGAAGTGGTGGAGACACAGGACCACAAGCCTCGCTGGTCGATGGGCGTTGGAAAGAAAAGCGAGTGGGGAAAGGAATCAAGAAAAGTGACCCTGAGACGGGGGACCAAGCAACCAGAATGGAAGCAGGAGATGGAGAAATCCCTGCACGCAAGTGAAGAGGGAGGAAGCTGTATGCCGTACTCAGACTGGATCCTAGAGAGAGCTATTGACCTGATGAAGAGAACTCTCAGCTCCCTAGGAGAGGAGATTCCTGAGCCCTACGCCCGCCCCAGTTCCTGGAGCCACAAAGGGAGAGACACCGAGGGGGACGTGGAACCTGCAACCCCAGGGACATTTACTGATCCAGGAGCTCCCACCCCCTACCGGACCACAGATGGAAATCTGGACGGAAGACACTACCACCCACAATGGAGGCACCGATCCATTCCAAGACGTCCACCGTTGGAGGTGAAATTCAAAGGGGAGCCAACACGCTTGGGGTTTTTCCTAACCCAAGTCCTCAGCTACATGGAGGAATATGGGCAGGACATCCCCAGCGACAAAGCCCGCATCCGGATCGTGCAATCTGCCCTGGATGGACCAGCTGCAGATTGGGTGGTGAACCTGCATGACTCCAATGCCCCAGAACTCAGTAACTTCAACCGTTTCATGTCCTCGTTGAGAAGACGATTTGAAGACCCCCTGGCTGATCGCAAAGCCCGTGAAAGAATAACAACGATGAGGCAGGGCAAACGCCCAGTGGCTGAGTATACACAAGAATTCCGAGCCATTGCCAGCAAACTGAATTGGCCAGAAGACATCCTCCTTGGCCGTTTCAAAGACGGACTAAACTATGATCTATATGATGCTTGCCTGCCCCGAGGAGACCCACATCGACTTGAGGAATGGTACGTCTTGGCAGAGGAAGCAGAGATCGACATATTGAAGAGGCATCGCCGAGGAAAACAATGGAGCCGCCCCCCGCCTGAGCTGACACACCAACCGGTGAAATCATCGGATACAGCCAAGAAGCAGATGGGGTGTTTCAAGTGCGGAAGAGAAGGGCATCGAGCTGTAGAATGCCGCTCAAAGGCCCCCCAGCACAACCCAGACAGATCCCCAATCAACAAACCCAGAGGGTATTCAGCTAAGCCAAAAGAAACAGCCATGAAAATGATGGAAATTGCAGAAAACCCCACCTCTGCTCACCAAGGGGAAAGAACTCCAGCCTACACCACAGGGACGGTGGATGCCTCAGATGACAGCTCGGAAGGCGAACCCCTGGTAAGTGGACGCATCACACCCATCTTCAAAACAGTGACTATATTAATCCCCCCCATGCCCGAAGCTGTGAAGGTGAAAGCCTTAATAGACTCTGGCTGCACCCGCTGCCTCATTAGCCCAACACTAGTGGGGAATCTGGGCATCCCATCCAGGAGACTGGAACAACCAATCTCATTTGGCCAGCTAGATGGATCCATACAGGGGGGGTGCCAGCTACCCTAGCCACTCTACCAATACACCTCTCCCTGGGCAAACATGAAGAGGACATAACGTTTGTGGTGACCCCAGGTATGGAATGGCCAATGATTCTAGGGATGGAATGGTTGAAAAAATGGAACCCCTGGGTAAATTGGAGGACGACAGAAATCAAATTCCCGAAGGGGGACCCTATGGACTTAAAACCCCAAGGGAGGCTACCAGAATCAAGAATAGAAAAAGCATCCATAGGAGAGGAAAAAAGATTAACAGAAATACCAGAGGAATATAGGGACCTTGCTGAAGTCTTCAGTGAGGAGAGGGCGAATGAGCTTCCCCCCCACCGACCCACAGACTGTACCATTGAATTCAAGCCTGGGGCAAAACTCCCGAACCCAGATTATACTCCATGAGCCCAAAGGAGAAGGAGGAAATGGAAAGATTTATAAAAAAAAACCTGGAGAGAGGTTTCATTGACCAGCCAAGCCTAAAGTGGCTGCCCCGGTCCTTTTTAGAGAGAAGAAGGATGGCTCTTTACGTTTATGCGTGGATTATAGGGCCCTGAATACAATCAGTGAAAGCAACCTATACCCGCTGCCCCTCATGAAAGACATGCTGTCACACCTATCGAAAGGGAAAATTTTTTCTAAACTAGACTTAAGGGAAGCTTACTATCGAGTGAGAATCAAGGAAGGGGACGAATGGAAGACTGCATTTAACTGCCCCATGGGGTGCTATCAATTCAAAGTCTTGCCATTTGGATTACAAGGGGGCCCTGCAGTCTTTATGCAATTAATCAATGACGTTCTAAGGGAGCACCTGTTTAAGGGGGTCCTTGTTTACTTGGACGACATTCTTATCTTTACCGAAACAAAAGAAGAACACGTCAAACTTGTCAGAGCGGTTTTAAAGAAGCTGCGAGCCGCTCACCTATATGCCAAACTCTCAAAATGCGAATTCCACCAGGAAAGGATAGACTACCTAGGCTATCGCATATCCCCACAGGGCATTGAAATGGACCCAGAGAAGGTCAGAGCAGTATTAGAATGGGCACCACCCCGCACAAGAAAGCAACTACAAAGTTTCCTGGGCTTTGCAAATTTTTACCGCCAATTCATCCCCTCATTTGCACAGATAGCCTTGCCCCTCACCAACTTACTAAAAACGAAGGGAACATCCTCAGTAAAACCTAGCCAGCCACTAACATGGACAATGGAGTGCCAAGCAGCGTTTGAGAGACTAAAGAGACTTTTTTCTGCCGAACCAGTACTAAGGCACCCAGATATGGACAAGCCCTTCATAATACAGGCAGATGCAAGTGATGTGGCAGTGGGGGCTGTGCTATTACAAGAAAATGATGATGCAGTATTGCAACCCTGTGCATATACATCTAAGAAACTCACGGAAACAGAACAGCGCTGGCCCGTATGGGAGAAGGAGGCTTATGGGATACGTTGGGCATTACTCACGTGGCGACAGTTCCTGGAAGGCAACAAAATCCCCTTCCAGGTATGGACTGATCACAAAAATTTAGAAGCCCTGAAAACTTCCAGGAAACTCAATCCCAAACAAGCCCGCTGGTCCCAGCATTTTCACCAATTCCAATTTAAGCTCAAACATTTACCAGGAAGAAAGAACTTCCTGGCAGATGCACTATCTCGCATGCCCCAATATAACAGCGCACGAACCACAGACTCTAGACCAATAATGGCAGAATCACAACTGGCAGCGCCAGTAACCACAAGAACCCAAGCCAAAATAAAACCACAACTGGACAGCCAAACTGGGATTGAATTCAGAAAAAGTTTGGAAACAGATGATTGGTTCCAGAAAAACAAACATGTGTGCACAATGAGAGACGGATTGCCTTGGGTAGGGGAAAAGTTATATATACCAACAACTCAAAGACTAACTTTCATGCAACTTTGCCATGACACAAAATCAGCAGGGCATTTTGGATTTGTAAAAACTTTACACTTAATTAAACGGCAATTTTGGTGGCCATCAATAAAAAAGGACATAGAAAGTTATGTTGCCAGCTGCCCAACCTGTGCATCAGCAAAGAGGTTGCAAGGGAAATCGCCAGGGCTGTTACAACCAGTGGCAAGTCCCTCAGCCCCCTGGAGGGAAATAGCCATGGATTTTATAGTGGAATTGCCTGAAAGCAATGGGAATACTGTTATCTGGACAGTCACGGACCTATTTTCCAAACAGGTGCACTTTATCCCTTGCCAAAAAATTCCCACTGCAAAGGCCTTAGCAAAACTTTTCATCCAGCACATTTACAGATTGCACGGGGCACCCCAACGCATCATCTCTGATAGGGGAGTGCAATTTACGTCTGCATTTTGGAAGGAATTTTTATCCCTCTTAGGGACCACTCAGGGATTGACATCTAGCCACCACCCTCAAGGAGATGGACAAGCGGAACGGTGCCAGTCGGTACTTGAGCAATATTTGAGATGTTTTTTAAATTTCCAACAGAGTGATTGGACGGACTTACTTCCTTTTGCAGAAGTTGCCTACAATAATGCAGTCCACTCCAGCACAGGCTACACTCCTTTTCAAATAGCCAACGGCCAAAGTTTCAACCCTATGCCAGAGTTAACCCCAAAAGAACCAACGATCCCTTCACTGAAAGAATGGATGGAAAACCTACAAAACACCTGGCCAATAGTCAGAAAATCACTAGATGAAGCTAGGCGGGCATACAAAGCACAAGCCGATAAAAAAAGGGTTGAGCCTACACCATTCATTATAGGAGAAATGGTGTACTTATCTACAAAATACCTAAAGTCCCTACAGCCCTGTAAAAAACTTGGACCAAAATATATAGGACCTTTTCCAATTAAAAGGATCATAAATCCAGTAACAGTAGAATTAGAATTACCCAAAAACCTCAGGCAAATACACCCAGTTTTTCATTGCAGCTTGCTGAAAAGAGAGCATCAGTCACCTCTACGGCCAAAAATCCCCCCCCCACCACCTCCAATCATGGTGGAGGGGGAACAACACTTCGAAATAAAAGAGATCCTTGACTCTAGGAGATATCATGGAACAACTCAGTACCTAGTTGCCTGGAAACACCTCCCTGCCTCACAAAATGAGTGGGTCCATAAACGTCACGTCAGAGCTCCGAAGCTATTGAAGAAGTTTCACACAGAGTATCCTAACAAGCCTAACTAAATTCTTTACTTGTGTTTTCTTTCAGGTGGATCTCTCTTATTGTTAAGAGGGGCCGGATGTCAGAATCCAATTATATTTCATCTTTAATTATCAAACATAGAAACTCCCAATTCTGCCTTCTCTGGATTCTGCCATAAGAGGGAGAAAAGGGGGAGAGCAAAGGGGCTTTATGGCCCTCACTTCCTTCAGCACACTTCAAAGGACTGAATGTGTGTTTATTGTGGACTCTAAGCGTTAACATATCAAAGAAGAGTAATTGCCTTTCATGTAGTTATCTGAAGTCTCCATCCAGACGGAAGAAGAAAGGGGATGGAATTGTGATACTTGAAACTATCACTGGAAGGGGGTTGATTGGGTGGGACTACTGGGGAACCCCTTAAAACCTTGAATGGGAGAGCTTGAACCCCAAGTCCTGTCTAGCATGCCTGCAACCATTTTCTCTTAATAAAGGATTCCTGTTGGAAGAGCTATTCCAAGAGTTCTGTCTTCTTAAGATGCAAAGTGGGGTGGGTCCTTACAGTTGCCCTTTTTCTAGCTGTTTTTTGGAACTGTTATCCATTTTACTCATTCTGAGAAATTCTCTTGGAGTTCTTTGCAATCAATTTTGGTTTTACTACTCCAAATAATTTGACATTAAGTTTACGTTTACATCAAACAAAAGGTATAAAATTGGTCCCTAATACAGAAGAAAGGAAAATGTCACTCTTTACATCCTTCCATTTATTGTAAATGGCTGAAGAACTTTTATGTTGGTATAGAATGTGTTAACTAAATAAAAACCCATTTCAATTCTCTTCCTCTTTTTCTTCTTGAAATGGCATCACTAGCTCCTGGCTAATTTTGAAAAGATTGAGAAAAGCCATATATGCATTTTGCTGAAGCAACAGCTCTCCATCCATAAAGGAAACTCTACAACCAATCTTCTTATGGTACTCTGTCCAAGGTCCTGATTCCTTGACTAAGCTAGAGCTTATTGTACCCACTTTTATTTGATTTTCCTGAGTAGGACTTGGAATATCCATATCAGACCCCTGAGAACTGCTGCCTATCAACCTGAATCTGATGGACCACTTTGTCTGATTTTTTATCAAGCAGCTTCCCAAGGTGCTATTTTAAAGTACAGATTTCTTTTCCTGACAAATTTGTGAAAAAGAGACACTGCCAAAAATATCCATTACATTCTTAACATTGCTATATTGTGTTTCTGTCAATTTAGTTACAAAGCACACGACAGAAAAACAGACAGGTATATTGCAGCAGATTATAAGCACGTTCTACCCTGTCACTTTGCCCCCTTGACAAAATTCCTACTGTTAGATAGAGAATTCTATAGTTGTGTGATGGAAGATGTACTTTTGTAAAAGCATGGCTATTTTTCTGCCTACTTCAGCTGACATTTAAACTCATTTATTTATTTTGCAGTTTTGGAGGCTGCCCAACAACTCTTGATGACTGTGGGTAGCTTACAGTTTAAAAAGAATGATTGGTTGATTGATTGTGTGCCATTGAGTCATTTCCAGCTCCTAGCAACCACATAAATCAATTTTCTCCACAATGCTCTATCATAACCTGTTATTTCAGGTTTCCCAACAGTGCATCCATCGCCACTGTAACTGAGTCCCTCCAACTTGCTGCAAATTCTCCTCTTCTTCTCTTTTCTTTCATCTTTCTAAGCATTAGAACTTTCTCCATACAGCTAGATCTTCACATGATCTTCACAAAGTAGGATAATTTGAGCTTGGTGAGAACTCTGGGTTGATGTGTTCAATGATCCATTGATTTGATTTGGGAGGGAGGGAGAACAATACCAAAAAGACAGAGAAAAAAATAAGTGACTTAAAGATAAATATATAAGCAAAAACTCATTCAACAGTAACTCTACCGTCTATTCCAGAAGGAAGGGGTCACAACAGGAAAGGCACATTTCCTGAACGGCTTCATTCATGGGAATCTAAATGCCCTCAATGCATTGTTGCTTTGTTGCTTTAGTGGCTAGACAAATCTTCTGAGATATTTTTTTAAACAGTGCTTATTAAGGATATTTCACACCATGTTTGTGATTATAAATATGGCCAGTGCTGCCTATTTCTCTTTGTAGCCTTATTATAATCACAGAGGGGAAAAAAGAGAGCTAGATTGTAACCATTAGCTATGTCACTCAGTCTACAAGTTAAAGGCTCTGAAGTTGAACTTGACTCGTGATGACTACACAACCAAGTTCATATTGTTGCTTGAGATAAGGAAGTTGTTTACCACTCCCCTTTTCCAGGATGTTTTCCAGGATGTCAAAACAGGATAGAATTTTCTTAGTGGTTTCCCATCCTAGTTATTAGGCAGATTTGACACTACTTAGCATTTTTAAGATCAGCCAAAGCTTGCTAAATATTATTACCCGTTGTGGCTCTCAAAGTGTTGTCTTTGATGATTGCAATGCAAATGGTGGACTTATCAAATAGTAGAACATTTCTGAAGTAGATTTTTTTTTACCTAAAATACTGAAAAAAAGCAACATGAGAAGTCCACATATTTAACTGAAAGTATCTTATATACTTTCATACTTTATTTATAGGAACCACAAAAAATATAGAAAGGGCTATAGTGCATAAAATGTCCAAGAGCTATCTCTGGACAAATTAACTGAGTGAAATGGAAAATGGGATACAGACTAACAGTTCAGAAAAGAAAACTGTAAAAATAAATACTGGCTGGATAGAGAATGTAAATACCACATTCTGAAAATAGCTGGAACATGCCAGATTTTTTAAAACCAGCTATGTCAGTGGTTCTCAACCTGTGGGTCAGGACCCCATTTGGGGTCGAACAACCATTTCATGGGGGTCGCCAAACAAGGCTGTCCACCATTTTTCCCTCTTTTCTTTGGCCAGGCCCCTGGCACCCAGTGATGTATAAGTGGTTGGGGGTCACCACAACATGGGGAACTGTATTATGGGGTCACGGCATTAGAAAGGTTGAGAAACACTGAGCTATGTGGAGTCCTTTACAAACGTTTATCAATTTTCTCCCAAGAAATTTAGTATTAATATACCAGTGTAGGTAGACCTCCATTCTATGTCATGATAGTCGTACATTGAGGACTCACTTGACTGACCTGATTATCATGCTTTTGTGACAGTTGTTAAGCCAACATGGCATTCTTATATTATGGCTTAATCTGATTGGTGACCTGGATCTGACCAACCCCAAATCAGGCAGCATTGGCTGATTGGATGTTGAATATTACTGGAAGAACAGACCCAAGGCTGTTAAATTGCAAATTCTCTCCAGCCAAGGTCCACCATATTGTCAGGCACCAGGTGGTTTCCCCATGAGTAGCAAAGACCTGGTTTAACACCCAGTGTAAAAAGAAGTATTCTATTGCAATGTGAGCCAGCAAGTCATCCAACCTATTGTGTCTAGCCTGCTGTGTGAATCCTGCCAATAAGTTGTTTTCTGCAATGGGCTGAACATTGCTTTTAAAACATATTGCAACTTATTCCCCAGCTGGGAAAAATACTTATTAAAGTAACAACTTTTACATGACTACAGGACCAAAAGGTGTTCTTATTTACATTCTCATGTCAGACAGACACATTGGGATTTTTCAAAACATTAAGTGAGCAAGGTCCCAAAGATGCTTTTTCAAAAGGCAACTGGGATTTTCTTTATTTTTTTCTTGAAGACTTTTCGCTTCTCATCCAAGAAGCTTCTTCAGTTCTGCATCCAAGAAATTTCAGAACTGAAGAAGATTTTTGGATGGGGAGCGAAACGTCTTCCAGGAAAAACAAAGAAAGTGCAGTTGCCTTTTGAAAAAACACTTTCGGGACTACCATGACCTGGGTGACAGAATCGCCATGGACGCCTGTCCCCCCAGCTGCCGCCCAAGCAGGCTGCGTGCGCTCGGTCTTTTGTTCCTTTGCACATCGAGGGCGCAGAAGAAAGAAGACTCAGGATAGGATCTCAGGAAAAAAAAAAAAAAGTGAAGCCTCCCCCACCCCAACCAACTTCGCGAACGGCTGGCGGACGGGCGGGCGTCCTCCTTCTTCTATTCCCCCCGCCTCCCACGCAGGAACCCATTTACTCTCCCTCGCGGAGACCGTGCCCGCTAAACCCGCTTTCCCTTTTCGCCGTCTGGCTTAGCGGACGGAATTGCGACGGGAAGAGGAAAAGCGAGGAGCAGGAGAGGCGGAGTTCGGCCTTTGTGACGCCACCACGATCTCGCCTCCCCTCTCCGGCTCCCCCCCCCCCACACACCCTGGCTTTCTCTCTTTTTTTCTTTTTGTTAATGAAAAAAAAATCTCTTCCGCGCTCCGCCCAGCAGTGGGGCGCGCGCGTGCTCGCCGTGAATTGTCCGGCCGAGGAGTTTGTGCGCGCGCTCCGCCTCGCTCGCCTCCCGCTCCCGGCTTTCTTGCCACTGCCCGGTCTGCCCACGCACGCCCCCCCCCACCCCCGCCTCTCCCGCGCGCGCTCATCCAGCCACCCAGCGCGCGCGCAGGTGCTTTCCAAGCCTCGCCTTGCCTTGCCTTGCCTTGCCTTTCCCCCTCCTCGTCTCCTCTTTCTCTTCCGCCCCCCCTTCCTCGCCGCCGAAGCGTCACTGGGAAGCTGGAGGGTGGGCTCTTGGAAGAGAAGGAGGAGGGCGCAGAGAAGACAAAATGAGGGAGGCTTCCCGTTAGCTGCAGGAGCGCCGCCGCCGCCGCTGCCGCCGCCACTCCATCCCACGTGAAGAGTCGGGAAAGGTCAAGAAGCAACCGCAAGCAGCCGGCCTCTTTCTTTCTCTGCCTTTCCCTCTCTCCCTGGACTCTGGAAAAGCAAGACCCTGAACGGCCGGAACAGATCCGCCAGCTGACTTTTCTCCGGCCTCTGCCTCTCCCGCTTTTCCCGCTCCTCTCCTGGCATTTGCAGTCCCCTGGCTGGACCGAGGAAGGGGCCTCGTCTCCCGCGCCCTGGCCGCTGCTTGCCTTCCGCCGCCGCGCGCAGCGGTTCTCCTGGCGTTGAGTTGCAGCTCCCTTCCCCATCCCAGTGCGGGGGCTCCCTTCCTCCCCCCCTCCCGCCCCGCCGTTCAAGCCTGAATCCCTCCGGCTTCTTGCTGACTGCCGCTCTGCCTTCTCCGCGTCTTGCAAGTGGTCTTGCTCCATCCTTTCGCGCCGGTTCCTTCCTGCCCTACATCTGCTCGGAACGGGATACACTAATCCACACCCCGCCCTTTTAACATAGAAGACCCTCCTTTCACTTTATCGCTTTCCCCCCGATCTCCCCTCCATCTTCTTTCCATAGAGCAGGTTCTCTCTTCACTTGTTTGGACCCTGCCTGTTTGCCCCAAGGGGTTCCCCCTCTTCTCTCTTGGGTCACCTGCGTGCTTTCCACCTTACAGTTTGCCTCCGTCCTGCCTTGTTGGGCTTGAAAGCCAAGGAAACGGGGGTAGATGTGGGGAACCCCCCTCCCCATGCCTTCGTTTACTGATTGCCTGGCCGCTGGTGTTGGATGCTCAGAGGAGGAAGTGGACAGCTCGTTCAGCAATTACGTCTGAGGGATGCCGGAGGTGGCCGAGATGATGACTTGATGTTTGGCTTTGCCATGGATGGGTTGAGATGCTTCATGGTTGCCTTGGTCACGCTGCTCCTCTGTCGCCCAGGTCCACCTTGGTGCACTGCCCGACACCTGGTGCTTTGGACAGGGTTCCCGGTATTACTGCCCATCTTACTGTCGGTGCCAGCAACTCTGACTTCCCCAGTAGCAGGTAAGGGGACAGGAAATGGTTGTCCTCCAGTCCCAGGTTTCAGCTTCCTGGCTTCAGTATCTCTTTCCAGCTTTTTTTGTTGAGCCTGCAATTAAGGTTCCTTTTTATGTCTTTGGAAAAGTCCTGCTGTTTTACCTTCCGAGCAGACCTTATAGCCAAAGGCTTTTTAGAATCATTCCTGTCTTTCTCATTCTGCCTTCGTTTATAGGACAGTTATAAATGATGGTTTATCCACCAAATAAAAGTGTTTCTGGAATACTAGTATATGGATGTGCACTGTGAGGATATAGATTAGAACAATTAGGCTTATGCTTCTCATTTTTTTTATGTATCATGGAAAGGAAATCTGTTTGCTTTTTGCTGGGCTTGTATGGTTAAATCTGAGGATTACTTTCTTTCTTAAATTGTTTTTGCAAAGGCAATATATTCTTTTATTTGCTGGTGAAAAAAATAACCAGCCAGCCTTCTGTGTGTGGAAAGAGTAGGAGGCCGTGCTTGTTGGAATGGATAAGGAGTGGCTTGCTATTTGTAATTGAAAATGTAATTGTTTGGAAAATGGATATGCCCCTAAAAACTAATATACATTGACAATGTATTTGGAATTTGCGTTGTTTTGGGGAATTGTAAAGCATTTCTCAAAATAAGTGCTTAGGTGTCTGGAAAGGTCTTAGAATTGGCTTCTAGGATTCTGGGTACATTTATTTGCAGCTCATTGTAGAATCACAAGGGCTGGAAATGAGAGCAATAGATAACTGTGCAGTTAAACATTGTATATTCAAATGGATTTGGTTTTGCAACCACTCATCCTAGTTTGGTAGCATTAAACTGCAAGGCTGTTTTATTTTGCTTTCTACTTATAATAGAATTTGAAATCCAGTTATTAATTATATAAGTGGTCTAAATAAATTAAATCATAAAGGTGGCAAACACATTAAACAATTTCCATTTGTAAAAAGATTCTTTCCTTCCTTCTTGACTGTCCATCTGTCTCATAAAAAGAAATACCATAGGAAAGCCTTATTATAAACTTTCATGTGAGCTGAAATTCAACACACCTGGAGAGTATTAAGAGAGCATACTAATGTGGGTAAGTCTGATTTATCTAAAAGTTCAATTATTTCCAGGTACATTTGCTTGCCATTTGAAACAGTTTTGATTAGCATGCTGGTACTGATAAAAGTGATGTTGGCTTTCTTTGACACTGATCTAGCTAAAATTTGAACTCCCATCCTCATATGTCCACTTGGAAACTTTTTTTTTCAGCAAATGGTAAAAAACACCAATCAGACTTTTATTGAAAATTGAATTATCCCAATACCTAAGCCTTCTCAATTACAGTTGATGACTTGTTTGCATGATATGCTTAATCACAGAATCAGTAACATTATGTTGCTGTTCTAAATATTACGGTAAGAAACAACATCGGAAAAGCGCTGTGGAAATCAGAGTTGGATTTGCAGGATTTACAGTACCTTCAAGATTGAAAAAATGAAGTTGGAACTTTGAGAAAGGGCAATTTCTTACTCTGAGGTGGATTTAAAAAAATGATATAACATCAGTGTGGATTATGATTTGGATTCCTAGGGAAGAAACCAGGTTGGAAAAGACACCAAGTGAGTCAACCTGTGTTGAGCTATGGTCTAGATATGAATTCGATATAATTGAATAATCATTGTTAACTGCTGCAGTCAATGCAATTAGATATAGCATGATACAGGTCACAATAATGTTTACTCAACATGTTAAGCCAAAAGCAAGTAAATCTCCTGACGTAAAATGTTCACATGAACAAGGAGTGTTCCTTGTGGCTTTCAGACATTTGTACATTTTTAGGTTAGATTCTTGCTATCCCATTTCTAGCTGAATAGAATATACTGAGTGAAAGGTGTGCCAAGAGATTCTGCAGTTTGGAGAGTATGGACATCTTTTAAAAAGTGCCTTGTCTTAATTATTATGCCCTTTTATCATTTGTATATACAATCTTTCCTTGGGAATGGTATATTGAGGCTGAACAGGCTGACTGAAATTTGGAATCTACAGATCCACCTGATCTGAAAGATGCCAGGCGGAGGAAGACTGACTTATATCCTACTGTTTGACAAACTGACAAGACTTCTAAGATCTTTTGTAAAAAGAATGGCTGGCATTCTTCAGGTCTGCAAGGCAATTTACTTCATTCAGGTTTTACCACGCTTCAGATGTTGCAGTCATTACTCAACCAGGGCATCCTTTACTGAGATCTACTAGACAAGTTCAGCAAAAATGATTAAATTTTACCAGCATATTTATCCCAGTTCTTTTATTTCTCCTCGTTATGTCAGGATTAACTGTTCTGCACTGACATTTTTTTCCTTCTCCAAAGTAAACTGTCTTCTATATTGTTACACATTTCCCTGTCTGCAGTCAAGACAGGTGGAGCTGCAGTGGGAGTTGAACAGGTGATTTGTGGAAAATGTGCCTGGATGCACTCTGGGAATTAGTTTGATACCCATTCTCAATACAGTCTCTTCCTTGCCTGCTTTTCTAAGCTGATCTGAATCGCTTTTCCATTAAGGAGGTATTGATATCTTTATAGTAATCTACTACTGGAAACATGATTCTGTTTAGGAGAACTTGAATACCCTGAATTTGAAAAAAAAACCACTTGATTTGCCCAGAGTAGTAGTTTTCAAAAATATATTTTAAAATGACTGAAAAGCCTTATCTATATTTGTCCTACTGATAAATTTTCCAAACTTCACAATTTTACTTTTTTCAGCAAATAGATTTTTTTTTTTTTTTTGGTATATGCATGTGGATTTTTTCTCTTGGCTTTGTAACTATAAACCTGGTACTTGTTGAGTTCGAACAGTGTTGTTGTTATTAATATTACTTTTAATACAGATTCTGTTCTGTATTCTTGTTATAATCATGTATGGCTTCTGAATATTGTTCAAAGTGTTCTGCCTGAACTGTTCTGTTGTATAAGGATATTGTCAGTTTTAAAAGAAGATATTTATTCTGCTATGCAATCTGCACTAAGGGTAAAGTTATCTTCTGTTTTAACCTATTCAGTAAAAGTAGTAGGTTAGATATTAGATTGGTTATCTTATCAATCCTTCAAGTTTTTCAAAACAAATTGATATTGTAGTAATTATAATGGCCAAAGCCGTGGTAGCAAACCTATGGCACGCGTGCCACAGGTGGCACGCAGAGCCCTCTCTGTGGGCACGCGTGCCATTGCCCCAATCCTAGGCCTTCAGCTGGGTTTTATAAAACCTTTTCGCTTTAGGCCTTCACCGCTGTGCAAAAAAAAAAAAAAAAAGGTTCAACTTTTCTCAATCAATTTCAACTTCTCGTGGGAAAAAAAAAAGATCTTGCAAAGTTGGAATTGATTGATTGAACTTTTTAGTCCCACCCAGTCTGCTGTTACCACTGCAGCCATGCCCACCCAATGGGCCATACCCACCTAATTGGCCACACCTACCCAATGGGCCACACCCACCCGGCACCCGACGATACATAAGTGGGTTTTGGATTGCAGTTTGGGCACTCGGTCTCTAAAAGGTTTGCCATCACTGGCCTATAAAAAATGAAGCCTTTGCAGTTAAAATCTATGGAAGATTTAGCACAGGAAAATATTATATATTCATGGTTTCACTACAGAAAAATAAGGGATAGGTGGAAGATAGATCGGAATGTGGGTTTGCTTAGAGAAGATGAGAATCTGTTTAAACAAATAAAAGATCAAAGGCGAACTCACATTAAGAGAATTTATGGGGTCTTAGTAGAATTGAACTCAGAAGCAGAGTTAGTCAAAGAATGTATGATTAAATGGGCACAAAACTTTGGTGAACCAGTACTATTAGATACCTGGGAAATTGTTTGGGTGAGGAACGTTAAATTTACGCAAGCCCAAAATTTAAGGGAGAACTTTTATAAAATGTTTTATAGATGGCATCTTGATCCACAAAAAATGTCTCGTATGTATCCTGATCTACAGCCTAAATGTTGGAGATGTGGAAGTCTGGATGCTACATGTTATCATATTTGGTGGACGTGTAAAAATATAAAAGCTTTTTGGATTAAGATATGGTGGAATATTCAAAGAATTTTTAGAAGGAGGGTAAAGTTTACCCCACAATTGTTTTTATTAGGTATTGTTACAGATTGTGATATTAAGGATATCACATTGATGTTAAATTTAATCACAGCTGCAAGGTTGTTAGTAGCACAATGTCGGAAGAAGGAATCTCTGCCTACCTTGCAAGAGTGGCTTTTTAAAGTTTCTTATCGGCGGAAATGGCAAAGATTTCGGCTTTCCTGAAGGATCAATCTCAAGAGAAGTATGTTGTGGTATGGAGGAAATGGATAGATTTTATACAACACAAGATGGATATTAAAAAATATTATTTAGCTTTTTAATAATTTATATTGAAAAGCCAATTTTCTTAAAAAGCCAAACTTTTTTTCCCTTTTTTTTCTTTCTTTTTATTATTATTATTTTCTTCTTTCCTCTTTTCTATTTTTCTTTTTTTATATACATATATTACCTTTAATTATTTTATAACTTGTTTAAGTAATGTATTTAGATTTGTTTATAGTTTATTGTTGTTAATTATTTAGTAATTTGTTTAAGTAATGTATCTAGATTTATCTATATTTTATACTTTTCTTAAGATTCTTTGAAGAAATTCTAATTAAGCCTATATCCAGCTCTGGGATAGTTGGGGGAGGGAAGGGGAGGGTTGGGGAGGGATGGGGAAAATTGTTTTGTTTTTTTATTGTAAAATCTTATAAATTTTCAATAAAAAAAATGAAGCCTTTGGTGGTAGCAGTATTTCCTTCCTTCCTCCCTCCCTTCCTCCCTCCCTCCACTTACATGCCACCCAATAGATAATTTACAGTGACCAACTTATGATCCCACTTCACTTAAAGAGGATTATATCAACTAGGAGGTAACTAGATAAATGAACAATGTTATATAGTAAATATTGTATGCTATGGGACCATTGTATATCATTAATATTTCTGTTTTTTAACTGGTACATAGGAATTATTTAATACAGGTAGTCCTCGATTTCTAACCATTCATTTAGTGATCATCCAAAGTTACAATGGCACTGAAAAAAGTGACTTACAATCGGTCCTCACACTTAAGTTCTTTGCAGCATCCCCACAATCATGTGATCACAATTCAGGCACTTGGCATATATTTGTAGCAGGGTCATGGGATAGCCATTTATGATCTTCTCATCTGGCTTCTGGTACACAAAATCAAGGAGGAAAGCTGGATTGGCTTTGATTCATTTAACTGCAGTGATTCGCTTAACAAACATGACAAAAAAGGTCACAAAATCAGGCCAGACTTACTCAACAACCAGCTTGCTTATCAATATCATTCTGGTCCTGATTTGAGGGTATGTTAAGGATGATCTGTACAAATATTACCATGTATTTGGACCAAAATTATTGAAGCAAACCCATACGTATCTTTCACGGTGGAATTGTTTGTTTAGAAGAGCAGATTCTTTGCCTCTTTTTAGACTTTCAGCAAGATCATTTATTCGAAAACTAACTAACTTGAGAAGTTAGGACATTTTTAAAGCAAAGGTTGGCATGTAATTAATTGAACGTAACAGCATGCCTCCCCTGACATTGTCAGTAAATCTCCCTGCTCTGCCTATGTTTATTATTTGCATAATAATAACTATAATTTTGAATAAGCATGTAGTTATATGTTTTGAGCATTAAAATATGTCCATATTGCACTACCAATCCTTTTACTTTTTTTATAAAACCATATTTTTTTATTAATATTTGAACTGAAAATATGGAATACAGTAAAACAGATTATGATGAACCATAATTAAGAGAAGGGAAAATTTCCCAACAATAAAGTTTTAAGATAATGAAATTCCCTGATACAATCTACTCTGAAGTCTGGAAGGCTAATTAAAGTCTCCCTTTTGTTTGGACCATAGTAGGTTATCCTCTAGCCCAGGGGTGTCAAACTGGTGGCCCATGGGCCAGATGCGTTATGCGCAGGCCACGCCCACCCCGACTCCGCAAAGGCTAAAACCGTTGCGATACATCATGTGATGCGATCGAGTTTGACACATGTGCTTTAGCCTCAGGAATGAGTCTTTTATAAACTTCATATCTAATCCTGATGTCTCCGAATCATTTCAGTGGAAAAATCCCATCACATTAAATGGTTCCCTCAGTTGAGCAAAACATCAACAGCATAACTTAATTCAGAATGATTTTCACATGTATCTATCCTTCCTATCAGCTGAGCAAACTGACTGAAACAGACAACTAAACAGGGAAGAATAGGCAGATCCACCATTACCCAATCTTTGGTATTTCTGCTTCCAATGGAAAAGATCAGTCCACTGTCTGCTTTTAGGCAGCTTTTAGGCATGTTGAGCCTTTGATTTCATCTCTCAAGCTAAATTTTTGGGAAGGTGGAAGCCTCTTTCATTGGCCAGTTCATATTTGACTGATTTTTTTGTTCTATCTTTCATTATGATTCATTGGATGCAACCTCAAGTCCACTTAACAAGTGCTGTGCCAAACCATGAGAGAATTAAAAAAGGTTATATATTAGTTTTGCTTTTGTTTAACTTTTACTGACATGATAAAGTCCCAATAATTTGGCCTTTTTTTCTCCTAATCTGAAAATGTATAGAAATATATATACCTTGCTGTATTTAGATGATATCACATTGGTATCTATGATCAACAGAAATCCAAGAAAAAGTTTGTTTGGAAATAAATTATTAAAAATTAAGATCAAGGGTTTTGCCAGAAAGCTAAAAATTTGTACTGAACATTAAAATGGGCACTCAACTTAAAGTATTTGGTGATCGTTTTCTATTCTGCTGGAAACAGGAAAGACAGTGGCTCCCATATTGCTCTAAAATGTTGAAGTGGAAAAGAGGCTGTTCCATACTAGCAGCCCTGAAACTATTTGAAATAGTCTCTATAGAGCTCAGTTGAGTCCTCTTTCTAAATTTATTCCTTTTGGTGCTCATCCTTCTAAATTCTTTACCATCTACCTTTGAAGTCTTTAGTTGTGTTTCAAATACAACTTTGAAGGCAGATATGATGAATGTGGAGGCCAAATTTTTTATTTCATTCTTGCCTAAGATTATTTTTTTTCTCCTGACTTCTTTATCACTGGGGGATGGATTTCATTTTGCAGGGAAATGGCCATTATCGCAGAAATGAGCATTACTCTAGCTGTCACCTCACTTCTCTGTACTATAAGCAAACCACGTAACTTTCTAAATTTACCATGGCGTACTAAACTGATTTAAATGGGATCCCTAACCCATGATCCTTGCAAAGTAAGAAGGATCACTTTGATTTGCTATAATACTGACTTTTGGCCATTCTTGATGAAAGATATAGAATGAATCCACTTCTGGAATGCCTGTGCCCCTGTAATTTTGGACACATATCTATTCAATGTGACTTTCATATTCATTTTATAAAAATATTGTAAGAACTCTAATCTCTAGGCCACATGAAATGTTTTCTCACAACTGTCTGGGTAAAATGTTATACCATAGAAATGTATGTACGGTATGTATGCATGCATGTATGTATGCACAGTTTGTATTTGATTTCTAAGCTTCACTCCAGTAGTTTTACTGGAGTTGTTAATGGGCTGTTACTGGGTTGTTCAGTGATTGGAATGAATGAATGAATGAAACATTTTTAAGTAGGATTTATGATACTTCCAGTACAATAGATTCCCTACTAATATACTGTAGTTAAACCAAGTTACAATTATTTTGGGAAATCACATTATGAAAAAAAAGTTGCAAAATTTGTTCTAAAACTTTGTCTACTGTGTAACTAATTTTTTCAGTTAAACTCTAATGATGGATTGATAGGAAATCAACAGGTATGTGGCATTCAGTTCTGAGGAAGTAAGAATCATTATATTTAATGAGTTAAATGTAAACATTTATATCTCACTTCCCATTTTAAAAAGCCCTCAAAAGTACTACATAATGGACCTTAATTCCAATTAAGGATTTATTGTGCTATCATAAAGCTATCATTTTGGATATTGAATTATCTATTGTTTCAGATAGTTTTATCTTCTTATTTATAATTAGCAACACAATGTAGCACTCAGCTTTGATCTGTTATGGCAGTTTTGCTGCCATAACAGATCATCCTGTGACAATCAAGGTTTAAACTGCTTAAGATGGCTAACTTAGTTTGATTCTTCAGATGTCTAAAATACCCCAAGTGATATAAAATGCAATAATATTGCCAATTAATTATTAGGTATGCACTGTCTCCTCATGACACACTGCTGCTAATCTATTTACCTGATAGTTGAGGCAGGAAGGATACCATTTATTTATTTTAAAAAACTGTTTTGTAAACTCTTAAATTTTGTTATTCTTCTGTGTATGATTTCTAAAGCTCAATTATCTCATAGCTGACTACTGATCTCTTGGCTTCATTTATATTCTACCTTTCTTCCAAGAGCTCAAGACAATATACTTTTATATACAGATAATCATAGATTTTATACATTGTGCTAAGCTATCATTTTGTTAACCGTGGTTGTTTACTAAGTCACAGCTTTACATCTTTTACTGTGCATAAACTGTAATTTAGAAACCACCATTTTTGCATCCATGCACAACATGTAAAAACTAATTGGTGGTTCAGTAAAATTGTAAACCAATTAAGTGATGGGCTCAAGGTGTCCCAGAGAGCTCTGTAGCTGAAGGGAGTCTTGAATCTGGATCTCCACAGTTCTAGATTGCAGCATGTATCTAGCTATGATTTTTTTCATTTACCCATTCTTCAAAAGTATTTTTTTTGTCTCACTGAATTTTTCATTCAGGGTACTCTATCAAACCGAATTACATGTAGACATCCTCTGCAAACACAAATATCCAGCTTTGCTTTATGCAACTGACCTTTATATCATGTGGTGGCGCAGTGGTTAGAATGCAATATTGCAGGCTAATTCTGCCAATTGCCAGCAGTTTGATTTACCGGATTAAGGTTGACTCAGCCTACCATCCTTCCGAGGTTAATAAAATGAGGATCCAGATTGTTGGGGATAATATGCTGACTGTAAACTTCTTAGAGAGGGCTGTAAAGCAATGTGAAGCGGTATATAAGTCTAAGTGCTATTGCTATTCAAATGGAAGGAAAATGAGGAGAGTGGTGAATTATTTATGTGAAGAACTTGAAAAATTGCAATAATTCTTCATACGTTCTTTGCAGAGTGTAACCTTGTTACATTAGAGCAATTGATTTGTTTGGAGAATTTCCTACAGAGAAGCTCATTAACACAGCATGGAGCTCAGCTATAAGTTGGACCTTGCTTGGCACTAGATGCAACAGCAAAATCACAGAAATTTAAAGTAGTGTATCATTAAAAGTGTGGTCCATCCTTATGAGTGTTCTGAAGTATCCATTCTTCTGAAGAACTTGGTGTCATCCTTTGACTTGCTGATCTTAACAAAACATTCCATTTAAGGATCACTTTGATTTGCAAAGGGAGACAAAAGAATAATCAACAAAAGCAGATATCCTTTCCCTCCTCCTTTTAGTCATTGTCTTAGGGAACACACACAATTCTTTTCTTGACAGCTATGCACAGAGGCTACAAAGCAAGATTTATCATTGACAGTTGGCTGTAGACTAATGAGGGTGCTCATGGGAAGTTTATATTTTAGTCTGGGCTTTCAGTTCATGGATGTCCATCTTGTTTGGGATTTAATAGCACAGAACTAATTAAAATGCCTCTTTTTGTGACAAAGGGACCACTGCCATCAAGTCTATCTCTTGAACACATGGCATTCTTTTGTTTCTGCCTTGTTTGCATAGAGACGATAAAGTTAGGTTGTCAGACAGATTTACTTTTTTTATAGATCACAGTGACTAGTATGGTTTGCTGCACAGAAAATTAGACACTTGTGGCAAGAATTTAGTTTCAGTATAACAATGGTTAATTTATTTCAGTGTCCATTTTGATAGTGTAAGAATAGCTTGCTGCACATTGGACTCTTAAAGCATGTGATTAGTCCTCATTTTTTGTTTGAAACATGCACATTCAAATGTATTTTCTTTTGATCATAGCTGAGTCATCTTGATATGGAGGAGTCTATCTGAATCAAAGATATCCGCTATAAGAGATTTTACAAATTAAATGTGCCCCCCCCCCCAAATTGTTCTTTGTGAGCTTGGCAAGAGAGGTGGCAGGAAATAATGTAAGACTAAGGAACAATTGCCACATATCTGAAACTTTACAGGCAAGAGTAATTGGCTGATATATCCAGCCTGTGATGTGTGTGCTACTATCATGTCTTTTTTCTTTGAGATATGAAATAGAATATGCAGATACATGCAGCTGTTTTGCAGATACATGCAGCTCTTTAAAGCAACTGCAACTTTTTTAGCACTTCATGACTGTCCTGTAGTGCTGTCACACAGTCTCAGGAAATGTGTTGAGGTATTGCAGAATGTGTCTGTGCATGACTGAAAGCACTTTTTTGCCGTCAGATCTTAAGCCCTGCACAGCCCTAATGTGAACTCATTTACCAGTGATTTCATACCCTTAAAAATCAAATCTAGAAACATGAGCTTGAATTTTAGGATTTTCTGCACATATGTTTCCTTCCTTAAGAATTTGTAGGTAACGGAACATGTGCTTTGGTAGAGCCAGTTTTGTTACTAATTATTTTTGCTGATATTTTATTATTTGGTTAATTTTTTGGACTTTAGTGTCCTCTACCTAGAATTTATTTATTTATATTTCATACATCTCAACTGCTCATTTCCCTCAGAGAGGGGCTCTGGGTAGTGGACAGTTTAATCAATAAAATTAAATATTAAAATCAGAACAATTTATGATTAAAAAAATTATAAAACAACATTATAAAATGTTCAGAAGACGAAGAATACCAAGATAGGGGATTAAGCATTAATACAGGTGAGTGTGTGGAGTGGTTTTCCTTTGCGGAAGGCCAAGAGATTGGGGGCTTTCCTCACCTCTGAGGTCAAGATGTTCCACAATGCAGGAGCACTGGCAGAGTGCTTCCTAGATCCCACCAGCTGAAATTCTTTGACTGATGGGGTCTGCAGCCTATCTGTCCTGATTGGGACAGGCTATAAATATTGTACAATTACTATATATGTTGTTAAAGTAACAAGGTATCTCTCCTACAGACAAAAAATATATGCACGTACACATGGTTGGTTGAATATGGCAAGTATTCATTGTATCTATTCTTTTTTGAGAATATCATTCTACCAAAACACCTGGATGCTAAATCCTATTATTTATTTATTTATTAAAGTATTTATTTCATTTATGTCTTCCCTTTCTTCTGGCAGTTTCAGGCACTATATAAACAGCTCTCCTTTAGTTTTCTCCCCAGACAAAAGATCTTTGAAATGGAGAGTGCCAAAAGCAAATGTCTGGCTCTAAGTTGCCAGTCAGCTTTGTGGTCAAGCAGGGAACTGAACTTGGATCTCTGCTGTCCAAGCTGAACAAATTTAATTGCTGTACTGGCTTCCATGAAACATCTTAGATCTCCTTCATAAGTAAGGACTCTACTGTGAGTCCTGTAATTTAAGTTCTGTAGAAATTTACAAATCTGTGGAATTGTGGTGTCCTAACCCTTTTTTCCAACCTGGGATGGCCAAAAGTAGCTTTCTGAAAATATGGGCTTTTCTAAATTTGAGGGCATCATTCACAGGCACAGCCTGACTATGCAGAGAATGCTTTTTGTCTTAGAGCAGATGAGTTTCGTAGAGAGTTGAGGCCAGCTGTGAAATGTTTTTGAGTAAAAGCAAACTATCCATCAAAGATTTCTTAAGTCTTCTATTACAGAGGACTGTGTCTAAAATAAATGGTATGCAACAAGGTTCTGGTATCGTATGTGCACGGACTTTCTCAGCTGTCATTATCTGTTGCAGTTTGTATATAGTGTATCCTGGTATGAAATTTTTTCTTAATTTAGTGGCTGCAGTGGGCCATGGGAAAGGATTGAATTAAACAAAATATAAACTATATTCTAGGGTTCAGCATCTGTCCAAATTCCAGATTCTGTTCATCTAAATTACAATGGTAGGAAACCTTTATTTTGAAAATCAATCACTGCTGTTTTGTAGTGAATAAATTCAGCTTTTTATGTCAGAAAAGGTTATGATACTGATTTTAACTTTTGGCATATTTTGAAAGTTTGATCTTTTGCCTTATTCAATAAAAGCAAATTTCACATTAATTTTTTAAAAAATTCTATTAAATTTGTATTCATTTTTTTAGAAAGTCAAGAGGAACTGTCTTTTACATAAAAAAATCATGTTGCCATTAAAAAAAAAATCCCAAAGCCATTTTTGGGTATTTACTTATTAAGAACAACAAGTAGCAGAAAAGAATGCAAGGTTTTGAGTTCTTCAGAATTCATCAGACAGGATTATATTTACTAGTGGACATTCCTGGTCCTGACTAGGTGTTGGAGAAAGAGAATATTTTCTGCTATAGGAGCATATAACAGTATGAAAAAAATTATGATAGAATTTTTATTCTCTTTGGAAGTATTGAGAAAAACAATCAATTTGGTCATGCAAAACAATATGATGTGCTCAGATTTCTTATTTATTTATTTTCCACCTTTATTATTTTTACAAATAACTCAAGATGCAAACATATCTAACACTTCCTCTTCCTATTTTCCCAATAACAACAACCCTGGTGGCACAGTGGTAAGAATGCAGTATTGCAGGCTAACTCTGCCTACAATCTGGAATTCGATCCTGACAGACTCAAGGTTCATTTGGCCTTCCAACCTTCTGAGGTTGGTAAAATGAGAACCCAGATTGTTGGGGGCAACATGCTGAGAAAGTACAGTAAAACAGCGTTCCCCAACCTTTCAGGACCAATGGACTAGCAGTGGCGATGGGAGTGTGGGGGGTAGAGGGAATGGTTTTGCGTCTGCGCTCCTTTCACAAATGTGCCCACCACTTCCGTGGCCCAGTTCCGAACAGGCTATGACCCAGCACCAGACTGTAGATGAGCGATTGAGGACCCCGGTGTAAAACATTATGGAGAGATATATAAATATGTATTATTGCTATTTCTGTTGCTAGCCCTGTGAAGTGTGTTTGGCTGAAAGACTGACTGGCCCAAAGTCACCTAGCTAAGACTATATTAGTCTTGCTAATGTATCTGTGTTAAGTAGTGTGAAATTTACAGCTCATTAGATGCTACTGATCCAAAATTTCTAGCACTTCCAATCATGATTGATTACAAAAAACCTCTGTAGTGTGGTCCCACTTCTCAAGGGTCACATGTTCTCCAGTCCTGCTGTACAACTGATCTCTACCATATTACATTACTGATCCCCTCATCCCCTATCAATGAATTTAATAGCAATTTATAACGTAGCCAAAATAATTCAGGTTTACGTTGCATTTTCATTTCAACAACTCCTGATAATTTGAAAAGGCTAGGACTGACAAAAGTTGTTGTTCACTAGAGGATAGTCTAATTTAGCTGTACAGCTTGTCATCCCTTTTGATTATTGCTTCCCTGAGAATCTCACAGAACTTTGTAGGCTGGAAATGTTCTTGGTAGATGACAGCATCTTGCTTTTAGCTATTTTCCAAATATAGTGGTTACTGATAACACAGTGTTTGTGTCTGGTGCAGAACAGAGTAATCAGAAATATATATATAACATACTGAAATGATCTAGGCTTCAGTAGTATGTAGCGTTTGAGGCTTTAATAGTACTAATTATTGCAGGCAATTAATGTCACACTCATCAAATTGTAGACCATCTAATGCTATTCAGTTATTAAAAATGTGATGTATGTTACATACATATAAAAAGTCAACATAGAAGGAATCCCCATTCAGCATGTGCTTGGGACAGCACAAATTTAAATCTCCAGATAATTTCAGGATGAATAATTGGAGTTTCTTGACCATTGTCAGGCTTTGGGCCATCTGATCCTGGAATTAGAAGTCTTACAAGCAGTGTTTCAAGGACACATCCCTTGGTAAAGTCTTTTGTCATCTGTGCAGTGTAGGGATTAAGAGCTTCTCTCTTTGAGGCAGGAGGAACTTTTGATACCTCTAGAGTGTTGCTGTAATGGGCCACTCTTTACTTCTGACCTTGCCTGATTGTAGGTGTTCGTTTGACATGAAATAAACAGAGCAAATCCCTTAAGTATACTTTAGTTCAGTCTTCCTCCAATCCAATATATGCAGCTCTCCATTACAGATTTTTTGTATTGCTTTGCATAATTTATGGTAAAAGTGGTATCTGAATATTCATTTCCAAAACTCAAGAGGTGGCAAGATTATTAAACTGCCAGTGTTTATTACAGGTGGTCCTTAGTTAATGATCACTTGTTCAGCGATTGTTCAAACCTACCATGCTGCTGGATAAGGAGGACTTATGAAGCCCTTGAAGTTCTAGTTGTCATTGCACCCCCAGAATCATGTGATTGCAGTCCAGGTGTGTGGCAAACAGTTCACATTTCCAATCTCACACATGATTGCTATTTGCGACCTTCCCTGTCAGTTTCCGACAAGCAAAGTCAGTGGGGAAACTGGCAGGAAGCTGGAAGCTATGATCGCATGAAGTTCTTCCTTAATGGCCTGCAATGATTAGCAATGGAAATTCCAGTCCCCATTACCATTGCTAAGCAAAGAATTTACTTCTGGCGTTATTACCTAAATATATTCTCTCAGTACATCTGAATATTTCTGAATATTAGCTAAATTCCAGCAATGGTACCTGAAATGAGAAAGTTGTTACTGTGTTTCTCAAACCAGTTTCAAATTCTGAACCAGATTTGAATTACTATGGAGCATCTATTATATTTTTTATACAGTTTATACCTTTTTTTTGATTCCCATGCTCATGGTTTACTTTTTTTGTTAGTTTTTCAATACAGTATTGCAGAAGCTTTCTTTCTAACCTCCCCAAATGCTTTAAATATGTGCGAAATAAATTATTGGATTAAAGAAAACTTGGATGGCTGACCCTGGCTTTTTAATACTGTAAAAAACAAAAAACAAATAAATAATTGCTGGTCTTCTTGAAACAAAAATAACTGGAAAATTGTTCTTGGTTCAGGCTGAATTAATTCAAAGCGATCTATTTTGCCATCCTATTTTTTTTATGATGAAAATAATCCCAACACTCTCTATGGATTACTTAGTGAAGTTTAAGTTATATATTATATTTTTAACAGTCCAAATCAAAAACCCCAGACAGTCATTTAACTTATTAAAAAAGACTCCTATTCATTACTTTGGCAACCTATTACAAGGGAATTATGGCCATCAAATTAACTGGCCTCATAGATTCCCAGTGGCTTTTGTTGATCTTCAGCTAAATGAGTTGTTTAGCTTTGTAATCCTATATTTAGCAGGGTTTTTTTTTTCTTTTCGCTGAGGTGGGCAATTTTTTTCCCCATTAGGCATGGGTGGAATTTGTATTAGGTAGACCTAGTCTGGTTAATATTTTTCTAACTGTCAAATTAAATCTTCATAGTTGCAGTGACAGCATTAAGAAGTATCAGCCCTTCATAGGAAATTTTGTTTGGAACCCTTATGCTTCACCGTGGGCTGTCTGCATCTTCACTCATTCCTCCAATTAATTCTTCTCATTCTTTGCTATCTTGGAATTCTTGCAATCAAAATATTGCAAATAAGGACTTATGCCAAAGCTCTGGCGTGTTCTGAGAACAAAAGACACTATCAATTATCTAGTCAACTTTTAGAGGGAGAGGCAGGCCGTTACAACACTCCTTTCCCTTAAAATTATAAATATGCTTTACAATAGAACAAAAGGAGAAATGGCACAAACACTTTGCTGCTGATACTGTTTGCATCTAAACTGCTTTATTTCATATTTAGAACACCTCAAAATATCTGTTGGAAGATTTTGAAGTAGAAGAGATCTTTGATTTTAGTTCAGTATATATAGTATATAGTTCAGTATATAGTTGTGAAGGACTATGGCGCATTATGTCGAAGTTTGGGTGCCCTGACAGGTTTATTCTGGTATGACAGTTCCATGATGGCATGGCGGCTCGTGTTCTGAGTAACGGTGGAGCCTCAGAGGCCTTCCCTGTTACTAATGGCGTTAAGCAAGGCTGCGTGCTGGCACCAACCCTGTTCAGCATGATGTTCTCAGCCATGCTGTCAGACGCCTTTCAGAACAGCTCAGTGCGAGTTAATCTGAGGTACAGAACCGATGGGAAACTGTTCAACCTGGAAAGACTTCAGGCTGTCACCAAGGTAAATCTTAAGTCCCTGGATATTAACACCATCTCTTGGGAACTTCTGGCGCATGATCGACCGACATGGCGCACCTTGGTGTACCAGGGTTGCCAGACATATGAACACAGAAGGACAATCTTGGCACAAGAAAAGCGAACATTCCGCAAAGCCAGAGCTGCAAATGCTGAAGTAACAGTGTCTACATTTCTTTGTTCAATATGTGGCAGAACATTCTGTGCTAACATTGGTCTTATTAGCCACCTACGGACACATCGTTGATGGCCCATAACCCACAAGATGTCAAGGTCTTCATTGAAATCGATGGACAAACAACAACAAAAAACAACTTTTATGATCTGTGGACTTCAACTCTCAGTATGGCCATTGCTAAAATTTTGGCAATTGAAGTGCAAACATTTGCGAGTTGCTCTATGCTTAATGCAATGCTCAACCCAGTTCAAAAATATCCCTCAAAACAACCAAGTTCAGTTTTGGAGTTGGAACAAAACAAGGGTATTTTGTTTCATGCTGAGAACTGCAGTTTTGCACATCCTCAAGTTATAATTTCCCGGGGGTTTTATTTATTCATTATTGATACATTCATTTTTTCCAGTAACTATTGTCTGGTTTCTTATTGGAACTCTTCAGATCAACAGAGGTCTCTTGGCATCTGCTTCAATTTCTTTCTATCTGTTTTTGCTTGTTTTCCCTTTTCCATGTGTTTATAAATGTGTCATAAAAAGGCCTTAAATGCCTCCACATCCTGTAGTATCTTTTGGCTTCTGAGCTAAAATTAGAGCAGTCAGATACTGCCATTCCTGAAATATCTAAAATATATTTTTTCAGAATATAAGTGTTTTCCCTCCTCATATATAAATATTAGTATATTTATCTTTATAAAGATTTATATTACTAAGGAGATAGGAACAGAGAAAAGGATATGTGATAGGTGAATTCTTTAACTTTTCCAAGGAATTACCTTGATAACCTTGGAAATGATGGAGAGAATTGTATGTCATTAGCTATCTTGTATAATTTCTAGTAGCAAAGTGTCTTATAGAAAAGTATAACTTTCTACATCTTCCTAAGATGTTCTCACTGGAATGGTAAATTCAGTTCTGGCAAGCTTTTGCCAGATTTAACCCAATGTTACTCTAGATAGGACTTTGTAGATCAGACATGTCACAAGGCCCAGGGGCCAGATGCGGCCCGCAACGTGGTTTCATGTGGCCCGCAAAGCCATCCTGGAAACAGGGAGGGAAAGTCCCCCACTGCCTTGGCCCTGGCCCAGGTCGGCTGGGAGCCAATGTACAATTTTGTGGTGGCCATCTATGCTGAAACACATTCAGTTTTAGCTCCACAAGGCCATCTGGAAACAGCAAGGGACTGGCCCCTGCTGCATTGGCCCCACTCCCTGGGTGCATGCTGGGGAGGTGTCACCCTTTGTGAAGAATGAAGAAATGCACCATTTCCTGGAAGTGGCCAGCAAATGGCCCTCGCCTACTTCACAAATCCGGCTTGATGGGCTCTGGGGAGGGGTTTCGGCAGGCTCTTCCAGTGGACCATGCCTTAGTGCGTGCCCTGGTCCCACCCCCTTCTTCCAGAGACCCTCAGATCTGTCCCACTCCTGCCCAGGGCCCCATAGGCATCCTTGACGCGAATGATGTAGAGCTGGCCATGCCCACCTAGTAGACCACACCCACTCCAGCCACGCCCACCCAGTAGGCCATGCCCACCCTAGCCCCCCGAAGACAACCACAATGCTGATGCGGCCCTCAATGAAATTGAGTTTGACACCCCGTTATAGATCATTATCAGTACTTTGAATTCTGCACAACTATATTCCTGCTTTGAAGATGTCTTCTTCTTCTCTTTAAAATGAAAATTGAAATGACTCAACTGAATTCTCCAGCCAATACCTTTTTGTACCCTTTAAATTTAACTTCCATGTATATGTGGTTTTGATTATTTTGTTTTTATTTACTTGGCTTGAACAAATGTATCTACAATAATTTTTATTGGCAAAAACAGTTAGCTTGCAGAATACTTGCACCAGCCTACCTGCTATGTAGGGTAACTTCAGCAACAGGGATGGACAGTTACTTATCTATAAATGATTCTTTGCTCCAGTCCTGTAGCTGACTGCCTGGGAAACAACAATCTATATACTATTAAAACTCTCATATTTATTTGTTTATAATCTTCAGTTGGGCAAAATTGGAAAATAGATGGCAACAATTATTGAATCAAATTAACTCAAATGGGCTAATGTATAGAATGCAAGGACCCATGATTCTAATGGGAATGAAATGTTGTGGCTGCTGCATGAGAGTCAATTTGGTCTATGGTTAAGGCACTAGGTTAGAAAGCAGGAGACCGTGAGTTCAAATCCCATTTTAGCCATGAAAGCCAGGTGGTCACCTTGGGACAGTCACTCTTTCTCAACCCAATTCACTGCACAGGATTATTGTGGGTAAAATAAGACAAGGAAGGTGTGTTGGATATGTTCATCATCTTGAGTTATTTGTAATAATAAAGATGGAAATATAAATAAATAAATGCAAACTACACTTCACAGAAACTTATAGGTTACACAGTACAAGGGAAGATGGGAGGAGTATAACCTTGCCCGCTTTCCTGATACCTGTGCTCCTGTGCCCAATTGACTAATAGGCCCAATAGGTGAGCAGCCATCGGCTGCTTTGGAACCAAGATTGAAATTTGAAATCTCTTAACAGCAGTGGGGTTTGAGAGAAGGATGAAGGAACAACTTGGATCCCTTCTGGAGAGGGAGGGCTGGCTACCTGGAGGCTATGATGGATCTTCCCTGGAGGGGGCCTTTGGAGACATGGCAGAATGAGGAATGGGGTTTCAGTTTTCCTCAGAGTCTGTGGCTCTCTTCCTTCCTCTTGAGAACAAAGTGGCAGGGAATTCTATGGGTTAGCCAAGGAGGAGAAAGGCTCTCCTGAGGGCCATGAGGGGAGGAGGAATGGCACAAGCCTACTTGTTGAAAGAAGAATGATCAAGTCACAGGTTGTCTAGTACAGGGGTCTCCAACCTGAACAACTTTAAGACTTGTGGACTTCAATTCCCAGAGTCTTAAAGTTGCCAAGGTTGAGGACCCCTGGTCTAGTAGAATACAAAATTGCATTGTTCATTTGGAAAATTCATAATGCTTGCCTCAATTCCATTTGAGAGTTATATCATGACATTCTTGGAAAATACACCCAGATTTATCCAAAATTTAGCAACAGGACAATGTTGCCCTTTTGTTTTATCTGTTGTGTATGTCTACTGGATCATCAGTTTGCAAATATTTTTATAGATTATGTATTCCTGAAGCAAATTAGTCCATTGTCATGAGACAAGAAATTCAATTTTTAACAAAGTTGCAAAGGAGAAACATTCAGTAGAAATCTACACAAAATTAACTTCTCTTAACTTTCTTAAAAATCCCGAAGGCCTATAGAATAATAATAAAAAACTTATAAATCTATTTTTTCTTTAATTTAAAGAAACTGCAACATTTTTAAGTCTTCGTGGTCACACATGAATAATTCCTATATGAGTTGTCATTAAAACTCCTCTTTCAAAGGGAGACAGGAGATGGGAAAATATTGAAGCTGTATTTTGGAGCCACTAATCAGCAGAACTTCTTGGTGGAATTGTGCGACCCAAACCTAGTGGAGAATAAACATTTGTTGCACATATTAACCAATTTCTTTGTATTCTACATTTGAGAAAAATACAAGGATGTTAATTTTCTAATTTTATTTTCTTGCATTCTTTTTTTATAAATGTTTTTAATGCATCAGATGCAGCAATGCCTTCCAGGCTAATAATATGCTCATCATTTTTCACAAGGCTGGCTACCTCTATTTTATTTCTAAGGTATGTTATACAGGGAGAAAGAAAAACAAAGCAAAACTACTGCATAATTCACCAAGATTACACAAGTCTTAATGATATTAATTTTAGAATGTGAAATACATGAAAGTCTCTTACCTATTTTCAAACAGTTTGGTGCAGAAATATATAACTATGACTGAATAGTTTATTTAATACCAGTGTCATTATTTATGTGGAGATTATGTGCATTTTGTAAAGCAAAATTTGAATAAATTTTAAAAAATTGCTTCTATTCTAATTCAACATCTTAACCCTTATAGTTATAATTTTATTTAGTGTGTTATCTTACTCATTTATTCTTAATTCTATTACCTTGTAATTTTAATTTGTTCCAATATAAATCTTCACAAAATTTTTTTATTCAGACTCACATATACTTGCTAATGTTCATAACTAACTTTTTGTATAAATAAAATAAAATTATGAATTTACTGAAGGTATTTCTATTCTTGGGCCTTTTTCAGACCTTTAATTTCCTTTAAATATAGACTTCCATTTCAACTACTTGCCTGGCATAAAGCACCAGATGTTTATGCCACAGAACTAACATTTGTTTTATAAAGTGGGCTTTGATGTGTTCTTTTGCCCTCAAATTATGTATTCAAAGAGAAACCATGCACTGGTTTCACATTGTGCCTTCCCTTGTGCTCAGGAGACTGTTCCAGAATGGTTACATCTTTTATGTAGAAAGAAGCAGCTAATCAGCATTTGCATAAATGTATAGTTTGCTTCCATTTCTTCCTTCACCGAGAGTGTGGGAAAAATAATGTCTTTAATACTCAAT
Source organism: Crotalus tigris (assembly GCF_016545835.1). NCBI lineage: Eukaryota > Metazoa > Chordata > Lepidosauria > Squamata > Viperidae > Crotalus > Crotalus tigris. Next base: position 1,215,354 of record NW_024096494.1, on the reverse strand, counting down.
ACGACAATAAGGGTATTGGTTATGTGCCATCAGGATTGTGTTGATTCCACAATCGCTTATATTTTCTCTAGAAGGATCTATTCCCAACCTGATTCTTCACATCTACCAGTGGTGGAAACATTCCAACTGGTCTTTGAAATAAGCTTGCTTGAATTGTGTTTTTTTTTTAAAACAAGAGCACACAGAATAATAGTCCAAATTCAGTCCAGAGTTCCAAGATCCAAGTCAGGGTGGTCAGTTTAGATATCAGAATTTCATGAGCAAAGTCATCACATAAGAGCCTGAGATGATATTGTTGCTTCCAACAAGTGAACAGGGCTGCCTCCTAAATCAGTCTGCAGACAGCTGTCTCTAATCAAAAGATTTACTCCCTTGCTTGTAAGGAGTCTCATAGAAGTCTCTGCTCTATTTTCCTCTATTTCAGTGTTTCTCAGCCTTGACAATTTTAAGGCATGTGGACTTCAACTCCCAGAATTCCACAGCCAGCAATTCTGGGGGTTGAAGTCCACATGCCTTAAAATTGTCAAGGTTGAGAAACACTGCTCTATTTGCTAGGTGCAGGGGTTGGAAGGCCTGGTATTATCCACATCTGACAGCTGCTCAATCTGTTCCAGCTGTTCAAGGGGTGCCTATGTTTGATTAGGCTGGAGTGATTTTTGTCTTTGTATATCCTGGGACTGATCTTCCACAGGATCTGCTGGAACAGAGTTCAGAGTCAGAGTTCATGTTCAGAGTCTGATTCCTGGGTCATGACAGCATGAAACCTTTGATAACATTTTCGGCCCTCTTCTGAATTTCGGTATAATATTTGATTTTACTGCTGCAATTTTATTTGAAGTTTTGTTTGGGTTGGTAAGCCGTACTTTAAAAAAAACACTAGATTTTTTGAGGGACAAAGCTCTCATTTTTGAGAACTGTCAGCATAATCCAGGATTATTCAGCCTGGGAACTTCAATATCCATTGGATTATGCGTCCTGGAACAGATAATTGGCAGTTTTATAGGAAAAATGTGAAGCATTCCAAATGAAATTTAGGCAGGGGGAATATATTGCTGGATGGCATGAATAAATCCATAGAGATGAGATGAGTACAGAAAAAAGTGACTGGGCCTTTTTGGAGATTACGGATAATTAAGGGTAAAAAATTGGTATCTGCTTATCTGATTACTTCAAAATATATGACTGAATATATCTATTCATACTGTACATGCAGATGGCAATTAATACATAAACATCAATTATATGATTATTATTAAAATTTTAGGGCTGCTTGGAACAAAGTAAGAAGAATTATATTATAGAGCAATGGTGGCGAACCTATGGCACGGGTGCCAGAGGTGGCACTCTGAGCCCAATCCTAGGCCTTCAGCTGGGTTTTATAAAACCTTTTCGCTTTAAGCCTCTGCCACTATGTGCAAAAAAAAAAAAAGGTTCAATCAGTCAATTTCAACTTCTCGAGAGAAAAAAAAAGTTCTTGCAAAGTTGGAATTGATTGATTGAACTTTTTAGTCCCACCCAGTCTGCTGTTACCACTGCAGCCATGCCCATCCAATTGGCCACACGCACCCAATTGGCCACACCCAGCCAATGGGCCACACCCACCTGGCACTCGACGATGCATAAGTAGGTTTGGGTTGCAGTTTGGGCACTCAGTCTCTAAAAGGTTTGCCATCACTGTTATAGAGTATCACTGAAAAGTAAAAGTTATATATAATATGTGTCCTGAGAAAAAGATAGTTGCAAAGAATGTAAGCAGAAGGACTACAGAGCAATTAAGAATGAAAGTGGGAGAGAAAGTGCAAAGTAATTTTGATAGAAATAAGGGATTGTTTTGAAACAGAGTTACAAGGGAAATAAATATAATTAAATAATTTGGTATGACACTGAAATGAGAGAAACTTGTATTTAATTTTAAAAGATATCATGATATATAAAAGAAGTTAGATATATCAAAGAAGTTAAAGTTAAATGTCAAAGAAGCTATTAGTGTAACTTTCCAAGAAAAACTGATGAAAAGAAAGCCATGTTAGAAAGATAGCCATAAGTTTCCTGTGCAAAGTATTAATATTTGTCAGGAGACACAGAAATGGCTCTGTATCAGATTATGTTAAGCCAATGCTCTCTATTTCCCATAATAGCAATAAAAATGACAATAATATCTCAAGTGATCCAACAATATTCTGCATAGAATTTAGACAAAAAAAATCTCAATTCTTTGCTGAGAAGCTAAATCATGTGCTCTTTTTCCCCCACCAGAAAAGAAGGACAAATTCCTTCTGTGATATAGACTTGTCAAACTAGGAGTAAAATATTGCCAAAGTAATCCCCAGGGAATATTGCATGCAGAAGCTTGGCTGAAGCATTTAGAGAAGTTAAAAAAGTTTTTTTTCACACTGCCTTCAAAGAAGCACCTACTGCTTTGCAACTCACTCACCCATTCAAGGCTGTGGAAGGAAGAAGGGAAAGCAGACAAGCAGCTGTAGTAAACAGTATAGCTGGCAATCAATGATATTCCATAATATCATAAATGGTTCAAGAAAGCCTGAAATTATATGAATTTCATCAATATTGACAGTTCTTTTAATCTGCTCTTTGGATTTCCTTCTATACTTCTCACTTCAGTCATTTGCCAACAATTATATCTTTTGGGGACTTGTTTAGTTTATTAAAGCCTTTTAAAGAGAATATTTTTATGAGATTTTGTGTTTACCATCAGAATATGTTCTATAATGTCAGTGTCTCCTCTTTAACTCCCTGCCCTGAACAAATAGATTGCACAAGTGGGATATCCAGTCTCTCTAGAACAGACATGTCAAACTCATGACATCATGTCACGTTGTGCAACATATCGGGAGAGTTTTGCCATTGCTGGCAATGGGATGGGCGTGGCTTCCGCATGACATGTCCGGCCCGTGAGCTGGCAGTTTGGCATCCCTGCTCTAGAAGTCAAAATCAAATGCTGATCAAAGCAAATTCTTTTCCCAATAATTGCTCAACTCTATTTTGCCCACCAAATAGAATTGAGCAATTTGTCCCAAGTTTCTTTTTGAAATGTCTGAAATTGTCTGCATAGGAAGGTTATTTTGGGGGGAGATGAAAGAAATCATTTCCCAACTTGTACAACTTTAGGTGATCTCAGCAGTAGGTTGTGGGTGAGGTGGAGATAATATGGTAAAGACATGTCCCTCAGAAATGTTCAGTAAAGAATCTTTGTGATTGTAGCTTGTAGTTAGATAAGCCTGGACTTAACATAAGCCAGATATCCCCCAATTTATTTTTCTGAGGTGATTTGTAAACTTCCATACAGCCAGAAAATGGTTTCTTAATATAATGTTATTGGATGTTATTGAAAAATTCTCAGTGGGTCAGATTTGGTTAATTCTTCAATAGAAGACTTGTCAGGAGATTCCCAAGATCCCAAATAAAGAAGGCTGGAAAGTAAAAAAGCAAACAAAGAAGGCAAAAGAAAGCCACTCACAAATATTTGCTGAGAAAAGTATATGAACATGTCCAGAAAGCTCAACTTTACTTTTGAGTTTTATTCTCACTTTGGTCCTTCTACAAAGATAGTTTTGGCAGATTTCTGCGGTGCAGCTGCATAGATGTGAATAAAAATGACAGCTTGATTTAGTCAGGGTGGGGAGAACCCAGAGCAATGATCCAAGAATCCTTTGCAAGTAAGTCAGCCAACTGTGTAATCTTGTTCTCCTATATTCCAACTGATAAAGGAATAGCAGTTATCCAAACAGTAAGCAGAGGCAAATTGCCTTGCCTTCATAAAAGAAGCCAAAACTCTCCCTCAAAAAAGCAGTAGAGAAAAGACAAGGCTTTGCTAGCTATTTAGGTTGCCTATAAATGGAGTTTATTTGAAAATAGTGAACTCACCTGATTGCTTGAGTTGTAACTTTAACCCTCTATTAATACTAAATACTATTAATTTCAGCTCTTAGATATTTGCTCTTGAGATGAACTATTTCCAGCAGAGATTTTTCAGAGAAATCTGTATTCATTAGACTACGCTAAGTCATGTCTTAATTTAACCATAATTTGGTTAACAATCCCTAATGGTATGGTTCCCCACTCCCCTCACTACTAAATACATTGAGAGCCTCATGGCTAGTAGAGCAGAAGCAATAAGTGCATGGGTCTAGAATTGTGTGGGACAATGCTTCAGTGTGGTAATTATTCAGTGCCTGGAAAGTATTAAATGGGTTTTATTATTAATATATCTTTGGTGATTTGCCAATAAAAACATTTTTTAAAATTATTATCATTCAGAGATAATCTACGTTATTTCAATCCATATTGTATTTTTGTGCTTAACTTTGAGAATTTGATAAGTCGGTTGTTCTTATGGATTTATTATAATATGACCTTACCTTTCAGCCTTCTTTAAAAAAGAAAGATTTTAAATATCATTTTTATTTGAAAGTTTTTATAATGAAGCACTTCATAAGAAAACCATGGAAACTATCTTGTTCTACAATTGTTAACTATAAATTTAGAACAACATTATTTTCTGCTGCTATATTTGAGATATAACTCAAAAGAATTTATTCCCCATTGGTTGTATTTGAGGCTAAGCAATTGATTTGGGTATAGACAATATTAAATAGCTTGTTTAATGACATTCTCATGTTGCATTTATATTCACATAATCTCAAACTCATTTTAACTAATAACTGCATTGGTTGAGTAGATAGTTCTCTGAATTACTGTACATCATACTGAATTCTTCTGAGTTACTTAATACTTCATTTTTATGTGTTCTCAGTAATAGTATTCCTGACCAAGGGTTTCTCTTTTATGTTACAGGCAGTATTAATTCCTACATTGACACTGATATGCATTCTGCGATTTCCTGCATGCAGAATTCATTTGTGTAAACCAGATGGATTCATAGGACTTTGGCTTGTCTTATTAGGATGGATCAAACTGAACCTAACTGAGGGTTCCGTTTTCTTCTCTTCTTCCTTCTGCTGCCTCAGCGCCTATCTTGGCGGATTTTCAAGGTTTTATTATATCTTTATTAATTTGAAAGAGAGCTTCTTTAGATCTTATTTTAGCATATTTTATGACCAGCTTTCCCATTTTAATGCTGTTCATGGGTGTTTGGCTGTACCCTCCACATCCATACCACATTTGACGCCTTGTGTAGGTGTAGCTGTCTGCAGGATAGGCTGGGAAATTTGATGTATGGGTGTGTCTCATGCCTTTATCACAGATTCCACTACAGGTAGTCCTTAACTTACGACCACAATTTATGTTACTAAGTAAAACATTTATTAAGTGAGTTTTGTCCCATTTTGTGACTTTTTTGCCACATTTGTTAAGTGAATCCACTGCAGCTGTTA